>NC_091432.1:136029379-136664678 GCF_964237555.1 Oryctolagus cuniculus
TAGGAGTAGGCAAAGGATTCTCAGATTTGACATCAAAAGCAAGGTCCATTAAAGGAAAAATTAAACCACACCAAAATTAAAAAAAAAAAAGTTGCTCCACCAAAGCATATTATGTGGATTAAAAGGTAAATTACACCATGGGAGAAAGTATTTGAAAAGCATGTATCCAACATATCTCTTTATAGCAGGATTTGTAAATAGGTAAATGAGAACATAGGAAAAATTGTATCTAGAATGCTTACAACTCAACAAAAAAATCCAAATGGAAATATGGAGAGGATATCAACAGATTTTTGTTCTTTTTTTAGATTTTTTATTCTTAAAAATTCTCTTCCCAGACATATAAAAATCATACACATGTATGGGGTACTCTGTGATGTTTCAATAATTGTGTACAATTGAAGTAAATATATCTACTCAAGCAATTAATATTTCTTTATATTGAAAGCATTCAAATCCTATCTTTAGTTTTTTGGTTTCGTTTTTTTTTTTTTTTTTTTTTGACAGGCAGAGTTAGACAGTGAGAGAGAGACAAAGAGAAAGATCTTCCTTCCGTTGGTTCACACCCCCCCCCCAAATGGCCGCTATGGCTGGCGCGCTGCGCTGATCCGAAAGCAGGAGCCAGGTGCTCCCTCCTGGTCTCCCATGCGGTGCAGGGCCAAGCACTTGGGCCATCCTCCACTGCCCTCCCAGGCCACAGCAGAAAGCTGGACTGGAAGAGGAGCAACCGGGACTAGAACTGGTGCCCCAACCTGGACTAGAACCCTGGGGTGCTGGCGCCGCAGGTGGAGGATTAGCCTAGTGAGCCGCGGTGCAGGCCTATCTTTAGTTTTTTTAAATAAAAGTATACAATGTATCAACATCATCTGTAGGCACCCTACTGTGCAGTAGAAAGCCCTTTGTTCCTGTCTAGATATAACCTTGTACCCATTAATCAAGCTTTGCTCGTTCCCCCTTCCTCGCTCCTCCCCAGTCACTCAGAACCACCACTCCACTTTTCAACGCCTGTATCATCACCATTGTTTCAAACTCCTCACATGAAAGAGCTCATGGGATACTTAGTCTTCTGTGTTTGGCTTACCTCACTTAACGTGACTACCTCCCGTCTCATCCATGTGGTTTCAGATTAACAACATTTCATCCTTGTAGCCAGTTTCATGGTGCAGTGGGTTAAGCCACTGCTTGCAACAATGGCATCCCATGTCTGAATGCTGGTTCAAGTCCCAGCTGTTCCACTTCCGGTCCAGCTTCCTGCTAATGTGTCTGAAAATGTGGCGGAAGGTGGCCCAAGTGCTTGAGCCCCTGTCACCCACATGGGAGATCTAGTTGGAGTTCCAGGCTCCTAGCTTTGGCCTGGCCCAACGCAGGCCTTTGCGATCATATGGGGAGTGAACCAGTGGATGGAAGATATTTCTCTCTCTCTCTCTCTCTCTCCCCCTCCCTCTAAGTCAAACTTTAATTAAAAATTAAAAATGAATAAATGAATTTTTATTCTTTTAATGAATGTACATGTGTGTACATTTTCTTTATTCATTTACTAGTGGGTGGACTCTTATGTTGCTTCTGCTTGGCATGAGTAATCACCAAGAAAATGCAAACCAAAACCACAATGAGGTATCACCTTACTCCAGTCAGATTGGCTATAATTAGAAATGCCAAAGTTAACAAATTTGGGTGAGGATGTGGCAAAAAAGAATTCTTTGCACACTTTTGGTGGGAACGCAAATTAGTACAGCTATTGTGGAAACACAGTATGGAGTTTCCTTAAAAAGCTGAAAGTAGAGCTGCCATATGATCCAGCAACCCCATTCCTGGGTATAGATCCAAGGGAAATGGAATCCATCTGTCGAAGAGATACCTACATTCCCATGTTTATTGCAGCACTGTTCACAATAGCCAAGCAATGAACAGACATTCACCCACAAAGGACACACAGGTGGTAAGCAAGCACACGCACTAAAGGTTCATCATTAGCCAGTAGGGGATTGCAAATTTCAACCACAAAGAGAGGTCAGAACATACCTCTCAGAATGGCTAAAGTGCAAAAAATAAAATAATTATAGCACCAAATCCTGGCAAGGATTTGGAGAAGCTGGATCTCTTATACATTGCCGGTAGGAATAGAAATGGTACAGACGTTCTGAGACATAGTTTGGCAGCCTTTTAAAACTTAAAACTGACTTCCCCCATGGTCCCAATTAGACACTTGGTCATTTTTCCCAGATAAATGAAAGTTCATATTCACATTTCAAAACTCGTACATGAGTGTCATAGACCCAAACCTGGAAAGGACACAAATGTTCTTCTTCAGCTTGTGACTGTGACTGGTCAGATGAAGGGGTCACCGTCACACCACGAAACACTGGGAACCAGCTGTCCTACACTCAGTTTGTAGAATCCTCAAGGTGAGTGGACATCGCCACTCTGCCACAGGCTGTATGATTTTACATATGGCATTCCCAAAGCAAGCCCGCAGAGGAAGAACAGATTTGTTTACTTCCAGAGGTTAAGGATGGTTAAGGATAGGTGGGGGTGGGGGAATAAGAGTGTGCAGGGTGTGGAAGGGTTAGTAAAACTCCATGCACACTCATGGTAATGAGAGCACGTGGAATTGGCGAAGCCCGCCTACCCTCTGTGGGTGGCACCAGTTTTATGAAACACCATACTTTGCAAAAGCTGGACCACTGGGCAAGGCAGGGGAAGGCTCCCTGCCTCTTCCTGCACATTTCCGTGTAGCTTCCTATGAGTCTGAGACTCCCTCAAACTTTTTAAAAGTTTATACCAAAAAAATGACCAAACGTTCAGGCAAGGTAGCATATATCCTACAGTTACAACCGGCCACAATAACAATGAAACACATTGCGACAATACTGTTGATAAAAAAAGGTACAAAATTCAGGTCACTTCATCAAGCAGAAGAGAGCCATCTGGAAGGATGCCACCACAATTATGAATGCCCACCCTCTAAACAGCACAGAATCTGCATTTACTGACATAAAAAACGCAGAAAAAAGAAACACATGCAGTTTGAACTTTGATTCACCATTACTAGTCAGTGATGAGCAAAGACAAAAAAAAAAAAATAAGAAAACATAATAGGGGCTGGTGGTGTGCAGCAGTGGTTTAACGCCCTGGCCTGAAGTGCCGGCAACCCAAATGGGCGCCCGTTCCAGACCCGACTGCTCCACTTCTGATCCAGCTCTCTGCTGTGGCCTGGGAAAGCAGTAGAAGATGGTCCAAGTCCTTGGGCCCCTGCACCCACATGGGAGACTCGGAAGAAGCTCCTGGCTCCTGGCTTCGGATCAGCACAGCTCTGGCCATCTGAGGAGTGAACCAGCAGCTGGAAGATTCTCTCTCTCTCTCTCTCTCTCTCTCTCCCTCCCTCCCTCTCACTTTCTGTAACTCTGACTTTCAAATAAATAAATAAATCTTTAAAAAAAATGACAAAAGAATGATAGTTAATTTTCTCTATGTAAAATCTCAACTGTGAAAATAAAGATAAAAGTTGTCCGTGAGTAGCCACAGTCGTCTTAAAAACTGACTAAAAGGGCTGGCGCCATGGCTCACTAGGCTAATCCTCCCCCTGCGCTGCCGGCACCCCAGGTTCTAGTCCCGGTCAGGGCACCAGAACACCAGATTCTAGTCCCAGTTGGGGTGCCGAATTCTGTCCCGGTTGCCCCTCTTCCAGGCCAGCTCTCTGCTGTGGCCCAGGAGTGCAATGGAGGATGGCCCAAGTCCTTGGGCCCTGCACCGCATGGGAGACCAGGAGAAGCACCTGGCTCCTGGCTTCGGATCAGTGCAGTGCGCTGGCCACAGCGCACTGGCTGCAGCAGCCATTTGGGGGTGAACCAACGGAAAATGAAGACCTTTCTCTCTCTCTCTCTCTCTCACTGTCCACTCTGGCTGTCCAAATAATAATAATGATAAAAGAAATACCAGTAGACAAGAAAGAAACATTTGATTCACAAATTTTGAAAAGAAAAGAAATACAACCAAAAGAATATAGAAAGGAGAATTAATAGTATGGTTGAAAAAAATAAAAATATTGCAATTAATGAAACTTTGCAAAAGTGAGCACTTTACAAAAACTAATGAAGCTGACAAGTCACAAAAGAATCTAAAATAATAGAAAGTACACGGGTTGCCCCTCTTCCAGGCCAGCCCTTTGCTGTGGCCAGGGAGTGCAGTGGAGGATGGCCCAGGTGCTTGGGCCCTGCACCCCATGGGAGACCAGGAAAAGCACCTGGCTCCTGCCATCGGATCAGCGTGGTGCGCCGGCCGCAGCGCGCCGGCCACGGCGGCCATTGGAGGGTGAACCAACGGCAAAGGAAGACCTTTCTCTCTGTCTCTCTCTCTCACTGTCCACTCTGCCTGTCAAAAAAAAAAAAAAAAAAAAAAAAGTACGATTACCTAGAATAAGAAAGGAAATAAGTAGCCACATAAAGTGGAACATTAAAGAGACTCCTAGGATGCCACTTTGTTCAATTCTCTGCAATATATTAACACCTGAGCAAATGGGCCAGTTCTAGGAAAATCTTTTTAACAAAGCTGACCTCATCAAAGACAGAAATTCTCAATGGACTAATTTCCATAGAATAATATAAACACTCTTTAAAAGTGCTCTATCCAGATATTAGCACCTGAAATTAGCCAGATCTGTAAAGATCGGAAGACCAAGTTAAAGTATTACAAAGCATAGAGAAAGAAATGGAAGTTTACATTCTTTTTTATGACACAAGCATAATATTGATCAAAAACTGACAAGACTGAGCGAAATCAGTGAATTTCACTGAAAAAATCTGAAACGAAATATTACTGAACAGAAGTTAGTAGCACCATATTAGATTATAAGCTACTACTTCCATTGTAAGTGATTATAAATCACTTTTAGGGGCTGGCACTGTGGCGAAGAGGGTTAACACCCTGACCTGAAACGCTGGCATCCAATATGGGCTCCAGTTCAAGTTCCGGCTGCTCCATATCCAATTCAGCTCTCTGCTATGGCCTGGGAAAGCAGCAGAAGATGACTTAAGTCCTGGGGCCCCTGAACCCATGTGGGAGACCCAGAAGCAGCTCATAGCTCCGGCTGTTGCAGCCAACTGGGGAGTGAACCATCGAATGGAAGACCTCTCTCTCTTTCTGCCTCTCCTCTCTCTGTAACAATGACTTTCAAATAAATAAATAAAGCTTAAAAAAAATCACTTCTAAGTTATTTATCTCTTAATTTTTTGAAAGACAGTTACAGAGAGAGAGAGAGAGGTCTTTTTTTTTTTTTTGAAAGGCAGAATGGACAGTGAGAGAGAGAGAGAGAGAGAGAGAAAGGTCTTCCTTTTGCCCTTCAATGGCCGCTGCAGCCGGCGTGCTGTGGCCAGCACATAATGCTGATCCGAAGGCAGGAGCCAGGTGCTTCTCCTGGTCTCCCATGCGGGTGCAGGGCCCAAGGACTTGGGCCATCCTCCACTGCACTCCCGGGCCACAGCAGAGAGCTGGCCTGGAAGAGGGGCAACCGGGACAGAATCCAGCGCCCCAACCAGGACTTGAACCTGGGGTGCTAGCGCCGCAGGCGGAGTGTCGCTCCCCGTCTTCATGGAGGAACGACACAGGACCCTGCGCTGTTCTTTTGTCTGCTCAGCCCTCCCCGGGTTTGCTGCTGGTTCTTCCCAGGTTGGCTACCGACCCTTCCACCTCCGTGGAAGGGCGGTTCCCCCTGGCCACTTTCCCCACTTCTGCGGGGGAGCGGCACACCGCCGGCCAGCTCTCTCGGGGGCTGCACAGGTGTTCCTTCAGGTAGATGTTCCCCTTAGATGTTCCTGGTGCATGTTGTCTCTCTCCTCCTTTATAGTCCTCTTCCACCAATCCCAACTCTGCTACCCACACGCCGAGTACGCTGCTCTCCTCCAATCAGGAGTAAGTCCTACAGTTTATTGGTTGAACTGGAGGCAGCTGTGTAGAAGCTGTTTCCCTTCTCAGCGCCATATTGTGGGAAAGCAGATGCATAGAATAAGTCTTAATTCCAGTAACTTAGTCTAGTCCGAGTTGCTCCCCACAGCGGAGGATTAGCCGATTGAGCTGCGGCGCCGGCCAGAGAGGTCTTTCATCCACTGGTTCACTCCCCACATGGCTGCAGCCGATCTGGAGCCAGGAGCCAGGAGCTTCCTCCGGGTCTCCCACGTGGGTGCAGGGGCCCAAGGGCTTGGGCCATCTTCTACTGTTTTCCCAGGCCATAACAGAGAGCTAGATTAGAAGTGGAGCAGCAGGGACTTGAACCAACACCCATATGGAATGCCAGCACTTCAGGCCAGGGCATTAACCCACTGCACCATAGCATGGGCCCCAAGAGGTTTGGAAAAAAAAAAACTGAAGGAATTTAACAAAATTCGACATCTATTTATAAAAAAGGAATCAATGAATACTTAAATTTTTTCTTATTTATGTGAGAGACAGAGTAATAAAGAGAGAGAGAGAGATAAAGTGAGCTCCTATCCATTGGTTTACTCCCCCAAATGCCAGTGAATGATAGGGCTGAGCTGGGTGGAGTCAAGGCCAGGAGCCAGGCATGCAGACCCTATCTCCCAATGGGTGGTAGGAACCCAATTACTTGAACCATTAGTTTCCTTCTAGGGTCTGCCTTAGCAGCAGGCAAGACCCAGGCACTCCAGTGTGGGAAGCGGGCATCCTAACTGAACTGGCAGCTTAAATGCCAGGCCAAATGCCAATCTCAATGAATACTCCTCCAAAATCATATGAGAAGTGCTCACTCACCCATTCACCCCCAACATTGTTCTCAGTGGGACCATATTAACCATATTCCTGTGGAATTCAGGAATAAGGCAAGAATACCCTTTGCTGGCTGGGGTTTATTGTTGTGGTTTTTAATTAGATATGACAATTCTAAGGCTCATATATGAAGCTATGTAAGAATTCATGGGAAAATTTAAAAAAGGAAGGAAGACAGGGTTGCATTGTGGCATAACTGCACTGGCAACTTATATGGACACAGGTTCATTTCCCAGATAGCTACTCCTTACTAACGGCTGGGGAAAAGCAACGGAAGATGGCCCAAGTGCTTGGGCCCCTGACACCATTATGGGAGACCCAGATGGAGCTCCTGGTTCCTGGCTTCAGCCTGGCTCAGCACTGGCTGTTGCAGCCATCTGGGAAGTGAACCAGTGGATGGAAGCACTCTTTCTCTCTCTCTCTTTCATTCTTTCAAATAGGTAAATAAAAATATTAAAATTCAAAAATAAGGGATAAGAGTGAATTCAGCCTATCAGATAGTAAAAATTGCTCTAACGTTTCAGTAACTAAAACAGGATGAAACTGACCCATGGATAGATCAATGAAACAGAATTTTTTAAAACTAGAAATGTACTCTAATATATAGAATGCTTAATATATAATAAATGTTTCATCTCAAATTAGTGTGGAACGGAGACAATTTATGTGGGGGAAATTCATTCACACAATGAATTCACAATGAATTCCAAATGCATCAGAAATGAAATGCACCAGTCATGAGTTTCCAAGGCTATGGAAGCCCCTTGAGTTCTCCGACTCTTATCTTGTTTAGACAAGGTCATAGTCAATTACTGATACCATAAACAGGAGTGTCAATTTGTAAAGTCAACAACAGGAGTCACTGTGCACTTACTCCTCATGTAGGATCTCTGTCCTTAATGTGCTGTACACTGAGGCTTAATGCTATAACGAGTACTCAAACAGTATATTTCACTTTGTGTTTCTATGGGGGTGCAAACTGTTGAAATCTTTACTTAATGTACACTAAACTGATCTTCTGTTAAAAAAAAAAAAAAAAAAGAAAAGAAACTATCAATTCCCAACTTGACTCTCACTGGGATTAAACATGACAATAGGTCTGATCTGATTTCATCATCATTTAAAAAAAAATCATCTATTATTTTTCACTTTATGTTTCTGTGTGGGAACAAACTGTTGAAATCCTTACTTAAGGTATACTAAGCTGATCTTCTGTATACTAAGATAATCGAAAATGAATCTTGATGTGAATGGAAGGGGAGAGGGAGTGGGAAAGGGGAGGGTGGTGGGTGGGAGGGACGGTATGGGGGGGAAAGCCATTGTAACCCATGAGACGTACTTTGGAAATTTATATTCATTAAATAAAAGATAAAAAAAAAAAAAAGAAATGAAATGTAATAAACTAACTCATAAGAAGTATTGAACACATACCATTTTATAACCTTGTGTTACAAATGGCCCTTCTAATTATGACTCTAAATCCAGAAAATATTAAGCAATCATGGATAACTTGATGATAAAAAAAATTCAAAACTTTATTCTGGGGCAAACAAAACTAACAGTGAAACTAAAACACAAATGAAAATTTAAAAAAAATAGTTACAAGACATGTCATGGACAAAAGGATAATGTCCGTCTTTCTTTCCACTCTCTCTCACTCCTCTGTCTCTCTCTGTCTCTGTCTCTGTCTCTCTCTCCTCACATCTCTTCCCCTCTTGAGTACATAAAAAAATTTAAAAATGGAAGCAAATAGAAATAAGGGAGCAAAACTTCAAATATTTTTAAAAATGAGAGCAAACCAATGGAAAAAAGTGGACATAAGATACAACAGAAAATTTACCAAAAAAAGAACAAGAAAAAATCATACTCAAAGATATGATGTTTATCCTCACTGATACTCCGAGATACGACCAAAGAAGAGGTGGTCTCCAAATTGGAGCTTGCCAACAACGAGGACTGGAGCAGTGTTTGGCAATAGAATGTCCCATGGATTTATAGGAGGAACTGATGATCCCCAGGAATCTGTAAAAATGTTGGTAAGAGACAAGCCACAGGAATGGAATGGGAGCTCCAGCCACTTTGTTTGGATTTTAGGATAAGGAAGGTTGGAGGATGTGGAAACTTCTGAATGGAAGACTCAGATTCATTTAAATGGAGAATCTTTTCTCTTATGCATATTTTACTGTCCTGCTCTTTCTTCTGTGGGTGCAACAGAACGCCTGAGACTGAGCAATCATTTTGTTTCAGCTCCCAGTTCTAGAAGTCCGAGATGGTCCTGAAGAAAGTCTTCCTTGTTGTGTTTTTTTTTTTTTTAATTTTTGACAGGCAGAGTGGACAGTGAGAGAGAGAGAGACAGAGAGAAAGGTCTTCCTTTTGCCGTTGGTTCACCCTCCAATGGCTGCCGCAGCCAGTGCACCGCGCTGATCCGAAGGCAGGAGCCAGGTGCTTCTCCTGGTCTCCCATGGGGTGCAGGGCCCAAGGACATGGACCATCCTCCACTGCACTCTCTGGCCACAGCAGAGAGCTGGCCTGGAAGAGGGGCAACTGGGATAGAATCCGGTGCCCCAACCAGGACTAGAACCTGGTGTGCCGGTGCCGCAAGGCGGAGGATTAGCCTAGTGAGCCGCGGCGCCGACCCCTTGTTGTGTTTTAACAAGTGCCATGGAATGCTTTTTTCTGAAAAAGGAGGTGATTTCCCATTTGCCATTTTACCAGACTCATTTCACCATTAGACAGTTTTGATGGGATTAATTCCCTCTGGGTTTCCTAGAACCTTGTTGCTCAGAGTGGTCTGTGGATTTGCAGAATCACCATCACCTGGGAGTTGGTTAGACATGCAAACTCTGGGGTGGGTGTTCAGCTCAGCTGTCAAGATGCCACTTAGGACACACTTCTTCCACATCCCAGTACCTGGCTCTGCTTCTGACTCCAGTTTCCCACCAACATAGACTTCTTGAGACATCAGCAATGGCCCAAGTAGTTGGGTTCTTGCCATCCATGTGGGAAATCTGAATTGAGATCCCAGCTCCTGGCTTCAGCCCGGCCTTTGTGGGGTCAATCAGTGAATAGGATCTCTCTCTAATAAAAATTTCCAAAAAAGAAAAGAAAACCTAGAAAATGAAAATCTTGAGCCCTACCCTAGCCCTTCTGCATTTTCACAAGATGCCCAGGTGACTTGCATGCAGGTTGCTCTGGGAGAAACTATCTTTAAGGAAATAAGTCCTTTCTATATTCAAAAGATCCCCTGAGGGGGAGAAAGCCAGGGAGCAGGGAAGGAAGGCTGTTGCCATGTCTATTTCTGGGAAATCTTCACTTTCAGAAACATGTGCTGCACATGGGTGCTTCGACTCGCTGGTGATGAATGGCGAGCCGGCCGGGAGAAATCATTCACAAGCACTCCATATGGAGTGGCTGATGGAGCCTGTCCAAGGGAGACTGGCAGGGATTCAGCCCGTCAAAGCTCTGGACCACAAGGAGACAGGGATTGCCTAAGAGAGCAGAGCTGGAAGAAAGTGTGTTTCCTTTCAAAGGGAAATTTCTAAGGAGAGCCAGGTGAATCCACGGGAGCTGGAATCTCAGAGTTGTTCCATGATGTGACTAGCAGAAAGGATGCATAAAAAACTGCTCAGTGTCTGCATCTAACAGCCTCCTGGAAGAAGAGAGAGCTGACTGGGCATCTCTAAGAAGAGGTTACTGGTAGGTTTTGGGATTTTATGGTTCGAAGAAGGTGAGGAAGCCAGTTAAAGTGGATAAGACTTTATTTTAGGTGGGGAACAGAACAGGAACATGTGGCAAGGCTCCTTGGTGATGTTCACAGTGCATTGTCTTAGTAGTTGGGAAGATCCCAGATGAGGGGCTCTCCCAAGCAAAAAACAGCCCCCTAACCTTTAGATGATCCACCTGCACCCAGCTTCATCAGACCCGGGGGTTAGACCTCAGTGGCCTTATAGGTTCTTAAGTGGAAACTTGTTTTGGGTGCTGGGCTAGTCATGGAGAGCCTGAGCCAGGAGCCATCTACCAGATGTAAGATATAGATGGGAGAGACACTCTGCACCTTTGTTAGTGGTGAAAGAGTGAGAATAGAAGCCATTGTGGTTAAAATGCAGTGCCATTTTCTCTTTCTGTGTCTTTAGAAAATAAGTAAAACCACTTTAAACTGAGAAAAGGTTTTGTGTGATTACAAAATCATATCTTTCTATCATAAAATGTGTGGTAACTACATATCAAAGAAAGTATGATCTCATTACCCAGATGACAGGGGCATTTAAAGAAATTCATGGAAAACAGAATTAAAAGATAAATTTATTTGGGTGCAGAAAATTTTTGAAATCTATGCACATGAGAGGTCTTGAAATTTATGGAAAATGCACGTTGTGATAAAACTATGCATGGATTTCAAACTGCTTTGTATCAAAATAAACTTACTATTTCATTCCATTTTCTGCAAACTTTTTGAAGTCCCTTGGTCTATTTTGGTATGTATTTATTTCATCCTTTTATCTTCATTTTTCCCATCATTTCAAAAGGTTTTTGTTTTTGTGACTGCACAAGATAAGACTGCAAATACAAAAAGGCACAAATGATCTCGGACTATATAAGCCAAAAAAAGGAAGTTTTCGTTCACTCTCCTTCTCCCTATCCCACTCACCCACCCAGGCAAAGCTACTATTCCAAAAGGTCCTTCTTGCTGCATGTATGTGCATTCTTGTTCACACACACACAAAAATATTGCCTACCGTAGTTTATTCACTATACATGTGGCTTCATACCATTTCCATACTGTCCTATGGCTTGCTCTCATCCCTTTAATCATGTGTCTCGAAGAGTCCCTCCATTCTAGCACATGCACTGCTGTCCATCACATGGGTACAACACAACGTACTGACGGATGCTTTAATTAGCCCTTTCTTCACTTTTTTGATTGACAGGGCCCTGAGATCCATATACATGCACATAGGCAAATGGTTGAGTAGGATTCATCCATAACAGAATTCCTGATATGTTCTCTGCATTTACATTTTCCATAGATAGATAGATAAACGTTTATGTATAAAAACTTCGACAATGAAAGCATGTTGGAAATTTTCCATAATAAAATGTTAACAACAAGCAACAAATAGGTGCCAACATGTGTGCCACACTTAAAGCACGACATATACCTGAGATTATGGCTATGGGAAATGAATGGTTTTGTGGCATAACAGGTTGAACCACTGCTTGCCATGCCGCCATCCCATATGGGCACCTTTTTGAGTCCCAGCTGCTCCACTTCCAATCCAGCTTCCTGCTAGCACACCTGAGAAAGCAGTGGAGCTGAGTGCTTTGGCCCCTGTTCCCTTTTGGGAGACTCTGAAGAAGCTCCAGGCTCCTGGCATTGGTTGGGCCCATCCTTTGTTGCAGCCATTTGGGGAATGAACCAGTGGATGGAAGATACCATTCTCTCTCTCTCTCTCTCTCTCTGTAACTCTGCCTTTGAAATAAATCTTTAAAAAATTTAAAATAAAAGGGGAGTCTGAAGAAAAATATTTGTAACGACATTTTCTAAAAACGCATGTAAAATTTGAGTGTTTTCAGAGGTCATTGTGCAACTTTCCAGCATCCCTCTGCTTGGACATGCAGGGGCACAGAAGGCCACTGAGACACTGGAGTTCTCATGGGCTACGGTTTATCAAAGGAAGCTTGCTAGTGGAGAGAAAATGGAGGTCAACTTTCCTCTTCTACTAGGAGGGAGCTTGTGGCCCTTCTTGTCCCACCCATTCCACCCCAAACCATGCAGAAGGGGACTGAGCTGATGGGTCAGCTCCCATCACCTGGACCATGAGTCGCAGTCTGAAGAGTGGTGCTTTGGAGAAATGGTGAAGGGCATTGGATGACAGAGCAGCACCTCTACCCTGGGGGCCCAGGAGACTTTCTCTGCGTGCAACAGTCTTGTAACCACTGAAATGCTGTGAGATGCCAGGGCGCTGGGCTGCAAATCGGTGCTAAGCCAAGCACAGAGGGTCCTGCCTGCTTCCACAGAGGCAGGATAAGATCAAATACTTGGGTGCAGATTTTGAGGGGGTTTTGGTAAAAGTCAAGGTGCAGATTTTTGCTCTATGGTTACATCTGCTTCTCAGGCATTCCACAGAAGGATCAATGCTTTAGAGCTGTGGTTTGGGGAACGTTGGCCCCTTGGCCATCATATTATCAGAAAGGACCCTGATCTGGCCCAAGTGCTCAACCAGGTTCACAAATTATGTCTCTGAAGCAGCCAAGAGGAGTGTTCATAGCCTCAGGCAGCAACCTGTAGCACAGTTCTTCAAGACAAAGGCTCATCCCGTTGCTAGAGAAAACAGAAAGAGAAACAAGGAGAGAATTTCTCAGGATGAAGCATTCAATGTATTCAAGGCTATAACTATAGAAATGCAGACGACTTTTTACATGGCTGCTCCCATCTAACAAACACTGAAGAAAGTGTCCAGACCCACTGCTCACTGGTGTGGAAGAATCAAGACAGCACCTTCCAACAGGTGCCTGGAATTGGTGCTTACACTGGGCGAATCCTGTGGCCAAATTCTCCTTGCACCATGGCTGGGCAAACACCTTTTGTCTTGGATGTCCAATGATTTCAATCATCGATAAATCTGCAACAGTAACACCAATGTCCAGGCAATAGCTACAAAACCCTTCCATCTGGGTGCTCCCGGCTGGAGAAGAGTGATTGGTTGCTGAATTAGTTTTATAACTGAACAAAAAGTGACCAGTGGATTGAGTCAAGAAGTCACTTAGAAGAAAATTCAGGCTCTGTACCACGGGCTCGTGACTTATTTATTTCTATCACGCAGTTGCTAGTGCTATTAAAACAACGTCAAGGGCATAATGATGAATTTAATGATATTGATGGTGGGTCTGACAACGGGTTAGTGTCTAAAGTAATGAAACGTCAGGGCAAAGTGCATTATGTACTCACTCACATCGTTAAGGGTACTCCAGGCTAACGGAGAAGCAACAAGAAGACTTCCTACAGATGAGCTAAAAGCCCGTTCACTAAAAGCTCTCCAGCTCTGGTCCTGGGAAAGCCAGAACTGAGACTCCTGCAGGTTGCGGGGAAAGCAAGAGCCTCAGCAGACCCAGAGAAGACTCAGCACGTCACCATCCGTGTGCACACGTTTCACAGAGCCACACCAGGTTTATTATTCTTTAATCCACTTTTCATTTTGCTTGAAAGGCAGAGAGACACACAGAGATAGATAGAGATTTTCCATCCTCAGGCTCACTCCCCAGATGCCTACAGTAGCCACAGCTGAGCTGATCCACATGGAAGCCAGGAGCCAGGAACGCCATCTGGGTCTCCCACGTGGGTGGCAGGGGCCCACGTTCATGAGCCCTCACCTGATGTCTCCTAGGATGCTTATTGGCAGGAGTCTGGCTCAGAGGCAGAGTCGCCAGCACTTGAACCAGACACTCAGATATGAGGTGTGGGTGTCCAAAGTGCCACTGTAAGTGCTGTGCCAAGAGCCCCTCCCCCAAGCTAATCATTAACATGTGAACTATGGTTACAGATATAATCCATGCAGATATTCCATTAACGACAAACAAAACCCCTACCCTACTCAGTTCCTAAATAATACCCAAGTGAAATGACCTCTTCATTCCATTACCAGGCTGTGTGCCATGCAGTCAATATCTAATCACGCTTTTAAAAGTCACTTTTGGAGGGGCTGGTAGTGTGGCTCAGGGTGTTTAGCCATCGTATGCAGTGCCAGCATCCCATGTGAGTACCAGTTCGAGTCCCAGATGCTCCAGTTCCAATATAGCTCCTTGCTAATGTGCCTGGGAAGAGCGGAATATGGCCCAAGTGCTTGGGCTCTTGCCACCCATATGAAACACCTGGATGGAATTCCTGGCTCCTGGCTTCAGCCTGGCCCAGTCTGGGCCATTGTGGCCATTTGGAGAGTGAGCCAGCAGGTGGAAGATTCTCTCTCTGTCTCTCTCTCTTACTCCCTCTCTCCCTCCCTCCCTCTCTCTCTCTTTCTCTCTCTCTCTCTGTAACTGTGTCTTTCAAATAGATAAATAAATCTTCTTAAAAAGTCACTTTGGGGCCCTACATTGCCCCATAACTGCAGAACTTCTCTGAGGAATCTCTTAAAGATATACTCCATCCCTTTACTCTGAACTGTGAGAAAAACAAATTGTTTACAAAGTTATCTCAAGACATGGCTTCCAAATTGTCTTTGATCTTTGCATTTGAGTGTTCTCACAGGGAGGGGATTTGGTACCTTGGCTGCCTGTATTTTTTAAATTAAGTAATTGTCAGATCTCTACGTTGTTTTCAGTTGTGGTGCAGGAGAAGGGAAATGACATCTGAACAGAGCAATGAGGGGGTACGGAGAAGCCAAGAAGAAGAGAAAGACAGTAGAAGAGGGGAAAGTGGTTGAAAAGATGAGTTGAAAACGGAGCTGAAAAGAGAAGAGAGAAAAGCAAAGAAAGACAGGGAGATACACCAATTTTAAGAGGCCTTGAAATGTAACCATAAACATATCACATGAGGAGATACGGAATCTGAATATCCTATAATTAATTATCCCACCACCCAAACCCACCAGTTACTCACCTTTCACCTTATTTTGATTGTGACATCAAAATAAATGAAATATATTGAAATATATTCAGTTCTGAGCCTAGAATCCAAATCCCAAATTTAGGATAATGTACAGCTCATATAGAAGCAAATATGACCTGTAGCTAGAGCCTACACTTCCAAAGTGAGCTTCTAATTTCAATGCTGTGTCAAGGCTGTCCACAGAAATGAATCTTCATCTACGACATCCCTATATTTAATGGGAGCCTGACATGAAAACAATGCTGTTAAAACTTTTGAACTGAGGACAGTGTTATGGCCTAGCAGGTACACCTGCCTGCAACCCTAGCATCCCATGTGGCCGGCAGTTCAAGTCCTGGCCGCCTCACTAGATCCAGCCCTCTGCTAAAGCCAGGGAGAAGCAACTGAAGACGGCCCAAGGACCTGGACCCTGCACCGTGTGAGAGACCCAGAAAAGATCCTGGCTTCTGGTTTTGGCCTTGCCAGTGCTGGCCACTGTGATCTTCTGGGTATGGAATACCAACTGGCAAATAGAACCGATGCCAGATTTTGCTTGGCCACTTCTCAGCTGGGTCTCTATGACCAAGACAATGTACCTCTGAGCTTCCTCTACTTAGCTTGAAAGTTGAATAACACATCGTTGGCTTGCTGTAAAAATTACCTGAGTCAACCTCTTCCTGGCACCTAATAAATATTCAACAGTTAACTACTGCTATTGCACGAGAGTCAGGTACAACACGAAAACAGTAAGACAAGAGGAGAGGGTTCAAATAGCTCCAGCTACCTGCCTTTCCTTTGCAGCCTCTGTGACCTGTGAATGCTGAGGCAGCCCCAGACTGCCAGGGAGACAGGAAGCTGCCAGTTAGTCATGGAAATGCCTAAACACTTCAGTCACTGCTCTCCTCTGCGTTCTTGTAGATCATGGACAGAAAACATTATTCCTTGGTAGACAGACATGTGTATTTGCTGTGCTCTATTGAACTTGGTCATGACCTTGCTCTCTTGCCTAAATGAACTGGAGGCTCCTTCTCCTGCCTTGGGCTGCAGGTGTTGGTAAAGGGAGAAGCCCTTTTCTGAGAAAAGGCATGCCTTAATCCCTTCCAGGTCCAAGTCAACGCTAACAGGCCTAAACCCATGCCGAAAGTCCACTCAAAGTTTCTGAAACCAGCTGCACACCCAGATGTGCACGTTGACCAGACGCCAAGCCATTCTGAAAACTTAAACGAAACAGTGTGTAGCTCCAGGGCCAGGTGGGATGATGCCAAGGCTTGGGCTGCCACCCCAGAAGGCAGGCAGCTGGGAATTGGGATATGAATGCTCAATGTGGGGGAAAAACTCGCTCTCAATGGCTTCCCCTTTGACCCATGGCATCTCTGTCTCACTAATGTACCACCTGTTCACCCAAGTGGTTGATCAGCACGGGGTTGGTACAGTCTGCTTGAGCAGACATGGAGACGATACATCAGCAGCCACCTTGGTGATGAGAATAGGATGATCTGAAATGATCCTTCCCCGGAAAGCCAAAACTAAACCATAGAGATGTATACCTTATTTGAGCCTCTGGGCTATGGAAATACTTCCAACGAACCATAGGAAGAAAGGCAAATTGGTGGAGGAAAAAATCACTTAAATCACCATCTGTTGAGGATAGCACAAGTCAGTCAATTCATTGCATGTGTAGCATTCAACTAGGGCAAAAGAAAAACAGAGAGAGGCAGCTTGGGCCAAATCAAACATTCAACCTCTCAAAATTTAATAAATCTCCAGCAGCTTCATTTTAAGTTGAAGATTTTGCATGGACTAGGGATGATGTTATAAGTACCCACATAGCCCTTGGCTGGAAAAGCATTTCCCATTCTCAACTAGACCACTGCATCCCACCTCCCCTCCAGCCCACATGTACCTCTCCCTCACTTCCTCGTGTCTCACCTCTTTATGAGACCTCGGGCACATTCCTGGCCCTGCTAGGTGGAACCCAGAGTGTTGATGCCAACGCCTTCCACCATGGTGAACCGATCCTGTTACCACCACCACAGGTGAGAAGCATGCCCTGGGGAGCGCAGCTTCCCAACACAACATTATCTCAATAGCCAGAGAAGCCTCATTCTGGGTGCAACCACAAACTGGTGGGTGACCATAAGGCACACAGTCATAACATGTTTCAGATTGTCTATAAAAAGTGGCAAATGTCTAAGAGTTGAAAGAGAGAGAGAGAGAGAGAGAGAGAGAAGCCACATCCAAGCAGTTCAGATGGGGAACCAATGGGGCCACCCGATCGTGGACTTCCTTCCTTCCTTAACAGTAACAAAAACGCTAACTCGCACACTGAGGGAGAGGAAAGCTCAGGAGGAGAGAGATGGTCCCAGCTAAGGTGGGGGCACTTAGTTTGCTCCCTGCTGATTCCTCCTTGTAGATTTCCAACATCATCTACAACAATGCTCTCTGGGCTGCAGGGAACTCAGAGTGTCTCATTCCTGTAGATTTCTAAGGCCCGCCTCGGTCCTGTTGCTTTTCCTAAGTAGGTTAGATGTGTTCCCCCCAATCATCGGCCAATTATGGTGTGGTGAGCAGCAAGGAGAGAGCCTGGCTCACAAAGTGATCAGGGAAACATGGCAAGACTTGTTATGTCAGCCACAACAGCGTGTTCCGTTTCTGGAGTACAGGACTAGAACTAAAGGTAGAGGCTTGTCATAGGGTTTTAGTGCGCCAGTACCCACATGCAGGGATACGCCATACCATGAATCTGATTTTAAAGCATTCTTTACATGGTCCAATCACTAATATTAAGATTGCTGACAACTAAGGTACCTGCTATGAAAAATATGAGAGAGTAAAGTTTAAAAAAAAATGAATATTGCCTTGAAATGTGGCTTTTTGAGTTGTGACCTGTATTTGAACAGAAATCCACCTGCAAACCCTAGAGCAATGCGCTTTTAGTATTTAGTATTTAAAGCCAAGTTTCAGAACAAGAAAAGTTCTCCATAGACTCCAAAACTGCTCACAAGTGGGGACGTGAACCCTTTAAAATGTCATGAGAGAGCAGTGCAGTTCTTGCTGTGCTAAGGGAATTTTCTGCCCCATTCAGACTCTCTGGGAGGCAATTTCAAAGCTAAGGGCAGGGTGGAGTCGTGGGATACTGATCATAAGACTGAATCGGAGAATTAGACTGCAAGGCTTCAGGATCCTAACACTTCCACTTATAGATGGCATCATTTATTCACTTTGGACAATGATACACACCCAGAAGACAATATGGGTCAAAGTGTGTCTTGGCAATGTACCTTATCCAGTGGCTGTCAAGGGCCGGGGCTCAATGCAGTTGATCTGCATCTTCTCTCTTCCTCCCCTCCTCCTGCTGACCCTAATCACATAGTTATGGGTAGTCTGGATGACAACCTGTTACTCATGGATTCAAGGAGCACCTCTGGCTACAAAAGCACCGTGTGATGACAGGTGAGAATCTTTAATCCTTAAGCGTTCATAATCTTATAGGAGAGATAAGGTCTACACACTGATGTGCGTGGTTAGAGAATGCAATCCGGTGGTGATGCAATGGAATATTCAGTTGAATCCCAATCCCTAGATAATTACCCAGAAGCTGCTGGCAAAGATATCAACTAGGTAAATTCATGTCATCGAAAGAAGCTGAGTCTTTACCCGTCATGCACACAAATATAAAGGGTCACACCAAGCACCATCTGCTTGAAACCTGGTGCCCGGGAAGGCAGGTTTTGCTCCTTGTGTGAAAGAACTTGCCACCAGTTTTGCCATGCTGCACTTGAGAAAGCAAGACTCGGCTGCTTCCACATACTCCCACATGTTGCTAAGTGACGAGGCACTACAGGTGGCTCTGTTAGTGCCTTGGGGTGGTTACTGTGCAAGTGGCTTCCACAAAATGAGGTATGGTCACATATGGGCGTTGAGGTGCTATTGCATCCTGACTCTGTGTCAACAGTCTCTCTGCACTCTCTCTCGGTCTCTCTTTACTCTCTCTCGGTCTCTCTTTCTCCCGCTCCCTCTCTCCCTCTCTCTCTCTCTCCCCATCTCCCTCTGCTTCCCCTTTCTACATATAACTCTGACTTTCAAATAAATAAATAAACCTTAAAAAAAAAAAGAAGACTTAAGGTAGGTGAGGATGTGGGCAGGAAAGAGTTAACTCAGTAGGCCAGAATTGCTCAAACCCAGCACATTCAAAAAAAAAAAAAAGGCAAAAAGGGCTGAAGTTGATCTCCACCCTCTCCCTACACACCTCTCCACCCTCTCCCTACACACACACACACACACACACACACACAGAAAGTGAGGACAGGGAAACTAGCCAGAGGCAATTGCTGGAATCCGAATGAAACCCCATGGTGGCTTTTCTGCCATGATCATGTCTCAGCAGCGCCCTGGGGCTTTCTGTGAAATTTTTTGCAACTCATTGGCACAAGGGAAAGATACCTTTAATTAATGGTAGTTGGAGTAGTGTGGGATGTCTTTATTAAATGGGTATTCTGGTCTGGTCTGTCAGGGAGTCCTTTCTGCTTTTCCCCCAGCAAAGTTCTTGAAAAACCAGGTAATTCCAAGATGCCAAGCAAAGCACCAAGATGCCTTGTTTCTCTGTGTCAGCAAGCTGACAGTGGACGCAGCGCTGTTAGGGCAACCCAAGCACACTGATTTCCACCTCCCTGGAGTGGCCGTTCTCCTAGTCATTATCCCAAACGGGAGGTCCAGATACCAGCCTTGGCAGGGTCAGTGTCGAAAACTTGGGAGAACAAGAGAAAAGAGATTCTTGAACTTCTACCTGAATGGGAGAAATAAGACCATTTCCACATTCTAAGTAATTTTATTTCTTGTAATTTCTCACCTAGAATAATAATGCCAACAAGAGAAGTCTATTTGAGTGTCCTGTGACAGCAGGTGTATGGAATAAAATATATCAAGTGTTGGTGGAGGAAGCAAAAGTCTTCCTACTTGTTCAGTAGCAGGGCTTGGAAAGGGAAGGAGCGATGTGGGCCACACGTGGGGAAACTTTGGAGAAGTTAAGGTCTTTGGAAAACAGGAGAGTCAGCTTTGTCTCTAACGAGCTCAGGGTGTGTTTAAGAAATGGAAGGCAGGTGCTGACGGCTCCTGGGAGAAGTCTACTTCCCAAGTTCTTCAACTTCTTGGGTTACAACCACTGCCTACTCAAAAGGGAGAGAAAAGCACAGACTGAGAACCCAGCCAGACCGTGGTTCAAATCCCTGCCCCGTCACCGTCCAGGAATGTGACTTGGGCAAGCAATTTGGTTTCTTCAATACTCTGAGCCTCCCATTCTTTCCTCATTAAATGTAGGTTAGATAACCTGTCTCCAGGCTTCAGCATACGAGGTTAAATCATGTATCTCTGGTATCCAGTCTATAGGTGGCCCCTGATAAAGGTTCACTTCCTGTTTCTAGGTACTTTATAGGCTACTAAATAATAGTGATGTGATTGAAAGGAGAAAAGAACAGAGGAGACTTACTGTAGCCCACAGGAAAATAGTTTTTAAATAAACTATTCCTTTTGTGCTCGCATAGTCCACAGAAGGAGGAAATCTAGCCTTAGGGAAACACCTACAATCTCTGCTAATGCCTTTGGCTCCATTGTGGATTTTCAATGGCACACATGCTCTGGCCCTGTGGAGGGCTGTGGCTGGGCACCATGGTTGGCTAGGCCCCTGCTACACCTGCGGCTGATTATTTTAGCATGTTCCTTGACTGATGCTGATGAAATATGGAAACCTGGATGGAGTATAACAACCTCCACTTTGCACCTCAATAAGCTTTTTTTTAGATTTATTTATTTATTGGAAAGTCAGAGTTATACAGAGAGAGAAAGAGGCAGAGAGAAAGATCTTCCCTCTGCTGAGTTCACTCCCCAGATGGCCACAATGGCCAGAGCTGTGCTGATCCAAAACCAGGAGCCAGGAGCCAGGAGCTTCTTCCAGGTCCCCCACGTGGGTACAGGGGCCCAAGCACTTGCGCCATCTTCTACTGCTTTCCCAGGCCATAGCAGAGAGCTGGATCAGAAATGGAGCAGATGGAACTCGAACCAGTGCCCATATGGGATGCTGCACTGCAGGTGGTGGCTTTTACCCTCTACACCACAGTGCTGGCCCCTTCAATAAGTTTTGGGCTAGGCTAGGGTATCCTTGTAGGTTGATGTGAGATAGGAGGTGAAGAGCTGGCCAGCCATGTGAAGAATTTATGTTCTGGAGATAGGAGGCAGGAAGAAAGGGAGGCTCTCCAGTGAGAAGGAGGCCTCCAAAAGATGGCAGCAGGATGGGGCTGTGAGAACCTGTTGACTGATAAATAATCTCTGGTAATGGATGGGCTGCGAGGAGCTTTGGAGAGTGATGCCTGAACTCCCAGTGAGGGAGGGTGGTTGCCCGAGTCGAGATAGGCTCTGGCTCCTATTAGGTCCTGCTTTCTATAAATTTCATTACACAGAACCATCTTTTTAACACTCTGAGGGAAGGAAGGTTTGGGAGTGGTTTCCAATGTGGGATGAAGGAAGCCAACAAGAGCAAAACCTAAGGTCGGGTTACCAAGCCAGATTCTGCGTGAACACACCAGCAGACCAAGAGCTTCCCAGAAACCTGGGGTACTGGGAGGGTCAGGCGGAGCCTGAAGTCATCTGATTTGAATACAAAGATATGTGGCAAGTTGAAGCCATTTGGATGGAGAATTCTGGAGTCCCTTTGAATAGTCTATTTTCTTCCCAGAAGAACAGGGATTTGCCAGTGCCTTTTCTGTGCGTGCACCAGCTCCGTGTGGAAGACACACCTGCTCCCAACCCCAAAGGGCTCATTGTGAGGACCTGGAGGCCATGGAAGTGAGACGCCAGCCTGGACTGGTGCCAGGGAGCTTGCTGGGATGCTGAGAATGGGAGTGGGGACAGCTTCAGGTGGTGCACGCCAAGGGGCAGGTCTGCCCGTGCCTTTATGGGAAGCTGGTTGAGAAGTCTTAAAGGGAGTGACCCCCAAATCCACTGTGACAGAGCTTATAGGCTCTGGAAGTCCTTTTGCACCTGAGCCGCTGAGTTCTTGTTCTGGATTTGCCTTTAACTCCAAGTAAAACAATTTCTACCCAGGAGCCCGTGTCTTCCCCGTGACGAGTTTCCTCCATCGGATTCCAAGAAATTGCTTGAGGTGGACATGTCAGCCATCCAGGGGGAAAGCGGTGGTGGGCAAAGAGTGGGATGTCCATCAGTGGTTACAGAGCAAATGCAAGAGGCAGCTCCAAGAACATCCAAAGCCCAAGTCAAGGTGAGAGTGTGCCTGACCAATGTCAGCCTCCACTGCTGGCCCCTGGAACGGAAATCGTAGGTGCCTAGCGTTGGAGAGCACATCAAGATGTGAACGATTCACAATGCAGCAAGGATGAAGAACAACACACATTCATTAACTGCAGACCACCAGAGGGTTATTTACTTCATGAGTGCTTGTATAAAACTTCACTGGCACATACATGAGACATAGGTGGCAGGAGTATTTCTGGAATTTTCTTTGGCTCATCCCTAACATACAAGTTTCCGGGGAGGAAGTACCATATTTTTTGCCCACATGCCAAATATATCCCTCTGTTCCAAGAAGAAATTTTTAAAAAAGGATATCAACCAAGCAGCAGCTTCTATCTGGGCTTCTTTGACAGGGATATAGAGGGGAAAAGAGCTGAGAAATATGTTCCCTTGTCCAGAGTGGGACCAGAGAAGACTTCCTTAATAAAACGGATATGCTATTAAATCCTGCCTGGAAACAAAGAATGATATAAACAAGCCGTGACTTACAGTTTCAAAATCCAGTAAATTATATTTATGGTTGTGCATTTGTCAAGATAAGTAGCTGATGGTAATCCAATAAGCAGATAAGGGTAATAAAAAGCATTGATGTAGGACACAAGTCAGATGTAGTGATGGGAACAACCTTTCACATTTGTGTCCTAAAGGACCTCATCAAATGTCTTAGGACAGGGATGATGGCTGGGCCAGGACCAGGGCTAGGCTAGAGGGTGGTGGAGGGGGTGGGGTGGGTAATTTCTGTTAGTTGACCTTCCATCGTGATCTAGCACTTATCATTTCCTGGTCTTATAAGTGATGTGTTGTATAAGAAGGTATGCATGGCAACAGAGAGGAAAGAAACATTTTTTTGCCTCTGAGGGATTTTAGGAAAGAAAAACTAGGGCAAGAAGCAGCAGTCTTTGGGGGAATACTGTACCTAGGTAGCAGAACAGGCACTGAACACATTTTCAGATCCTAGACTAAAATAGAAACCCCACCAATTGTCAGGCTCCTAAAATTTGCCAGAGTCTGACTCTAGCAGACTCCTTTACATCTGCATCTGTTGTGTTGTGACTGAATGTTCAGAAATAGACACGGCCCCAAGCTCCCTACTGAGGTAGTCTGTTCTCCAGGTGGTCCCTGAAATCTTTTGTCTGCTGAGATTTTATGCATGTAGCAAGAAGGCAGAGAAGGGTAACTCTGAAGGCGACTCTCCATAGTCTGGAAACCGAAGCAAATAGCCCTAGTATTGGTCGTAGAGAATGCTCCATTAAGCAAGAGTGATCTGTGGATTTACAGTGAGCCTGTGGATAGGGAACAAATGCCCCCGTGACTTCCTGTCTGGGCCTTGGGGTGATACATGCCTTCTTGCAAAGGACAGCATTTCTGCACTCCATGTTTGACATGGAGAGGCAAGATTCACAGCAAGGCCAGGGCAGGGCTGTCCACCATCCCTGCTGAGCCCTCGTTCCCCATTTGAACAGAGGGCTTAGAACCCCAGGATCATGTGGACCCAGCACCACAACTCAAAACAAAGTGTGCGAGAAGTAGAGACACCCAAAGCAACCCAATGAAATTCTCAACACCCCGACTTTCTTTGACAGGCACCAAATTATTCTAGAAAATTCTAAAAAGATGAAGACGAGAGGTTGTTTATTTTAACTGACTTAGTTCAGTCGTCAGAGACCATCCGGGGTCAGGAGGAAACCCTTGTGTATTTGTTGTCAAACCTACCCAGATCCAAATTCTTGCATAGTCATCTGGCACAAGTTGTTTAAACTCTTTGAACTTCACACCTTTCATCTGTGAAAGAGAGCATGGGGTACTTTCAGGGCATGGTGATTGTAATGATTAGAAGTCCCCTGCTTGGTGTATAGAGCATACTCATTGAACAGTGGCTATAATGAAGTGCTAATGTAACCCCACTGTAAGCATGGAAGTAGTTGACAGTTTCACTGTGCCTCAAGTTTTTCTATAACACTTATTGAAGAGCCAGTTTGTTGAGCATCATCATAAGCAAAACCTCATAAATATTTAGCACTAAGTGTTCTCAGATTTATTACCTCATATAATTCTCACAGTTGTCAGAAAGCTTGGTGGGATGATTATCCTCATTGTAGAGATGGGGAACTGGAGATTTAGAGAGACTAACTAAATGACTCAGTCATGACTATAACTGTAGCAAGCTGGCCAATATCAGTATGAACAATGCCAAGTTGATTGCATCACTGATTATTAAAGTAGCTTCAAGTTCTTGAACACATTTACTCTTCCATTAAGCAAATTCCTTGTGCACCACGACTGCATGAGAGAGGTGCAGAGGGCGTGGTAATGAGAAAAAAAATGGCGCAGCCCCTGCATTCAAAGACGTTATATTCTTGCAAGGAACACAGTCTTCAAAGAACTACACTGGAGAACAAGCAACCTAATTAAATCTGGTCAGAGGATCGGAACAGAACCTCACCAAAGAAGACACACATATGGCAACTAGGCATGTGCAAAGATGCCTACATGCTGCTATAGAATTTTAAATTAAAATGAGATAGCACATACACCTAGGAGAATGGCATAAATCCAAAGTCTAGAACACTAACAATGCCAAATGCTGGTGAGGATGTAGACCAGGAGAAACTCCCAGTCATTGTTGATGGGATGCAAAATGGTACAACCGCTTTGGAGCACACTTGGGTGGCTTCTTACAAAACTAAACATTCCCTTATCATAGGACCCAGCAATCAAGCTGTTTGCACAAAGGTGTTGAACATTTATGGCCATCTCACTAATCCAAGTGGAGACAGTACTTTTAAAAAATCAGTGGTTTCCAGGAGCTACAGTGGGAGAGAAGAATGAATAGACAGAGAACTGAATATGTCTAGGGCAGTGAAACCACTCCATGTGATTCTAGAATGGTGGATAACAGCATCTCATGTTTGCCAAAACCCACAGAATGCATGACACCCAGAGTGAGTCCTGGTGCGAAAGATGGACTTGAGGGGAGGTTCAGTGGCTGGGACCAGAGCTGCACTCTGTTGAGGGGTAGCCACAGTGAAGGAGGCGACGGACATGTCTGGGAAGGCAGTAAGTGGAAATTCCCTGTGCCTTTTGCTCAACTGCAGTGTGAACCTAAAATTGATGAAACAAGTAAGATCAGTGAAAAACAAAACAAACAAGCAAAAAAAAAAAAGGAAAGAAAGAAAGAAAGAAAGAAAGAAAGAAAGAAAGAAAGAAAGAAAGAAAGAAAGAAAGAAAGAGAGAGAGAGAACTATGCTGGTTATTATGGGAAATGCAATGAAAAAGACCATGCAAGGTTCCTAACAGTCTGGTGTAGTCTTGGAGCATCAAAAAACATTCCATAGTGACAGAGTTCTGAGCTGAAAGCTGACACAGGAATGGTAGAAATATCAATTGTCTCAAATGCCACAGCTTGACAAACTGAAATAATCCTATTAACACCATGGTCTTGATAAAGATCAGTAAGTGAAATCCACTTAAGACTGTCACCACACATGAGGAAAACTACTGGTATTGGTCAGTCCATTTGTGCAAACTGCCTCAGATCTGAAAAAAAAAAAAAAGAAAAACATAGGAAAGAGCCAAATATCATCATGGTAACAGAAACAAAAAGAACCCATACTAAAGGGTTTCCAATAAGCAAGACCAGCCAGGGTTCTGTAAGTGGCTGTCCAAGGGAGTTGACATCTGTTATTCATTTGTTGATTTTAGGTTTGAAGAAAAGCAGGATAATTGGAAATTCTTCTATGTTCTGGGAAAATATTGAGTGGAAGAGCTCTTAGTGTTTCTTAAATAGTAATCCATTACTTTTAACACGTACTCCAAGTCTCTCTCTGTCTGAAGAGTGTACAGAAGAGGTGGATGATATCTATATTCAATAATGTCAAAGCCATTTGAGATCAAAGACAGGGTGCTGTGGCAGTGGTGAGGAGGAACTCGCCCATCATGGAGCGGTAAGCTTTGTGTGCTTGGGAAGAAGTAAAAGAAATATTCCTGAGGAGGTGGAAAATATTCCATAGATAATTGTGACCTGACCATCATCTCAGAGCAGAAACGGCGAGGCAAAGAATAAATTCAGCTACCATTATTGCGTAATGGTTCAAAGCAAGGATATTGATATATCAAACAAATTTAGATTCCAGCCCCGGTTGCAATATTGCTTAGCCATAGGATTTTAGGCAACCTGGCATTTGCAGCTGTAAAATGGAGATGTCCCCAGGATATGGTACATTCATAGTACAATGTCTAGAATATAATAGCCACTTGATAAATATTAGTTTTATTTGTTAATGGGTTGAGTAGTTCTCCCAGCATGACAGTTTTTTGCTCTAGAGAAATCCTGTTACTCTTTAATTCTTGTTACACTGCCAACAATTGAAGAAAATGCTAGGGGAAAGGCAGAATCCTTTGGCTAGTTGCCAGATAGCTGACAGTACAAAGGTGTATCACCCACACAGCATTTTTTCTCAACCCTTGCCCAGGTGAGGGCGCCTGCCTATGAAGACTTCCAGTAGGGCTCAGGTATCTCAGAGAGCCCCCGATGCTAGGGTGTGCTGGGGCATTCTTTCCTCTGTTTATTGCTCTTTTGCAGCAGGTTGGGTGGTGGAACCAGGAAAAGAAATCAGACCCACCCTCCTACCCAGTTTTATAAGCCTACCTCACCTGAGCCATAGCTAGGGACCGAAGTTACTGCCATATCCGGGGATATTTTCTTCATATTCATGAAAGAAGAGACATGAATTTGCCAGTTTCTTTCCCCCCACATGACTGCAGCCATGTTGCTTAAGCAACCTGAATTTCTAATCCCTCATCTCTACAAATGTTGCTGAGGATATTATCTTGGTCAGGGCCAAAGAGGTATCAGACAGCCCTTTCAAGCTGGATTATAGTGGAGATTTCAATAAAGGATTGCTTACAAGGTGTGGCCATGGTTTGAGAAAACCAGCGAGGGCCAATGTCACCCCTGGACTTACAGTGGAGGACCGTTGGCCATCTTGGGCCTGAAGGGCTGGAGCATGGGGTCCTTGTGCACAAGTTTGTAGGAATGGACCAGCGGTTTCCTATCAGTGCTAAGCACTTGGGAAGCCCTTGCACAGAGAGCCTGCTGATGCAGTTCACAGAGAGGCCACCCTCAATGGAAAGACAGAACAATCTCCCAGTGGATCTATGGTGGGTGAGCAGAAGATACCCGGAAGAGAGACCTCCAAGAAAGATTGGGATGAACCAGGAATTAACCAATTTGTAAAACATACATCAGTAGCTAAGCCTTAGGATAGCAGGAAGCATTCATCCCCCCAAATCCACTGCCTCCCATCCCGCAGCCACAGGCCTGTCTCACCATCTCAATACCAGTGCCCCACATCAAATGCTTGGGTTTGATTCCTGGCCCAGCTCTGGACTCTAGTTTCCTGCTCGTGTAGACCCTGGGAGGCAGTGGTGATGGCTCAAATGATTGAGTCCCTGCTACCCATGTGGGAGACTGGATTGAGTTCCCAGCACTTGGCTTCAGCCTAAGCCCAGCCCAGTCCCTTTGAAGATCTTAAGAATGAACCAGATGATGGAAGCTCTGTCTGTCCATCTGTCTGTCTGTCTGTATCTTAAATAAATAACAAAAAATAAATTGAACCACTCTCATGTAAAAATTTTTTTCGACAAATGCCAAGCAGGGTTGAATATCCTTATCATATAAAAAGAAGGGAACATTCTGGAGCCACCATTTCCAAAAGGATTTGGAGTACCACGTACAATGCAGCGAGGCCCTAAATAGCTCCCAGAGCTACATCTTTGGAAGTGGCCACTTCTTAGTTTCTAAACAGGCAAGCATGTTGTCTCATGCAACCATAGATCTCTACTCACTGGTCAGCTAAGGTTTCATTCAATTATTCTTAAAGACAACCAATAAAGAGTGCCAATCTTTCTACTTAACTATGTGGCTAGCCATCTATTATTAATCAGAGCACATACTTTTGAGATAGTAAATGGAGCTTCAAAGATCGAAAGTCGGCGAGTCCTCTAATGCAGTGACTGCTATGTGTGTGTGTGGGGGGGGGGGTTCGTATGATGGGAGGGGGTTGCCGGGAGCTACACAGGGATGACCGGTGTTCACCCTGCTCTCTCCCCACCTCCTCCCCTGTGGTTTAGCAGCACTAAAAATGCTAAATGTGAACACGATCCCATGTGAGAAACCAACAAGCAAATAAGCCCATGGTTTTAGACACTCATTTGCCCTGGTCGCGCAAGACAAGAAAACTTGCTGAGCGTTTCTGTTGGGCCACACTCACCAGGAAGAGCTTTCTGGCAGCTGGGCTAAGTGCTGTGATTAGATTGGAAATTCAAGCCATCTTTACAGCGATCTTCAGATGTGATTGGAAAACTGTCTTAGGGGATATGAGGTTGTTTTCATAAAAAGTGTACTTCAGTTAGAACGCAGGTGAAAAGGCACAGCTCTGGCCTCCCATTTAGCTAAATCTGTGCATCCGCAGCCTGAGCCATTTTGCAAGCTAAAGTAGCAAAACAAAGATTTCTGACCACTCTCTAATGGAAGAATCGGTTGTGTGCGTGTTGGGGTAGGGGTGGGGGGCAGTTCTGTTTAATAGTAAACTATGAATAATCCAACTTTACTAACATAATCCCTTGGTCATTTGGTGTATCCAATATCTTTTTTTTTTTTTTTTATTACTTGACAGGTAGAGTTACAGACAGTGAGCGAGAAAGACAGAGAGAAAGGTCTTCCTTCCGTTCACTCCCAAAATGGCCGCCACGGCCGGAGCTACGCCAATCTGAAGCCAGGAGCCAGGTGCTTCCTCCTGGTCTCCCAAGCAGGTGCAGGGGCCCAAGCACTTGGGCTATCCTCCATTGCCTTCCTGGGCCACAGCAGAGAGCTGGACTGGAAGAGGAGCAACCAGGACTAGAACCCGGCGCCCATATGGGATGCAGGTGCTGAAGGCAGAGGATTAACCTAGTGTGCCACCTCACCAACCCCACATCCGATATCTTAACATACATTGTCGACATTAGCCTGCTAATCCCGGCAAGAGCTCGCAGAAGTTGGCAGGCTGCCCGTGGGTGTCATTTCAGGTGAATTCACAGACACGGCAAATCTTAGTCACTGCTGCAGAGCTAAGCAGAGAACATTCTCAGCCTTGCCCTGAGGAGTGGATATCTGAGGATCATCCCCCATGGGCATCAGGAATATTTCTGCTAAGATCCAGGGTTGCTAAGTTTTGGGTGTGGTTGATCCCCCTCCACCCAGGGTTCATGTACTGGAAGCTTGGTCCTCAGCGTGGCAGTGTTGAGAGGCAGGGTCCAGTTAATCCAAAGGGATTAAGAGCATTCTCATGGGATGGGACCCAGGCTATTTCTCATGAGAAGGGTCATTTATAAAACAGTGAGGCAAACCCATGAATTACTCGTTAACTTTCTATTGTGCCTTGTAATCTCACCTGCTCACACATGCACCTGCTGTCGTAATGTCATCTGTCATGAGGTCTTCACCAGACCTGATCAAATACCAGGAGAATGATCTTGAACCCTTCAACCTGTGAGCTAAATAACCCTCTTTATAAAGGACCCAACCTCAAGGACTTCATTATAGTAACACAACTGGACTCTTGTGAGGACCTAGACAAAGTGGAGAGCTTTGCATCGCAATGTTGTGAGCTCATGTGGAAGAAGAGTGAGCTGGAGTAGAAACAGAGAGAATCTCCCCTAGGAGATGATTGGAAGAGCACATCTACCTAGAAAACCCCAGAAGTTCACAGCCTTCACCATGTGTTGGACCCTCCCAGGACATGCTAGCAAATCACTAGTACTTGGTCTCTCCTTCTGGAATTCCCATAGAACTGCCTTGGGGTGTGGCTGGGACATGGGGAGTTTTTAAATCACAGGAAGTAAATCTAAGAAGAGTCATGGTTGAGAACCACTACTGACGTCACGGGTTCTACCAAGAACCACCACTTTAGGTGTTTTTGCTTTGGAACACCCAATTTTGCTGGTGAAAAGGAGATCATTTGATCTAGTCTTCCTGGTGGTGCCATTTGCACCCTGACAACTGTGTGCTTTGCACCCCGGGCTGCAGCCCCATGGGTCTTGGACCTACTTACTAGTAGATGATGTAGATTTAGATGGTGGCAACTGGCACTTTTCATTCTAAAATTGAATTTTAATTGAAAACACCGCAGAGTATGTATTGTTTTGTAAAATGGTCTGTGGGGGGGGGGGTGTGTGGGGGTGTGGGTGTGTTGTACTGAGACTTCAGGTAAAAAGCTTTAAAGATCATAGCAAAAACAAACAAACAAACAAAAACATAGAAGGCTCTGCCCTCCATCCAGTACTGTTTTTTTTTTTTAGATTTATTTTATTTATTTGAAAGACAGAGCTACAGAGAGAGCTAGAGACAGAGAGAGAGGTCTTCCATCCGCTGGTTCACTCCCCAGATGGTTGTAATGGCCAGAGCTGTGCCGATCCAAAGCTAGGAGCCAGGAGCTTCTTCCAGGTCTCCCACATGGATGCCGGGACCCAAGCACTTAGACCATCTTCTAGTGCTTTCCCAGGCCATAGCAGAGAGCTGGATCAGAAGAGTAGCATCCAGGACTAGAACCAGTACCCATATGGGATGCCAGCGCTTCAGGCCAGGGCTTTAACCCACTGTGCCACAGCACTGGCCCCCATCCAGTACTGCTGATTCGTTTAGGATGCATCTCTTCTGTTTACACAGGAAACCTGGGGCTCTGCAAGCTTTCCTAACTCTCTCTACGTCACCCGGCTACACCAGGCCATGACTCCCAGTCCCAACCTAGGCCGTGTTTCTCTGACCTCTGAGCCCTCTCTGTTACACACACCTTGCTGTCTTCCAAGACCTAAGCTTGTAACAATGTCATCTCTTAATGCCCCCACTAGAAAGACCGTGAGCTAACAGAACAAAGGAGAGGACGGGGAACGCTTGTCTGTGTGTGTGGAAAGGTACTTTTCCTTCTAAGCATGCGCTGCCATTGCAGAACTGCTCAGCCTTGCTCCAGCCCTGCGTTGCCTGCTGGAACCCAGGTTCTGCCCTACCTATCCACAGGAAATTGAAAAGAGGTTACATTACCCTGCCTGTACCAACCACCTGTGTTCCTGCACAAGCTTCTTAGGTCACACTGAGATGAACAGGTTGACAACACATTAAAATACCTCTGTTGAAGCTTGAGGCCCTGGTGTCACAGTCAAACCGCTCCCAAACGAGCCCAGACTGTACTACGGGGTGCTGAGATCTTCTAAATATATACTTTCTCTGGAAGTACAGGTTGAGGATAGCTCATCCAAAATGTTTAGGACCAGAAATGTTTTGGATTTGGGAGCTTGTTTAGGATTCGAGAATATTTACACGTATGTCAGGCAATATGTTAGGGAGAGACCCAAGTCTGAACTTGAGATTCTTTGTTGTTTCACATACATGGCGGGTTTTTTTTTTTTTCAGGCAGAGTTAGACAATGAGAGAGAGACTGAGAGAAAGGTCTTCCTTCCGCTGGTTCACCCCCCAAATGGCCACTATGGCCAGCGCACTGTGCTGATCCAAAGCCAGGAGCCTCCTCCTGGTCTCCCATGTGGGTGCAGGGCCCAAGCACTTGGGCCATCCTCCACTGCTTCCCATATCACAGCAGAGAGCTGGACTGGAAGAAGAACAACCGGGACAGAACCAGCACCCCAGCTGGGACTAGAACCCGGGGTGCTGGCACCGCAGGCAGAGGATTAGCCTAGTGAGCTGCAGTGCCGGCCAATACATGGTGATTTTAGTACACCTGAATTTTGACTGTGACCCATTCTGGGAGGTCAGGTTTTCCACGTATGGCATTAGGTCAGAGCTCAAAAGAGCTCAGATTGGGAGCATTTCAGATTTCAGATGTTTATATTAGACATGCAGGGAAGAGCAGGGGTTCAAAGGGCACAGTGCAAGGAGCATTCACAAACTGAGTCCCTGTACCCGCGTGGAGAGAGACCATTAGAGCAGCACCCAGAAACCCTGACATTCCGTCTTTCAGTCATGGCCCTGCACAAGAGCCATTGCAACTCTCATTTTTTTTCCATTTTATTGGAAACGTAGAGAGACAGAGAAAAAGATCTTCCATGCTCTGGTTCAGTCCCCAAATGTTGGCAACAGCCTGGGCTGGACCAGGCTGAGACCAGGGGCCCCAGAACTCAATCCAGAGCTCCCATGTGGGTGGCAGGGATCCAAAGATTTGAGCCATCCACCTGCTGTCTCCCAGGGTGTTCACTGACAGAAAGCTGGAATTAGAAGGGCAGCAGAAAGTCAAAGCAGGCACTCCGACAAGGGGTGAAGGTACCCCAGGCAGCATCTCAACAGCTGTGCCAAGCAATTGCCCTGACTCTGATTTGTAAGAGTAATTGTTTGGTGGGGCCTGGCCCATGGCTCACTTGGTTAATCCTCCACCTGCAGCACCGGCATCCCATGTGAGCACCCAGTTCTACTCCCGGTTGCTCCTCTTCCAGTCCAGCTCTCTGCTGTGGCCCGGGAAGACAGTGGAGGATGGCCCAAGTGCTTGGGCCCCTGTACCCACATGGGAGACCTGGAAGAAGCTCCTGGCTCCTGGCTTCGGATTGGCGTAGCTCTGGCCATTGCAGCCAGTTGGGGGTTGAACCAACGAAAGGAAGACTTTTCTCTCTGTCTCTCTCACAGTGTAACTCTGTCAAATAAAAAAATTTATTTTCTTTTTTTTTTGATAGGCAGAGTGGACAGTGAGAGAAAGAGACAGAGACAGAGAGAAAGGTCTTCCTTTTGCCATTGGTTCACCCTCCAATGGCCGCCGCGGCCGGTGCGCTGCAGCCGGCACACCGCGCTGATCTGATGGCAGGAGCCAGGTGCTTCTCCTGGTCTCCCATGGGGTGCAGGGCCCAAGCACTTGGGCCGTCCTCCACTGCACTCCCTGGCCACAGCAGAGAGCTGGCCTGGAGGTGGGGCAACTGGGACAGAATCCGGCTCCCTGACCGGGACTAGAACCCAGTGTGCTGGCACCACAAGGCGGAGGATTAGCCTAGTGAGCCGCGGTGCAGGCCAAATAAAAAAATTTCTAAAAAAAAAAAAAGAGTAATTATTTGGGGCCTGAGCTATGGTGCAGTGAGTAAAGCCACTGCCTGCAGTACTGACATCCATATGGGCACCAGTTGAGTCTCAGCTGCTCCACTTCTGATCCAGCTCTCTGCTATGGCCTGGGAAAGCAGTAGAAGATGGCCCAAGTCCTTGGGCCCCTGCACCGGCGTGGGAGACCTGCAAGAAGCTCCTGGCTCCTGGCTTTAGATCAGCACAGCTCCGGCCATTGCAGTCAACTGGGGAGTGAACAAGCAGATGGAAGACCTCTCTTTGTGTGTCTCTACCTCTCCTTCTCTCTCTGTGTAATCTCTCAAATAAATAAACAAATCTTTTAAAAAAAAAGTAATTATTTGCCTAACAGTGTATATGTATTCACACTATTGTGTGTATTTATAGCTTGTTTATTCCATTTGTGTTGAGTATTCCACTATATCAAGATACAACAACCGATTAAACCTGATGATCTGTTATAGCCACTTGGATGTTTTCCAGTTTGAGGTTAAGAACATTTCATTCCTGAACTGGATATTGCACCAGGCATCTTTTGATAAACATATGTTGACAAGTCTGCCTGTTCTTTATAAGGAGCAGAACTGTTGGGTCATATATTCAGTTTTAATAGGTCCTGAAAATGTTTTCCAATGTTATACTTTTTTTGCCTTTCTTTTTAAAAAATATTTATTTGTTTGTTTATTCTAATGTCAGAGTTACAGCGACAGAGTGGAGAGAGAGATAGACATGTGGAGAAGAGAGAGATCTTCCATCAGCTGGTTCACTTCCCAAATGGCTGCAACAACCAGGGCTGAGCCAGTCCAGAGCCAGGAGCCAGAGGTTCACCCAGGTCTTACCAGCTCTTCCACGTGGGTGCAGGGGCCCAAGCACTTGGGCCATCCTCTGCTACTTTCCCAAGCCATGAGCCGAGAGCTGGATCCGAAGCGGAACAAACAGAATTCAAGCCAGCGCACATACGGGATGCTGATGCTGCCGACGGCAGCTTAACCCGTTGCACCACAGCTCCGGCCCCTACTTTTTGCCTTTCCACCAGCAGCCTAAAAAGAGTTCCAATCATTTCACGTGTTCACCAAAATGTGGTATTTTCTGCCTTTTCTTCATTTGACCCATCCTGTATGTGTGTGGACAAACACACATCTGCCTAGTGTTCATTATATTTTTCTTTACTTCCTTATTTTATTGATTCTTTCTACAATTCTATGTTATCAGTCGTTTCTTGAATTAGTCACTCAGACAAGCCCTGATCTAGAGTGAGACTCTCAGAAAGCAAAGCGGAAGGTTAAGAAGTGACAGATAAAGTCGGGGCTGGACTGGAGCCGTGTTTGGATAAAGCACCCCAGCAAGAGACCACGGATGGTCAAAGTCAGAAACCAACTCTGTTGAGGTGTAATTTATACACAAGCCATGACACCCGTGCAGAATTCAAAACTTCATGAGCTCCACATCCCAGAAGGGTCCTTTGCATTTTCTGGGAGATTCTGGAAGAGGAGAGGGGCTTTGCTTTCGGTTCCAGCTCCTCATTTGCCAGTGTCCCCCAGACTGAAATACCTCCTAGCTGGTCTGTGCAGGCTCTCCTGTGCCGCAGTGGGCTCCTGCAGGGTGCAATTGCCCCAGCTCATGATGAGGGCAGTAGTGGCCTGGAGAACCAGAGGGCACAGAACTATTTGCAGTTTTTTTAAAAAAATATTTATTTATTTATCTGAAAGTCAGAGTTATACAGAGAGAGAAAGAGGCAGAGAGAGGTCTTCCATCTGCTGATTCACTCCCCCAGTTGGCCACAATGGCCGGAAATGCGCCAATCCAAAGTCAGGAGCTAGGAGCTTCCTTTGGGTCTCCCACGTGAGTGCAGGGGCCCAAGCACTTGGGCCATCCTCCACTGCTTTCTCAGGCCACAGCAGAGAGATGGATCAGAAGTGAAGCAGCAGGACTCGAACCAGCGCCAATATGGGATGCCAGCACTACAGGTGGCGGCTTTACCCACTATGCCACAGCGCCGGCCCCTGAAATTACTTTTTTTAATAAAATAATTGCTTACCTATGTAACTTCCATTTGAAAGTCAGAGACAGAGACAGAAAGAGAGAGAGAGAAAGAGAGAGGGGAAAGAGAGAGAGAGAGGGAGGTCTTCCATCCACTAGTTCACTCCCCAATTGCCTGCAATGCATAGCTGGGCCACACTGGAGCCAGGAGCTCAGACCTTAATCTGAGTCTCCCACATGGGTGACAGGAACCCAAATATTTCACTCATCATCTGCTGCCTCCCAGTGTGCATATCAGTAGGAAGCTAGAATTGGAACTGGAGTGAGACAGGAACCCAGACACTCTGATGTGGAGTGCCAGCAAATGGAAGACCTCTCTCTCTCCGCCTCTCATTCTCTCTCTGTGTACCTCTGACTTTCAAATAACTAAATCTTGAAAAAAAAAAGTAATGAAGAAAGGTGTAGGAAAGAAGCACGATTTCAGGTGCTAGGCCTTTAAGAAGAGCAGCAAGTTAGTTCGCTAAGACGCGTTTGCCATGCTCTTAAATTGGTTTGCTTTCGTTCTGACCTACAATAGGACCGGCCTTGCTCTCTCCACAGTGGAAATCATCCAAGCCTAGAATTGACACGAGAAGTTGATTTATTTTCATTGTTTGTTATAGCAATTCAGTGCTATTTATTTAGGGCCACTGTCTCTCACTCAGAGGGAAACTCACAACACAAACACATTAATCTTGGGAGACAGTATCTTGGATACCAGCAGTTTGGATAATTAGATTGTTACTCTCAGCGTGCACTGTCTGTTCATAAGAAACAAAGAGGCTTATCAGATTCTAATAACCGTTAGTGCATGTTAGACAAGCGACCTGCACACAAAGACTGTCACAATTAACCAGAAGATTCCATAACCTAGCAGAAGTGCAATATGTATTTTCCTTTCATAACTGAAAGACCACTTAATTCATCAGCATCCTGCCTAGAACATTTTTTATTGAGTCTCTAAAGGCTCTTCATTAAGGGCAACCTGAAATTAAAAACTAGGTGCAGGATGATCTAGGAACCATCAGACCCCATGCACGCAGTGGCTAAGTCGAACCCTTCTGACATCTGGTTGACTTCTAGCCAACAGTGCCCTGCATCCAGGCCTCTGAGTCCAGAGACTTCCATGTGGCTCAGATAAGGATGCTTTGATGAGAAGCAGATTTTGTCTCAAACTCTGGAGCTTAAACCACCCTCCTGGTTGAATATGATGCATCCCCTAGGACTGGTAACTCTCCTGTTTCATTTGCTGGAGAACTCCAAGACGTCATTGACGTAGACCATAGAGTACGTGGTCAGAGAAGGTTGCTAAGCTGTCCTGGTGTCAAAAATCACCAGAAACCCACCTCAAAGATGCTGGGTCTGAAGCCACCACGTTGCAGCGTCTTGCCTTCTCTGCATTCTGCACAGTGGGGCCCCAGGTCCTTATCTCACATCTGTGACTGTGACCTAGCTTTCTAGTGTCACCTCACTGCCCAGCAGCCTGAAATCACTGCCTTGCTTATCTCAGACAGCTTCCTACAAGGACACAGGATTCCAGGTTGCTTTTTCACAATATTCCATGGAGTTCTCCATGAGCCAGGAGATCTAAGAAACCTGCAGCAGGTGGAGCACCCCCTCTACCACCACCAAATTTGCCTCAAGTTCTGTCTTTTGACCCAAAAAACCTAAGACCATGTGGGTAAGCTCCCGGCCCCTAACCAATGCCGCTCCCCAGCCCGTGTTTAACTGAAGTGCGCTAGGTTGTGTTTGAGCAAAAGGATGCTACAATGAGAGACTTGACAACACTAATGCAAAGGCTGGGGAGTTAGAGCTGTTCTAGATGTTCTAGATGTCCGTCCTTCTTGTGTGTTTGCATCCAAATGTAAAGTTGTCCTAATTCTTCCCGCTCATCTCGTTGCTGTTACATGTGTTCCTGGGTCTTCCCATTGTCTATAGAGCACACGTCACATTTCTCTGCCTCAGTTCAAGCCATGTTCCTCCTGGAACGCTCCCTGCCACAATAGCTCTCCCAGAGCTAGCATTGTGGTTCAACTTGTGACTTAGGCATCCTGTAGCCAGTCTCAGTCCCAGCTGCTCCACTTCTAGTCCAGCTTCCTGTTAATGCACCTGGGAAAATAGCAGTTGATGATCCAGGTACTTGGGCCCCTGCCACTCATGTGGAAGGCCAGGATGGAGTTCCTTGCTCCTGGATTCAGCCTGCCCAGTGCTGGTTGCTGCAACCACTTAGGGAGTGAACCAGAGGATGGAAGATCTCTCTCTCTCTCTCTCTCTCTCTCTCTCTCTCTCTGTCCTGACTCTCCTCCCTTCTCTTTTTGTTGTTCTGCTTTTCAAATAAATAGGTAAGTCTTTAAAAATCCTAGTTTTCTTTACAATTTCTCAGCACAAAAGAGCACGTATCCCTTTTTGGACATAGAGCATACCCAAAACTGATCAAGACTTGAATCAGCTCCGGTGGCCACCTTTTCCTAACACTAAGAAGGATTTGATATTCAATTCTCAAGTTTGTTGTAAGAATTAAGGGAGACGATGTGTAATTGTCAGGTCAGGCATTTTAACCCATTAGGACCTCTTCCCCGTGTATAGCTATCTCCTTGATTGGCATGGAGACATTTCAGGAAATGGAACTCTTAATGGTTTAATGGATACAACTATCCATTATTTATTGCATACTATGTGCAAAATACAACCTGTAGCACTTTACATTTCTATCTCATTTAATTCCCACCAGAAATGCATAAGCTCCATTGTTTAGGTTCATTCTGAAAATGACCTAGAGAAATGGTGTGTAACTTGTCTATGCTTATGCAGATACTAAAGTTAGAACTCAATTTAAGTATGATGGCTCCTAAGCACAAGCATTTATCTTAGTATATTTCTTTTGGGAATTGAGGCCATTGATTGTCTATTGTGTGTGGAAGACTGGGCTCAAAGTGCCACTTCCTTGCAAGATTGTCCCAGTCCACACCGAGGTGTCTACCCTCCGTACTAACACCTGTACCATCCAGGTTCCTCATTAGTGGCTAATCATGTCCATGTTCAGAGGCTTTCTGAGCCTCCCACCCAGCCCATCACTCACTAAATCTGAAGTTCCTGCCCTGGTTCATAGCAGGAACACAGCGGGATAAGCCAATATCTATCAACTGGATAATGATTGACAAAACTGTCATGTATTCTGAAATCTGCCTGAAATAGGAGCAGTAGGGGTGAAAGCCATAGCATTCAACACTTCCAGTCTTCAGTCACGAAAGCACCTGCAATGTCTCAGACAAGCCAGGAAAGATGTGAATTTTGAAACCTCCATTGCCAGGTCTCTCTCTCTCTCTCTCTCTCTCTCTATCCCTTCTCTCTCTCTTTCTCTCTCACACACACACAAACACACACACACATTTCTGTCTCAGTTTAAGTCATTTTTCCTCCTGCAAGGCTCCTTGCCAAAATAATTCTCCCAGGCTTAGCATTGTGGTTCACCTGGGCAAGCCACGGCTTGTTTTCTCTGTTTTTACTGACTGAGTCATTTTGCACTGTAGGGAAAGCTGATAGTAAGGCAAATAAATCTTGTACATAAAAAGGCAAATGAATGATCTCCTGTGGAATACAACTGATTTTTACACTGAGGAGAGACCAACTCCATGTTCATTTTTTGGGCTCTTCACTGTGGCATGACAGATTACGATGCTGCCTGGGGCAGGCACCATGGCTCACTAGGCTAATCCTCTGCCTGCAAGGCCGGCACACCAGGTTCTAGTCCCAGTCAGGGTGCCGGATTCTGTCCCGGGTGCCCCTCTTCCAGGCCAGCTCTCTGCTGTGGCCAAGGAGTGCAGTGGAGGATGGCCCAAGTGCTTGGGCCCTGCACCCCATGGGAGACCAGGAGAAGCACCTGGCTCCTGCCTTCGGATCAGCACCGTGTGCCGGCTGTAGCACGCCGGCCACAGCGGCCATTGGAGGGTGAACCAACGAAAAAGGAAGACCTTCTCTCTGTCTCTCTCTCTCACTGTCCACTCTGCCTATCAAAAAAAAAAAAAAAAAGACACTGCCTGGGATCCTGGGACCCTGGAACCCCCGCCCATATGGTTTGGGTTCCAGTTGCTCCACTTCCAATCCAGCTCCCCACTAATGTGCCTGGGAAAGCAGTAGAAGATGGCCCAAGTGCTTGGGCCCCTGCACCCGTGTGGGAGACCCTGATAGAGCTCTAGCTGCCACTTTGGTCTAGCCCTGGCTGTTGTGACCCTTGTGGAGTGAACCAGCAAATGGAAAATCTTTCTCTCTCTCTCTCTCTCTCTCTCTCAACTCCATATTTCAAATAAATAATCTTTGTCTTAAAAGTTCATCTTACTATCTTTTATTGCCCCTATATATAGTTTTCATTCTTTGTTTCTCTATTGAACTTCCCATTGTATCTTACAACAATTTATTAATGACGAATTAACTAATGAGACAACTCAAGCCTCTGATATGTGTTCATTTTATATTTGTATGAGATGCTTTTATAGACATCACATATTGCTCAGATGAGACGTGTCTACTTAATACCAGAGGTAAGCTTGTGACTCTCTGGATCTCAAATGCAAGTGCCATCCCTTAGCACTAAATTCCAGAAGTATCATTTCACTTTGGAGGTTCAGTCACACACTATAAAATTCAACATTTTAAGCCATCAATTCAGTGGTTTTGACTACATTCACAAACAATCCAACTCCAGAGCTTCTCCATCAACACACATACACACACACACACACACACACACAGGAAACACTTACCCAACAGTAGTGAGTCTCTGTTCCTACCCAGCCCTTGGCAACCCCTGTGTATCACTGCATATATTTGCCCTTCTAGTCCTCGCATTTAGATAGAATTTGTACAATATGTGGTCTTTTGTTTCTGGCTTCTATCGTTTAATGTAACGTCTTCGAATATCCTCTGCATTGAAGTGTATTAGTATTTCATTCCTTTCCACCACTGAATAATGTTCTGTTTCAGGGGAAGACTTCAGTTTATCTACCATTTCATCTGGTGGACATTGGAATCATTCTCATTTTTTGGATATTTTGAACAATGTCACTGTGCACATTTACACACAAGTGTTTTACTGTAGACATGTTTTCAAATCCTTGGGGCATGAAATTGCTGCGTCATATGTTTAACATAATATTTTAAAGATTTATTTATTTATTTGGGAGGCAGAGTTAGAGAGAGGGAGAGATCTTCCGTCTGCTGGTTCACTCCCCAAAATGGCTGCAACAGCCAGGGCTGGGCCAGGTCGAAGCTTTACCTAGTCTCCCCGACAGGTGCAGGAGCCCAAGCACTTGAGCCGATCTCCGCTGCTTTCCCAAGCACATTAACAGGGAGCTAGATGGGAAGTGGAGCAGCCAGGACTGCAGCCAGCACTCACGTGGAATGCTGACTCACAGGTGGAGACTAAACCCACTGCAGCACAATGCAGGCCCCTGTGTTTAAGTTGTTAAGGAACTTCCGACTGTTTTCAAAGTAGTTCCCCCCCCCCCAGGGATCCAGAAAGGCTTCTGTTTCTCCACACCAACACGGCAGAGAATAGTGACTGCAAGAAATAAAAATGTCAGAGAAAGCCGAGCTCCAAGGAGTAGACAAGGTCTCTTCTGCGTAATCACCACGGCCACACATCTGTCGGTCACACATCAGGGACGCCGGGCTCTGCTGGCTCCTTCTCAAGGACTGCCCTTATCCTGACTCTCAGCACCACCCCCACCCCCACTTCATGCCTCAACTTCCAGCTCTATATCAGAATTTGCTTCTCTCACTGATCTTCGGGATCACCCCTGGGAGGGATGCACAGTGACGTCATACCTGCTCCAAGTCTTGCATACCCAGGCTCATTGGGAGATCAGAAACTTGGCAACAATCCTGTCTCCTTGAAGCCCTCATTTTCCTGTGGCTGACCTGACTGGCTACTATCATCATCCATTAAAGTGCTGAGAGCCCTAAGACTAAATTACCTAAAATAATAGGGCTCTTTAAGCCGGCACACAGCTTACACCCAGCCCAGGTACTCAGAAAATATAAGTCCTCCTAGGATAAGAAACTCTCCAACGTGCACCAAGATCTTTCTCCAGGCAACTTGCCAAAGGGCTGTGTCACCGCTGATGATTACAAGTGTGGGAAGTGAAGGGAGAGAGCTGTGTTGTAGGCTGGTCAGAATTTTTGTGAGCTCAGAGATTTTTCTTTCTTGGCTTCCAACTTACAGGGCTTAAGCGATGAGTGACATGAGTAATGGGGCATCGCAGGCTTCTCACACCCACCCCATGGAACTCTCCGCTTCTGAACATGTTTCAGCCAGCCCAGCGGGGGAAGGGAGGGGGGAATAGTAATCGGGTTTGTGGCTTGAAAGCTGGGCTTTGGTGTGGTTTCACAGAGAGTCTCTCAACTGTACCCTTTTAAAGTTTTCGTCGCTTTCTACCAGCTGTTCTTGCACAGCCCGTGGTTTTCTGTCTAACAGTCTATAAGAAGATTAATAGTCCTGTGGCTAATGGGATCGTGATTTTAACACCTGATTGTAGCGGGCTCAGCCTCATTCTCTTGCCGGCCGGGGAGGGGGAGGGCCGTGGGATTTTGGAAAGCCGATACTGGCTTCCCTAGAGTAGAAGTTGTGTTTATTCTGAGATGACAGTGGCAAGGGTGGCCAACGACCCAGCGTAGATTCTCTTAGCGCCATATTCTGGTGGCTCACTCCTCTAAATGCCAATTCAGTTGATGAATTTTAGTTACAGAAATGAATTTGTGCCCAGCAGTGATTTTTGTGTTTGAAGAGCAAAGGTCATCTGGGTTCCCATTGGTCTTGGTGTGAATGGGTCCCTCACTACTCACAGTTTAGTCACCAATGTGATAATAGTGCTAGGAAGAGGGACCTTGGCACCGGTGCTGTGGCGTAGCAGCTTTAGCCACCGCCTGTGGTGCCAGCATCCCATATGGGTGCCAGTTCGAGTCCTGGCTGCTCCACTTCTGATCCAGCTCTCTGCTGTGGCCTGGGAAAGCAGCAGAAGATGGCCCAAGTCCTTGGGTCCCTGCACCCGCGTGGGAGACCCGGAGGAAGCTTCTGGCTCCTGGCTTCAGACTGGCCCAGCTCTGGCCATTGCAATAATTGGGGGAAGTAAACCAGTGGATAGATTTCTCTCTATCTCTTTCTCTGCCTCTGTCTCTCTGTAACTCTGCCTTCCAAATAAATAAATAAATCTTTTAAAAGAAAATTGCAGCCCCAGTCTGGGTAAATCCAAATCTCATGAATGTGCTACAAATCTATACTGGGGAACAACCACTATAGAAATGATCTCTTAGCTGTGTTAGTCACTCTCACAATAGTGTAGCATCTTGCTCTGTTCATCACTCAAGGTTTGTGTTGCTGCAGAAGGCTCTCTGACAGATTTACAGACACATCGCTGGCCCCTGGAGGTCATACATAATATATCAGGTCACATCAGGACAATATGAGTTCAGAAGTAAAGGATCATAAACAAAGACATAATTTTAAAGCCTACACTAGCTTGTCATGAATACATCTTTCCATTTCCAACTAGATTCTAACCAAACCCTATTAGATTATATTCAGCCCTGCATATATGGGGAATCCATTTTCCCCTAAGCCAATTAACTGGGTCATCTTTCTCAATTATTGCTGTAATCAAGCTAAAGTGTTTTTAAGAAGACTGAACTAATTGTTTAAGACCTGCTTACTTTGGTCAATGAATAATTGAGTTGAGTAACTACTAAAGAAAATTACTTCCATGCCAAGACATTGAGTCAGTCCACAGACATGCAATGCAGTGGTGCCTGAAGTCCTAGGGGCTGAGCCTCAGGGCTAACAGGAGAGAACGCCCTGACGTTATCTAATCCAACTTCACCTAAGCTCAACCCAGTGCTGGGGCTCCCCACTTTCCAAGGAACTCCACCCTTGGTGGCCTTTTTCCAATCCCACTTATCCCCCACTTCTCCTTGGAGCTGTATTCAATTTCAGCTTCCTCAGGGAACATTAACCTGTAATGTCCACCCTGTTGTGCTCTCCCGGCGTCACCATCTCTCCCATTGTAATTGATATTCGAGGTGTGTGTCCTCTACTAGTATAAATACGTAAGAGCAAAACTCTTAGGTTGGAGATTTTCTGTTTTGTTTTGTCCGTTACTATGTATATGCTGTGCCTAGTAGAGCTGGGGCACACAGTAGGTGCCCAGGAAATATTTGCATATTGATCGCCTACATGGAAGCATGAAGAAATGAAAGGCAAAGACAAGAAACATGTATTGAGGGCCTGCTGTGCACTGGATCCTCTCAACAATTTGAAACGAAAGGTGTTCTGTTGGCCTCTTTTTTTTTTTTCTCAGAAGTGGAAATTAATTTGAAGGAAATGACTTCTTTCTTGCAAAAATTTGAACGCAGACCTATCTTAACGTAAGTCCATAAGAGTGTAAATTCGCTGCTTTTTCTACTGAAGCTTTCCATGGCTTTGTTGTTGTTTAAATGGAAGTGTATATTGGAGCAGGCACTTAACCTAGAGGTACTGGTGTTTGTGTTCCATCTGGCCTTGCTTCTGTCTCCAGCCTCCCATCAATGCAGACCCTGGGAGGCAGCAGTGATGACTCAAGTGACTGGATTCCTGTCCCCCATGTGGGTGACCTGGCTTTGGTCCCCTGCTCTGGTCCCAGCAATTGAAGGCATTTATGGGGTAAAACAATGGGTGTTTTCTCTGTCTCTCTCCCTCTCTCACAAACAAAATAAATTTTAAGGGTATCATGATTTCACTCCTTGAGGCTGAATTCAAGTTGGATGCCTAGATAGTTATGTTTTACATTCTCCTACAGTAACTCTCTCATTATTTACATTTTATTTGTTAATTCAGTTTATTTGAAAGATAGAAACAGACAGACAGACAGAGATATCTTCTGTCCATTGGTTCACCCTCCAAACACCTGCAACAGGCAGGGCTGGGCCAGGCTGAAGCCAGAATTAGGGAATTCAATCTGGTTTCTCTTAAGGGTGGCAGGGACCCAACTTCCCAGGCCATCACCTGCTGTCTTCCAGGGTGTGGGTTAGTAGGAAGCTGGAACTGGGAGTAGAGCAAGGACTCCAATCTAGGCACTCCAGTAGGAGCTGTGAGTGTCCCATGCAGTATATTAACCCCTGTGCCAAATGACCACCAAATGCCAGGGCTGCCACCTCGTTATTAATTTCTGCTACCGGAAGTGCTGCCTTAGTTCTGCCTTGAAGCCTGCCTTCTGCGTTTTCTTGTCACCTCTCCTCTCCTCAGCATGCATAATGGCCTCAGGACTTCCCTAAACTCTGCACTCACACCTACGTACAGAAACATACTGCTTCATATGCAATTAAAACACGGACAGAAAACATAAAATTTTTCAAGAGGTCATTAGAAGAAGCACTTTAGGAAGAAAGCAAAACCCTGGAGAATGAAATGTACCATCTAGCTGGGGACTATGTTAATGGACATGTTGCAGCAAATAGCACTAAAATTGCAACCTAGAGTCTCCCAGCTGCCCCCAGGGATGGATGAGCCTTGGGCAAATAAATTGCACACGTCTTGATGCTTAAAGCAAACTCCTTTTGAAGGAAGCATCTTTCAGAGCTCTGTGTTAGTTTAGTCTAGAGTTGCAAGAACCATAAGTGACTTTCATGTAAATTGTTTCTTTTTTTTAAAAACTTGCCAAGTTTTGAGAGATTTATACAGCAAGTGGATGAACATCTTTCCAGGTTTTAGGCTATTGAGGAAGGCCTGAAAAGCCATCTTTAGTCATAGAAATTTCTGTTGATGGTCCAAACCCTAGGACCCCGGGGTCTGCTTACAGACCCTGCATTTACCATGGACCTCTTTCCTTTTAGTTTGTGGTCAGCTTGTATTAAATATTGGCCCCTATGTAAATGAATAGAGGGTAAGCCCTGGGTCATCCTCTACTTGACCTACAGCTAGGGTTGTCTGATTAAACAAATAAAAAACAAGATACCCAGGCAAATTTATTTAGTAACAGCTATGGGAAACAATCAGATTCTTCAAGGGATAAAATCTATTTAAAATGAGAGCCATTTTCAGTGCTCTAATAATTGGCCAATTCTATTTGTAATTTCTCTTCTTGTTCAAGTTCAGTTTGCCTTTTTTTTTTTTTTTTTTTTTGACAGGCAGAGTGGACAGTGAGAGAGAGAGACAGAGAGAAAGGTCTTCCTTTACCGTTGGTTCACCCTCCAATGGCCACTGCGGCCAGCGCACCGCACTGATCCAAAGGCAGGAGCCAGGTGCTTCTCCTGGTCTCCCATGCAGGTGCAGGGTCCAAGGACTTGGGCCATCCTCCATTGCACTCCCTGGCCACATCAGAGAGCTGGCCTGGAAGAGGGGCAACCAGGACAGAATCCGGCCCCCGACCTGGACTAGAACCCGATGTGCCGGCGCCGCAGATGGAGGATTAGCCTATTGAGCCACGGTGCCAGCCAGTTTGCCTTTTCAAGCCTTGCACCTTAAGGGATACATTTTTCTGTCATTCCTTTCTATAACACATTCAGTAACTTATTTTAAGCAATGGAGTCTTCAATGACATTGTTTGCTTTTCTTTCAATTTGTATAATCAGTTGATAAAGAGATATTAGAAATATAAGTGATGAGAAAGAAGTAGACTTCACTCAATAGATTACTGTAAAAATGAGCAAAAATTCTAAGGGGTCTTTTCTTCAGAATTAAAAATCTGACTTCAGGGCATCAAATAAACCAAGGATTCACTCAATTATACTTTTTTATAATTTTTTAATTTTAATTAATTTTTAACAGACTCATTGTGATTGTAGATACAGTTCTAAGAACATATACTCAATTATATTTGCTCAGGAGACCCAATGGATCTTTAAATGCAAAAAAAAAGAATAGTAAATGCCAACAAAATCACAAAAATCCTTTAATTGCTTCGTTCAGACAACATTAATACCAGAGAACAAGCAGTTCGTGACAATTCCTTCCATGCCCGAAGAAAGAACACAAGATGCTGTTTGATAGCTTTATGCACAATCTGAGCAGGACAGCCAGGACCCAGCCCAGCTTGGCTTTCCCATTGATTAGGTATTGTCTGTCCCTTTTTTTGCAAACATTCATTAAACTTGGTATTTGCCTTCCCCAAAAGCAGTACAGTTTTTCTCAGTATGGTCTACTTCACCCAGGGAGTCTTTGCAAAATGCGCTGTGAGTTTTGAGCCCTGTCTGGAAGGGGTTTCATTCACAGCAGCCTTCTAAGTAAGCTTTGGACAATAACAAGGAAGCGTTGCACAAGCAGGGAGAGACTGCATTGTGATCACTGGCATTCAGAGCTTTGCCTTCAAGAGGGCCTTCTTAGGAAATGGAGCCAGTACATTTTTTAGTGAGTGCAGTGGACATTTGCACTTGAACATTTGCTTGCAGTTCTGCAATCTGAAAATACTTCGGGTAAGAGGACATTCAGCACTCTTGAGTGGAAGACTCACCGGGATGTATGAGGGGGAAGGAGCTGCCAGAAGGCCATTCTTCACTTACCTCCCCATCTTCCTGGGAGGCTGACAAGAGTCAGTTCCCACGGCCCCCTGGATTCTGACGGGGCACAAGGCTTTCTCTCTCACTCCCACGTAGGGTACAGCTGCAGGCTATAAACTGCCTCACGCAGCACAACATGGCCTTCTCAGCAACAAGATGCTCCATCGTTGCTGTCACAGTCATCAGCCCCTTCGAGTGGTGTCCTGTGCAACAGGGACCCGCAGTCAGAACTCCTGCCTTCGCTGTCGGTGTGAGGAATCAACTGTTTCAATCCGTGAAGAGCTCATCATCTCTCTTTCCCAGCCGAATCTTTCAGGCTTGCTTGTCAGCCCCCATGCTAAGTCCCCGCTTCCAGCACAAGCACACATCTGATGCCCAGGAAACACTCTGGCTCTGCCTGGAGAAACTGGGAGGGATGGCCGATTCCCACCCAGCGAGCAGCAATGCTCCTTTTCTCTGTCCTCAGAGCAATTGGCCAACAGCATCTCTCAGCTCCCACCAGGTTGTGTGGTCAAGTGAGAAGTGAGGGTAGGCGACACATGCTTCACTCATCTCCTAGCTCCCACCAGGTTGTGTGGTCAAGTGAGAAGTGAGGGTAGGTGACGCACGCTTCACCCATCAAGTCGGAGGGGGAAAGACTGACTACTTCTAAATAATAATCTATTCTTCTACAGCCACGAACTCTGGTGTCTCCTAAATGAGAGGACAAGACAAACTCTCCCCATAGTTCTGTTGAAAGAACTTTCTCGGAAGAGGCATCATCCGTGCCCTTCCTGTTGGCTTGTGCTCACAGCAAAGCTGTCTTCAAAAGCGTGGCCCCTCATCTCATTGTATCTGGACCCTATTGTATTCCTGACAACAATTAGGAAAGTGATTCATTTTATTCTCTTTGGCTGTGCAACTCAAGCATCTGATAGCTAAGGACTACTCGTAGTTCTAAGGTATTGCTAAACTTAATGCTAAGCTTGCCTCAAACCCTAACCCTATACCTGTCTCTAACCCTAACTCTGACCTTAGCTCTAACTCTAACCCTAACTGTAACACTAACTCTAAGCTTACCCATAACAGAGGCTGTAAATCTCACTTTAAACCTAACCCTAACTCTAATGATAGCCCTAACCTTAGCCCTAACCAGAGTCCCCACTAGAACTCTAATTCTACCTCTAACCTTATGTCTGACCCTAGCTTAATTCTACCCTGACCCTAATTCTCTCCGACCTTCTAACCCTAGCCTTAACAATACCCTTAACCTAGCTCTAACCCTAATCTGAACCATATCTCTATCCTAGTCCTAACCCTAACTCTAGCTCTAACTTTATGACTTACCATTAACCTTTCACTAGCTCTGAATCATATCCTTAACTCTAGCTATATCCAGAGCTCTAACCTTGGCCCTAACCCTAACTCTAGCTCTGACCCTAACCCTAACCAAACCTCAACCTTATCACTAACCCAAACCAGAAACATAGCTATTATCCAAATCTTAAAACTTGCTCAAACCTTAGCCCTATTTCTAACCCTAGCTCTAACTCTGGCTCTAAACCTAGCACTAACCCTAACAATAACTATAGATTTAACCCTAGCCATAACCCTAAACCTATTCCTAACCCTAACACTAGCTCTCACCCTATCCCTAGCTATAACCCTAGTCCTAAGACTAAATCTAACTCTAGATCTTACCCTAACCCTAATCTCTCTCTCTCTCTCTCCCTCTCTCTCTCTCTCTCTCTCAGACTACCTCTAGATCTAACCCTAACCTTAACCCTAAACATACTTACAATATATATAGTTAAATCTAAATCTATATGTAACCCTGACCCTAAGCATATCTATGTCTATACACACACACACACATATTCACATGAATAATAAAATCTCATTCCTCATAGACAGACCACTCCTCTCTCTCTCTCCTATTGGTGTCTGACAAGCAAGGGGAAGAGTCTCAGAAGCACAGTGGCCATGGGTGGAGTACATAGAGCCTCTCCTAAGAGCAGATAAGTTGGACTAACCCAACAGCAGAGCTATGCCTCTCAGTGATGTGAGCAGACAAGGGATCTGGGTCACCATGGTTATGGGTTGGATTGTATCTCCCACGGACATCAAACATTTAGTGTTGACCCCTAGGAGCTGAGTGTGAAGCCTTATAGGGAAATAGAATCACATCAGATGAGGCTGTTAGCGTGGCCCGGATCTAGCTGTGACTTGTTTGCTTACAACAGAGAGTAACTGGGATGTAGAGATACCCTCAAGGTAGGCTCCATGGGAAGATGAGGCAGAGATCAGGCAGAGACCCTAACAAGCCCAGGAGAGCCAAAAGTCACCATAAAATCAGCAGAAGCCAGGAGGCAGGCATGAAACAGGCTCTTTCCCACAGCTCTCAGAAGGAAGTCCCTGGGCCCCTGCACCTGCGTGAGAGACCTGGAAGAAGCTCCTGGCTCCTGGTTTCGATCGGCACAGCTCCGGCCGTTGTGGCTAATTGTAGAGTGAATCAGCAGACGGAAGACCTCTCTGTCTCTCTGCCTCTCCTTCTCTCTGTGTAACTCTGACTTTCAAATAAATAAATAAATCTTTTAAAAAAAGTGTAGAGGCTGGCGCCACGGCTCACTAGGCTAATCCTCCGCCTAGCAGCGCCAGCACACCGGGTTCTAGTCCCGGTTGGGGCACTGGATTCTGTCCCGGTTGCCCCTCTTCCAGGCCAGCTCTCTGCAGTGGCCAGGGAGTGCAGTGGAGGATGGCCCAGGTGCTTGGGCCCTGCACCCCATGGGAGACCAGGAAAAGCACCTGGCTCCTGGCTCCTGCCATCGGATCAGTGCGGTGCGCCGGCCGCAGTGCGCCGGCCGCAGTGCGCCGGCCGCGGCGGCCATTGGAGGGTGAACCAACGGCAAAAGGAAGACCTTTCTCTCTGTCTCTCTCTCTCACTGTCCACTCTGCCTGTCCAAAAAAAAAAAAAAGTGTAGAATTCAAAAAGCCATTTCCTATGCTCTCTTAGAACATACTCTTAGAGTAAATTGGGCAACTATAATTCCCATGTTTCAGAGGAAAACCATGAACTCAGGAAGATTTACTTGGTTAAAGAACACACAGGTGGTATGTGAACCCAGCTGTCTGATCTCAGGGCCAATTGTCCACCCACTACACAAGTCTTAGGAAATATCCCTTTTCACTTATCATTGCACAAGGACTGAGTGATTTCCTAGTTCTTCTAGGACCACGATAGAATTTGACGACACACATATTCTTTCCCTATCTCATCAGAAAGCTAACACATTTACCTCGAATTGAGGGGAAGGCAAATTCTTGTTAAATGGACAATCTATACATGTGGAATGACTTCTACTGGATTTAGGGACCGGTGAAATGGATTTGGCCAGCTCATCTGCCCCAAACATGATGTGCCAGCATAGGAAGAAGCCAGAAGTGAAAGTACTAAGTGAGTTTATGAGCTCTTGCTCTTATTTACAAAGACTTTAGGTTTAAGAGGTTGATCAAATATTGTCTCTACCATACAAATGACCCTTCTGAACCATCAGAACTTAGTCATGTGGCTTTTCTTGTTTGGTTATTTCTCATCAGAGTCTTTCAGGAAGATGGGGAGGGGTTATGTTCCTGTAAATTTCTCAGATCGAACACATCTTTCTTGGAAAATTTGGAAACAGACTCAGATGCATGATTAAGAAGTGTACAGGTGTGGAAAAAACAGACAATTGCAGTCAGTAGGCTGAGAGCTGTGGTTAATGTATAACATCCCACACTGTCACCCTTGTAACCCCTAAAATTTCATCCATTCATTCACTCTTTGAGAATTTATTGAGATCCCTTTAGGTTCCAAGCACCGTTCAATGCTCTGGCACCTAAAACCATGTCTTTGCTCTCCTGAATTATATGTCATGATGAGGCAGGCAGACAATATACCAAGTAAGTATGGCTACACCCTACAAATGAGGACCAGATGAAAAGTGAAGTCAAGGACAGGGAAAGCCCCTGAGAGAAGGTCACACAGAGTGTCCAGGAAGTTCCTGGACAGGGCCAGTATTGTGGCACAGCAAGTTAAGCCGCCGGCTGTGACACTGGCATTCTAGATGAGCGCCAGTGTGAGACCCAGTTGCTCCATTTCTGATCCAGCTCCCACCCGCTGGTTCCCTCCCCCAGAAGGCTGCAACAGCTGAGGGAGGGTCAGGCCCTAAAGCCAGGAGCCAGAAATGCCATCCAGACTTCCCACCTGGAAGGCAGGGAACTAAGCATCTCTGCTATATCCCAGGAACTTTATCAGGAAGCTGGACGAGAAGCAGAGGCAAGACTTGACCCCAGGCATCCCAGTATGGGATGAGGGTGTCCCAGGCGGCAGCTTAACCTCCAGTACCACAATGTCCACCCCTATTATCTCCATTTTATGGATGAGAAAAGTGAAGCTACACATATTTAAACGGCTGTCTATGAAACTAGAAAGGGAGGAAAAGTGTTGAGTAAATACTTTGATCCCAAAGCCTTGACTCTAAAACTCCAAGCTTATCCTCTCTCCTTACATCTCACAGGTCAAGTTTCACCACAGAAGGATCCAGAAATATGCAACTTTCCATCCCATTCTCAAACTCTGTAACGTTGGAGATGGTGAACATCATGTCTGAGGTTCACACAAGCTCTGATGCATGAGCTTTCTCGCCTGTCCTCCTTCCTTGTTGATGTGTTTTGAGTCCAACCTCCGGATTGGTTTGCTCATAGATTTATTACATACGTACGGACTACCTGCTGAGAGCACACCTGGAAATCACTCAGCCCTGCCCCTGGGGAAGCCCTGGGTTCTGGAACACCTTCGGTTTCCCTCCAGACAAGAAACAGACGATACAACTTGAAAAGTTCAAGACAAGACAAATACAGCACCTGTTTACAAAGTTGTTGGCAGGCTAAAGGGACACCACAGATCTAGTGCAAGGCTCTGGGGGCACTAACAGGAATAATCTTCTTTCAGCAGCTCTAGGCATTCCTCGCTCCTGCCAGGACACTCAAACTGGTTTTAAAATTAAGCTGTTTTGACCCAAAAGAGAAAGGCTGAAGTGGCAGTGCCTTCTATGAAGTTACCCACCATCACCTCCAACATCCACTACTCATTAGAAGTGAGTCACCAAGCGTCTATACTCAAGGGCAGCAGAATTAAAATCCACTTCCTGAAGGGAGAAAATAGAATTGTGGACATAGTTTAAAGCCATTAGCACCACTGCATGGACTGTGCTTTTGCATCATTAAATCAAAAGACATGTCGCCTCTTAACTGCCCCACTCCTTTAAGTTCAAATGACCTATTAGCTTTGAAATTGCACATGGAAGAGCAGTATTTGCTTTTCTATGTCTGGCGTATTTCACTTGACATTTCCAGTTCCATCTGCTTGGCTGCAAGCATCTAGATGCTGACTGTTTAGGGCTGAATAATATTCCACATGCAGACATGCTGCATTTTCTTCACGCAGGCATCCACTGATGTACGTCTAGGCTGATTCGCTGATTCCGTATCTGAACTACTGGGCTGCAGTGAACACGGGAGTGCAGGTGTCTGCTTTGATATGCTGGACTGTTTCTTCAGATATAGACTCAGAAGTAGGATTGCCGGGTCATAGGGTAGAACGGCAGTTACTTTTTGAGGAATCTCCATCCTGTCCTTGGTAATGACAGAGCTAAATTGCATTCCCACCAACAGCGTACAAGAGTCACCTTCTCATAATTTGGGGCATGCTCGGGCTGACTTGCCCCAATTGGTAGAGTTGGAAACATACTAGGGGATTCCAATTCAATCCCATCAAGGTGGCATGTGCCAATGCCATCTCACTATTCCAAGTGATCAATTTCAGTTCACAATTGATCATAATGAAAGGACTAAGAGTCAAAGGGAGCACATAAACAAGTCTAGTATCTGCTAACACTAACCGATAGAATAAATAAAGGGGAGAGTGATCCAACATGGGAAGTGAGATACTCAGCAGACTCATAGAATGGCAGATGTCCTAAATAGCACTCTGGCCTCAGAATCAGCCCTAAAGGCACTCGGATCTGGCTGAAAAGCCCATGAGAGTATTTCAGGCATGGAAAGCCAAGACACTCTGGCAAAAAGATCTCTGTGAGTGAGATCCCAGTGGAAAGAACAGGTCTTCAAAGAGGGAGGTGCCTTTCTCTGAAGGGAGGAGAGAACCTCCACTTTGACTATGACCTTGTCTAAACAAGATAAGAGTCGGAGAACTCAAGGGGCTTCCATAGCCTTGGAAACTCATGACTGGTGCATAGGGAGATTACTGATGCCATAAACAGGAGTGTCAATTTGTAAAGTCAACAACAGGAGTCACTGTGCACTTACTCCTCATGTAGGATCTCTGTCCTTAATGTGCTGTACACCGAGGCTTAATGCTATAACGAGTACTCAAACAGTATATTTCACTTTGTGTTTCTATGGGGGTGCAAACTGTTGAAATCTTTACTTAATGTACACTAAACTGATCTTCTGTTAAAAAAAAAAAAAAAGAAAAGAAACTATCAATTCCCAACTTGACTCTCACTGGGATTAAACATGACAATAGGTCTGATCTGATTTCATCATCATTTAAAAAAAAATCATCTATTATTTTTCACTTTATGTTTCTGTGTGGGAACAAACTGTTGAAATCCTTACTTAAGGTATACTAAGCTGATCTTCTGTATACTAAGATAATCGAAAATGAATCTTGATGTGAATGGAAGGGGAGAGGGAGTGGGAAAGGGGAGGGTGGTGGGTGGGAGGGACGGTATGGGGGGGAAAGCCATTGTAACCCATGAGACGTACTTTGGAAATTTATATTCATTAAATAAAAGATAAAAAAAAAAAAAAAAAGAGTCACCTTCTCTCCTCATCCACACCAGCATTTGTTAGGTTTTATGTCTTTTTATATATGTTTATGTCTTTTTAGTAACAGCCATTCTAACTGGAGTGAGACGATACCTCACTGTGGTTTGGCTTAGCATTTCCCAGATGGCTAGCAATATCAAGCTTTCTTCAGTATTTAGCTGTCATTTGTACTTACCCTTTTGAGAAGTATCTATTCATACCATTTGCCCCTGTCCTAACTGCATGGTTGCATTCTTTTTGTTGATTTTGCTTGTTTCTTATATATTCTGAATAAGAATCTTTTTATCAGATGTATAGCTTGCAAATATTTTCTCTCATTCTGTCAGTTTTCATTCTTTTGATTGTTTCCTTTGCTGTACAGAAGCTTCTTAGCTTGATGTAATCCCATTTGTCTATTTTTGCTTTACTCAGTCTCAGAGTTTGTTAGAGTTGTAGGATACAAAACCAACACACAAAATTCAGTAGCATTTTTTACACTAATAATGGATGTACTGCAAAGGAAATTATAAGAAGAACCCCATTCACAACAACCACACACACAAAAAAGTAAAATACCTTGGAATAAATGCAACCAAGGATACAAAAGACTTGTACAATGAAAATTATAAAACGCTAATGAAAGAAATGTAAAAGGACACAAACAATAGAAAGACTACTTGTGTTCACAGACTGGAGAATTAACGTTATTTAATTCTTCATTCTATAAAGAGTAATTTGAAAATTCAGTGAAATTCCTATCCAAATAGCAATGATTTTTTTTTCACAAAACTAGAAAAAAATCCTAAAGTTTCTAAGGAAGCACAAAAGACCCTAAATAACTACAACAATCTTAAACAAAAAGAACAAAACTGGGGGCCATTGCCATGGTATAGTAGGCTGGACCTCTGCCTGTGGCACAGGCATCCCATACGGGTGCTGGTTCGAGTCCCTGCTGCTCCACTTTCTACCCAGCTCTCTGCTATAGCCTGGAAAAGCAGTAGAAGATTATCCAAGTGCTTGGGCTCCTGCACCCGTGTGGGAGACCCGGAAGAAGCTCCTTGCTCTTAGCTTCGGATCAGCTCAGCTCTAGCCATTGCAGCCATTTGAGGAGTGAACCAGTGGATGAAAGACCTTTCTCTCTGTCTCTCCCTCTCTTTGTCTGTAACTCTGCCTCTCAAATAAATAAAATCTTAAAAAAAAGAACAAAGCTGGTGGCATCATAACACCTGAGTTCAATATATACCGCAGAGCTATTGTAACCAAAACAGCATGGTGTTGGCATAAAAACTGACATGTAGACCAATGAAACAGAATAGAAATACCAAAAATGAATCCACACATCTATAGCCAACTGATCTTTGGCAAAGCTGCCAAAAACATATAGTGGAGAAGAAAAAATTGTGTCAGAAAAATTAGATATCCATAGGCAGAAGGTTGAAGGTTGATCCCCTTCAATTCTCTCCCTCCATGTACAAAAACCAATTCAAAGTGGGTCAAACATCTAGACCTGAAACTAGGAAACTACTAGAAGATAACATAGGAAAACTATTTTTAGACATGAACATGGGCAATAATTTTTAGATAAAAGCATGGGCAACAAAAACAAAAATACATGAGTTAGAGACTGGCGTTGTGGCACAGCAGGTTAAGTCACCACTTGCAATGTGATCATCCCGTATCACAGTACCAGTTCAAGTCCTGGCAACTCCATTTCTGATCCAGCTTCCTACTAATGCACCTGAGAAGGCAGAGGAAAATGGTCCAAGTACTTGGGCCCCTGCCACTCATGTAGGAGACCAGGATGGGGTTCCTGACTCCTGGCTTCAGTCTAACCCAGACCCATGTCTCCCTCTCCCTCTCCCTCCCTTTCCCTCCCTCTCCCTCTCTCTCTCTCCCCACACACACACTCCCTCTTTTTTTCTGTCACTCTGTTTTTCACATAAGCAAATCTTTAAAAAGCACACAATTTCTTCTTGTTCAGCATTTCAGTTATATGCACCATGAGACCAATGCCTTCCCCTGAAAAATAAGACCAGCTCCAGCCTATTGGAGATGCACCTTCTCACAAAGGCAAGCCAGAGAGAAGAACATACAAAACACTGAAGTCCTAGAATCCACTTGGATCCCTGTTCCTAGGCTTATCAGAGTTGCGTAAGGCCAACCATAAATTGCTGATCACAGAGGTAGACTAATTCCGGACAAATCTAAAAGCTTCCTAACAAACTCACTGATTCTTTCAAATTGGCAGTTAGATATGCACTTCATACATTTACAAATTTATTTCCTGTTAAATTTAAACTGGTTTGGACACTTCCCCCTGTCATGTTTTCTTATTTTTCTTGACTGGTTATGACAATGGATACATTGAGTTTTTTTTCTGCCCTAGGTAACTCAGTGTGCCTGAGTTAATTATATCTCTTACTGAAAGGAAACTTTTAACTGGACTAGGCAAATAAGGACACCATGCAGAGAGTAAAGGAATGGATTTGAGAGATAGGTTAAGGTAAGATTTTTTGAAAAGGAAAGAGAAAGGAAGAGAAGAGGAGGGAGGGGAGAAGAGGGGAAGAGAGAAGAGAAGAGGGGAAGAGAGAAAAGGAGAGGGGAGGGAGGGGAGGGGAGGGGAGGGGAGGGGAGGGGAGGGGAGGGAAAGCCAAAACAACAAACTTTATTTTCAGAACAATTTTTCCCAGGTTTGGACCTACAGGTGGGATCCAATGCTCACTCTGTCTCTTCCTGGTTGGGTGGGTAGGGGGTTCTACGACTTCTCTCAACACACAACTACTCAAGTTGTGCACCCATTTAAACAATGGCTATTGATGGATGCCATTGATACCTTTCACTATATTTGATTTCCATGAGCTCTAAGCCATTTCCAAATGGAACGTCTTGCGGGAAGACTTTGGGGAAACAGGGGGAAGTCACTGAGAGGTTGGAGATGAAATGAATTGTAAGATGAGGATGAAAAGGGAAGGAATCGAAATCTCCGTCTCCAACATGATAGTCAGTATCATCACTCCAGGCACTGCCCTTGTTGGGAGTCTGCAGCAGGAAAGGTTTTCTCAGTATCTGGCATCCAGACTCAAGTACCGTCCCCTTTCACCAGTGTCACCAGTCCTTAGGCTGTCGAAGGTGCTGGTGGCTCTTGAGAAACCCTTTAAATGACTGGCAGTGGTGCTTGTCCTCAGCCCAGAGACAAGAAAGACAAAGCTTCTTTGTGGGTGTCTTCATCTGTTTTCTACTGCTATAATGCAATGTCTGAGACCCAATCATTTATTAAGGAAGGAAGCTTTTTTGGCTGGAAAGTTCAAGAGGTTGGTGCTGCCATCTGCTTGGCTTCTGGTGAGGGCTTTGTGCAATCTCTTGACACGGTAGAAAAGTAAAAGGCAAGTGGACTTGTATGGAACAGACAAACAACAAAGGTGGACTTGCTTTATAGCTACCCATTGCCATTGTCAGGAGAATGAACCCACTCTGGCGAGAAAGCACTGATCCCTGTTAATGGCCAGATCACCTGTCAATGGCCCCACCTTCCAGCATGCCCAAAGGGCTGTCAACAAGAGTGCTGGAGGGAACAGATCATGGTTGAACCCTAGCAGTGAGCATATGCCCTTCATCTCTCATGTCTCGGGACAATGGAAAGAGCTCATAGTCTGGAAGACCTGGATTTGAACAACAAAAGCCAGTTCTTTTGTTACTTCCTGGAAATCATTTGCTAATCAGTGGAAAGGGGCGGTTATAAGGATGACTGGAAGTAGAAGACATCAGCAGCATTACCTAAGCTGTGTTGTGAATTTCTCTGCTTTTCCGTCTTCGCATCCATAATTTCTACCTCTAATTTGGTCATTGCTGCTACTCTTGTGAAAGGTCCAGACTTTGTCAGTAATAGGATATAGCTCATTGGTGAGGACCCCAGAATCAACTCTCTGGCCTTTCTTCCGTTTTTCTGGCATTGAAAGCATAAGAACTAGACCCACTTGGCATAGAATTAAGCCAAGTTCTCAAAGGAGCACATGCTTGAAACTGGCAAGTGGGTCAAGGGAAGGGAGTTAAGTGTACATTCCTGGTTTCACTGACATTAAGGCACAATACTCCTTTCATCTTGATGCTGGAGGCTGGTTGGGGGTGTGTTCCACATTTCCATATAAATTACATCTCAGATACCAGCTGTGGGTTTGTGAGGTAGATGATGACAGTTCCTTATCCACAATCATTCTCCCCAAGTTGCACTTGGGCATCTGTTATGCATTTAGCCTATTCTTTTTATTATTGTTATTATTGCTCCATGTCAGGAAGAGTGTGTAGACAGAATATTGACTTGCCAGCAGTAATAACTAAAACGTGCAGCCTCAGACCGAGAGAGAAAGTGGTTTTAGCACAAAACTCACAGGGTGGGAGGAGCATTTAAGAATTCATTGAGACAAGATGTGAGGCAAGGCCTTACATTAAGGTGCCTTGGAGAGAAAGGGGTACTGTTGTCCAGGATGGTTGAATTCTCCTTGGGAAAACCAGTCTTGCCAAGGAACAACTTAACTGGAATTGAGCTATGGGCTGGCTGCTTTAGTGAGAAAGAAAAACAATGCGAGAGAGAAGTCTTTAATGAGAAGAATGCCTGCAAGAATACAAAGCTCTCTGACTCGAGTAAGAGGTATGATGTGACTGGCTATAAGGAACCTATTAAGATCTGGAGAACTTCACACAAGAGATTGGGGGTGGGGTTGAAAGGACTAAAAACTAAATGTTAACTTGGAAGGAACTCTAAAAACCATGGACTTCAAATCCTCACTTTGCCGGTAAATAAATAGAGACACCAAGAAGTGAAACAGTTGCCCTCAAGTCAAACTGAAATATTGACTAAGCCGCCACAAGAATCCATTTCTCCTCCGAAACAACATCTTGGTCCAATGACTGCTTCACACAGAGAGATCAAGTTCAGATGAGATCGAAACACACTTATTTTGCCTTATTTTTTTAATCAATCGGGGGCTAATAAAAAGACATGAAATCACGCTAGGTATTTCAGAGAGTAGATTTAATACAAAGAATGCATTACACTGTTGGAAGACCAAATGAGCAAAGAAGAAATTTCAAGTAGCAGTCACTAGCCCTAGGACGGAGGTGACAATAAGGACTAGGGCTCAAAACTGAGGGACTTGCAACAGAGACCCCCGCCCGCACCCACCCGACCTCAGCATGGCAGAGCAGGGCAGGGCAGTCGGGGCGTCCATCTGCCTACTAAGTGCATTATTCCAGACATGCAAAGATGAACATAATGGAGGAAGTGTTGGAAGGGAATAGTTCACGGTGTTCTGGGGATACAGAGAGGGCTTCTCAGGTGGCACTGTTAAACCTGCTTAGAACCCTGACTGGCAGGCACTCCAAGCCCAACCTCAGAGCTCACACCTGGGGGTGACCTGAACGCCATGCAACAGACAGTTCAACACTTGAAAACACACCCACTACAGGGGAAACAAAGGCAGGCAATGTCTCCTGCTCTAGGCTTTAGGCTCTTAGCCCAGGGTGTGTACAGCTTTCTCTTACCTATACAATCCTACTGTTAGCTAGGCTTCCCCAGGCATTGCAGGACAGAGGAAAAGAGTAAGAGCATTTGGATAGGGGTAGGCAGCTACTGGCAATACCAGTCTGGCTGCTTGAAGATTTCACAAGTAGTATGCAAAATTACCTGGAGCCAGCACATGGCATAGAATGCAGCCTACATGGTAGGTATCCAGGGGCCACGGTGCTGTAAACCAAGGGTGTCTGACATGAACCTGGCCGGGTAAATAGGGTCTTATAGTACTATCAAGACTATAACTGGGGAGCCAGCATCATGGCACAGTGAGTTAAGTTGCTGCCTACAATACTAGCATCCCAGATGAGTGTCGGTTCAAGCCCTGGTTGTTCCACTTCCAACCCAGCTCTCTGAAAATATGCCTGGAAAAGCAGCAGGCAATGGTCAAAGTATTTGGGCCTCTGCCACTGATGTGGGAAACTCTAAATGGAGTTCTAGGCTCCTGGATCCCGCTTGGTTCAGCCCTGGCTGTTGCAGCCATTTCAGGAATGAAGCTAGAGATGGAAGATTCCTCTCTGTGTGTCTCTCCCTCTCTCTCTATCATTCTCCCTTTCAAGAAATCAGTAGAGTATGGCCCAAGCTCTTGGGCCCCTGCACCTGCGTGGGAGACCCAGAAGAAGCTCCTGGTCCCTGGCTTCGGATCAGCACAGCTCTGGCTGTTGCGGCCATTTGGGGAGTGAACCAGCAGATGAAAGACCTCTCTCTCTCTCTCTCTCTCTGCCTCTCCTCCCTCTGTTAAGCCCTGACTTTCAAATAAATAAATGAATCTTTTAAAAAAAAAAAAAAAGAAGAAGGTTGAAGCAAAGTAGGTTAAACTATTGCTTACTCCCCAACTTCTCTCCGTAGGAGTGGTGTATCTTCCCACCAGGTGAGGTATATATTTTCTATGCGGTGTGCTCTGGGAACAAACTTGGAATCCCCAGACTGGAGCCAAGCCCATCCTCCCCCCAGCAAGTTCCAGCCAGCCTGCAGGTGTAGGGTGAATGCTCATTATTGTGTGCTACCGAAATGTGCTTGTATGTTACGCAACAGTAGTTGACTAACACCCCGGTACAAGACAAGACTAGAGAGGTGCCGAGATGCTTCCATTGCCACAATAAGTAGCTCAGAGTTTTGAGACTACAAGTTTTCTCAACACAATGAGGAGGCCCTACAGTAAAATGGATGGTGTTTCCCGAGTGAATGAGTTCTGTTTGTAGCAGAACGATGTCAGCATTGGCACCCAGGTGTAGGAAGAGGCCTGCTGGGATTACGAGGTGTATAGGAAAGAAGTGAAGAGGTGGAAAGCTGTGTGGAGGCAATTGTTGGATCCCAAGTGGCAGCCACCTTGAGGACTGCATCAAATTCCAGGCAGTAATTAAAATGCAAGGGAGGCCGGCGCTGCGGCTCAATGGGCTAATCCTCCACCTTGCGGCGCCAGCACACCGGGTTCTAGTCCCGGTCGGGGCACCAGATTCTGTCCCGGTTGCCCCTCTTCCAGCCCAGCTCTCTGCTATGGCCAGGGAGTGCAGTGGAGGATGGCCCAAGTGTTTGGGCCCTGCACCCCGTGGGAGACCAGGAGAAGCACCTGGCTCCTGCCTTCGGATCAGCGCGGTGTGCCGGCCACAGTGCGCCGGCTGCAGCGGCCATTGGGGGATGAACCAATGGAAAAAGGAAGACCTTTCTCTCTGTCTCTCTCTCTCACTGTCCACTCTGCCTGTCAATAAAATAAAATAAAATAAAATATTTAAAAAATGCAAGGGAGAGGGGCTGGTGCTGTAGTGTAGTGAGTTAATGCCCTGGCCTGCAGTGCCTGCATCCCATATGGGTGCTGATTCGAGTCCTGGCTGCTCCACTCCCGATCCAGCTCCCTGCTATGGCCTAAGAAAGCAGTGGAAGATGGCCAAGTGCTTGGGCCCCTGCACCTGCATGGGAGACCTGGAAGAAGCTCCTGGCTCCTGACTTTGGATCAGCACAGCTCCGGCTGTTGCAGCCAATTGGGGAGTGAACCAGCAGATGGAAGACCTCTCTCTCTCTCTCTCTCTCTCTCTCTCTCTCTCTGCCTCTCCTTCTTTCTCTATGTAACTCTGACTTTCAAATAAATAAATAAATCTTTTAAAACAATGCAAGGAAGAGCAGTCATGTGTGACCAGGGAAGCTACCTCAGAAGAGCAGTAGGCAACAGAGCAAGCATGGTGTCCAGGAAGACGCCACGGAAAAGCCCAATATCTGGACAGCTGGGCTGGAAAGAATAAGCAGGAACTAGGTCCCAGGCGGTCTGCAGCAAGCAGGATCTGTGGTCACCTGTCACAAATGGCCTCCGAGATCTGCTGTGCCTTGGCCCAGCCTGGAGGCTTGAGTGTGAGACAGGTGCAAAAGGATTATCATAGTTCTCCTCCTCACCTCTCCTTCCAGTGAGAGTTCCTGCCCTCCCACGCCCACAGAGGCAGCAAGGATTCGTCCTTGCTGGAGAAATCTTTGTCAACCTATGTAATAAAGAAACAGGGAGACGGGAAGGCAGGCAGGCAGGTCTAGACTTTGAGAAGCGTGGGGTCCCCTGGATGACTGTGGAGACAATATTGTCTACAGGAAGTGATGCCAGAAGACAGAAGTCAAGGGCTTGCTTGCCAGCTGGGTTACCAAGGATCCTGATGGCCTTGGAACAGTGCACGTGGAGGATTTGGCTGACTCCCATGGGACTGTTTCTTTGACCATTACTGCCATCTAAGGCCATGCCCCAGAGGGCTGAATTTGGAGAGTTATAGCTGCTTCGGCAACATGTTTCTCCGGCCATCACACACCCCTCCAGGAGTGTCACTGTAGATGCCGAGGACTGCTGCAGGTGGCCCCAGACAGAGAGGGAAGCCACAAGCTCACCTGAGCAGCCGAGTGTGTGGAATGCCAATGAGAGAAGTTCTGGGAGACGATTCTTCCACTTCCCCACTCTCACATGGGCTACAAAAAAAAAAATCAATTGATGGATGAGTGGTTAAGCCAGCTCTGTGGTTAAACATTTGTTGTGGCACTCGCCTAGTTGTTGCAGCCATTTCAACAAATAAATTGGATTGAATGCTTGGCAGTTGATCAATGGCTCAGGGCTCAGCCATTGCCACAAACATGACACCTGAAATATAGTGCTCACCAATGCCTGCCGTGCAACTCTGCTGAAGATTCTTATATAACAGATTCTCCCCACAAATTTGGTAAGCAAGAGAGTTGCATTGCTAAGAAATTACATGAAGGTTCAGGTGCGTGGTCTAGCAATTCGGATGCAGGTTAGGAAGCCCGTATCCCTCATTGGAGTGGCAATGTGCAGCACCCGGATCTCGCTCCTGAGCCAACTTCCTGCTGATGCAGATCCTGGGAGGCAGCGGTGATGGCTCAAGTGATCAGGTGGCTGCCACGCACAGGGGAGACCTGGGTTGAGAACAACTCTGCCCCCACCCATTGTGGGTATTTAGGAAGTGAACCAGAAGATAGGAGCGCTCTCTCCTCTCTCTCTCTCTCTCTCTCTCTCTCTCTCTCCCCCCCCTTTCTCTCTCCATCCTCTGCCTCAAATAAACACAAAATAATTTTAAAAATTCATGCAAAAGGCATGCTTCAGATTCTTCAGGTACTTAGTAGGTTCATACACCTCTGAAAACTGAATTGAGGAAGAGAGCATTTGACTTTCCAAGAAATAGTCCTGGAATCACACCTTCCACTGCAATATTTTGCTTCAGAAAACGCTTCAGTGAGTCTAACTGGTCATCAATTTCAGTAGAAAATCGTCTTGTTGTTTGAGATCTTCTACAATACAATCTAAACATGTTTGGTGCCCATTTTAAACCTGCAGTCCACTTATTGCCTCAAACTGTACAGAAAACTACTTACATTTTTTTTCCTTTCCCTTTTCTTTTTGTTTTCCTACAGGGGAGAAAGGCAGAAAGACCCCAACCTTTCGGCAGATTCTAGAAAGAGTTAATAAACACAGAGATGTTAAAAAGTTCCTCAAGGCCAGGGGCCTTTGAATTTGGATGAAGAAGCATTCATTTTTGCTCTTATGGGTCTCTACCTGAAACTTTGCATTTCTTTTGGTTGTGAATGTAGGCAACAATGCAAATGATTAATTATAGTAACTCTGTTATGCAAACAGCAGAAATTATGGATGTTTTCCTATCATACTTCAGGTATAGCAGACATCTCAAATATAGGTCGGCGCCATGGCTCACTAGGCTAATCCTCCGCCTGCAGCGCTGGCACCCCGGGTTCTAGTCCCGATCGAGGCACCGGATTCTGTCACAGTTGCTCCTCTTCTAGTCCAGCTCTCTGCTGTGGCCCGGGAGTGCAGTGGAGGATGGCCCAAGTGCTTGGGCCCTGCACCTGCATGGGAGACCAGGAGAAAGCACCTGGCTCCTGGCTTCAGATCGGCGCAGCGCACTGGCTGTGGCAGCCATTTGGGGGGTGAACCAATGGAAGGAAGACCTTTCTCTCTGTCTCTATCTCTCACTGTCTAACTCTGCCTATCAAAAAAATATATCACATAAGCTCAGAACCTCTTTAAAATCATGAGAGCTGGGACTGGTGCTATGGCATAGTAGGCAAAGCCACTGCCTGCTGCTGGCATCCCATATGGGAGCCTGTTCAAGACCTGACTGCTCCACTTCCGATCCAGCTCCCTGCTAATGCACCTGGGGAAGCAGCAGAGGATGGCTCAAATGCTTGGGCCCCTGTACCCACGTGGGAGACCCAGATGAAGCTCCTGGCTCCTGGCTTCAGCCTGGTCTAGCTCAGGCTATTTTGGCCATTTGGGGAGTGAACTGGTGAATGGAAACTCTCTCTCTCTCTCTCTCTCTCTCTCTTTCTCTCTCTTGGAAATAAATATTTTTTTTAAAAAAATGAGCTTTCCTAAACCTGCCACTAGACTGTTATCTAGCACAGTAATAAAGATGCACACATATTATTTTTCTCTTAATTATTTACTATTTATTTTGATGACTGCTTATAAATATTTAAATGTGTCCACTGACTCCACCATATTGCCAAAGAGGTAAACGGCACACACATACACAGGTTAACAACCTTTGTTCTAGACACGTACCTGAACTCAACACTCTGTCCAGAATAGGTCAGCTCCTGGTTTGATGAGCTTACTCCAAGATTTTCAGCTACAGCAGTCTAGTTAGTCCATCATTAGTGTCACCTGAAATGCCTTCTTCCTGGTAGATTCTGATCAATTGCTGCCTATTTTCAAGGACTATGTCAAGTGCTTCTTCATATGGGAACCTTCCCCCCTCTCCCGACCATCAGAGCAACAACTGTTGCAACTCAACATTGACCGTCTACTTGCACAAACATGCATCTCTCCCATATCTCTCTTAAGTTAAAAGAGGTGATAAAACCAAGGACAGCACGAACCAGAAGACTTAACACCACCAGTCAGTTTAGACATGCATCATGTCTGCCTTGGTCAGCTTGGGGTACCATGACACAGTGCCACACCCTGGGCACAATATTTATTTCCTCATTAAGTCTGGAGAAGTCAGAATCAGGTAGCTGGCGCCGTGGCTCAACAGGCTAATCCTCCGCCTTGCGGCACCAGCACACCGGGTTCTAGTCCAGGTCGGGGCGCCGGATTCTGACCCAGTTGCCCCTCTTCCAGGCCAGCTCTCTGCTATGGCCCAGGAGTGCAGTAGAGGATGGCCCAAGTGCTTGGGCCCTGCACCCACATGGGAGACCAGGAGAAGCACCTGGCTCCTGCCTTCGGATCAGTGCAATGCGCTGGCCACAGCGCGCCGGCAGTGGCGGCCATTGGAGGGTGAACCAACAGCAAAAGGAAGACCTTTCTCTCTGTCTCTATCACTGTCCACTCTGCCTGTCCAAAAAAAAAAAAAATCAGGTGTCAGCAGTGTTGGTTACCCCCAGGCCTTTCTGCCTGGCTTGTTGACAGCCATCACCTCGCTGTGCCTTCACACGGTCTTTCCTCTCTGAGTGTTGTCTGTATCCTCATCGCGTCTTCTTCCAAGGACACTCTCAAGACCCCATTTTAATCAGTGACCTCTTTGAAGATCCTATCTCCAAATGCATCAGGTTAGGATCTCAGTACATGAATTTGGGAAAGGGAGATGGGCTGTAGCTAACACTGTTCATACCGTTGTCCAGGTGTTTTACTGGGGAAAAAGTTCTTGACATCTCCGTTAGCTTTGGTTCGCTTTTCCTTAAAATGAAGACCCCATAATGGAGCTTAGTTTGTGTGACTGTTGTAGGGGACTGGTGACTTATTTCACACAAACCCACCAAAACAAATCATGGGATGTAAATGGTGACGCCAACAAATGGTTTGGGCTGCACTTGGCACCCCGGCTGGTCCCCATGGTTAGATGGGCAGTTTCTAAAGGGCCACCACCTTCTCTCACACATTGCTTTTTTTTTTTTTTATCCCTGATGCCGCTTTTAACACAGTCAATGTATAATTCTTTAGTGCTCAGTTAATTAAAAAAAAAAAAAAGCTGAGTTGAGTGAGAGCTAAACATGAGGGCTTCCTGAGACACCAGTCTTGTGCACATATGTACAGGTGTCTACAGCTCTCTACAGAAAACTAACCCTGTTCCTTGTCCTTGACTTTCAAGAACTAAAACCACTTTTGAAAATGCTGATGCCAGTCTACTCAGCCCAACCAACTATGCAAAGACATAAAGCCCACCAGGAATGTCCTCTTCCCACCAGGAATCGCCAGGGGTTAGAGGAGAAGTCCTCAGTAAGCATCATTTCTGCCATAAATTTAAACTGAGGGTCTTATCCAAATTCTGTAGAACAAGTAAAAGGAAAATTCCTCAGGTCACTGGGGATATCTCCATATCAAACCTGTTTCCAATTTCACCCTATTAAGTGTCAATGAGTAGGCTGTGTCCAGGATACCAATGATGTTAGACAATCTATGAAATGCTCTGACAATTCAATGCTGAAACCACTTAGGTCAATTGTTTCTAGTCTATGGTTTTTAATTTAATACATGTATGCTTACCAAGCCAGCCCACGCTTAATGGAAGCTTTGGAAAGACATTTTGTTTTGTGAGAATTGAACTTCATAGGCTGCCATGGAATTAACTTTATTATTGTGAGATTGTCGTATAATGATTAGGAGCTGGCTCAACTGAAGTTAATGTGAAAATAATGTCCGTAATGTTTGCATAGCATAGTTTCTTTAAAAAAAAAAAAAAAAGGACAGCAATACCAAAAACAAAAGAACTTAACAATGGTTAAACGTATTTTATTTCATGCTCTTCTTTTAATGGTGCTTTTGGCTCAAAGCCCTTTATTAGTGACATTTTATTTCTCCCCTTATATTTGATCCTACTTTCTCCTACCATAAAACACGCCGAGTATGATTGGACTCAGAATGGAGCTGGCCTGTGGTGCAACATTATCTGTGCCTACTTTCCTGTGAGAAAGGGAGAGGCCACTTAGAAGGAAAATAACCCTTTTCTCTCATTGAAACAGTGTTCTAGTAACATAGTTTAAAAAGGGATCCCTTCCGGATATGTTCTAGAATACGAGGAGATTCAAAAGTTTGTGGAAAATGGAATTTGATGACATTTATTTTGGTATAGAAAATTTTGAAATGCCTGCATACAAGAGGCTTTTAAAGAGTTCATGAAAATGCATATTAAAAAACTACATGTGAATTTCAAATTTTTTTGCATTTGTCTTTTTGTTTTTAAAGATTGATTTACTTATTTGAAAGGGAGAAAGAGAGAGAGAGAGCAAAAGATCTTCCATCTGCTAGTTCATTCCCCATATTGCCACAACAGCCAGGGCTGGACCAAAATGAAGCCAGGAGCCCAGAACTCCATCCCGTTCTCTCACATAGGTCACAGAGGTTCAAGGACTTGGGCCATCTTCTGCTGCTTTCCCAGGCACATTGGCAGGAAGCCAGATCTGCAGCAGAGCAGCCATGACTCAAACCAGCACACTGATATGGAATGTCAGCATCTCAGGCTGTGGCTTCACCTGCTGTGTCACAATGCTGGTCCATTGTCTTTCAATTCTACTTTCTAGAAACTTCTCTAAGTACACTCCTGTTCCTCTGGCCCGTCCCAGATAGCCGCTGTCACAATCTCCCAGTGAGACTCAGTAGAAGTCTCGATCTGTCAGTCCTGGCAGAGCCTTCCTCCTAGTTTAGTTTCAGAAACCACTTCTTCAGTTTCTTCACACTGTCTTCTTGTTTGTGGAGTGGCCATCGTCTTGACTGGTAAGGTTCAAACTTCACTGCTTTCTTGTAACTTTTATAAGCTTCTTGGATGGAAATTGCCACTGAGAATTCCTATGCCTTCTCCTATCCCACATTTCCCTGTTGTTCCATGAGAAAGAATGAATGTGTGGTAGTCAGTCTTTCATATGGCCCAAACAATTCCTGCTCACTGATTTTCACATCCACGTGTAATTTCTTCCTTTTTTGTGTGAACTGGATGTGATGCTGATGAACAGAATATGGTACAAGCCTTGGGATATGACATATCACTTCCAAGATGAGGTTAGAAGACTGGCTGCTTCCATCCTGAGTGTGTTCTCTCTGGTTCTCTAATGGATGACTCACCCAGAGTTAGGTGCACTGTCATGCCTTAAGACAACCTTATGGACAGATACACAATGCAATAGATCCCAAACCCTACATCTGAGCAGAAAGACATTTCCTGTAAGGGATTAGCTCTTGCAATTATGGAAGCTTAGTCCCAAAGGGACAAATATTATATGTTCTCCCTGATCTGCGACAACTAACTGAGCACCAAAGGGGAAACCTGTTGAAGTGAAATGGACACTATGAGAAATAGTGACTTGATCAGCTCTTGTCCTGACGGTTGATGTACAATGTAATACTTTATCCATTTTAGTATTTTTTTTTGTTCTAGTACCGTTGGTTGAACTCTGTAATTAACACACAATTATTCTTAGGTGTTTAAATTTTAACTGAAAAGTGATCCCTGTTAGGTATTTGGAAAACATTATGTTGAGTGAAGTAAGCCAATCCCAAAGGGACAAATACCACTTGTTCTCCTTGATAGGTGACAACTAACTGAGCACCAAAAAGGAAACCTGTTAAAGTGAAATGAACACTATGAGAAACGGTGACTTGATCAGCCCTCACCCTGACTGTTGATGAGCAACTTGATATGTTATCCCTCTTAGTATTTTTTTTGTTTGTTCTACTTAATACTTTTGGTTGAATACTGTAATCAATACACAATTCTTCTTAAGTGCTGAAACTTAACTGAAAAGTGTTTGCTGTTAAATATGAGTGGGAATAAGAGAGGGAAGAGATGTGCAATTCAGGACATGCTCAAGCTGACTTACCTCAAATGGTACCAGGGGATTCCAATTCAATCCCATCAAGGTGGCATGTACCAATGCCATCTCACTAGTCCCAGTGATCAATTTCTGTTCACAACTGATCATAATGATAGGACTAAGAACCAAAGGGATCACATAAACAAGAATAGTGTCTGCAAATACTAGCCGATAGAATAAAAAAGGGAGAGAATGATCCAACATGGGAAGTGAGATACACAGCAGACCCATAGAATGGCAAATGTCCTAAACAGCACTCTGGCCTCAGAATCAGCCCTTAAGGCATGCGGATCCAGCTGAAAAGCCCATGAGAGCATTGCAGGCATGGAAAGCCAAGACACTCTGGGGGGAAAAAAAAAACCTAAATGAAAGATCTCTGTGAGTGAGATCGCAGTGGAAAGAATGGGTCATCAAAGAAGGAGGTACCTTTCTTTGAAGGGAGGAGAGAACTTCCACTTTGACCATGGCCTTGTCTAAATATGATCAGAGTCAGTGAACTCAGGGGGCTTCCATAGCCTTGGCAGCTCATGACAAGAGCCGAGGGTGATTACTGATGCCATAAACAAGAGTGTCAATTTGTTAAGTCAACAACAGGAGTCACTGTGCACTTACTCCTCATGTAGGATCTTTGTCCTTAGTGTGCTGTACATTGAGATTTAATGCTATAACTAGTACTCAAACAGTATTTTTCACCTTATGTTTCTGTGTGGGAGCAAACTGTTGAAATCTTTACTTAATGTATGCTAAACTGATCTTCTGTATATAAAGAGAATGGAAAATAAATCTAGATGTGAATGGAAGGGGAGAGGGAGTGGGAAAGGAGGGGGTTGTGGGTGGGAGGGACGTTATGGGGGGAAGCCATTGTAATTCATAAGCTGTACTTTGGAAATTTATATTCATTAAATAAAAGTTAAAAAAAAAAGAAAATAGAAAAATAATAAAAAAAAAACAACATTACGGAGGCTTGGAAGTCTCAAGATCTATGGTTGACCAGCTGGTCATCCAGGACCTGAACCATTGGTGTTGCACCAGTTCCAGTGTAAAGACCTGAAAACCAGGACAGCCCAGAGTGTCTGTTTTCCAACTTTGGGAGCCAGCAGGTTCAGGAACCAAGAAGAGTTGATATTGTGGTTCAAGTTCAAAGGTAGGAAAAGATAATGTTGCGTCTCAATGTAATCAGACAAGGAGAAAAACCCTTGAACTGTGGGAGGGTCAGGCTTCATTTGACTGGATAAAGGCCACGTACAGTAGGGAAGACCATCTTCTTCCTTGAGTCTGTCAAGTCGCATGTTAATTTCATCCAAAAACACTCTCATAGAAATGCCCAGAACAAGGTTTCATCTATTGACTAAAATAATCAAGGTCTGGTTGGAAAATGAAAGTTGGTGCTTGTCCAGCTAGTCTAACTGAGGACAGACCTACTGGGTTAGGTTACAGGTTTTGTAATTTTCTTACAGGGTAAGTACATGCATTGAGTCAGGTTTAGACAATACTGCGTTACGTGAAGTTATCATCACACAAACAAATTGAAGAATATCTCATCAAAAATGTAAGGCTATCTGGTTATAGCAGTTCAGCTGTATTTAGTTTTTCTGACCCACAAAATCTGGGTCAGAAACTGACCAGGACATGCAACCCCCTCATTTTGTATTCCTTTGGTGCAGCAATTGATAAAGAATGCAGTGAAGGATCTGTGACAGAAGTTGCAAAGCAGGGCACAGCAAAGAGGAACAAGGGCCACCTGTGGTACCCGCAGACCCCAACATTGGTCCCAATCATGGTTTTTGGCATTTTTTTATGGTCTGAACATTGTTTAAAAATTACCCATTTCCAGAGTGTACCACTTGTGTGTGTCTCCTGGGGTTTGAGCTGCAGCCAAGAATTCCTTGCTGCCAGTGCCTGGGAGGTAAGAAGTATCCTCAGGTGGTAGATAGATGGGTATATCTCAAATTGTAGTGTTCCTGTGAAACGCCTCCTAATTTGCTAATTTCATAGGTCTGCGTGGAGCCAAGATTCTGCTTTCCCAACAAGCTCCCAGCTGATACAGATGCTGCTGATGGCCAGGGGACTCACTAGGGGGCGAGATCGTAGGAACTTTGCCCTTGCTAATCACCCTACCCCCGTGATAAGAAGATTAGCAGGAGGTGTGACCCTCTATGGCCAGGGTGAAGAAAAAGTGGCTGTAAAGTCATTTGCTCAGGCCCTGCCAAGGCAATCACAGGTGAGACTTGAAATTCAATAAATCCACAGCAGGTTAATTTTTAAGTAGATAATTCTGGATGGCCCACAGTGGTGTTCTAAATATCCAATGACCTCTGGCAGAAATTGGTCCCTCACCTCTGCAGGGAAGAGTGGATTCACTATCAGTTCTCTCATCCTGGCTTACAAATATCTCCTGCTCTCGGATGAAGGGAGTGACAAGGACGGATGGAAGGGAATCTGCCTCCATTATTGCTTTTGTCTCGCCTTTTCACAGATTCGAAAGTGATTCTGGAGAGATCGCAGATGAGAGTCACTGGGAGTGCAGGTGTCATGGGAAAAGAAAACAGAATGTTGACTTTCTGTATGATTTATTTTTAGTTGCAAATTTAACAGGTTTAGAATTTTCATAGCATTAAAAGAAGACTGATTTTTTTTGCTAACTTAAGATAATTGTCAGTATTACAAAAGCAGTAGATGTACATTGTTAAACATGAAGGGAAATAAGAAAATACACCACATTATCATAAGCAGAAATTGATCCTACTAACATTTTAGTGTCTATTACACCAAGTCTCTTACTAATCAACACCTTCTATGTCAACTAATTTTCACCACATCAGATACCCGACCTCTATTCAAATTTCCCCAAGTTGTCCCCCAAGAAAGAAATTAGCATACGTGCAAAAATAACAGTGTTGACAAATCCTACAAAAATGACCTCTGACTCACTCACTGGCATCCAAAGTCCTTTGTGTGCCTGATCTTTCAGAGTGTGTCTTGGAGAAGATGAGAGGGAAGTGGCAGCGGGGGGTGGGGTGGGGGGGTGGCGGGGGGGGGAATGTTGGTGGAGAGGGACTCAGCAGCACATGTGCCACAATGCTTCCTCTGTGGCTGGACATCGGAGAAATTGTTTCCTAGAGAAAGTGACGAACCCAGATGCTTTCGATTGTGGGAAGAAGCCGTAAAGCTCTGGTTACAAGGCTGTCACTATCACGTGATTTCACTTTTGCTCAAAGGAGCCGCAGGGCTCAGATATCCCCTATGCCCTAAATCCTGCCAAAGTTACCATGGTGATGCCGTCCTGTATTTGGCCCACAAGAGATGACGGTGAAATGCGGGTCCTGTGTTTTTTATTTTTGGAAAGATAATGAAGGCTATCACATAAAGGGCACCTACCCCAGGCCCTGCTATAGGCAGGCATCACATGGAAATGTTGGAAAGATGTTCGAAAAATTACATGGGATTTTGGAAAAGCAGAATTATCCTCTCCCTAAGCCAGATGTAATTCAACTTTGCATTCAGGGAGACAGGGAGCCTGGCATAAGATTTCGTAATGATGACAAAGCTGGAAATTTCTGGAATTGTGGCTATGAGCCTCAGCTAAAGGGTCCCATCCACCTCCACCCAGTGCCTTCTCTTGAGGAGGTACTCAGCATACAAATGCTGCCCCATGCCTCAGTACACAGCCCTACTGAGAGAACCTGGGGCCCTTGGAAGCAGCGTAAGTCTGTCTGCAGGTCTGCGGTATCGGGGAGCCCTTTGTGCAATAGACCCCTCATCCAGGCTTGGAGGCCACATAGACCATCGAGAGCCCATTTAGCTCAGCCATATGCTGGTTGTGTGAACTGAGAAATTCTCACTTCTCTTTGCTTCAGCTTCCATGTGTATCAAATGGGGACAGTAATGACTACCGTGCAGTATTTTTGGGTGGAGATGGAATGAGATGCTCCCCCAAAGCATCCGCCATAGTTCCCCTTCAATGGCTAGTCTCCATCCACTCAGTGCTCTGACGGTCTTCTCTTCGGAAGAGCTCTTACAGGAGGGACAGCTTCCTCCACTCCCTGCTGACAACACATGTGCAAGATAAGGTCTGAGGACTTTGGGCAGTGGGTTTCCCAGTCATTGCAGTAGAGGAGAAATAGAGACGTTAAACTAGCAAATGTTAAAGCCCCTTGGTCCCAACCCCCCTCCCTAAATGGCAAAAGGAAAGATTGTGGAACTTGTCACCACGTCTCCTTCCTCCCTCACTGCTTTCATGAACTACTGCACCCAAGGCAGAACCTGCACTAAGGAAACAAGCAATGCAGAGACAAAAGTCACTCACTTGCTTCCAGCACCATGGTCTACCCTGTCTGTCATTGTGTTTCCTGTAGTTTCATTACAGACTTATTCAATGGAAAATCATAGAAATAAATAATGCATACATTCTAAATTTCCTGCTGTTCTCAGTAGTATCATGGTGTCTCATACCTTCTTGTTCCATTCAGCCCAGGATATGAATCATCCCTTTGACCAGTATCCACTCTGCGTATGCTATCCACCCGGTGGTCACCTTGTAGGCACCTGTTTTCACACGGACAGGTTCCTGTTCAAGCAACCCTTGATTTTACTTAACCATGGCCCCAAGTGCAAGCCTATGATGCTGGTAATTCTGGTATGCCAAAGTAAAGTGCTTCCTTTTGGTGAAAAAGATTGAATACAAGATTTTTGAGAGAGACTACATCTAATGACTTTCACTGTACTATCTTGTCTCGGTTGTTCTATTTTTAGTTACTGTTGTTAAGCTTTTATTGTGGCTGATATAAACTAAAGCGGGTATTCATGCATATCTGTATAGTCTGCAGGGCTGGATGCTGTGGAGTCAGGCATCCGTGAGGGTCCTGGAAGGCATCCTCCAAAGATGAGGTGTGGGGCACGATAGGCAGTGCTGATTCCTGCCCTTCACTATTCCCATGCACCTGTCCATGGGAGATTCTATGCTGGGACCCAACTCTCGATCACTTGCTGCATTCCAGCAAGTGCCATGGTCCCATTGCAGGTGAAGTGTGTATCCACTCTGACCTTTAACAAGTGACTGGCCAAGGGCATATGGTCTGAAGGGACAGTGTACCAGTTTCAATACTAGGAACACTTTCTTAAGATTTTTCTTTTATTTATTTGAGAGGTATAGACAGAGAGAGAGAGGTCTTCCATCCACTAACTCATTCCCCAAATGGTCCCAACAACAGAGCTGGGCTGATCCGAATCCAGAAGCCAGGAGTTCTGGGTCTCCCATGTCAGTACAGGGGCCCAAGCACTTAGGCCATCTTCTACTGCTTTCCCAGGCCATAGCGGAGAGTTTGATTGGAAGGGGAGCAGCCCGGACTCGGACCGGCACCACAGGCGGAACATTAACTTACTGCGGCTCCCTCAATACTAGGTCTTTAAGTGACCTCCTGCGTTCCCACCTGTCCCCTCTTGCCTCTGCTGTCACCATAAGGCCATTGCTCTCTGGCTTGCTCATCTCAGGTGAAACACGGGACAATGGAGCTGAGCGGCGCTGGCCCAGCAGCCTGAATCAGAACCACTCCGGCTTTCCCTAGAGCTATGTTGAGAGGCAGAGCCAGCCTCTGCGTCAAGATGAGCAGAGCCATCCAGTCAAGGCTTGCCTGGATCCACCGACCCCATCAGAGTGACATCAAGTGTGCCACACAACACTAATTCATCAGTACACTGCCTTACACAAGAATGATAACTTGGACCATTTCATTCACCAGAGGCAAGACTATCGTCATGACAACTAGCTGAAGGTGAGTCTACAGAGAAACACTGCCATTCAGAAATGGTGAGCTTGAGCTTTATACTGGAGGCGTTCTCCAGGAACAACAACAAGCATGCTTTGTCTACACAGCATCCTGACTATTCAAGGGATCTCCACAAAGCCCATGGAAAATCGGTATTTTGAAAACTAGCCATGGACTTCAACATTATTATTTTTGTACAAATGCCAACGTATCTTTTCGTTTCATTTTTCTGCGAACATTCTGAAATACCCTTGCATGTTTTGGCGAAATCCATTACATTTATTATAAATGACAGAACTTCTGGACTCCTGAGAGCAGAGTCACATTATAGGTATGGAAGCCACAGCTCTTTCATTATGAAAAATAAGCCTTTAAATGTCTATTTGATGTGGATGTGGGTATCTGAATTTCTTTTCTTTTTTTATTTTTATTTATTTATTTATTTTTGACAGGCAGAGTGGACAGTGAGAGAGAGAGGCAGAAAGAAAGGTCTTCCTTTTGCCGTTGGTTCACCCTCCAATGGCTGCCGTGGCCAGCACACCGCGCTGATCCGATGGCAGGAGCCAGGTACTTATCCTGGTCTCCCATGGGGTGCAGGGCCCAAGCACTTGGGCCATCCTCCACTGCACTCCCTGGCCACAGCAGAGAGCTGGCCTGGAAGAGGGGCAACCAAGACAGAATCCGGCACCCCGACCGGGACTAGAACCCGGTGTGCCAGCGCCGCTAGGTGGAGGATTAGCCGAGTGAGCCGCGCCGCCGGCCAGGGGCCAGGTATCTAAATTTCTACTCTGGATCCTTGCCTCACACAGAGATAAGAATTCTCAGCAGAGACTTAGTAGCACACACAAGTAGAACAGGATTTACTTTACAAGGAGGGAGAAAACTTATATTCATGCATCAGTGACAGCGGCCCCACATGCAGAAATACCTATCATGAGTGGGTCAGAGGTTACCCATGAGACAGAAAAAGACGACTTTAGCCGCTGGGGAAAGAGACCTCTCCCCCATTCTCAGCCTCTTGTTTATGAGGTAGGGCATGGTACCTTAAACCAATATGCAAATGGAGACTTAGCGTATGCAAATGGGACTTAGCATGGGCTAAGGTCCAGGATGAGACAGATACATCCTGGGAAAGCAGGCATAGCAAGCTGACAATTAAAGAGATAAACATTACTTTGCAGGCATGCAAGAATTCCTGCTCATCTGAACTTGAACTACTGCCTAGTGTACACCACATTCTATGAAAGGTGCAAACTTGGTTTTGAATTAATCGCATAACTTTCATGCTGAAAGAGGAATACCACCTTATCCAATCACGAGGAACTTTGTTTTTCCCACAGCCTGATTGAAACTACCTGGGGCTACCTCTTCCCCTGCCTGAGAAAGCACCTCCGGTAAGCATCCGGGCTTATCTGCTCATCCTTAGAGTAAAACAGCCTCTACCTACATTAATCCCCGAATCTATCCCATCTCACGATTCAGAGACCTGGACCAACTTAATAACCTCACTCTCGACTCCCTTTAGAAACTAAGCTTGCCTCTTAGTCTAAGCCCATTTCACGGTTGAGCTTCTGAGTCCTCTTTATTTCCCTGGCTTACAGTCACCCCTCCACCCGCTCCCCATTGACCTGCCCCTGCGTCTCTACGGCAGGCAGGGTGAAGGTGTGGGGAGCAAAGAAGGGGGAAATTCTGACTTCACCGATGCTGATTTTGCGGCGGTGCTTCCTGACTGTGGAAATCGCACTTTCATGAGGTGTCTCTGGGGATCCCCAGCCACGTGACTTTCGCACCCGTGGGTGTGTGGCAGGCAGATGCCGCATCTTCCCGGCTTGGCTCCCCCATGCTTTCTCCTCACTGCTCACCTGCAGCTTAACAGAGACCATGGGAGCCAGCCCACAAACCAGCACTTCAAGTCAGCTCATGGAGCCCGGCTCACCGGAAAAGCAGCTTTCCCACCACAGGGCTCTCTCCTGAGACATCCTTGAGCTAATTTTCATCCTTTATTTAAGACCTGTCTGACTTCCGGCAGAGAGGATGGTGGTCAGGTACAGTCTCCAGTCAGCTCAGGAGGCTGAGAGAGCACCTGACTTTGGAACATGAGACGGTTGGCATCTATGGTTGTGGGGTTTCAGCTAACCTATGGCAGAAAGCCTAATTAAGGTATCTTGATAAAACACACACACACACACACACACGCAGATATGTACACGTGCATGCAAACATACATGAGCATACATGACCAATGCGTGCATGCACACATACATGTGCATATTCATTGTGTTCATGCATGGACAGGTGCATATGTGTGCACATGTGTGCACTGCACCTACATGCTTGCATATGCACCCTGCATTGTGCACGTAAGCATGTGTGAACGCATGCACACATTCATGCGTGCAAATGCACAGGCAGTTGTACATACGTGGGAACTCATGCACATATGTGAACACAAGCACGCATGTATACATGTGCACACATATGCACACATGCATCCTCCATGTTCCATGTCAGGTCAGAAGGCAAGGAAAGCAGGGAAGACCGCTGACTGGCAGCTCCCTGAAATATCTATGAGGAAGCCCTGAAGCACATGTGATGGCTTCCCCACCACTCTCTCTCAGATAGAATCTTTCACAGCTGCGTAGACTTGACATTGCCACCCCATGCGTGTTGCAGGAGCAGCACCTTCTGAAACAGGGAGCCCTCTGTGCAAGACGAAGAACAGCCAGGCAACAACTCATGACAAGAGCCTAGGGTGATTACTGACACCATAAACAAGAGTGTCAATTTGTTAAGTCAACAACAGGAGTCACTGTGCATTTACTCCTCATGTAGGATCTCTGTCCTTAATGTGCTGTACATCATGATTTAATGCTATAACTAGTACTCAAACAGTATTTTACACTTTGTGTTTCTGTGTGGGTGCAAGCTGTTGAAATCTTTACTTAATATATACTAAACTGATCTTCGGTATATAAAGATAATTGAAAATGAATCTTGATGTGAATGGAAGGGGAGAGGGAGCGGGAGAGGGGAGGGTTGCAGGTGGGAGGGAAGTTATGGGGAGGGGAAGCCATTGTAATCCATAAGCTGTACTTTGGAAATTTATATTCATTAAATTAAAGTTAAAAAAATAAAAAATTTTAAAAAAAGCAGCAGAGGAGAAAGGAGGCCAGAGGAGAGCCCTGCAATCATGCCTGACCCCAGGACACCCAGCCGGAGCACAGCTCCCCCCACATCACCGCTCCAGCCAACCGTGTCCTCAGCGGCCACGTTGTTAACTAAAAGTCAGAGAAAATAAGCACTTCAGGGCTTTCCTGGTTCCTGGAGATGTTAGAAGAGAGTTGGAAGAGCCACCAAACAATCATTCCAGATGGCAGGCACGCCTAGGACATACATCACACACATGGAAGACATTTCACTCCCGGGAAGATTGTTGAAATAATAATTTGCACCGATTCATTAATAGTTAAAAGCATGTGCTTCTCTCTTGGGCAATCTGGGACTGTTTAGTCTTTTTGTTTCTTTTTTGTTTTGTTTAGGAAGCAGGGATGACCTCCATGGAGATAAAATATGTTGATGGCTGTGATCACTGTCATTGCTGTCGCCTGAATGGGATCCCCACATGCCAGGGCTGCTCCTCCAGCTCCCCGGGCATGCAGAAGACTCGCTCTGGAAGAAGGTCAAGAGGACGAGAAAGAAACAGAAAAGAGAGGACAGAGAGGAATATTTGCTAACACTCTACAGCACAGTGGGATAGCTGTGGTTGACCATGATTCAATGTGTATTTCCGTATCAGCCGTAGAGAGGATTTGCAATGTCCCCCACACGAAGAGCTAATAGATGTGTGAGCTGATAGATTCCAGTTACTCTGAACACATTGCACACATGTATTGAAAAGTCACACCCATGAAGACATATGATTAAAAATAAAAATACATTAAAAAAAAAACCAGACAGGACAGGGAGGTTGTGGTGGACCAGAGATGCCATCTCTTCTCATTTGTTCTGGTTTTACCTCTTCTCAAATAAAGAGACCTAGCAAGAGGGACAGAGGAGACTGGGAAAGACGCCCGGCTCCTCTATAAGCTCCAAGGGGCTCCAGGCCTCCAGGGACCAAAAAAGGTCAAACACCAAGGGAGAGAGAACTGAAGTTAGAAATACGGAACCAAAATTTTATAACCAGAAAAAATATATATACCCCTATGATGAGTGCTATCCTAAATAAATATGTTCCAAGATTTAGCCTCAAAATTGTTTATCTAGAGATTGTTTATAATTATAGAAAATTACAAGCAACCAATGTACTCAACAATATTTTTACATGGCTAAATAAATTATGCTCATCTAGACAATGCTATGACATGTAGCTATTACAAATATACAAATACACTCCCTGGCAGGTTCATAGTATATAGTTAAGATGTAGGTTATAAAGAATATAGGCAGCGTGATCACAACTTGGTTAAATAATTTTTACATGGATATTTCTAGATATGTATATGGAAACAAGTCTGGAAGGGATTTTGACTAATGAAAATACAGATGATATCTATTTTCTTTCTCTTTCTCTAATGTCTTCACATTGTTTCCTCCAAATAATTATCAACCTGCTTACCCGATAATTATCATATGTACAATTGTTACAAAAGTTAAGAATTTCATGGCCAGCGCTGTGGCCCAGCAGGTTAAAGCCCTGGTCTGAAGCGCCAGCATCCCACATGGGTGCCAGTTCGAGACCTGGCTGCTCCACTTCTGATACAGCTCTCTGCTAGGGCCTGGGAAAGCAGTAGAAGATGGCCCAAGACCTTGGGCCCCTGCACCCATGTGGGAGACCTGGAAGAAGCTCCTGGCTCCTGGCTTCAGATCGGCACAGCTCCGGCCGTTGTGGCCATTTGAGGAGTGAACCAGTGGATGGAAGACCTCTCTCTCTCTCTCTCTCTCTCTCTCCCCCTCTCTGTCTCTCCCTGTGTAACTCTGCCTTTCAAAAAAATAAAGTAAATCTTTAAAAAACAAAAAGTTGGGAATTTTTCAAGAAGAAAAGCTGCCAACCTTTCACAGAGAAGCTGTGCCACGACACCAGGTAACAGGTGTAAGCCATGAAGTTCTGTTCCCACAGCCAGGACTGTGGCTTGCTCTACGAGCCGGGCTGTGAGATTTAAAAAGGAAGAAGTCCTCTCTTTTTAAGGCAGTTGGAAGAGGAGAAGGGTCTTTTGTGTCTTTTCTGTGCTACTTGTCCAAGTTCAAAAACAAATCAAGCAGCTGAAGAAGGAACGCTACCATGTGTTTGCAACTCCCGTGGCTACCATTTGCTTCACTGTCCATGACGCCAGGCTATCCTCTGTAATAAGACAGTGGTGCACACTTGAGAGGCAGTAGGGTGTACTGGAAAGGGCCATTGGCCGAGATATATGAGAGGGGGGTCCTGTGCCAACTCTGCTACTAGACTTGGTGGAGCACCTGTCATATGTCAGGCAAGGAATCCAATCGTAACATAGAAAGTTGAATGTGATACTCATTCTATACTTAATAAATCGAAAGCCAAGTTGCAGAGGTATACCAAATAACAAATGGGCATCAAGGGACATGTCGCAGGTTGCAAGAGACACATGAAAAAAACACCATGGTGGGGCCAGCACAGTGGCATAGCAGGTAAAGCCGCCACCTGCAGTGTCAGCATCCCATATGGGCGCCAGTTCCCGTCCCAGCTGCTCCACTTCTGATCCAGCTCTCTGCTATGGCCTGGGAAAGCAGTAGAAGCTGGCCCAAGTCCTTGGGCCCCTGCACCAGTGTGGGAGACCTGGAAGAAGCTCCTGGCTCCTGGCTTTGGATTGGCCCAACTCTGGCACTTGGGGAGTGAACCAGTGGATGAAAGACCTCTCTCTCTCTATCTCTCTGCCTCTGCCTCTCTGTAACTCTGACTCTTGAATAAATAAATAAATCTTTAAAAAAAAAAAGCACCATGGCACACAGTGGTGGGTGAAGCCATATTTTCTATTCAAGGTCAATAGGGTTTGAGTTAGGTATACCTGTGTTAGTCAGCTCCTTGTAACTACAAAGAAATGTCTGAGACAAGCTACTTATGAAGGAAGAGGGTTTGTTTCTAGATCAGGTGGTCCCCTTGGTTTGGCCATCTAAGGCCAACAGATCGCAATGGCAGAACACGTGTGGGAGAACAATCGCACGGTGATTCAGAAAGCAGAGGCAGGGTGGCTGGGCCCAGCAGAGACTTCATAACCAACCCTCTTGCAAGAAATACCTTCTGAGAGTCTGCTCCCAGGGACCTAAGAACCTCTGCTAGGCCCACCTCCTAAACACCACAACTGGATGAAGGGGCCACCCCCTTAGTACCACTAACACAAGACTTTGGAGTTTATATGATATACACCTGCTTGGGTTTGGAGCCATATCCTGTTCAAACCATAGCAGCATGAAAGTCAGCCAAAGAAAGAAGGTAACTCTTGAGTTGTGCCTTGAAAGACAAGGCCAGAAGGGGCACACAAGGCTGTCACATTGTGTGTCTTGCCTCAATCTCCGTCTTATTGTGTGTCTTTCCTCAATCTCCTCACTTTTAAAATAACAGCTGAACCTGAACACTTCCAGTTCCAGTATCGGAACTGCTCAGGGATGGCCAACTGTTGGCCACACTGCAAAAAAGCCACTGCTGACACAGTCCTCACCTGACCAGGGTCCCCGACACTGGGGAACCAGATTCAAGCAGTCACCTGTGTTAAGAAAATATATCCAGACCAGGATACGGGACCCAGCGGCTGACCCTCAGTGTCATCCTGAAACACTTCCGCTAATCCAATAGCGCTTAGTGGGTCCTCGATGAGTGTCCCTCGGTTAACACGCCCATCTCCTGTTGGTTAGAGTCTAGACATTGTGCAGTGATGTGCTAATCGGTAGATTTTTGTCCAGTAGAAATGCAAACTCTGTTCAGTATAAAAGATGCTCCTCTGGAAGGCATTTGGCCTAGTGGTTAAGACGTGCACATCCAATACCAGGATGCCTGGGTTCAGTTCCCACTTCAGGAGCCTGACTCCAGCTTCCTGCAAATGCAGACCCTGGTGGGGAGAGTGATGATGGCTAAAGTAATTGAATTCCAACCACGCATATGGGAGATATGGATTGTGTTCCTGGCACCGAGCTTCAGCTTGAACCAACTCCAGCCATTACAGGTGAGAGTGCGCACTCTCTCTCTCTCTCACTCTCGCTCTCGCTCTCTCTTTCCGGCTGTCTCTCTCAAATAAATAAAGAAATTTAAAAGAAAAAAAAAGATGACCCCCAAGTGTTCCATCATAGGTCCCTGTGCACAGGGGTCCATCCCACAGCCCATATAAGGCCTGCGAAATCATTGGGTGTGGCCCAGCTTCAGCAATGACAGGGGGTACTCCAAATGCAGTAATTCTGTAGCAGGCTCATTTTTAAGTTAATAATGTTGTATGACCCATGAATGATAAATATCCAAATAGCCTTTGGCAGAAAAATGGTTCACCACTCCTATGGGCGAATAAGCAGATTGTTCCCTTAGTCACACCTGTGTACACGTGTACATGCACATTCCATGTGTCTTCCCTGTTGCGCTGTGTAAATCCCAGGACATTAAATGCCACTTGTAACTTTATCATCTGGCTCCCTTGGTAATGAATTAACGAATTTTATCGCTTGTTAATTCTATATTTGAATGAGTTATGTTTCTAAATCTTTGAAATGATTCTTCTACATTGAGGGGGAAATTTCCTTCGTTCTTGAACTATGAATCAACTGTAGAGGTTTTGCTCTTTTGCTTTTTCCAATATTTGCTGCTGTTTGCTGATTTCTGTGGGCTCCTTTGAGCTACCTGTACTTATTTCTTCCTGGGTCAGAAACATACTCATATTTAGGATCCATCCTTGTGACACCTGCTGTGTCAATGATCAAGATGAAGTTAGTAATCTACATACACATAATCCCAAAGAGAGAGAGAGAGAGGGAGAGGGAGAGGGAGAGAGAGGGAGAGAGAGGCTGGTTTGCTGATTGGCATTTTTCCTGAGTACTTAAAGAAACAGGTCCTGCTTGCATTCTGTTATTCAGCCTCCATGCCATCCCCATTACATTACTGTATCACACACACACACACACACACACGGCAGATTCCTGAAATTCCTTTATTTCTGTAACAATCCTCACATTTTGAGATTGTACAACTTTTTTTTTTATTTGACAGAGTTAGGCAGTGAGAGAGAGAGATAGAGAGGAAGGTCTTCCTTCTGTTGGTTCACCCCCCAAATGGCCGCTACGGCTGGAGCTATGCCGATCCAAAGCCAGGAGCCAGGTGCTTCCTCCTGGTCTTCCATGCGGGTGTAGGGGCCCAAGCACTTGGGCCATCCTCCACTGCACTTCTAGGCCACAGCAGAGAGCTTTACTGGAAGAGGAGCAACCGGGACTAGAACCCGGCACCCATATGGACGCTGGCGCCATAGGCGGAGGATTAACCTAGCGAGCCACAGCGCCAGCCTGAGATTGTATAACTTTGACATATGACCTCCACTGCTTGAACTCGCTAATTGGCAACAACAGCATTAACATGACACCATTTCATGTTTTATAAAAGCATTTTGATGGATGTTTTCTTACTCCTTAGAAACATTCCTTTGGTGGGGGGCATTGTCTGGGTCCATTTTCTGCTACTGTAACAAAATATCAAAGACCGGATAATTTATGAAGATCAAAGGCCAATGCTGAAGCATAGTGAGTTAAGCCCCTGCCTGCAACACCAACATCCCATAGGAGCACTAGTTCGCATCCTGGCGGCTCCACTTCCAATCCAGCTCCCTGCTAATGTGCCTGGGAAAGCAGCAGAGGATGGCTGAAGTGCTTGGACCCCTGCCACCCATGTGGGAGATCCAGACGGAGCTCTGAGCTCCTGATTTGGGCCTGGCCCAGCCCCAGCCTTTGCAGCTATTTGGGGAGTGAACCAGCAGATGGAAGATATCGCTCTGTCTCTGAGTGTGTGACACTCTACCTTTCAAATAAATAAATAAATCTCTTTTTAAACATTTCCAAAGAACATTTATTTGTCATGGTTCTGGAGGCTGGAAAGTGCAAGATCAAGGTGCCAGAGCCTTGTAAGGGCCTCCGTGCTGAGTCAGCTCATGGCCGGAGGGCAAGAGGGTGACAGAGAGAACAGGGGGCTGAACTCGTCCTCTACTAAGGACCCCACTCCCCTGATAAACCCACTCCTAGAATAAGGCATGGATCATCTCTTAACGATTGCAACTCCTAACCCTGCCCTATTGTTTTCAAGTTTCCAATACATGGATTTCAGGGGACACACTCAAATCATACATGGTACTCCACCTCCCAACTCCAAGGTCCACATCTGTTTCATGTGCCATTCAGATTTATTCCATTCCAATAGCCCTAAAGTGATTTTTTGAAGATTTATTTATTTGTTTGAAAGTCAGAGTTACACAGAGAGAAAAGGAGAGGCAGAGAGAGAGAGAGAGAGAGAGAGAGGTCTTCCATCTGCTGGTTCACTCGACAGATGGCCACAACAGCCAGAGCTGTTCTGATCTGAAGCCAGGAGCCAGGAGCTTCCTCCGGGTCTCCCACATGGGTACAGGGGCCCAGGGAATTGAGCCATCCTCCATTGCCTTCCTGAGCTACAGCAGAGAGCTGGATTGGAAGCGGAGCAGCCAGGACTTGAACTGGCACCCATATGGGTTGCTGGCACTGCAGGTGGTGGCTTTGCCCACTTTGCCACAGCACCGGCCCTAGTCCTAAAGTCTTAATGCAGCACCAACTCAAAAGTCCAAGGCTTGAGTTTTACCAAGATCCAAGAGGGGCAGATTCCGCTGTGAGACTGTGACATGGAACAACTTATGAGATTCTAAAATGTAATGGTGGAAGAAGCATACGGTAGACTCTCTAATACAGGGGAGACATAGGAAAGAAGGAAGGGGTAATGGTTCTTGAGAAAGCTAAAACCCAACAAGGAAGACAACATTAAGTCTTTTTTTTTCTTTCTTTTTGACAGGCAGAGTGGACAGTGAGAGAGAGACACAGAGAGAAAGGTCTTCCTTTGCCATTGGTTCACCCCTCAATGGCCGCTGCAGCCGGCGCACCGCGCTGACCCGAAGGCAGGAGCTAGGTGCTTCTCCTGGTCTCCCATGGGGTGCAGGGCCCAAGCACCTGGGCCATCCTCCACTGCACTCCCAGGCCACAGCAGAGAGCTGGCCTGGAAGAGGGGCAACCGAGACAGAATCCAGTACCCCGACCAGGACTAGAACCCGGTGTGCCGGCGCCGCAAGGCGGAGGATTAGCCTAGTGAGCCATGGTGCCGGCTAACATTAAGTCTTAAATCTGAGGAAGAACCATCCTTGACGCCATGTCCTACCTTCTGAACACACCGGGATTGGGTTGGAACCTCCAAGGCCTTGGGCAGCCCTGCCCTTGAGGCTCTGCTGGGATCAGCCCATGCAGCAGTGCTCACAGTTGGAGTCCTCTGTCCCACCCCTCTCTTGCATTCTGTCAGCTCCGTAGTTCCGAGGTCTCAGAGATGGCCCCATTCCCATTGCCCCGGTGGGGACTTTCTGGGATGGCTCCAGGCCCACAGTTGCACTGGGGATTGCCCCAGTCAAGGCTTCTGTGGCAACTCCACGTGTGCAATCAATCTGTGCTTTGGCCCCCTTTGAAATCCAGGTAGAGACCACCGGGCTCACGTGCAGACTGTGCACTTGCAGAATTAACACCTCTTGGACACCGCCAGGGCTCATGGCCTGTGCCTTTCAGCTCGGTGGCCAGGGCAGGGGCTGGAGCTGTTTCTGGAACCACTTGAGCCATAGCTGTGGAGGCTGAGGAGCTGTGTGAGAAGGCAGAGAACAGAATCCCAAGGTGACCCTGGACGGCAAGCTTGTAGGATGTTCTCTGGGCTCATCCACTGACACCATTATGCCCTTCTAGCCTCCTGGATCTAGGGCAGGTAGGGGCTTAGTCTCCAGGATTTATGCAATGTTCTTTCTCCCACTGTCTTCATCAACAGGACCTGAGTTTCTTCCATCCAAGCTAAGACCTCTATCAAACTCAGCCCCCTTAGCCACACCCTTGGTTTGCTCGCTTAAAGATGACTTTGCACTCTTTGCTTGGTCAGGCTGCCAGTTTTTCAAATATTTGCACTCTTGTGGGGCTCCATGGGATGCGCAGCCATGGAGCCCCCATGTCAAGGTTGGTCTGATAGCTGTTGCTTTGTCTTTATCACAAGGCGGATGTTGCTAGTTTCGGTTAGGGCAATGCTTTCCCACGGTCGGGACTTTCCAGAGGAGTTGAGAATGTTGTAAACAACAAGATGGTGCCGAGGACCGCGCGGTGAGCCTGCCTGCTGCGTGACACCTCATCTGATTGGCCCGAGGACGTGTGCATACTGCGTGAACAGACAGCAGATTGGAGTGTTCCGTGCATGGACTTGAGCCCACTTGCAATTGGCCGGATTTTGTATATAAGCTGTGTGCTGAGGAAGGAGGGGGCTTTTCTGTCCACTCTCCTCCCTTCATTCTTTCTCTGTCACTGTTATTTTCTTATTAAAAGTCTACTGAAGACCGATAAGCTGTGAACAGTGTCATTCCTTTGCGGGCAAGGGAGCGACACACTGTTTCTCTCTTTAATTATAAAGTTCATCTTTAAATCATTTCTCTTTGGGACCAGCATTGTAGTAAATATGACGTCTGTGACACCAGCATCCCATATCAGAGTGCCACTTCGAGTCCTGGCTGCTCCAGTTCTGATCCAGCTCCCTGCTAATGCACCCAGGAAAGAGTGGAGGATGTTCCAAGTACTTGGGGTTCCTGCCACCCAAGTGGGAGACCCCGACTGTGTTCCTGGCTCCTGGTATGGCCCAGACATGACTGCTGTGGCCATTTGGCCATTTGCTTTTCAACAAATAAATAAAATAAATGTTTAAAAATAAATAAATCATGTCTCTCATCTCACATCTTACTATATGCATTTGGCACATCCATAGCCACACAGCTCCTTAAGTACTTGGTTAGATGTGCTGGTTCATCAGCCTTAAGTTCTGTCTTCCTTAAAACCCTCGGCCATGAATATAACCCAGCGCTGTTCTTTGCCTTTGCCGTTCGTATTTCTACCCACGTTCTCATCATGATCACTTAAGGGATCACTAAGAGCCTCTAGACTTCCCCAAGTCCTCTCCTCTTCTATGCCCTCTGTCCACTGCAACAGAGGCCTCTTTGCCTAGCTCCTCCAAACTCTCCCAGCCTCTGCCCATTACCCAATTCCAAAGCTGCTTCTACATTTTCAGGTATGTGTTACAGTAGACAATTATACTCCTCAGCATCAATTTCTGTCTTAATCTGTTGTCTGCTCTAACAGAGTACCATATACTGGATAATTTATGAAGAGCAGAAACTTTTTCTTCTTTGAAAAGATTTATTTATTTATTTGAAAGGCAGAGTTACAGAGAGGCAGAGGGAGAGAGAGAGAGAGAGAGAGAGAGAGAGAGAGAGAGGTCTTCCATCCGCTGGTTCACTCCCCAGATAGCCACAACGGCCAGTGATGGCCATCCAAAGCCAGAAGCCTGGAGCTTCCTCCAGGTCTCCCACACAGGTGCATAGGCCCAAAGACTTGGGCCATCCTCTACTGCTTCCCCAGGCCATAGCAGAGAGCTGGATCAGGATTGTAGCAGCTAGGACTTGAACTGGCTCCCATATAGGATGCCAGCGCTGCAGTCAGCGGCTTCACCTGCTATAGCACCAGCCCCAGAAACTTATCTTTTTTGGATGCTGGGAAGTCTATCATCAGGTGCTGGAAGACAGGAGTGATGTGATGAGGTAGGCACACCACAGTCAAAAGAAGCTGTTTTATCTAAAAGTGACAGGCGTCATTGAAGTGTCTTAAGTGTGCCTCCCACCTACTCAGCCAAGAATCCCACACGACCTTGCTGAATTCTTCCTAGGTGTTGTACTGATTCCACAACATGATTTGCCCAGAAGTGTGAGAGAGAGAAGGAAGACATCCTCAGATTAGCAGTTTGATACTTTTGATCATTCTGTTGAGTGTAGGGAACGTCTTAAAGATGATAGCGCAAAAGAACCCATCAGCAGGCTACCACCAAGGTCAATGCCAAAGATGCAATGGCTTGGACAATGCCATTGGTGACAACAAAAGAAAGAAACAAATTTGAGGCCCATGTAGAGGGCTGGATCATTGAGTCTTTCCATTGGGTACCACAGATGAAGGTTAGTGAGGAATCAAAGTCATCTTCAACATTTTGGTCTTTCACTATTAAGTAGATATTGCCTCTATTCACCAAGAAAAGAAGCATTTAGAAAGAAGGATAAGGAAAATGAGAAATGGTCGTAGAAGTTAGTAGTTCAATTACAGTCATCCAGAGCTAGATAGTTATATCAAGAAAAACATCATTGGCAATATCAAAAATCAGTCCATTAGACCACTTTTAAACAATCACTATTAGTTGAGTCAGTTTTGGGAATTCCCAATGGCCAGGTAGCTTGAACATTCTTCCAGAAAATAGATTCAAGCACCCATTTCCCTTGATATGGTTGCCAGTTTCCATTCTGATTCCCTTTCGCATCTTATGCCTCCAATTTCTCACTCTCACCTCCTAAGACTGCTTTGGAAATTACTGGCTATTAGAATTACAGTTAAGTTGTCCATTCACTGTTTCTAACTTCTCAGGTTTGGAGATATATTCAAGAGTTGTAGCACACATCTCGATTCCAGTAAGAAAAATAGAAGCGTCCCCAAAGTGTAGAAGATACCAAGGCAGGCAGCCCAGGCACTGCACAAGTAATAGAAAAAATAATACCATGTCAGGTAAAATGTAGACATACAAGAAATGTTTTTAAAATGGTGTTCTAATCTAGAAAAAGAGAGAGAGAGAGAAATAAAGATGTTCAAAAAACGTAGACTCATTCTGAACTCACTGATTGGGAGATGAATCTATATATTAAAACACATGATTGTCAAATGTGTCTCTCTTTTTTTTAATTTATTTTTTTGACAGGCAGAGTGGACAGTGAGAGAGAGAGACAGAGAGAAAGGTCTTCCTTTTGCCGTTGGTTCACCCTCCAATGGCCGCCACGGCCGGCGCACTGCGCTGATCCGATGGCAGGAGCCAGGTGCTTCTCCTGGTCTCCCATGGGGTGCAGGGCCCAAGCACTTGGGCCATCCTCCACTGCACTCCCTGGCCACAGCAGAGAGCTGGCCTGGAAGAGGGGCAACCGGGACAGAATCTGACGCCCCAACCGGGACTAGAACCCGGTGTGCCAGCGCTGCAAGGTAGAGGATTAGCCTAGTGAGCCGCAGCACCGGCTCAAACGTCTCTCAATATCAGAAACAAGGAGAAAGATTGGAGTAAAAATGAATGGGGAAAAGCAGATGGGAACAACTATCTTTGAGACTCAGTCTAAAATAAAAACTGATGACTGTTGGTGCAAATGTGATCGCTTGTTGCCCAAATCTGTTTCTCCCATCATCCCATTTCTTCATTCCATTCAGCACTTTGGTCTCAATGAAAGTCCATGTTACATAAGGTGATGAAGTCACACTTCTGGGTAAATCATGTTGTGGAATCAGTACAACACCTAGGAAGAAAGAATTCGGCATTGTCTTGTGGGATTCTTGGCTGAGTCAGTGGGAGGGAGTGTTTAGGAGAGTAGCAATAATAGCATGAAAGTACAGGACTCTCTATGCGTGCTATACCTATTAATATCAAAGGAACAAACCAATTACAACCCACCTGTGATGACTTTGCACAGTTCAACTCCTTTAAATGTACAAGTTTCCTAAAATCCAACTAGTACCATTCCCTGAGCAAACTAACCTACACTGACATGAATTCTTCATTCCTAGCATCTAATGCATTCATTTTGAAGGCCAATCAAGGACACGAATTCAGGAGAATTGGGTTAAGTAAAAAGGTACTCATTAATCAGTAATTAACAAATAACTTTTACCATTATATTTTCCAAGAGTGGAAAGCCATTTAATAAAACAAAATGTTTGCAAAACAGATAACTACTTTTTATGATGTCTTCATCAGGCAGGTCAATCTTTCTCTCTTAATTTTCCAGATGAAAGACAGATACAAACATAACCAGGGCTTGTGCATGAAATCAGAACTTATTATTGCCAGGGCTGTATTCTGAACTCATCTGTGAGGCATGAGTCAAATGTTCTGAGCTTCAGCTAATCGAGATCAAAGTCTTCCTTTGCCTTTCCAAGCAGAAAAACATTCCATGTTGTGTTCCATCAAACTTGGTGAGCATCTCAATTGAAATGCTAGCTGCATTATTTTATTAGTTATTTACATCATTAATTACACCAGGTCAGTGTTTCTAAGTCTGATATCCCACAGAAGGTAATGTATGTCTTAAGAGAATAGAAAGTGCAATAAAAAATAAATTTAGGAAAATCTGAGTTAAGCACAATTATGCAGATGTCTTTACTGCAGAGCTTTTCAGAGTTTTAAAACATTAAGAAACATTGTAGGTGCAACTCTCTTCGGTCGTCCCGAATCCGGGTTCATCCGACACCAGGCGCCTCCACCATGCCACCCAAGTTCGATCCCAACGAGATCAAAGTCGTATACCTGCGGTGCACCGGCGGCAAGGTCGGCGCCACGTCTGCCCTGGACCCCAAGATCGGCCCCCTGGGCCTGTCTCCCAAAAAGGTTGGCGATGACATTGCCAAGGCCACCGGCGACTGGAAGGGGCTGCGGATCACAGTGAAACTGACCATCCAGAACCGGCAGGCCCAGATCGAGGTGGTGCCTTCGGCCTCGGCCCTCATCATCAAAGCCCTCAAGGAACCCCCCCGGGACCGGAAGAAGCAGAAGAACATCAAACACAGCGGCAACATCACCTTCGACAAGATTGTCAACATTGCCCGGCAGATGCGCCACCGGTCCCTAGCCAGAGAACTCTCCGGGACCATTAAGGAGATCCATTAAGGAGTCTGTGGGCTGCAACGTGGACGGCCGCCACCCTCACGACATCATCGACGACATCAACAGTGGTGCCGTGGAGTGCCCGGCTAGCTAAGAAGCACAGAGGAATCTTGGAATAAAGGATCATCTGACAAGTGGCAAAAAAAAAAAAAAAAAAAAAAAAAAGAAACATTGTAAATCTCAAATTTATTTTGACTGTAGACTTTTTTCCCATGAATACTCATGAACCAGTGCAGACACATGGACAAGGAGCAGAGTATGGAAAATTCACGGGATCGTCAGTGTGCATTTTCAGCATCTAGTGTAGAATCTGGACCTAGGAAGTGATCCTTGTGCTGACAATTCCCAAATCTCTTTTTCCAGCTACTTTTGATCTCCAGAATCAAACATCTAAGCACCTATGTGACATGTTTTTCTTGGTTGTCCAATGAGTTCTTCAAACTTAGCATATCCAAAACTGGTTTGAATCTTCCCCTCAAAATTCATTGTATCTGCAACCTCCCCATCTCTGTGGATAAAACGTCATCCATCAGACAAAAACCCAGGAAAGCTTAGATGAAATATAATGCAAAAAAACTGTAAGCACAATGAACAAATAAAAAGAAACTGTCAGAGTTGAAACCTCACTTCTGTTATGACCTTGTTACTGGGCCGTATGTCCAGGTATACGCAGACAATCTGATTATGATCATCAAAGCTGTCAATAGTTGTCCAAGGCAAGGGACGGAACATGGGTTTCATTACCCTATTCTCTCTTTTCTGTGTATTTAAAATTTTCCATAATTAAAAGTTTTTAAGAAATTAGATTATATAAAATATAATGAGATGATGAAGAACCTTATTTTAAAGACAGATTTTCCTACAGTATCATTAACAGTAAGTTTTTCTCTAGGTGCTCACTTCATATAGAGAGATTGTGTTGATATATGTTCATATATAGAGATCACGTGTTGACGTGAAGGTGTCTTTGTATATTTCAACTTTATATTATTGAGTTTGGTTTCCACATCTCTAGGAATGGGTTATGACACTCACATAGCATCAGACAAAGATTGCATATGCAATACACACAAATATATATGTGTAGATGTGGAGTCGGGGTGGAGATTCCAGTCCTAGTTGATGATAGGAGTACACAGACAAAAAATGTGTGGTTCTCTGTGTTTGAATCACAACAGGGAAAGCTGTGTAGGTGGTAAAATACAGAGATCATTAATAAAGCTACTGAGGGCCAAGTTGGGGTGGGGGAGAGAGCTAATAACATTAGGATATATCTACAAGGTTAATGCATGCATGCATCACTTATATACACAAACACTATTTGTAAAGCTAGTAAAGCTCTTTGGAACCCTTTGGGATAAAAGGCAAGTAAGACAATATATTATTAATACCACTATAATAGTGCAAGCCGGAGTTTCTATATAAAGCTGTCAGAGGAGTCTTTTAATGGTCTCGTTTTTATGCAATGTATACCAGCCTCTATTGAAGAGACTACATTAATCTAAATTATTGAGATGAATTTTCACTGGGTTGGACACTACTAAAGCTTGGAACGACTCAAAGAGTAAAGGAGAAAAAAATCAATTCAGTACGCTGGAAAATAAACATTCAGTGACCTGAGACAATGGAGGACATATTTCCTTACTCCTACGTACTCATTTCACAAGTCGGTGGCACCCAGATGGCCTGCAGCGAGGTTCCGGAAGGGTGGGAGAGCATGCGCAGGGCTGCATGAGCCCTGTCTTTGCAACGCTCTGGGACTCTGGCTCTGCATGTTTTCCAGGCCTGAGCGAACACTTTTTTGCTTTGCAGTCTTAAATAAAAGCCAAGGAAACACCTCACTGGTTTCTCATCAAGAACGACACAATTTGTTTTGCTGATTTCAGCACAGTGGTGAAGTTTTTCTTCTTTAAATTAGGAGCCAAGTGGAAACAGATGGATTAAGGGATTCCCATGCCCTGTGAATGTTCTGCAGCCTGGAAAAAAAATAGGAAAACCACGAGTGTGGGAAGGAAGCATTAGTGTCATCTTTCTCCTCTTATTCCATATTCATGATAGTCTGAGGCAAACTGCACAGGCTCACTCCACGTCCAGCCGTATTCCTGGCTCCAAAAGGTAGAGACCTCATAGCCATTAAGGTGACTCACGGCCTCAACTTTCTCATCTGCAATACGGGCACACTTTTCTCCTGGAGCAGTCCAACAGAACTTCCCACCCCCATAGCAATACACACAGATTGATTTGCATTGCCATTGAGCAGCCAAAGAGTTGACAACGCCAGGAGGAAACTACTAGAAAGCAAAAGGCTTCTCTCAGGTAAAGGATGGACATTTTCACCTCTCAGCTCTCCTTCACTCAGCGCAAAAGTGATTGTCTTGGGTGGGTGTTTGGCATAGTGATTTAGAAGTCACCTAATAACTTGGCACACTCACATCCCACGTTGGAGTGCCTGGGTTCAAGTTGCAACTTTGCTTTCTGTTCCGTCTTCCTACCGATGCAGACATTGGGAGGTGATAGCTCAGCTTGGATCCCCTCCCCCAACAAAACTGAAGACCAAGACCAAGTTCCAGGACTCCCAGCTTAGGCCTGGTATTGTCACTCTGGTGTTTGACGAGTGAACCAGTGGATAGATCTCTTGTTTTGGTCCATCCGTCTCTCCTTGTCTTTCTAAAAAACAAATAAGTAAAAGTGTTAACAAACTATCCACAGAAAAGTGACAACCTCTCTACCAAATTAGGAAACAGTGTAAGGTTTGACCACAGCAGTTTTTACAAGAGGTGCTTGCAAAAAATAGTTGAATCTGAAAAATACCGCCCTTGAAACACATCATGGACTTATGGATAGTGAAATCAGGAACCAGAATATCGACACTTAAAGAACAATGAACACAAAAGATTGCATTTTCAGGCTGAACATTGAGTTGCTGCAGATTCACCACGAAACACCAGCGTTTACTAAAGCAGCAGGAAGAGACCAGTGTCACAACAGTCTTCAGTATGGGATGGGAACTCCTTCAGCCAACACCAGCCAACGCAAACCAAGGTCTAGACCAGAATGAGCTAGAAGGTTCTCCAAGGCCCAGTGAGGAGGCATCAGTGCTCCACGGAGACCCATGCAACGACACTCTTTGCCTTTTGCTTGGCAAATGAGGTACAATGCATTGTTGAGGCTTGTTTGCAAGGCTGGGCTGCAGATATAGCCTGACACAATTTGAATGTTGCTATCTGGTGTTGTGCATTTAGACTTAAACCCTGACTGCTATAAACAGTTTTTCCATGATGTGAATTTCACTGGGAGAGAGGACTTTATTTTTTTATATATAGATTTATTTATTTACTTGCAAGTCAGTTACACAAAGAGAGAAGGAGAGGCAGAGAGAGAGAGAGAGATCTTTCATCTGCTGGTTCACTCCCCAATTGGCTGCAATAGCTGGAGCTGAGCCGATCCAAAGCCAGGAGCCAGGAGCTTCTTCCAGGTCTCCCATGTGGGTGTAGAGGCCCAAGCACTTGGGCCATCTTCCACTGCTTTCCCAGGCCATAGCAGAGAGCTGGATTGGAAGCAGAGCAGCCAGGACTTGAACCAGTGCCTATATGGGATGCTGGCACTGCAGGCAGTGACTTTACCCGCTACGCCACAGTGCCCGCCCCGTCAATGACTTCTTTTGCTATGTTTGTATGCTCTGCACTTCTCTCAGCTGCAGATGGCCAAACACTGGGATCAAGGTTCTGGTGTGTAGATGTACAGGGAATGTAGACGTCTTCTTGAAAGAACGCAGCCTGTTCAGAGCCGGAGCCTGATCTACAGCAGGTTGTTGGCCTCTCCGTGTGCCGCGAAGGTCAGCTGTGCCTGCAAGTGCTTCCGGTGTCAGTCTGTAATCATAATAAGCATGTCCTCATTTGTGGCACAAAATTCAATTTTACAGGCATTTCACATGAGACTTCCAAAATCAACATTCTCTCGGTATATTGGTACGCTCAGAAAATAACCATGTCCTCAGATCACGCCCTCAGATCATGCCCTTTATGCCAAAAGCAACAAACGCAGAGGGAGTGGGCTTTGACATTCCCAGGGGCTGTGCCCTGGGGCAGAGCTAAGGTTTCTGAGCCCCAAGTCAGTTCACCAGGTTGCCGAGAGTTAACCAAGCCTTCCACTGTAGGAGCTTCAGGTCTGCTTTCTGTTTGCAGGAAACATTGACCCAAAGCCCAATCTAAAGAGGCCCAATCCCCTTCCTCCCTACAGCTCATGACCCCTTCCAGAACCATTATATATCCAAGGAATAAGACAACTCCTACAGTTTTCTTTCTGCAACAAGGCTTGTTCTTTCTCCTGCAAAGGAGCAAAGCCATAACTTTACAGACACAGGCAAGGTTTCCCACATGAATGCTACTGTTCAAGAGAATTTCCTTCAAAATATTAAAAGGGCCCTCGAAGCCAAGGTTTTTTTGAGAGGCAGATATATAAGGATTGTCGTCCCTCTTCTCAAGGTTGCAAATTAAGCCGGAGGTGAATTGTGCACCATTTCAATTGATACTGCTTTGAAAGTTTGGCCGGCGCCGCAGCTCACTGGGCTAATCCTCCGCCTTGTGGAGCTGGCACACCGGGTTCTGGTCCCTGTTGGGGCGCCGGATTCTGTCCCGGTTGCCCCTCTTCCAGGCCAGCTCTCTGCTGTGGCCAGGGAGTGCAGTGGAGGATGGCCCAAGTCCTTGGGCCCTGCACCCCATGGGAGACCTGGCTCCTGCCATCGGATCAGCGCAGTGCGCCAGCCGCAGCACGCTGGCCGCGGCAGCCATTGGAGGGTGAACCAACGGCAAAAAAAAAAAAGGAAGACCTTTCTCTCTGTCTCTCTCTCTCACTTTCCATTCTGCCTGTCAGAAAGAAAGAAAGGAAGGAAGGAAGGAAGGAAGGAAGGAAGGAAGGAAGGAAGAAAGAAAGAAAGAAAGAAAGAAAGAAAGAAAGAAAGAAAGAAAGAAAGAAAGAAAGAAAGAAAGAAAGAAAGAAAGAAAAGGAAGTTAAGCAGAGGATCCAGGTAACTTCTGTTTCTGGTTCAGGTGATCACAAATTCAACTGACTGGGACCAGCATGGTGGCAGAGAATGTTCACCCACAACGTGTGACGCCAGTATCCCATAGGAGTGCTGGCCCAAGTCCCGGCTGCTCTGCTTCTGATCCAGCTCCCTGCTAATGCGCCTGGGAAGGCAGCAGAAGATGGTCCAATTGCTTGGGCCCCTGCCACTCATGAGGGAGAACAGGATGGAGTTCCAGGCTCCTGGCTTCAGCCTGTCCCAGCCTTGGTGCTGGCATTTGGGGAGTGAACTAGCAAACAGAAGATCACTCCCTTGCTCTCTCTCTCCCCCGCCGCCCACCCTCTGCCTTTCAGATAAATTAACAAATAAATCTTACAGAACAAAGCCAACTGACTCCTTCCACTCTGGAAACCTTAGTTTCAATCTTCTCAGATTCAGTGGCTGATATTTTGGGGTGAAAGGAAGAGGTAAACACCAGTAATTTATATTTTATCCAAAACACTGGGTCTATCCATGTGAGGGTACTTCAAAAAGCTCATGGCAAAATGGAATTAAAAGATATTTTTATTAGGGTAAGAAAAAAATTTTTGAAATCCATGTGTAGTTTTCTTATGATACGCATTTTCTGTGAACTTTTTGAAGATTTCCTCTATGCATACATTTCAAACAATTTGCACCCAACTAAGCATATCATTTTATAAACCTTATTTATGGGGCTAATGCTGTGGCACAGCAAGTTAACCTACCGTCTGCAGTGTTGGCATCCCATATGGGCACTGGTTTGTGTACCAGCTGCTCAACTTCTGATCCAGCTCCCTGTTAATGTACCCAGGAAAGCAGCAGAAGATGGCTCAGGTTCTTGGGCCCTACACCCATGTGGGAGACCCAGAAGAAGCTCCTAGCTCCTGGCTTCAGCCTGGCCAAAGCCTGACCATTGCAGCCGTCCAGGGAGTAAGCCACTAGATGGAAGATTTTCTCTCTCTCTCTCTCTCTCTCTCTCTCTCTCTCTGTCTCTGCCTCTCCTCTCTCTTTCTCTCTGCATCTCTGAACTTCAAATAAATAAATAAATCTTTTCAATCAAAAACCTTATTTACTTATTTACTTGAAAGTAGATGATAGAGAGAGATCTTCCAGATTCTCCAAATGCCTGCAACAGTCAGGGCTGGACTAGGTCAAACCTGGAAGCCCAGAACGCAATCCAGGTCTCCCATGTGTCTGGCAGGGCCCCAAGGACCTGAGCCATGACCTGCTACCTGCTGCGGTGCATTAACCAGAAGCTGAAATTGAGAGCAGAGCCAGGACTTGAAGTTGGGCACTCTGATATGGGATGCACGTGTCCAAAGTGGTGTCTTGCTTTTCTTAAAGATTTATGTATTTAGGGGCCAGCACTGTGGCACAGTGGGTTAAAATGCAGTGCTGGCATCCCATATGGGCACCGGTTCTATTCCTGGCTGCTCCTCTTCTGATCCAGCTCTCTGCTATGGCCTGGGAAAGCAGTAGAAAATGGCCCAAGACCTTGGACCATTGCACCCACGTGGGAGACCTGGAAGAGGATCCTTGGCTCCTGGCTTCGGATCAGTACAGCTCCAGCCATTGCAGCTATCTGGGGAGTGAACCAGCAGACCTCTCTCTCTCTGTCTCTACCTCTCTCTGTAACTCCATCTTTCAAATAAATAAGATTTTTTTTTAAAAAAAACGCTTCTTCCAGGTCTCAACAGAAGATGGCAAAAGTAGTATCTTAAATCACTCAGCCAAATGCTTCCCCACTTTTAATTTTATTTTTCCATAAATGTATTCTTCTGTTATTTGAGAAAGAGAAAGAGAGGAGAAGAGAGAAGAGAGAATGCACATGGGGTCATCTGCTCTTCTCTCTCCAAATGTCTGCAACACCCCAACAGGGTGGGATGGGGGGCAGGAGGAGTGTAAAGCCAAGATCTGAGAGCCAGCGCTGTGGTGCAGTAGGTTAATCCTCTGCCTACAGTGACAACATCCCATATGGGCGCTGGTTCAAGTCCCAGCTGCTCCACTTCCAATCCAGCTCTCTGCTATGGCCTAGGAAACCAGTGGAAGGAAGATGGCCCAAGTGCTTGGTCCTCTGCACCCATGTAGGAGATCCAGAAGAAGCTCCTGGCTCCTGGCTCCTGGCTTCAGATAGGCACAGCTCTGGCCATTGTGGCCATTTGGGGAGTGAACCAGTGAATGGAAGACCTTTCTCTCCATCTCTCCCTCTCACTGTCTGTAACTTTACCTGGATATGGGAACTCAATCTGGGTCTCTCACAGAGGCAACAGACCCCCAGTGACTTCAATGATCACTGCTGCCTCCCTGGGTTCACACTGGCAGGAAGCTGGAGTCCAGAGCTAGAGCTGGGACTTGAATGCACACACTCTAATGTGAACCATGGGCATCCTAACCAACACTTGAATTGCCAGCCCCAGTGCCTGCCCTCTGAGATCTTGTGGATGTAGTCCTGTACATCACCAACTACTGGATATTGAAAAGGTTGCTCACATTCACCATGGAGCATCCCAAGCAGACCAGCAAACTCCCTCTTAGGAACATATTATGCAACCCTCTGAGGATGGGACAAAAGCACTTTTATTTAGTTACTACACATCAGAGAGCAAAGGAAATGGCGTGCAACGTATCAGTATGTTATGTGACACACCTATCTGAACTCCTCCTTTCTTTCTCTGCCTTGCATGTCTGGCTTAATCAAAATCATCTGATGGAAAGTGTCTGGTAGGGAAAAACAACACAATTTAATCATTGTCAGATATTCCCCACAGGACATTAGGAAGTGATTTCAATGTGCTAAATCCATCATCTAGGAAAATCTGTTAAGTACGGGAATTGTCATGGGCTGGAAGAGTGTGATGGGTGCTGTCATTCCCTTGTCCTGTGCCCTTTCACCTTCCATGGTACTTGTCTCCTGGCTGCTGTGAGTTGAGGACTGAGGGCTCCTGCTCACACCGCACACACCCCACTCCCCAAGACCTCTGTCCAGGGCTGAATATCACAGAGTCCAAAGTTGACTAAATGCCTCAAACCTAGACCAACTCCCTGTTGTTTCTCATTGCATCTCTTAACTTTCACACACCCCTAATGTCATAGGCTACTCTGGGTGGGATTAGATTCTTGTATGTGTGTGTGTCATTTTCTTCTTTTTGATTAGAGAAATTGTCAACCACTTTATTGAATAGTCAGGGACAGGGAAGAATCCTAGTGACAACAGGAGAGGTCTACCTTGCAAAAGGTAGTGGATATCCCCAACATTCCACCTGTGTCTCCTGGGCTTCCAACGCCCACCTATGCTCTTTCCCCTTATGCACTCATGGTTTCCCATATCTGTCTTCAAGTGAGTATCCACTGCCCACAAGTGGGTGCTCTGCTACAGGTAGGGCTGACCAGGGGGCCAGGAAGGTGGTGGGACCTTCTCAGATACTGGATGCCAGTGAGTCCACCATATCCAGTTTCCTTGTGGCTCGGTACTATAGCCACAAGGTGGATCTGCAGAGTCTCTCAGAGGGTCCTCAGTATGTTTCCCCATTGTGCTCAGGGAAACCTACTCGTTAACATACCTTCTATTATGGTTACTACCTTGCTATCCATCTCCGATCACTTCCCAACCCTGCTCCCTAGAATCCCTTCCCAAATAAACTACTTATACCTACACTGTTTTTTCATGGTTCATCTTGAGGAAAACCTGGGTTGAGATAGGACAGATACAGAGGCTGTGGTCAAATGGCCTTGGAGAAGAGACAGTCCCTTTCAAAGAAGTGGTGTGGGATGGACTGGTGTCAATGTCTGAATGCTTCAATTTCCCTTAGCCCAATGCTCCTGTGCCCTCTTGTTCCTTGGGAATTACCGTCATTTAAGAACTATAAGCAGTGATGGTTATGTGATTTTCAGTTTCAGGCTTGGGGGTGTGCAGTACATGTAGGTACCCCTGACATGGTTTCACCTACACAAGGAGCCTAGTGTCCACCCCCAGAGAAATTGCCCTTCCATCACCCTCTGGAGAAACCTCTGGGCATCCTTTCCACTGAGGCTCTCCAAGTGGTATCGCTCAGGTATCTTATTTCTTCCCAAGATCTTTGGTTCCTCCTAGGCCTTGACCCCACAACCCAGAGTATAATCTCACATTAATAAGAAACAAAGGCTGGGGAGATCTTGAGGTTGCAAATTCCTGGCAACGCTCCACATAATGAACTCTATGCAGAGGATGGAGGACCCATTAAGACGAAGTACCATGAGGATGTGGCCAGCTAAGCAGCTGGAGTGTTCAGGAGGTCAAGGACTTGCCCACACTTTAGTCCCAGCTCACCAAGGCCCCTGAGATCTGAGCAACCAGCAGCAGTCTTACCTTGTAGTTGGCACAAAATACAGAGCCTAGGCTTTTCCCTTCCAACCAAATGACAAGGATGCAGTAGAAGACTGAAGGGGACTATTCCATCAGTACAGAGAGTCCTCAACCTACCACAACTCAACTCATGATCTTTCAATGTGCATAAGTGATACCTGTTCAATGGGAACTGTACCTTGAAATTGGATCTTTTCCTGGGCTAGTACCATGCAGAGCAGTACGGCCCTCTCTGGTGATACTGAGCAAGGCAGCAGCAAGCAAAGTCCACAGTAAGGCCTTCGATCTTGAGGGCCAACCACTGATAAAACCCTAGGAGGCAGAGTGGCGTGCTGCTAAAGGTCAATGTGTGCTAGGTTAAGTGCAGTCAATCGCATCTTCAACTTGTGTTGTTTTCAAGGTACCAGGAGCTTGTTGGGGTCTATCCCCATCGTAATATGAGGAGTGCATTCATTCCCTTCTACAGATAGGAGTTTTGGGAAGACTTGGATCTGGAGCCCTTTGCATTCTAACTGGGAAGGGAATGCCTATTATACTTTTCCCTTTTTCTGTTTGCTGTTGGGAGTCAAGCAAAACCTGCTAAACTGAGTTTGAAATGTCTTCCTAAGAACCAAAGCAAACATATAGAAGCAAATACCCAATGACTTCCCCAGCTGAGAAAACATTCCTATTTTAAGAGAAACTCTAGCGTTGAATTTTAAATATTAGAAAATGGGATTCTTCCATGACATATTTCCAAAACATTTGTCTGAAACTCAAACCACAGAGGAAATCAGATATGAGCAAAGCTTCTAGAACAAGAAAGGAAGAAGCAAAGAGAGCCCTGAGAGTGGCCGCTGTCATCTGCTGAGTCAGTTGAGAACACTTAACACACTCAGCGGAGTGCTCTGGGTGAAACCCACTGAATTGCCAGCATTAGATCCAAAAAACTGACACACAAGGTTATAAACAGGCACCTGTGAGATGGCTCCTTTGCAGCCACCAGATGATCTTCAGACACTCGGATGGGCTTTCTTTTGTTTTCCAAATAGCACCCAAGTCACTACATTGCAGACACTTCCTAAAATCACCATCCAGGAAATATGATAAATGCAACCTCACCACTCAGAGAGCATCGTGTTTAGTCCCAAGCCTTTATCTCTAAAGGAAACTCAAGTCCTGATTCCAGCATTTACCCATGAGAAGTTCTACTATTGAACAAAGCCCTAAAATGCTTTACCCAGGTTGTAGGCAGAAATGAGATCAGTGTACAGAGTAGAGCTGGGGGCTGTTGCGTGGGAAAGGGGACTTTGGTGATGACAGCTTAGAGATCTTGATTCCCTGGCCCCTCCTATGACATCACCCTTAATCATCTCCAAGTGCTGGGCTTGCGCCATCTCGTGTGTTCTCTCCATGCAGCCCCCACCTTCCCAACTCTTTAATAGCATGGACACCTGCCATTCAGGACCTGGGTCTGTGTTTCATTTAGAGCCCCTTGGGGAGGGTGTGTGTGGAGCTAACACCACAATGAAAAACGGCCAGCAGACCATTTTATCTATATAACAGGAGTCTCCAAGCCACACCTTCAGTGAGATAACATCATCTGTCTGAATTATCAAGAGGTGCAATCTTGCCCCTCCCTGTCTCTGGTACATTCAAGTTTGAAGCATGCTCCAAGGGCCACTGCCAGTAGCTGTTACCTCAAGAATGGACCAAGAACTTAGATGTTCCCACATGAGGACTTCCATGGCGGTGTCTGGAGTGAGTTGCTCCAGCTCTTGGCTTAAATGAATATTTCCAAGCAGATACCCATATCTGTTAGGCCCCAGTCATCCTCCCGCTGAGCCTAGGTGCATGAGTTTTCCATCACTGTGGGACAAGTCTACATCTCAACAACTTGGAGCAATCACCTTTGGGGTCTGCCTTGTTTGGGTCAGGCTCTGTCCATCTTCCCAGGCTGACTCATGTGTCTGCAGTCACCAAGTGGGGACGCTGAGAGAGGACTGGTAGAGGACGGATGATAGCAGCACCTGAGTCACGCACCTCACACGATTCAACAGGTAGGCAAGTGTGTTCTTAGAGTGACAGCAATGGTTGGTTGTGTAACAAACATGGCAGCCATGCCTGCATTGCCAACCATATTGAAGACAATAGAATTCTTCCTTATCAAGACGTTTCTTCCCCGCTGCCCTCTTTTTAAATCTTAGCAGGATGAATGGTGCGTGAGGTCAGGAATAAGACCTCTTCTTTGCAGTTCTGCTCTCCTCCTCACTCCTCCATCCACAAAGACACACAAGGCTGATTTCTCTAGACGTGAGGCCTAGGCCTGGGGCAGGTAGTCTGTCCTTGTCTGTGGAGCTCGGGGCTGGGGAATTGGACTGCACCCCTTGGTGTGTGCCCTTTGGTGGGTAGAACCAGAGTCACATTGTAAATGGAATAAGCATGGAGTGAGTGGAGAATCTACCCATTTTTTTGCGAACAGTCCGTCCCACTAGGCATTCTGATTTTCTCAAGTACACCTTCTCTCTTCCAAGATCTGACACCACGTCTTGTCCCAGGAATGAGTGACATCCCAGTATTCTGACATCCAAGGGTAAATGTGGATACAAGGAGCCTTCAGAAAAACTGGTGAACTGGACCTCAGTGTGTGCTATGTCTTCTATTGCAGCACAGAGGAGGTCAGGGTGGGGGAAAGGGTGCCATGTTACTAGGGCGAAGGGAGAAAGAGCCTCATACAGGTCCTATGTCCCCAATGCTGCCTGCATTTCTGGAATGTTCTGCACCATGGGCTGAGCACTGTGCTTCATTCAGCTCCTCCAGGTGGCCAGAGTCCCCATGACTGGTGGGGAAGAGGTGATTGCCATGGTTTGTCATCTTTCCACTTCCAAATCAGATTCTGGCTGGGGAAAGAGAAAGAGCTGCCGTGAGAGTGATGTGTTTGCTAGAAGGAGAGAGGGAGAAGGAGAGGACAAACACACCTCCTGTGCTGACTTCTATACCATAATATCTTCACTACCCCGTCCCAGAAGTAGAGTTTCTGTATATATCACCCAGCTTCCCCTTGTAGATACAGGGGGACAGCAGGTCACTCCACTTCATCTGTGGAAGTGAGACAGTCAACCGGGTACACCTGTGAGCTCCTAGTATTGGAGATACTGTGGTGCCCCTAAGCCATCTCCATTTCATACCCCATCTCCATTGGGACCAAGGCATTTATTCTAGATGCCTGAGTGTTGTCCCAAGTATGACTGCGTTTAGAATTTATTTTGTTTGAAGTCAAAAGAACAGTTCCTCTGCCTTGTTCATTCTTTCCACAAATGTTTCTTAAGCAGTTGTCCCTCAGTAGCCATGGGGAATTGCTTTCAAGAATACCAAAATCCACAGCTCCTCAAATCAGCTACACATAATGACACAAGATTTGCATATATATGTATGTAGATATATATACATATATATATATAGAGAGAGAGAGAGAATTTGTACTCTGAATCATCTCTAGATTATTTTTATTAGCTAACACAATGTCAATGCTGTGACAACAGCCGTTACACTGTATTTTTTAGGGAATAAAGATAAGAAAAAAAGTCTGCACATGTTCAGAACAAACATCCTTTACTTTCTGCAATGTTTTGATCTACAGCTGGTTGAGTAGGGGGTTATGGAACTCATGGAGACAGAGGACTAAGAGTACTGACTGAGCATCAGGGCACTGTTCTAGGATATGGGGATGTGATGTTTAGCAGGACACAAATCCCTGCCTTCCCAGAGCTTTTGTTTTGGTATGGGACAGAGGAAAATTAAATAAATAATGATAATTTTATGGGACTGCCGTAAAGAAAAACAAAGTAGGTAACAGAGTACAAGGAAGAAAAAATGTTTAGATTGGGTGGTTGGAGAAGGCTTTTCTGATAAGTGTTATTTCAATAAAGACCCAGATAAGGTGATAGAGCAAGCGGCACCGTGGCAGGGGAGGGGAATCCTAGGAAGAGGAAACAGGGCTCCACAGTTGAAGTTCTTACAGATCACTTGGGAAGAAAAACACGTGTGTGCTTCTGGTAAGTCATCCATCTTCTGCCCTTTGATACTTCCTGTGATGATTAAAATCATGTTCCCATGTCCTGAGGTACACCCATTCCATAAAAAACATTGGAAGAAATATGATAAGGTGTGAATATTGGGAGAGAGCTTGCCACCCCAGTATATTCTAGTTCTAAATGTTTCCCAGCCGGTGTAGACAAGGTCCAACTTGTAGACCTTTGTGAGTCAAAGTCTTTGAAACTTGATTTAACAAAAGGTCACACATGTGTGTGCACTCTTTCTCCTTAGCTGTCTACAATAAAGGGAGGGCAAACCCACAGGCCAATGTCAACCATCAAGGTCTCTCCCAAATACCTGTCCAACAAGAAGTCAAAGGTGAGGGCCCAGGAGGAAGGAGGAAGCCCTGGGATCTGCAGCCGGTCCTCCTAAGCGCCCCTCTCTCCAAGTACAGATGACACAAGGGCAAGGCCATGAACACCACCTGCAGGTAGAGCAGTGATGCCAACCAGAGGCCCAGGTGCACTCTGTAAGGTAAACCCAGAAGCTCAGGTGGTGGCTAGAGCTGTGGGGATGGACTGGGAATTTCAAATCTGCCCTCCCCAAATCTTACAGGCCCTCGGGAGTGAGGAGGCAGACATGCAGAAACCAAAGGAGTGCAGCAAGGCCCCCGCGCTCCAGCCATACCTGCGCAGTCCAACCACGGCTGCTGCCGGCTGCCCACTGCCCTCTCCTCCTCCCTAGCTCCGTCACCCATCCACTGCTGTTTTCCTCTCTCTGAGTACTACTTTGACAAATACAACATGTAGTCCACAAGAATTCTAATGAAGGAATAGTGCTTTACCACAAGGGTTCTTTTCCTCCTGCTCCAAATTGGAGGTGACAGTGCCACCTTCATTTCCTGCTGGTGGAGCTTCTAGTGCTACAGACCTTTGAAGAGGAGCCGGACATTCTATAGCAAAGGCCACCGTGTGTCCTGTTCTGTGAACCAGTCACCACACCCCAGCCACAGACACCCAGCAAGGAGTTCCACAGAAGCTAAACGTCACGTGGATGTCAGTGCCCTTCGAGGTGTCATCGACAATGACAAAAAGTAAGACACAATGCAAGTGTCCAATCACAACGCATTAGGAAACTTTGTGACTCAATGGGACACTGCATCTCCATTGAAAATCATGATCGTAAACACTCTGTGGACACATGGAAAATTGCATTTTTATCTAAAAAGAGCTGACCATAGAATTCTTTTTTTTAAAAGATTTATTTATTTATTTGAAACTCAAAGTTACACAGAGAGAGAAGGAGACGCAGAGAGAAAGAGAGAGAGAGAGGTCTTCCATCTGCTGGTTCATTCCCCAGTCGGCGACAGCAACCAGAGCTGCACTGATCTGAAGCCAGGAGCCAGGAGTCTCCTCCCGGTCTCTCATGTGTTTGCAGGGCCCCAAGGACTTGGGCCATCTTCCACTGCTTTCCCAGGTCACAGCAGAGAGCTGGATCAGAAGTGGAGCAGAACAGGCGCCTATATAGGATGCTGGTACTACAGGCAGCAGCTTTACCTGCTATGCCACAGCGCCGGCACTGACCATTGAATTCTACTGAGCATTCATTACAACTACGTAAAGTCAGATTGAGAAAGAACACGGAAGAAGATGAGGTTTTCCTCTGGTTAAAAACACAAACTTCTCTCTTTAAAATCTTTGAATAGTATTGTAGTGCTCTTTAATTAAAAACTTGTAAATAATATCAGTGAAAGGTACTATGGAAACTTCTTCCAGGAGTCCCTCATGAGTCAGCCACAGTTCCTCCCTGCAACCTCACAAGGCATTTCTTCTCATGTACAAGGCACTTCAAAAAGCATATGGGGAAACAGAACTAAGTTTATTTTGATGCAAAAAAAATTTGAAATCCATGCATAGGTTTTGTAGCATGCATTTTCCATGGACTTTTTGAAGGCCTTGGAAATCCTGGTATGCACAGATTTCAAAAAGTGTGCGCTGAAATTCATGCTTTTTTAAATTCTGTTTTCCAAGAACTTCTTGAAGTATCTCCCATTGGCCTTTATGTTTCTGCATCCTTCCCACCCCGTCTCCTACCAAGATCAGCTTAAGGGCAGAAAGTGTTCTTTATTTAACTCCAGTCATCCTGTTTTACATTGGGCAGACCTGTTACATAGCATCTATACCCCATGATACCCAGATAAATTTATCCTCTGTCACATCCTGAACAGCATCTGCTCCCACAGGCCAGTCTGTTCATTCGCCCATCCCCAGGTCGCTACCTCCATCTCTTCCCATGAGCACCCGAAATATCATCTCTCTTCCTCTCCACCTCCAAACACCTCTCACCCTCACAGCCCACAGCCCTCTAACTGCTTCAAACTTTGGATCCTTCCCATGCTCATCACCTTTGCCAAGTGGCCCCCAACTGGTAGAACTGTCCAGTTCTACCATAAAACCTTTGAAGGTAAGGACTATGTCTGAGCTTGGCTCTCAAGCAAAGCCTTTCCTAGGGCTTAACTCAGTGTTACTGGGTGATACTGATTCTTAAGTGACCAGGAACTTCCCAGGGGTAAGGGGATGCCTGGGACCTGCAGCATAGATCTCCAAACCTGTTGTGCACCTCATCTACCTGTCAAGCGCCCAAAATTGATCCTCATTAACTGGTGAAAAAATGCATGTGGACATCCATAAACATGAAGCCATCTGCAGCTAATTTTTCAAATCTATTAGCCAGCACAAATGAATATGCATGACTGATAGTATCGGGACTGGTTTTTTTTATGAAGTTCTAAGGAGATGAAAAGCAATAAGGCGATATTATTAATAGCCTAATTTATCAGTCGAGTAAATTTGTAGATTTAGTGTCACAGTTATAAAGAACAGCATGAAAAGTTTTTGAGAATAAATGTTTGCAGTAATTTTACCTGACATATTAAACCATGGCAAGGTCTGAGTTAGAATTACATAACAGAACACTTAAGCATGCATATTCAATGAATCATTTTTGTGACTTTTCAAAAGGCAGAGGGTTACATGTTTCTAAATGAGAAATTTACATTGTAAGATTCATATTATATGTTACAGATGCATAAATCACTGACTTTATTAAAGGCAGAGTAATCTGGTGATGAGAAATTGAGCTATAGCGTTAGGAACATTGGGATCCAAAATTCAGTCTTCTATATGACCTTGAGGAGGTTGCCTTATTTGCTTGTGCTTCAAATCCCTCATTAGAAAATGGCCTGAGACATGACTTTGAAGAGTTAATGGGATCTTTTATGCAAAGCACTTAGCACAGGTTCTAGAACATGTAATGCAGTCAAGACAATATATGCATTGAGCTGGCCGTTATTATTGTTACCATAATCATCTTAGCCTAAAAGAATGCCGTCCCCAAATTATTATTCTTAGCATGTCACCCCACATCAAAGTTAATATGAAGTTGATGGAAATTTTCAGTTGGACAGTAGCACAGAGAATTGGAACAGCCTTCCCGACAGACTGAACCCTGCCTAATGTCCCATTGCAACCAACATAGCGCTATTCATAGGAAAGAGCCTGTCCTTAATGGAATAATGCAATACCAAGAAAGCATCCTTTCAAGAAATCATAAATAGTATTGATCTACTTTGCTCTCCTCCTTGAGAAAGCTAACTGGAAGCATGTTCATTTCTAATGGCTGGGTGGTAAAGAGGAGTTTTCTCTGAATCCATCCAATAGGACTTGGCTCTCTGTATGCCACCTCTAAGTAGCAACTCTACTTCCCTGCCCAGAGAACCTCTTAAATGACTGGGCTCTATCCCTGAATGCAGGCCATTACTTTGGTCCTGAATCCACCACCTGGAAAAATATTCAGCTTTAATTAAGCTCAACACTCTCCAAATACCACATCCTTCAAGGGACAAGGATCATGTTTGTTCTCAGTGCAACAGGGAATGCTAACTCAACGGAAAGGGATCAACAAGAAAGCAATCTCCCGCATGCGATGTTTTGGGAGGCAATGCATGAGCTAAAGAAACAGATGAAAACAGAGGAATGTTTATCCAGATTCCTCCTGGAAGCAGGCTTGGTCCTGACCCACAGAAATCAGCAGGGTAAAAGAAAAGGATGTAGAATATTACAGAAAACTGTAATTAAGACCATGACTTTACAACAGTGCATTAAACAGTAACTTTTAATCTTTTGATTTGCACTCTTACCTCACTTTTATCACCAATACACAAGAAGTGTATCTTGAAAGCTTAAGCAACGCCATCATGACCAACCCTGATGGTCCCTTCTTTGGTCCTCTGGGCCCCAGGGACCTTGCGATGCTGCCACCTCTCTGGCACTCCTCCTTCCTTGCTTTGGGAAACTTTCCTAGTCTCTTCACCCCTCGCCCATCCTGCTCCTTCCTCTAGCTGAACAAATCCCCTCAAAGCACAGGGTTCTCTCTCTCACTGCATCCTTGTCCTTATGGATTGAGTCTCCCCTACTGAGACCCTGGCAACACCGTGACACAGGGCACAAGCCCAGCCCCAGCATCTTCCTAAGCACCCGTTTCTAGTTGTTGAGATGGCTTCATGGAGAAGGAAGAAGGATTTGAATTGTGTTTGGAAGCTGGTCGAATCCAAAGAAGTGGAACTGGCGTAGAAGCATTCCAGCTGGGCTGAGATGGAGACCAGAGACTACCCGGATGACAGTCAAGGTGTCCAGGGCATTCTTTACTGTCTTCATGGAAGTGGGAACTCTTCCCATCTCCAGGGCTCTCTGCTTTCCTAAACGCTAGGGGGCCACTAGCAGTGCTTACCATCCAAAGTTGATCAGTCATCCAAGGATACGTGTACCTCTCTTCGTCCTTACCTTCAGTGACACCAACAGGACGGCCACAGCTCCTAGATGCCCGTGTCCAGCAGCCTCACCTCCCAGACCCACGCCTACTGCCTGGCCTCCTGGAAATGGCCCAGGCTCTCTGGGAACAAGTGACCCAAGATGCTTCCTTCCACACTTGCAATTCTGAACCACAGGTTTGATTCCAGCTACGTGTGACTGTTAGTCTTCACAATTATTCTTGCAAAGAAAGATCCCTTCACTACTCTCAGAATGTTGGTTTCAGTGCATGGGAATTTCAGTAAGTTGCCCAAGATATCTTTTTTGTTATCTCCTGATACTTATCCTATGGCTTATTATTATACAACTTTGGATGGCGAGCCAGCAGAAGACAGAGTGCTTTGGAACATTTTAGTAAAAGAAAGAAAAACGGCATTGTGCACTGGGTCAGCTCCTCATTCCATTACACAGTACAAGACATGGCCAATCCTTTTCAGAAACACAAGCTAACAACAACAGGATGGATGCTCCCAGTGGGCCATCCTCAGTCCAAAACTGGAAGGAATCTAACCTTCTTAATCCATGTATTTTGCTAAAATAACTTATCTCCAAGGAGAGATATCATTCCATACTATTATGCACCACATGAGAAGAGATACAGCACCATGTCATATACCCATATGCAAAATCAGAAAAATCATCAATTTTGGCAACTTAAAACTAGGGAATAGCTTTCAAGGTTCATGGCTTAGATCAAGATTTTTACTCTTTATTTCCTTGAATGTAAGAGCATTTACTAAACACACTTTCACCCTACATTTATTTCACCCATGTGTGTGTGTATACATGTACATGTATGTACTAAAAATGATTATATTATAGATCCTATGATCAAAAGATAGAATAAGCATTGTTTGCCTACTCAATATCTCTAATTTGCTTCAGATTAGATGTGATAAGCAACTTATAAATCCATTCCGGAAGCCCGTTTGTCCACCTGCCTTGTAAGAATCTTAGGATCTTTACTAAAGGCTATGTTAATGCCTGCAGTTAAAGTATAACCTATATACTAGTTGCTGGGCTTTTAAAAAATAAATCTACTAACATCTGCTTTAGATGATGATGGCAGAGCTCCAAAACTAACGAGGAAATCAGATGAAATGCTAAAACGTTCACTTGAAGGTATTGGAGAGCTGCCAAAGAAACCAGGGCTTGAGGGTGCCATAGCCACGAGAAAAGGGAACCATGGGAAGGCGAGTTGACCTTCTGTGAGTTGCTTTTCCACATCAAGACGCTTGCTCAGTCTTGTCTTCGTGATGAGTTGCATCTTGAAAAACTACTCAGAGAGCCGTGGCTAGGAGTTACGGAAGCCACTAGAGCTGTAGGGAATCTCCCAAGAAGAGAAAGGAGAAAAAAAAATGTGTGTGTGTGTGTGTGTGTGTGTATATATATATATATATATATATATATATAGCATTTGGAGTTCGTCTTAGTGCATTGTGTTGCTAAAACAAAATACTGGAGACTGAGAAATTGATAAATAACTGAAATTTATCTCTCCTGGTAGGGTGGCTGGGATGCCCAAGATCAAGGCACCAGCAGGTGGAGTGTTGGTGCTGACCTCCCACGGCAGAGGGATAGAAAGGGACTCGTGGATGAACAGGGTATCCTCACACATCAGGGAGGATGGGCGGGGGCCCAAAGGGGAACGCAGTGGCTCAAGCCTGTTACAAGGGATCAACCCCATCCTCGCGGCTTCCTCGCTTCCTAAAGGCTCCCCCTCTTGCCCTGGGATAGAGCATCAAAGGAAATGGTTGCCGGGACACAGACGCGTGACCCGAGGCAGAGCTGCCTGGCTGAAAACCCAGAGCAAAGGGAACACAGACCAATCACCGCTGCTCAGAGAGACTGAAGTCGCCTGCGGAAAACTTCCGGAGAAACACCAGCGTTTTCAACAATCCGATGCGCTCCTGCGATGAATTTTCAGTTGAAGAGCAACCCAACTCAGAGCCTTCAGGCAAGCACCCCAAGCCTTCACAGAAGGCTGCCAGTAAACTATGCCCACGGAGCAGGCTGAATAAGGGGTGGATGGATGGAGCCGAGCCTTGAACCAGCTCTGCCCCTCATCTGCCCCTGCTCAACCTGCCCATCACAGGGAGCCTACTCGAGAAGATGCTAGCACTTCCCTGACTCTCCACGTGTTTTTTTTTTTTTTTTTACAGGCAGAGTAGACAGTGAGAGAGAGAGACAGAGAGAAAGGTCTTCCTTTTGCCGTTGGTTCACCCTCCAATGGCCGCCACAGCCGGCGCACAGCGCTGATCCGAAGCCAGGAGCCAGGTGCTTCTCCTGGTCCCCCATGGGGTGCAGGGCCCAAGCACCTGGGCCATCCTCCACTGCACTCCCTGGCCACAGCAGAGAGCTGGCCTGGAAGAGGGACAACCGGGACAGAATCCAGTGCCCCAACCGGGACTAGAACCCTGTGTGCCAGCGCTGCAAGGTAGAGGATTAGCCTAGTGAGCCACGGCGCCGGCCTCTCCATGGGTTTTTACTGTTTGAATTCCTTAGTTAGTGGCGTCATTAAGCTTTTTATTATAATGTAACTTAAAATTCTGTCAACCCAAAAAATAATAAATAAAATATCAAATTGGGGGGAAATGTGCACAGAAACTTGTGTGTTAAGAAAAAACCCTGTATAGATTTCAAAAAGAAAAATTGTACTGAAATAAACTTCTCATTTAATTCTATTTCACCAGGAACTTTTTGAAGTACTCTTATACAATGTCTGGTATTCAATTCAAAAACCATCTGACGTACCAAAAATGAGAAACAGAGAATAAAAAGACCAATAACTTGAGTTATCAGATGCTAAGGTGATAGGATTTTTTTGTTTTGTTTGTTTGTGTTTTGTTTTTAAAGATTTTATTTATTTATTTGAGAGGTAGAGTTACAGACAGTGAGAGGGAGAGACAGAGAGAGAGGTCTTCCTTCCTTTGGTTCACTCCCCAGGTGCTGCAATGGCCGGAGCCAGGAGCCAGGTGCTTCTTCCTGGTCTCCCTTGTGGGTACAAAGGCCCAAAGACTTGGGTCATCTTCTACTGCTTTCCCAGGCCATAGCAGAGAGCTGGATTGGAAGAGGAGCAGCCGGGACTTGAACTGGTGCCCATATGGGATGCCGGAACTGCAGGCGGAGGATTAACCTACTGCACCACGGCACCAGCCCCAAGGTGGTATAGTTTTTTAAACTATAAGATAATCTGAGAATTTCACCAATGACTTGCGATGTTCTTGTTGAAAGCATTGGATAGGGACTGGCATTGTGATGCAGCCAGTTGAGCCATTGCTCACAATGTCGCATCCCATATCAGAGCACTGGTTCGAGTCCCAGCTGCTCTACTTCCAATCCAGCTCCCTGCTAATGTGCCAGGGAAATGACAGATGCACCAAGTTCATGGGCTGCTGTGGCCTACAGGGAGTTCTGGGTCCAGCCCCAGCTGCTTGTCCATTTGGGGAGTGAACCAGCAGAAAGAGACCTCTTTCTCTCTCTGTCTCTCCCTTTCTGTCACCTTGCCTTTTTTATTTTTTTTTTAAAGATTAATTTATTTATTTGAAAGTCAGAGTTACACAGAGAGAGGAGAGGCAGAGAGAGAGAGAGAGAGAGAGAGAGAGAGGTCTTCCATCTGATGATTCACTCCCCAACTGGCTGCAATGGCTGGAGCTGCGCCGATCCGAAGCCAGGAGCCAGGAACTTCTTCCATGTCTCCCATGCGGGTGCGGGGACCCAAGGACTTGGATCATCTTCTGCTGCTTTCCCAGGCCATTAGCAGAGAGCTGGATTGGAAGTGGAGCAGCTGGGTCTCGAACCAGCGCCCATATAGGATGCCGGCGCTTCAGGCCAGGGCATTAACCCGCTGCACCACAGCGCCAGCCCTGTCACCTTGCCTTTTAAATAGATAAATAAATATTGTTTCTAAAAAAAGAAAAACATCAAACAGAAATTGCAGAACCAAAAATCATAATAATTGAGATTAGGGACACACTCAATAGGTTTCATGGCAGATGGATGCAAAAATAAATAAATAAGAGGAATTAGTGAGCTGGAAGACAAGTGAGCATGAGATAATCAGGCTAAATCACAGAAAGCAAAATGTGTGGAAAACAAGAAAAATAGCGCTGGAGAAATACAGTGCCCTGCAAAAGGATCTGACATGCCTGCCACTGAGCCTCACAAGGGAACAGGAGTTGCATTGGGAGAGAAACAAATATTCAAACAGATAACAGTTGAGAATATTCCAAAACTTCTGAAATACAGTAAACACGGTTTTTAAAAGTCCATAAATAATATAATGATATTATCACATCATAGTAAAACCTATGAAAATCAGAGGGGAAAAAGAAGTCTTTAAAAGCCAGAGGAAAAAAAGAGATGGAGATGTTACCAGAGCCGGCGCTGTGGTACAGTAGGTTAAGCCTCCACCTGTGGCACTGGCCTCCCATATGGGTACTGGTTCAAGTCCCGGCTGCTCCACTTCTGGTCCAGCTCCTTGCTAATGCTCCTGGGAAAGCAGTGGAAGAAGGCCCAAGTGCTTGGGCCCCTGCACCCATGTGGGAGACCCGGAAGAAGCTCCTGGCTCCTGGCTTCAGATTAGCTCAGCTCTGCCATTGTGGCCATATAGGGAGTGAACCAGTGGACTGAAGATCTCTCTCTCTCTCAATCTCTCCCTCTTGCTGTAACTCTGTCTCTCAAATAAATAAATAATTTTTAAAGAGAAAAAGAGATGTTACCTATAAAGGAGCAACACTAGACTTACCACTGAGTTTTCAAAAGAAAAATATAAAAGCAAGAAAATAATGGAATATTGCCTCTAAAGTGCTAACAGAAAATAACTAACAATCTAGCCTTCCATGCTCAATGGGAATATCTTTCAAAACTGATGATAACAAAAAAAAAAAAAAAAAGGAAGAAAGAAAAAATCTCCCATGAGATGGGTGTTGTGCTGTTGTGGTGCAGTGGATTAAGCCACCTCTGGGGTTGCCATGTCCCGCACTGGAGGGCCTGATTCGAGTCCCAGCTACTCCACACTTCTGACCCAGCTTCCTGCCAGTGCACCTGGGAAGACAGTGAGCAGTTCCTACCACTCATATAGGAGGCCCAGATGGAGCTCCTGGCTCCTAACTTTAGCCTGACCTAGCCTTGGCTATTGCGACCATTTATAATGTGAATCAGTAAATGGAAGATCTCTCTGTTTCTCCCTCTTGTCACTCTGCCTTTCAAATTAACTAATTAATTAATTTAAAAGAAACAAAGATCTTCCAAACAGAACCCGTGAACACTGATCACCAATAGGCTTACAGAGATGACATACTGAAAGGAATTCCTCAAGCAGAAGGAAAAAATAGTCCTGAGTGCAACCAAGGAACAAAGAAAATCAAACAAGATAAAACTTTGAGAAAATAAGAATGAATGTGGAGAGTAAAATCGTATTAATAATGACTTATGCTTTAATAGTAGGACAATAGTAATGCAAAGATGGGGGGTGAGCTTACTGTATTTTACAGTTCAGTATTATTGAGGGTGAGGCAGCCTGGAACTAAGCCAGTGTGCACAAATGCAATGTCTAAGACAACCAGTAACAGTAGAAAAACGTAGAGCAACAAGTTTGTTAATGGCGCATATAGGATAAAGTTGAAACAGGAGTCGGCGTAAAGTTAAAACCAGATAAGATCATTACAAGAAGGGAAAATTATGCCCCGTCTTCCCAGTGAACACAAATGCAAAAACTCTTAACAAAATAAGAATAGTGTGTGCAGCTATGCATTAGGGGGTAATACATCATGCCTAAATGGGTTTCGTCCCAGGAGTGCAAGGGTGGCTAGCATTCAAAAATCACTCCGTGCAGTTCCTACATGACCAGAAAGGGAGAAAATTTGCAGACATGGAAACACATTTGGTAGCATTTAACGTATTCATGAGTGAAAACAAACTAGCAGAATCTCGGGATGAAATGAAACGTCTTTAATCTCATCCAACGTACTACGAAAAGTCCACAGCACACATCATATTTCGTGGGGAAATGCTGACAGCTTTCCCTCTACAACTGGAAATGGCACAAAAATATCAGCTATCACTGCTTCTATTTAAGATTATACTAGGGACCCTGGCAAGAAAAATAAATAAAAGACATGCCTTATTGAAAACAAGAAATAAGACTGACATTATTTGCTAACAAGATGACTGTGTATGCAGAAAAGGAAAAGAATCTACAGACCAGCTATTAGAATTGATAAGTAACTTAGTAAGTTTACTGGATTACTATAGAAAATATATCATACAGTACACTAAATTATACAAAATATACTGCTTAAAATATACTATACCAAACACAGCAGAATGTAATGGTCACTATACAAAATTAAATCATGGAATGTAAATGCAAATCTCAATGGAACACCACTAAAATCCAATGGAATGACTAAAATGAAACAAAAGTGTGTAAAATGTTGAAAATGATACGAAGGAGCAGGAATTGTCATATTCTTTGAGGCTCTAAATTCAGCTGCTTTGAAAATCCATTTGGTAGTATCTAACATAGCCACAAACTTGCAACAACCCATTTGTCTATCAACAACATCATGGATAAAAAATTGTGGTGCACTGATACAATGGAATGTTATATAACCAGGAGGGAGAAACAACGACACAGCTCTGCCTGGGTGAATGTCACAAATAAAATGCTAAATGAGAGAAAGCATGCATGAAAAGAACATATTCTTGGATTCTATTTGTATAAAACAATTTTTTAAAAAAAAGACAAAGCAAACCTATGATGAAAAAATCAGAACTATGATTATATTTACAGGTATTGATTTTTGGGAGATAGCAGGAAGGAGTTTCCTTGGGGGCTAGCAAAATTTCATATCTTGATTTGAGTGCTGATTAGATGAGGGTGTTGCAAAAAATCTATTGACCTCAAAAATTGCATTAAGCTGTACATTTATTATCTGGGCACTTTTTTATCAATACATGCTGTCCTTCGAAAAAAAATTGTGAAGTCCAAAACCAAAAATACTTGCTCCTTTGGTAAGTGTCTTTCATGTACGAGAAATTCTGCTAGGAGTAGTTGGAAATGCAAGGTGCTTGGAATGGAAGGAGTTAAGAAACTGCTTGGAGAGAGCACATACATGAAAACATATGAGGGCAGATGTGGGGAGAGAGCAGACATCTGCAAACTAGAGCTCCCATCATGCAGTAGTGAGGAGCTCTAAGGGCCCATGTATATTCCAGTTCTCTGTGCTTCCCTTGCGAGGTTTGGAAGCCACAGAGGGAAAAGGGTCACAGTCCCCTCTCCAGCTCCTATAAGCAGATGGATCCATTCAGTCATCTTGGGTCCTCCCCTTCTCTAGGCCAAACTCCGTTCAAGCACCTGTTATGGAAAAAGCAATCGTGATGGCAAGCCTGGAGTCAAAAACCACATCAACTGGATTCAGACCCTGGCTCCAGCTTTCCCAAGACCGACGACAGTGGGCAAGTCAGCTCTCAGTATCAGAAAAATTGGGGCAGCAATATCCCTAACTTAGAACCTAGCTGGTTCCATTGATGTGATGCAGAGAACATCTGCAGAGGGGGCCTCTGAAGCCAGGGGCAGAAACAGCTCTCCACCCGGCATTTCTTCCACCTGCCACGAAGCCCCAGGCCCATCAGACGCTGCCATCCGCATTGATGGTTTTGATTCACAAGGAGAGGCTGGCTCCACCCAGGATGTTGGGGCAAGCAATCTGACACAGGATGGTGTGATCGAGTTAGCATTGATGGTGCGCTCCAAATGGGTAACTCGATCCCTGCCTTGCCTCACAGAGAGTATCGAAGTGCCGCAGACTTCAGGCGTGGGGAGCTGGGTCTGAACACAGAGCTGGAAGAGGGTGAAAGGTGATGGGAAGGGAAAGCAGGAGATGGGCCATAGAGCAGACTCGAGAGCCTACAATTCTTTGTCCACTTCTGTGCAATGTTTTCTAAAGCCATGAAAAAAAATTGGAGAACATAATTTGAGCCTGGTTCTATGGGGTGCCAATTATTTTAAGATTCATTTATTTACTTGAAAGAATTACACACAGAGAGAAAGAAAGGCAGAGAGAGAGAGAGAGAGGGAGAGGGAGAGGGAGAGGGAGAGGGAGAGGGAGAGAGAGAGAGGTCTTCCATCTGCTGGTTCACTCCCCAATTGGCTATAACAGCCAGAGGTGCGCCAATCCGAAGCCAGGGGCCAGGAGCCTCCTACCGTCTCCCACATGGATGCAGGGGCCCAAGGACTTGGGCCATCTTCTACTGCTTTCCCAGGCCATAGCAGAGAGCTGGATCAGAAGTGGAGCAACCAGGACTTGAACCGGTGCCCATATGGGATGCCGGCATCACAGGTGGCGGCTTTACCTGCTATGCCACAGCACCGGCCCCAAAGGGTGCAAAATTCTAAATGGACAGGAAGCAACATGGACAGTTCTGTGTGCAGTGGGAAAGAAAAAGAGGAGGGGCAGATCGAAGCTTCTAGAAGGTGGGCTAGGGAAGAAACAATATCGAGGGTTTGAAAGAACAGCTGTGCAGAGACAGCAAGATGCCCATAGCTCTGGATTGGCCCTGCCACTAACTACTTGGATCATCCCAAAGGCATTATTTGTGTAAATTTCTTCTAAAGTAGGAAAGATGATATATCCCTGCTGGACAGGAATTCCATGACCCAGGGGCCCAGGACCCCTAGCTACCCTGGGATAATCAGGCCATAGGGCTCAGTGGGCAGTTACAGATAGAGATTCCAAGGCCCATTGTTCTTGGCCTGCTCCTTCCAGCCTCCTGGCTCTGAGCCAGGTCCTCCCCGCTGACACACACCGGTGGGAAACTCCAAGGGTTTGGCGGGATTTGCTCTACTCTTGGAATCTTAGACTTCAAGGTCATGAGTCATCTCCACTCAGCGGCTCTGGGCAGAAGGCGGATTTCTAGAGATTCAGCACCGGAAAACGCAGTGTGAACATCTGATTTGTAAGCTTCATTGCATCATTTATTTGAAAATTAATTATTTATTCTGAAACATGAAATCATGAATTTCTGCCAATGAGGACAGAAGCAAAGAGTAAAAAATGCTGCCATCCCATTTAGTGCTAAGAAGATTCAGTGAGTAGAATCAAGACAGGAAGTGAGGCAGTTGGTGGGTGTTTGGGCTTCCTGGAGTTAGAGATGTTGTCTAAATATTGCAAGTCATTGGCATGAGCTGAGTTTTCTCCTGCCACAGAATTTTGAATTGTGTATATTTTTCTTGTAATCCAAGTTATTACAACCTTGCAAATGAGTGTCGAAATGCGCCAGTCCATAAAATGACCTTTTGGAAGTCTAACTAATTTTTTTTTAAAAATTTATTTTATTTATTTGAAAGACAGAGTTACAGAGAGAGGTAGAGCCAAAGAGAGAGAGGTCTTCCATTTCACTGGTTGACACCCAAATGGCCACAACCCTCGGAGCAGCACTGATCTGAAGCCAGGAGCCAGGAGCTTCTTCCAGGTCTCCCACATGGGTGCAGGGATCCAAGCACTTCGGCCATCTTCCACTGCTTTCCCAGACCATAACAGAGAGCTGGATCAGAAGTGGAGCAGCCAGGACTTGAACCAGTGCCCTTATGGGATGTGGCACTGCAAGCTGGGGCTTTAACCCACTGCACCACAGTGCCAGCCCTGAAAGGCTACTAGTTTTAAAATACTAGGCATTGATTTAAAATCACCCTGAGTTAGGATATATTGATGCACCTCACAAAGTGAAAGGACAGGCATTTAGTCTAACGGGTAAAAGGCTGCTTGGGATGTCTGCATCTCACCTTGGAGGGAAGGCCCGGGTTCATGTCCTAGCTCAATCCCAATTCCAGCTTTCTGCTAATGGGCACCCTTGGAGACAGCAGGTGTGTGTTGGGGCCCTCCCACCTAAGTGGAAGATTCCGGTCAAGTTCCTGGCCCAGCCTCAGCTGTAGTGGACATCTGGGAAGTGAACCAGTGGGTGGAAGATTCTCTCTCCCCCCACCACTCAAATAATAAATAAATAAGTAAATGTATTTTACATGAAATGACTGGTCTCCAAAATTCAAAGGGAGACATTCTAAGAAATACTTTCATGAGTTTCCAACACAGAACATTAGGACCTGTTCCATTGTGTCGTCAGTGATGCCAGTGACCTTGCAAAACAAAAAAGGCATCAGATATACTGCGGCAGGAAGATTCTCCTGTAGGATCACCTACAAGCAATTTGGACTCCAGGAAGGCTTCACATCTTGTTTTACACCCTACCAAGCAAATTTGAGGAAACATGAGAAGGACAAATGCCTAACTCGGGCTCCAAAGAGGAAAAGCCTGCGATTGTCTCGCTCCTTCTGTTCTCCCATTTCAGGAATTCTCTCCTGTGAATGCAGGACTGTAGCACTCTTGATTTTCTCAGAATTGGAGATGGCAAATTAGCCTTTAACTAACCAGATACAAAGTAGCATAATGGCCTTTCTTCACCCCCAAGGCAGTTGCCTTGTGCTGGGCTGACCTGCCCTTCAAGGTCATTGCGCAGTCTTTCGGAACAGTAATTTGTTACTGCCATTTGCGTTTTTGTGACGTTCACATGATAAGGATGCAGTCCTGGGTGTAGGGATAAGGGGCCTGGCTCCTGGGAGGCAGCAGAGGGCTCCAAAGGTCCTGACCTGTGTGAGGCACGCACTGAACCGTAAGCATGTCAGAATGACATTGGCTGTGTGTTTACAAAGTGTGCCCCGAGTGGGCACATTATTCCTGCTCTAATGGACCTGCATTCCTCTAAGTGCTTTTTAAGTTGCGTAGACAGCACAGGCAATATCCCTTCAGGGTACTCGTATGGTTGCCGGCCATAAATAGCAAGCAGGGGGCCCCCCAGGGCAGTTCTGGGCTGCTTGGAGAAGCATTGAGACGGGAAGCAGGAGTCCAGATATTTTTTTGTCCCCATTTTTATCTATTTGTCTGAGCCTCTGCCATCCTAATATATTCAACAGTCCTGAATTTGAGAACAGAGAATAAACCAGTGTCACCAATGCATCTCCCACACACTCACACTGTGTGTTTAGGATCTTATTTAATCTGCTCCCCTCACCCCTAGCCCAACGAGCAAAGGATTATTATACCTGCCAATGTATAATGAGAAAATGGGAATTAAGGAATGAAACAACACGACTCAAGTTACAGAGCTAGGAAATGTTGCGCTGTAAACTCACTCCCCAGATGAGGACAGCTGGCTTTGAGAAGTTAAGCAGCTTGCCCAAGATCATTGAGCTCGTAAGAGGCAGAACTTGATCCAGCTGGGTCTGGTTCTCTTTTATCTGGAGCTCCTAAGGCATTTGATTTTGTATCTCGTAGAGGACCAGAACTCAGAAGGATTGTTAGCACTATGTCACCTTGACTTTACAGGAAGAGATGTGACTAGCTAAGGTTAAACAGCTCGGGGTTGGTAAAGCATTTTGACTTTAAACTTGATTTTAGACTTGATCTTAAACTCCGATCTCAGGACTCTTTCCTTTCCCCACCTGAAACTCTCACCTGATTTCACTTACGTGAGACAATCTAGACCTTTCGGAAGGTCTACTGGGCTGTGTTGTAAGTGAAAATCAGCAGCAATCAAAATGTGATTATAAGGTAATCCTAACTCATTAAAAAATAAAAATTACCTTCACAATCTATTTGTCTGCTTTGGTTATTAATATTTCACAAAATCATTCATTTTGAGAATTTTCCCTTTCTTACAGCAAATTAATTATCTGAGATCTTCTGCCTTCATTAAAAGCAGCAGGGTTTCCAGCAAGTGATAATGGGGTTTTTTTTTCTAAGTATAAGTTTACATTTCTCTGAGTGCTTGTGTGTGTTTGTATATCCGTACACACTCATATGTAGTTTTTGCACATCTGCAACAGAAAATTGGTCAATACTTTCCAACAAATGGCTTTCAACTTAGGCACAAAGTATCTTATGCTAATAAGAATAGAAGTAATATTTAGGCAGAGTATTTGACCATAAATATTCCAAATATTTGCTGAATGAATGAATTATTTATTGAACATCTCTTCTGATTAAAAATAGAATTCTAATGTGCAAAACATTAGCTTGCATTTAGTCACGGGACTTTCAGTTGTGACTGACAGGGCATTGATCATATATAAAGTAGCCTAAAACTTTAATGCGTATCAACAAACATGTCCTAGAACCCTGCAGGAAGAGTGAGCTCCAGAAAAATCACATATTCAGATATTCTTGAGAACTACTCTGAGGTTTAAAAAGAAATCATAGCATATTCAGGAGAGAAAGCAGGAAAATCTTCCATTTGACTACTATGAAGTGAAATAGACCTGTGGGTTTGATTCCACTCTATTAGTAACGTCAGGACAAGCAAAATCCATTGTCATCAGTGGGCCCCAGAAACTGCCAGTAAATGCATTGTTAGAACCCTAGACTATTTCAAGGAATCTTTCCAGTTACCTATCTATCCATCCATCTATCCATTCAGCCATCTACCTATCTATCCATTTATCTACATGTCTATCCTTGTGTCAATTATCCAACTACCTGTCTGTCTATAGCCCAAATTCTAAGATTGTCTTTCTTTGAAGCTTTGTGAAAAAAACAGAATTTCAATGTATTGAAAGGCTCTATGAGAACTCAAGTTTCACAGCCTCTGGATAAACCCAACACAGAGCCCTAGATCCCAGGTCAGTATGGATATATTCTGTTGCTGAGGTCCAACAGAAAAGATAAAGATCGTTTAGATCCGAGTCCGACACCATAATAAACCACATATGCTTTCCCAGTGTCAATTCATAAAACTACCACCATGATGTAATCAGAGGAGCCCTGTTCATTAATGAATGTTTTTATCACTGTTTTCCTTGTGTGGTGAGTCAATAAAACAGACAGCATAAAAACAAATTAGCTGAGGCGATGAGGTCTTCCTTGCAGAAATGAGACTTCACAGAAGGTTTCATGTCTGCCACCCAGATCAGAGCTGCCTCGCTGGGGTCTCTGTTTCACACCAAGGAGCCTCTTCCCTCCTACAGCGGAGCTTTTCCTTCCTTAAAGAATGCTTCCTGCGCCCTCAATTGCAAGATTGGCTTGGGCCATGTGCTTGGAACGATCACAGATCATCTGCTGAGGAAAAGGCTTAAAACAAGCAGCAGGAAACCAAAAACTGAAAGGAACTTGCCCCATCCTCATAGTCAAAAAATTTGCCAACTAGAAATCTTAGGGTTCAAAAAAATGGCACGGCTCAAGTAGGGGCAGGGTGGGGCAAATTTCTCATTACACTTTGCAGGGGACAAGTTGTGATGCTGTATCGCTAATATGCTGGTCATGATGCTCATTCAATCTTTCACACATACAGATCTTCCAGAGAATTCCAGGCACAGAATTTGCCCAGGAAGTTTTCTGCAAGGCCATTCGCAAGCTTTAGAGTGGATATTCACGGCTTCCCCCACATCAACTTCTTTCCAACCAAACACTCAAATCATTCGGGATCTGAATGACTTGACTGCCATTGCTTCTCTCCACTCAGGTCCTTGAGTGGGTCTGATCATTCGTAGTCTCTGGCCGGGTCACCCACATCCATTCACAGGGCTTGGGGTCATGGCCCCCAATTCTCTCTTGAGCAAGTCAAGCTTATCGGCCCTATCAGGTTTGTTTGGCTTTGCCTGGTGAGAGAGCCAAGGCACGTTGACTCTCCACACAAGCCTTGGGCACAAGAAGAATAAGCCACAGGAAACTGAGAAGGAAGTCAGCACAGAGAAGGCAACAGAAGCCATTATAATGAGACAGAGACATGCCGAGACCTGGAGGCTTATTTTGAGTCTTAAGTCCAGCAATGCCCAAAGTTAGCCTGAAACTGGTATTTTCCAGTTAGATGAGACATTAAATTCCTGAGCCAATTTAAAGTTGAGATTTCTTTAGTTGGAACTAACAAGAGTCTAACTGACATAAGCGTGTCATTATTCTCTCAGCACATTTTAACCTTCTCAAACAGAGAGCCGCGCTAAGTGCTCCTTATTGTCCTAGCCTGATACAAAGTACACAGCAGTTACTCAGAAAGGCAGTCCTGCATTGATTTTTTTTTTTGGATTGTTCTATTCCATTTAATACTGAAACTGGGGAGAGGACATAAATCCATGATGCCCGTGGCAAATTCACTCTGTGGCACCAGCAATTTAGATGCTCACCAAACGAGGCTACAGCTCTAAATTCTCAACATCTACTTTAGTAGGTCACCTCTACCACAGTTCCTAGTCATTCAGCACTCCCAAACCAAGTAGACATCCCCTTAAACAAAAGATGGCATTTCTCTTTCGGAGACATTCACTATTTTCTTCATATTTATCATGATGGGCAAATCTTCTGAACCCCCAGGGAAGACACACAAGCATTTCTTGTAACATTCTGACCGTATGGTCACTTCTTTGCACAGGTGGGATGGTAGTACACATAAATCTCCATGAAATTCCCCATGTAATTTGTCTCATGGACTATTGCCCAGTATTATAATGTATTTTGTCTTGATTCTAGGACAACTCAATATGCACACAAGCACTCATTCTATGATTGTAGAATAAGGAGTTAAATATATGTGCAAGATGTATGTGTGTATGTGTGTGTAGAGTGTGTGGCCACTGAGATGGTCAGAAAGGCAACCCACTAGACCAGTGTTGTGTTCTAGCTGGTTAAGCCGTCACTTGACACCATTATCCCATGTAGGAGTGCCAGGTTGAGTCTATGCTACTCCACTTCCAATCCAGCTTCTTACTAATGTGCCTAGGAGGGCACCAGAGGATGAACTGAGTATCTGGGCCCTTGCCACCCATATCAGAGACCAGGATAGAGTTTCTGGCTCTTGTCTTCAGCCTGGCCCAGACTTGGATGTTTGGATGTTGTGGCAATTTGGGGAGTGAGCCAGCAGATGCAAGATCTCTGTTTCTGTTTCTGTGTGTGTGTGTGTGTTTGTGTGTGTGTGTCTTTCTCTCTCTCCCTCCTTCCCTCCCTCCCTTTCTCTCTCTCTCTCTCTGTCTCTTTCTCTCTCTCTCTCCGTATCTCCCTCTGTCTCTTTCTCTGTCCCTATCTCTCTCTGTGTCTGTGTGTCTGTCTGTCTCTTTCTCTCTCTGCTATTCTGCCTTTCAAATAAATAAATATTTATTTAAAAAAAGAAAAGAAACTCATTCACTTCACCCACATTCAAAACCCCCTGAGACATGCTGCATTGTGAATTGTTTTTCAGTTTCTCTGAAGTCATTGCCTGTTGAGGTTTGGATGTCTCCCAACAGGCCATGTTGTAAGGATTTAGTCCTCAAAATCTTCTGTTAATGGTTAATAGATTAAGGATGGAGACTTCATCTAACTACAGTAACCAGGATGTGGGCCCCACAGGAGGTATTTGGGTCATTGGAGGCATGACCTTAGATGATAGTTCTTGAAAGTGGGTTGATTATTTAAGCTGAGCTCAGACTATCTTCTCTCTCCAATTCCTGGCTCACAATGTGTTCTTCCCTCAACACACATCCTGCCTCCCTCATCAGATGCTTGAACTGAGAGGGGGCACCCGATCTGGGACTGTGAACCTCCAAAACTGTAAGGTGAAATAAGCACCTGGGTTCTGGCGAAGCCTTGTGGGCATGATTTTTAATTCATAGGCAGCAGCGAAACTCATGTGTGTGTGTGTGTGTGTGTGTGTGTGTGATCACCATGTAGCTGAGCCATAGTGTCCTCACTCTACCCCACAATGTTCATCATTTTGGGGGCCAATGTGGAAATGTACCCATCAACCCATGACCTTTGGATATACATCCCAGTTAAAAGTCAGATCAGGTTTGAGCATTTGGCCCAAGAGTTAAGATGACCACAATTCATATTAGAGTGTGAGTTCAATATCTTTATAAGTTAATGCCTCTTAAATAGTTTAGCTAAAGTGGCAAAAAGCTGACCAACTAATACACAGCCCTTCATTGACTTCGGCTGTCTTTGTGAAAGGTAGACACAGGTATTGTCATTCACCCACGTGATATTTATTAGTGACTACTATATCTGGCGGTATTTCCAGGAGCTGAGGCAATGGCAGTAAACAAACACCAAGGCCTGGTGTACACAGAGTTTACATTACAACAAAAACGATGGGTAGTGACTAAGCAATTAAATGATTAAGATTATTTCAGATAGTGGTAAATAGCACGAGGAAAATAAAACAAGATGATATGGAGGAGAATGACTTTGAGGAGTAGAGCAGATTTCTCTGGGTGAGCAGTTTTGAACTATGATCTTCCCCGGGTTCCTCCCTGAAGATCTGTTTGCCTGAGCTCTTGGCTTTCTCTGACCCCACTGTGAGAAATCCTTTCTCATTTCAGGGTGAGGAGTCATTGCAGGGCAATGACTTGTCCCTTTTCTTTGTCTTTCTACATCTTCCTTCCCCTGGAATATCCCTTCCTGTTCCTCTGAAGGGCCACGGAGGGGTCCTGACGACCCTTTCTGGTTTAATACTGAATTACAGATCTCTTGACATTGTGTTAGAAATACTTACCTAGTGATTAGCTCTTCCACGTATGGGCAGCAGGTTTAGCTATTGGTATCTGAACACCAGAGATATGCAAAACTAGACAAAAAGCAGAGAGCTGTGAAGGTTACTACTACAGATGTGATGCGAGTGGTTCACAGCTCCTAAAATTCAGGCTGAAGGTTCTCTTCAAACAAGACTGAGCCCCGGCAACCTTGGAGCACTAGTGCCCTCTCCTGGATGAGCTGAGACGTATATACAAGGGACCATGATGCCCTCACCCTTCTCTTACACAGAGCTAAAAGCCCCAGCCCCTCCCAGCCACTGGCCTCCTGCCCCATAATGAGATGGACCACACACGCTGTCAGGTGACTCTCCCTGCTCCTTCAGTGTCCCAAAGAAAGAATCTGTCCCTCCCAGTGTCTCACTCTTGAAATCAACGTCTTTATGTGTCCTTTCCAAACATAAATCTTCATAGGACAATTCACTCTCAGAAGTTACAAGTCATTTACCAGTTAGTAAGAACGAGTTTATGTAATTCTCCCTTCATAGGCAACTTTGACCTAAGGCAAAGGAAGTGCTTGAGAGACACTGAGCTACTCAGAGTTCTGGGAATGGTTTAGGAAGAGAGGGTCTTTCCTAAAGACAAACCTGACTTCTAGGTCTATGAGTATTATCACAATTCATGCTCAAAGGAATTCAAAAATGCATGGGCTGTTATCATCCTGACATGTTTTACAGGTAAGGAAATCAAGTCTGGCAAATACAAAGACTAATATGTGACCAGAGGTCAACAGGTTTTTACTTTGTTTTTTCACGTAGATGTTCCACAAGGAAATCTGCAAAAATGAAGCCAGTGCCTTAATACCTAATAATGAGAGACACGGTGGGAAAAGCAGAGGAAGAGAGGCAAGTATAACCAAACTCTACCATTTCTTGAGTTGGACACCAACCTGATTTTTTTAATCCAAATCTTTTTACTTGGCAATTTAAGAAAAATCTTAGGTTTTTAATAAACAAAAGGCATCTACTTCCAACAATTATAAGACTTCAAGTAAAATTTATAGAAACTTTTCTTAATGAGTATGTTTGCTAATGACACTATTCACTGTTGTCAAAGCTTAAGTTAACTCCTTGCCCCACCATGAAACACACCTCCATCTCATTAATATAACAACAGTGTTGGAAAGCCGGGCTGAGGAAGCCAGTATCTTCCCATAAAATCAAGCCTCTGAAGTCTCCAGAGGCCAGAGGTCATGTCACACTAACCACATGCTATTACCAACACCGTGGTCATTATCCTCATAATTATTGGAGTCTATGGCAGGAGGTATTTAATGGATTTATGTAGGACCAGGAATGTTTAACTTCAGGATAAGATAAGAGAGACCAGTTTGGGGGGGAGGGGGGTATGCCCCATACAGCGTGGAAGATGTGCTTTTTTTTCCTCCATGAAGACTTAGAGAATTCAGCTACTTATTCCCATAAGCATGCTGGCTGTTTGGCAAGGGGAAATTTGCTTGCAATTGTCCCAGGAGCAACAGGAGAAGACGATTTAGGATTGAAAGTAGAGCATGAAGTCTATGTCACCGATCATTTATAGACTATAAAAAGTAAGAGGTGGATCCTTTCCTTGAAGGTCTTGTTTTGGATAGCAGCACTTTCCTTTAGAAACATGTTATAGGACCCTGGTAATGAGGATGTACAGACAAAGAAGGAGAGATCACAGGGGTTAAGTAAGTACCCCCAGGCAACCTAACTAGTGAGTGACAGACCCCAGGCAACCTAGCTAGTCAGTGGCACCTACACTTAAGTTTCATCCCAATCCTAGTGCTATTTCCACTCCTGCAGGCTGGTCTCTCTCAGGATGACCAACTGGGTTCTGGCGAAGCCTTGTGGGCATGATTTTTAATTCATAGGCAGCAGCGAAACTCATGTGTGTGTGTGTGTGTGTGTGTGTGTGTGATCACCATGTAGCTGAGCCATAGTGTCCTCACTCTACCCCACAATGTTCATCATTTTGGGGGCCAATGTGGAAATGTACCCATCAACCCATGACCTTTGGATATACATCCCAGTTAAAAGTCAGATCAGGTTTGAGCATTTGGCCCAAGAGTTAAGATGACCACAATTCATATTAGAGTGTGAGTTCAATATCTAGCTCTGGCTTCTGACTCAAGCTTCCTCCTAGTGTAGACCCTGGGAGGCAGTGATGATGACTCAAGTTGTTGGATTCCTAACACGCATGTGGGAAACTGGGTTGAGATCCTGACTTTAGCTCAGCCCAGCACTGGCTGTTGCAAGCATTTGAGGAGTGAGCTGACAGATGAATGTTCTTCCTGTCTCTCTGGCTCTTTCTCTCTATACATGTCTCTCAAATAAAAATAAATAAATAAAAGCAAAATACATGGCATTAATAGAAAAAATAGTCAAGGTAGCCTCAGTGGGCATAAAATCAGATTGCGAGTCGGTCTTGACTGGCATCAACATTTCACAGGTGAGTAATACATCGTCTGGTTTTTCTGCAAACAGTTTCCTAGAGCCCTGATTTTCATGCCCAATAAACTAGAACTTTTGAAAGAGATACCATGAGCTTCCGGTAAGTTGTATCTAAAGGCAGCTCCCCATCAAGGTGGTTCATTACAGTCCAGTGGAGTGATCTCTTTGGGAGAGACAATGAAGTAGGAACCTTTGAGATAGCAGCAGAGATGCGTAGCTCGCCACCTCCCTGGGCATTGGGAATTCAATGGGATAAGACAGGTGAAGCTCTTTTCCCAGAGGTTTACACTAGCAGTAGTGAGCACTCATTCAGCCCCCAAAACTATAGTCAGTAAAGACAGTGCTGTCGGCTTCATTAAATTTTTAAAAAATAATAAATCCAAGTCCAGTTCTCCATAACATTAGGTGCTCAGTTTCTGACATGTTGATAGGAAATGCTCCCTGTGTTTGGTTAAGAGAGCCCCAGTTGAGAAGGGCATAGCAAAGCTGCGTGAATTCTAAGCACTTTTCCATGAGAATGTGACCTAGTTCTCTCTGATAGCCACACCTAATCACTCCCTTTTCTTTTATTTATTAAGATTTATTTTATTTATTTGGAAGACATAGTTACAGAGAGGAGAAGGATGGAGAAAGTAGGGGGAGAGAAAAAGAAGAGGGGAGGGAGAGAACCCTTCCATCCCCCGGTTCACTCCTCAAATGGCCGCAATAGCCAGGAGTTGGGTGACAGCGAAGCCAGGAGCCTGGAACTCCATCTGGGTCTCTCACATGGGTGGCAGAGCCCCAGTCACTTGAGCCATCTCCTGCTGCTTTCCTAGGCACATCAGCAGGGAGCTGGATGAGAAGTGGAGCAGCCAGGACTGGAACTGGTGCCCAGAGGGAGCCAGCCATCTTTTCTCTTCTTTCTGTTCCTGGCTGCCTACGTGTTTTCTATTTCTCTTCAGAATCAATAATTATGAATGTATTTCAAAAAGCTTACTTTGGTGTACAAAATGTTTGAAATCGATGCATACTTTAGGTCTTCAAAAAGTTCATGGAAAATGTGTATTATGGAAAAAATGATGCACAATTTCTCAAACATTTTGCTCTAAAATAAGCTTATCTTTTAATTCCATTTTCCATGAATGCTGTTAAAGTATCTTCATAAAAAAAAGCCAATGGAACTTATAGTTTTCCAGGGTTCTGCATGATAATCCTGCAGAGAGGGTTGTGATAAGATAGCATCTCAGGGGCCGATGCTGTGGCGCAGCGGGCTAACACACTGGCCTGAAGGGCTTGCATCCCATATGGGCACCGGTTCAAGACCCGGGTGCTCCTCTTCCAATCCATCTCTCTGCTATAGCCTGGAAAAGCAGTAGAAAATGACCCAAGTCCTTGGGCCCCTGCACCCACGTGGGAAACCCAGAAGAAGCTCCTGGCTCCTGGCTTTGGATCAGCACAGCTCTGGCCATTGTGGCCATCTGGGGAGAGAACCATTGGATGGAAGACCTTTCTCTCTTTCTCTCTCTCTGCCTCTCCTCTCTCTGTGTAACTCTGACTTTCAAATAAATAAATAAATCTTTAAAAAAAAAAAAAACAGCATCTCAATGAGCAACCATATCTCTTTCCAGTAGAACCACACTTAAATGAGACTTGATAATGACATGTCTCCTCATTTCAAAAAAGAGAAATAAGGGAATTATGATGTATACATTTACATAGACTTTGCCATCTCAACAATAAAGCTCTCTCTTTCCCCTGTGGCTGTGTGCCAAGGTTTCAAGGTCAATGATTATCATCTCCCTATATAGACGCATTGACATCTATGAATATGTTGACCTTGAAGGTTAGAAAAAGTCATTCTTCACAGATGTTAATTTGATTGCTCTGATCTGACCTCTCCTGAGGTCTGGCTTTTGTCCTCATCACTATATTAACATGGTGATAACCTCCCTGAAGTCATAAAAACATTCTGATAAGACATATCAATCTTGGATTTGAAATTGAACAGATAGCCTGAGTATGTTATAGTAAACTTTTAACCTACTTCCTAAGACATATTGTCCGTGGAGACAGAAACAACAGTTCATGCCTCTCTGCCTCATTTGTTTTTACATTAATAACTATTGCTTTAAAAATAACATAACCTACTCCATCCACTATGCATTTATTTTTGCTAGATTCTGGCAAGAAAAGGGGCCATAATAATCAAGAAATGAATGAAACTCCTTCCCTTGGAAAATATTGGACTGTGAAAAATTGGAAGACAGTGATGATATCTTAAAAATAATGATTCCTCGTTGCCTAGCTTGAACCAGTCTCACAGATTTCAGCCCAGTATTAGAAGTGATGACTATCTCCTTGCGTAGCTAGAAATACAGGAGCCCTGGAGGTTCAAACCATTTCTTACTAAAGGGCATGATGTGGAAGCCAGGCAGGACTCAATCTTAGCTCCCGACATTAGCCGCCAGCTATTGTTGGAGAAATTACTGAACAGAGCCTGGCTATTAGGGTCCAAAAGAAAACCCTTCCTTCAAACACAGATCTCACAAGGACATGAAACTCAGAGCGCTCATTCCCAAGTTTCCATGTTAACCACGCCCTCAAACTCCAGGAAGCTACATAGTAATGACACATTTTCTGTTGTTGTTGAGAGCTTTCTAACCTGAGGTTGACGTATGTTGGGTAAATGCTTTCAGAGTGAGAAACAGGACCATAATGTTGGGGGAGAAATGGGTTAAATAACCACAAAACTTTCAAAAGCCCCCAGAGCAGACACATTATATGACTTGAAACACATGGGCTACGGTCATCGATGTGGCTGAGGAGGTGAAGAACAAGGTCTGTGGTCAAGCGGGGGAGGTGGGAATAAAATCTAGAAGATTCTAGAAGATACTACCAACTGTTAGAACCCGAGCAACCTTGGGGCTGTGCCTCCAGCAGCTTTACCTCTGCTGAACCTTGCATTTTTCTGGGGCTAAAGCTTTCCCATGGGGAAAAACAATCCAAAAAAGAGGAAGAAAACGGAAGAGCAGGTTCAGAGTGGCTGAGTAGACCCGCACTTCCCCCTTCCTGCTTGCTGGTGGCTGACATTCTCTCAGCGTCAGTGGAACACCTTCCCCCTCATCATTAGAGCAAGGAGGGTTCAACTTCACCAGTCTATTTCAGACAGACTGCTGAGAGTGTGGGTCCCAGGCAAAATATAATCATCAGTCAACAAATGTCGCTGACCCATCTCACATCTCTCTTTTTCTCTCACTCTGTGTGTGTGTGTGTGTGTGTGTGTGTGTGTGTGTTCCGACACAAGAAAGAGGTGAAGTGGACAAGACCCCAGACACCTGAGAGGGAAAGGAATGTCCCTTCCAGAGGGAGACTTGTAGAAAGCTTTTTGCTTACAATACCTTTTTGCCTCCATTTGACTCCTAAGCTGATTAAACCCTGAGATTTGATTTGGAGAGGTTTGGGGTTTGTTTGGATTTTTTAAAGTTTTTTGTTTTGTTTTCTATTTTTTTTTTTTTTGTGGTTGTCTTTGGGGTTGTTTAGTTATTCTGTATGGGTTTGCCTGGTTTCTTACTGAAAAGAAAAGGAGCTGTGTGTTCCAGCCCTAGTTGGGCGGACTATCCAACAGTCATACAGTCATGAAGGCATTCGCCTGGTCAGTCAGGGTCAGTCAGTCGCTCAGGTATTCAGTCAGACAGCCAGAAGCAGTATGTCACACAAACAGCTGGATAGGCAGGCAGGCCATTCAACAGCACTGAGAATTATACTTGCACAAGAGGTATTCAAAAAGTTCGTGGAAAACACATATTATAAAGAAACCACACGGATTCCAAATGCATTTGTACCAAAATAAATGTCTCTTTTAATTTCGCTTTACGCATACTATAAATCAAGATGCTGTCATTAGTTTCAGTCTATTTCCCCGCTAGGATCTCACTATGAAGTGTCAAGAAGTTTAGGACTCAGGTTAAAGGATTACAGTCTACCCACCTGGGTGTTAACCTCCCAATTCAGGCAGCTGTAGGCCGGTTCTCAAGAGCCGCCTCTAACAGTATTTTTGCATAGTCCTTTAGGGTGGAGGTAACTGGTCCATTGGGTGTGCAGTCTGAAGACCAGACGCTTGGCACAGCATGTCACAAGACGGAGTGTGTATCAATCAGAGTAATGGCAGCAGCAAAGAATCTGAAGGGAGGGATGCATGGGCCAGGCCAGGAAGTGACCCTCATAATTCTCCCTGTGTTCCATTGGTCAGACTCAGTCACGTGTGCATGTCCAGCTGCAAGGGACTCTGGGAAAACTCACGAGTATGTGGGCCCAAGAGTGAGTCTCTGTCATAGAATGTAATAAATAGTTGCTGAATGGTTGGTTCTAAGCCCCACAAAACCTCTTGCTGAGCCTTAAAATCGTGAGTAAATTTCCAAACCTAAAACTATCTGTCAGGTTTTGCCTGTGGTGAGGGCATTATAGCTTAAAGAGCATTCCATCTTCTGAATGCTTGTGTTTCCCCAGAATTTGAGTACTGAAATACTAACCCTCAAGGCAATGGGATCAGGAGGTGGCATCTTTGTGGGGGTATTAGGTCACCAGGGAGAAGACCTCCATAAATTGGATTACTGCCCTTATTAAAAAGGTCTCAGAGAGAGCCCTTGTCTTTTTCCACCAAGAGAGGCTATAGCAGACAGGGGTTATGCCCATCAAGAAAGCCAGAAATGGTGGAACTTCAGGCAACTTGATCTTGGGCTGTTCTGCTCTGGAACTGTGGGGAGTAAATTCCTACTATTTAGAAGATGCTCCGTTCATGGTGTTTGGTATAGCAGGCAGAACAGACGAAGACAAGGCTCTTCCTCCATTTTATTTTGTTTCATTTTTACAACACCTAGTGGATCTGAATGAATGAAAAGACTTCAGAACGGTAGAATTTGTTGCAAATTTTTCTCAGTGGCAGCCTCACCTGGAATGGCTGAGGAGTAAGTTGTAGGATTCTGTGTAATAAGCACAAGTAGCACAATTGAGGTCATTGGAAATGGTAAAATGGCTCCATTGGTCTTTCTCCAAGTCACGTGGTATGCCTTTAACACAGGATAACTCAATTTGTGACTCCTTAGAAAGAGGACATTGCAATTAGTATCGATCAATCTCAGTTATTCACACCTGCATAGTGACATATGTACATGGTTATCCATTACAGCATTATTTATAATAGTATAGAATTAAGGGGCAGGCATTTGGCATAGCAGTTTGTGTTCCATTTGGTACACCTGCATCCTATATTGAAGTGCCTTGTTAGAGTCCTGGGTCCTCCATTTTCTATCCAACTTCCTAATGATGTGTTCCCTGGGAAGGAGCTGGTGACGGCTCAGACACTTGGGTCCCTGCCACCCATGTGGAAGACCCAGATGGAGTTCCTAGCTCCTGGCCTTGGCCTGGCTCAGCGCTGGCTATTGCAGATATTTGATGAGTGAACCAGTCTATCTGCCTCTCTCTCTGTGTGTGTGCATGTGTGTCTCTCTGCCTTTCAAATAAAACAAATAAATAAACAAAATTAGAAACAACCTAAATTTCCCAGCTCCAAATTATCCCAAGCCAGTTTGGCTGTTTAGGAAATATCACCTTCCTTTGTTGTCTATTGAGAGCCTCTGGCAATCAGAGGTAGATGGAGCCTATATCTTGTCTACCTCACAATTTCTCCTCCAGGTTGCTATGCTGCAATTCCAGACCAAATTCCAGCTGCCATTGAAAGCAATTCCCAGGCCAAATTCTGCCAACCACACAAATATTGACCAGTAAGCAGAGTTAAAATACAGGCACATCACAAGTCCTATAGCTGGAGATAACTGTTTTGTGCCTAATTATTTCAAACAACAGAAGCAAAGACGTTTAGAGAGATGGCTTGGCCTCCTTTTTGCCCCGGTCAGGTGACAAGGCACTTTGAGAAGCGAGGGACACAGAACCTGGGGACCACCTCTGTATCTTGAGTCATCCTGTGGCAATGAAGGCTTGTTTGATGGATCCCATTACTTTGCCCATTCAAGGACTAAGCGACCACCTTTTTTGATTGTATTAGTTTCATCCCTTATATGCTAATTGACAAACCTGCTGGTGCAAGTTTCAGTAATGATATTTGATGTGCTAAGTAATAACTTGGATGTCTTGATTACTGCTTAGGCTACTTCAGTTGCTAACTCATCACCCCCAAGGCCCATATCAGATTTCAGTCTTACACATATGACAGAATTTACTCTAAGTTACTTTGGAAGAAGGTTATCATGGAAACAACATACTTGTCCCTCAATAGGAGACTACTTAAATAAAGTACACCCATGAAACAGTGCTGTGAAGGTATAGCAATGAATGTCATCACAGGGGACGGCATTGTGGCGTTGTAGGCTAAGCCTCCACCTGCGGCGCCAGCATTCCATATAGGCAGCGGTTCAAGTCCCTTCCACTCCATCTCTCTGCTTATGGCCTGAGGAAAGCAGTAGAAGATGGTTCAAGTGCTGGAGCCCCTGCACCCACGTGGGAGATCCAGAAGAAGCTCCTGGCTCCTGGCTTTGGATCAGCATGGCTCCAGCTGCTGCAGCCATCTGGAAAGTGAACCAGTGGATGGAAGACCTTTCTCTCTGTCTCTCCCTCTCTCTGTCAGTAGCTCTACCTCTCAAATAAATAAATAAGTAAAATCTTTAAAAAAAAAGAGGAATGTCATCATAACTATGTTTCAGAACAGCCTCTTCCCAAACTAGTTGGACGAGTTGCTATGGAACCCCCAACCAGGTTTGTTCACCCAACGTGCAGAAAAGTCCAACTCTGACAAGGGCATTGTGGGAGAAAGTAGGCATTTATTTGTAACATGCAGAGCAAGGAGGCAGGCAGCTGTCACTTAATTCCAGGGCTCCCAAGTGCTTAGGGCTGGATTCAAGTTGGGGCCGACAGGTGCACGTTCAGCTCATGTCCAAGTTCCTGGTTGGTCAGTGGTGCTTGTAGCCTTCGCTTGGGCAGCAGTGGTGCATTTCAGGGAATATTCCTGATGGTCAGTTGGGCTTCAGCTGATAGTTACAATGTTCTTGGCATGGTATCCCCTTCTCTTGGCAAAAAAAGAACCCTTCCCATAATATTGTTCATCAAGATTTTAACTGGTAGGGCAGCAAATGACTCCTGGAATCCAGTGATTAAAATCTCATAGGGCCAGCTGTTCCACTCCCTTAATTCAGTAGACTCCTATGGATAAGCAGTTAATTTTAAAGGGTAGGTAAGGACACCTTGGTCTAAGGGGGATAGACAAGAGCCTGGGTCTTTCTTCTATATTGGGGGCATCTGGGGTTTGGCCTCAGCTGTGGAAATGCGCAATATTCTTTAGGTCCCATGGTCACAGAATGATAGATAGAGTATGCCTCCACTTGAGTAAAATGATAATTCATATATCATGTACTTGCATAATTATCTCTGGAAAATATGCAAGAGCTAGGTAGTAATTATTACATAGGGAAATAAGATTGTGTAATTGTGTTGGGATGGGAGAGAGCCATCTCACCATTTTTCAATCATTTAAAAAGTAATTTCAATGTAAAGATTAAAACATCAATAACCTTCCAGAATACTCTCTTGAGCTGTTTCTCAATGAATTCTCACATATTTCTGTACTCTGTTGACCTGGCAAGAAGGGTCAAGGTCATGGGCATTGCTTGTCTGACCTGGGTTCAGGGACACTGCTGCCACTCTTTGGCTATCTCTAGCTTGCCGCTCTCCTTCCTGCTCTGGGACTGAACATACCTCCCCTCTGATAGGGGACAGGCAGGGAGTCAGTCAGGGAGCAATGAGCTGGGAGCTTTCCTGCAGTTTCTCTCTCTGGTCCTGAGCCCTGACTCCACCCCTGTCCGTGCCAGTTCAGCACAGCCACTTTCCCATGATGCACCTGAGCCTCCTACAGCACCAGGAGGACCCCTGATGAGCAGATGCACAGTGAGCTCCGTGTGGAAATGCCACAAAAAGCTTCCCAAGGAACATCAGGTGCATTGAACTTGGCCCAAACTCTACCACATCTGTGCATTCAACCAGGCCACCACTCCCTGCCAAATAAGGGGGACAACTAAGCAGTGGCGTTCTCCACCCCCCCTTTCTTTTCCTCTCTTCACAGGAACATTGGCTTCATGGTGTGTGTCTTTCTGCCTGGGGTTGCCCGCACTGTCTGAATGCGCACTCACTCTCTTTCAATAAATCATTTCCTCATTCTTGAACGCTACCTAAGCCTCAGCTTCAACTTCTTATTTCATGTGGCGGGCAAGAACCTGGAATAAAACAGCCAAGAAACATAGCATTCACACCCTGTTCCCGTCTCATTTCGCATCCCACCCTCCCAGGATACAAAGAGCTCTTGATCCCTGCCCTGGACTCTGTAGCTCTGGTTTTGGCCTCTTTTACATCCTGAAGGAAGCAACACAAGAAAGAGATAGAGAATGATATGTAAGTCTTCTCTCCGCAGTTAAAGGTGAATTCGTTGAGACCTCCAGAGAAAAACATCATTAGCAAAAGCCCAGAACAATAAGAGAGGCTGCATTTTTCCCAAAACCACAATTTGCTGAGATAGTTGTTGATGCCATTCTCTTGTTCTCAAATTGATTTCAAGAGAAAATGGGGGTTGGAGGGGGGGCTTTTGTCCTCCAGGAAGGACCCCTCCTGCCACCCTTCCCCCTTCAAGCCTCTTCATTTCCTCTCATGCAAAACACCCCAAACAACACCCTCTAATCGCTGTTTTGCTGTCAGGCTTCAGTGAGTCAAAGCTCCAGTCACCAGTGAAACAAGAGGCGGTTTGTTGGGTGTGGCTATTAGGCATGGATATGGGAGGGTACAAATGCCTCCCAAATGCTGGTTTTCCGATGCTAATGCATGATACAGAAAGCACTGTGGCTGGGCTGGCCGCCAGTATACAGGGAGCCATTGGATGGGGTGGGAGTAAGTAGGCTCCCCCTTACTTCCATGGACAACAGATGTGGCAAGCTGACAGCGCATGGCCTTACTGGCAGATCGATAGCTTTGGTGGGATGCATTCTTTGTTCTCAAAGACATTTCATGAGTAACTACGGTCTTAAAAGAGGGAAGATCTCAGGGCTGGCACTGTGGGGCAGCCTGCAAGGCTGGCATCCAGTACACATCAGGGCATGGGTTTCAGTTGTTGCTCCACTTCTGATACCACTTCCAGCTCATGTGCTTGGGAAAGCAGTGGAAGATGCCCCAAGTAACTGAGCCACCAATACCCACATGGGAGACCAAGATGGAGTTCCAAGCTTCTGGCTTTAACTTGGCCCAGCCCTGGTCACTGTAGCCATTTGGCAAGTGAACCATCAGATGGAAGATTCTCTCTCTCTCTCTCCCTCTCCCTCTCCCTCTTTCTCTCTCTATAACTCTGACTTTCAAAATAAATAAATTTTAAATAAATAAATAAATCTACTTAATAAATAAATAAATCTACTGAATAGATATAGACATTTTTCTTGTCATTTCCTCCAGTACAACACAGTATAACAACTATCCACATAACATTTACACTGAATTACATTACAAGCAATCTGAAAATCAGCCCAAGTGTGCAGGAAGCTGTGCACAGGTTGACTTGAGCATCCATGCACTGTGGTATCAGTGGGGTCCTGGAACCAATCCCCTATGGAGATCAAAGGATGGCAATGCTGTGGCCGAGGCAGACATAAGCCACCCAAATTCATGTGGAAGGACTATGGCCACCACTTCTCCATGGGAGATGTGTCAAAGAATTTGCGTCTCATTTACTTGGTGGGCTTGGTCTGAATTTCAGTGTGGGTCCCAGGCCTGAATGGATATTGATGGGAATGGATTTCCCTCCCCCTCCCTTTCGGATCTCTGCCCTCTCTGAATGTGGGTATAGGGTGGTAAATTGACAAAGTACAACCTACTACCATTCCCTCACCTCACAAGTCTTGGTGGAACTCCAACAGTGTGTTAGGTGCTTTCTACAGGTTACATTCCTATCTGTAGATGAGGACACTGAAGTTCCAAAATCGAATACTTGAAGTGGGATTGCGCAACTTCATAAGCCTCAATCCAGGATTCTAAACCAGCTCTTACAGTGTCTCTCATTTCTAAGAGGATTGTTTTCTTGGATCCATGAACACTATCAAGAGTATGTAGTGCTGTACTTAGTTTCTGGTTTGAATAAGAGATCATCCTCTTGAGTGTGGCACCCCTGCGCAGTGTCTCACTGGAGATACTGCACAAGACTCCTCGCCTTGAGGGGAAACTGTTGGGAAACCCACAGGTCCTCACTGATGTTGGCTGGGCCCTGAGAAAACTGACAAATCATTCATTAGATATCCCCTCACCCCCACCAGAATAAGTAATGCAGAAGCCATCATTCATAAACAGGATCCTGTCTTCGTGACAGCAAGGTTGGGTTTAAGCCTCCACACCCAGGATCTGGAATGCTGGCACCTGCACTCATCCACAAATGGGCTGGTGTCTCACTTCCTTCCACATTCTGGATGTCTGGGAACAGAAGAGACAAAAATCCAAAAGGGAGAGATGGAGGAGAGGGGCTGTGGGTAAAGGAGATATGAAGTATTTGCATTTTCATAAAATAATATCCTGGGCAGAAATGTAAAATAAGTCCAAAATCTAAGAGGGCCTACAAACACCCAAGATAGTGTTTCCAAGTTCCATACCTGGACCATTCTTCACTGGTTTGTTCTCTGGTTTGAGATTTTCCAAGTCCCTCTGAGTCTTCTTCCTTCCACTGGGACTGTTTCTTGGTGTGCCTAGGAAGACTACCCTGCTCCCATGACAGTAGGAGTTGGAGCAGGGAGTAGTGAGAATTAATATCTACCAAGACCCTACTATCTGCTAAGCTTGCCTGGACAACTTCAACCCATGCCAAATCTATTGTGAAAGAGATATCATATCACAGTTTCAAGGATTCTCAGAGAAAGAAACTCCCTAAGCTCACCCAGCTAAGAGGAGACTGATTTGAGGATTCCATAGATTGGAAGTAGATGTTCAGAATGACTTCCTTTTGCACTTTATGATTGTTGTTGTTGTTTAAATAGAGCCTGGGAGACCTAAAATAGAGAAATAAGACTCAGAATTCCTTAGTAGTCAAAGAAGGAAAGCAAGGGCTAGAAAAGCAAACAGAAGTGGAAGGGAAAAAAAAGAACAGAAAAATCTGTTATTCTTCACTATATTATTCAATATGGGTGGTAAATTGACAGAATACAGCCCACTGCCATTCCCTCACCTCACAAGTCTTGGTGGAGCTCCAACGGTGTGTTAGGTGCTTTCTACAGGTTACATTCCTATCTGTAGATGAGGAAACTGAAGAGATTGCGCAACTTCATAAGCCTCAATCCAGGAATCTAACCTAGCTCTTACAGTGTGTCTCATTTCTAAGAGGATTGTTTTCTTAGATCCATGAACAATATCAAGAGTGTGTAGTAAACAAAATAAACAAAAATTCAAAAGTCAGGAGTAAAGTTTGAGCATTTTGATAAGAAAAGCATTCATTTCCCTTATTGCCTAGAAATACATCTCCGTTACCTGTTCTTGCAAAATAATTTACACAAAATATTTGGATGGAAACAATGGTTTGTCTTCCTGCTGATGTGATTGGCTGGGTTCAGCTGGGTGGTTCACCTTGCTTTCAGCTAGGATCACTCCCTTGGCAGCACTCATTCCAATGAAAGTGTAGCTGAATTGAAAAACACACAAGAAGGTTCTACCTCTAGGTTGGCATTTCAGGGCTCTTCTGCAGTAGGTTGAGAAAACATGATCCCCCAAAGATTCATCCACTCCCTAATTCCCCAGAAACTGCAGTTATTAGCTTACATAAGAAAACTTCAAAAAGCTCATGGAAAATGGCTAAGTTTATTTCAGTGCAAAAGTTTTGAAATTCATGCCTAGCTTTTTTTTTTCAAAATGCACACACATAAGATAAATGCACACACATAAGATGAGCTCAGGATGCAATACCTGTACCATTGTAAGAGTAAGGCAGGAAGCCTTCTCATACACATACAGTGGAAAAGGAGAAGTGGAAACAAGCAGAGGTTAGGACAGTGCCATCCAAGTGCAGAAATGCTGGCAAAAGCTAGAAAAGGCACCGGGTTCTCCCCTGGGGCATCCACATAGACCATGGTCCTGCAAAAACATCTGGATTTCAGAATCTGGCCTCCAGAAGCAGGAGGGGGTAAACGCCCATCATTTTAAGCCACAAAATACATGGTGATTTGTTATACATCATCCAGTGGGCCTCCTGATGCGGCCACCTTGGGCTTTCCCACAGTGAGCGCTCTCAGATCAGTTACATTTCTTATGTGGTTTTGGTTTTCCCCTGACCCAAAGCAAAAGCTTCCAGGCTTTTCAAATGTTAGGTTAAGCACGGTGACAACATCATGTTCCTTGTAAGTCACAAGGGTGGGGGCAGTGGGCTCTGCCTTTGGATGGATGGAGGGGCGTTTGTGAAAGTGTGCAGGAAGAGAAGAAATTAATAGCAGCTGTTTCTGCAAATGCTGCACCACAGTGTGCACCACTCATTAGGATCCTGTCAGGGCATCTTAAGTTCTTTGATGATTGAGTTGTTTCACTTTTTAGAAACTCTTTTATTATAAAAGTAATGGAAGCACTCAGGAGCAAAATCATAAACCGTAACTGGAAGGGTACAAAATGTAAAGTAAAACTCCTCCCCGGTACCACCTCCCATTTCTAGAATCTTCTTCAGCATCTGGTTACCTATTGCCTTGTTATTTCTATGAAGACATGCATAATCTATTTTTCCAAATACAATGGATGTATGTAATTTTAAATATCAGATGCTCCCAAAGTTTACCTCACTCCTCACATGGTAATAATCACTTTTAAAGAGTTTAGTTCCTTCTTGAGAACTATACAAACCTTTGAATCCCCCAGTCTTAATTTTTTGATTGTCACAGTTCTTTGCTAATTGTGAATGGCAAACTAATATTGGCTAAGTAGAACTCAATTCACGCGAGTCACACTCACACACACACATCATCATCATCTTTGAAATCTTCTGCATTTTCTGGAACTTTGTGCATCATGCTGTCCCACATTTTTATTCCTTCTGGCCTTCCAAAGCATTTGTTTCTTTGGAAATACAGTAAGACTCCATTAAACACGAAAGAAATATAGAGGATGGACCATATGAAACAGTGACAACTCGAACTTATAGACTAACTCCCATGAACTAAAGAGCTTTGGCGTCTTTTATTCCAACTGTATAAACAGTTCAGTTTTGGAAAAGTCAACACTAAGGCCCACTGCTTTCATGAAAAGGTGATGACCACTTGTTATGAGCCCGTCAATTGTTGGCCTCTACCAGAATGCATGAAACTCTTGAAAACTCAACTCCAAAACCATGCTTCTTACTGTGGGCTTCTTGTTGCCTGGAACCTAAAGCTGATGAAGATCTAACCAGGTCCTTACAGGAGCCTACTATTCAAAGAAATGCATAGCTTTTTGTGAGAATTGAGTAAGATTGCAGGAATAAAATGCTTTATCATAAAGCATAAGAAATGCTTAATATATATGAATGATCATGAAGATGATAACCATGACCTAGATGTTCCTTAGAATGCATGTGATTCTTCTCTCTGAGAGTGAGATCTCAGTGGAAAGAAGGGGCCATCAGAGAAGGAGATACCTTTCTCTGACGGGAAGAAAGAACTTCCACTTTGACTATGGCCTTGTCTAAATAATGTCGGAGTTTGTGAACTCAAGAGGCTTCCGTAGTCTTGGCAGCTCATGACAAGAGCCTTGGGTGATCACTGACATAATAAATAAGAGTTTCAATTGTTAAATCAACAACAGAAGTCACTGTGCACTTGCTCCCCATGTAGGACCTCTGTCCTTAACGTGTTGTGCTATGAGAATTAATGGTAAAATTACTATTCAAACAGTACTTTATATTTTGTGTGTCTGCGTGGGTGCAAACTGTTAAAATCTTTACTTAGTATAGAGTTGATTTCTGTATATAAAGATAATTAATGATGAATCTTAATGAAGATTGGAATGGGAGAGGGAGTAGGAGGTGGATGGTTTGGGGGTGGGAGGGCGGGTATGGGGGGACGAACCACTATAATCCAAAAGTTGTACTTATGAAATTTATATTTATTAAATAAAAGCTTTCTATAAAAAAGGGCGTTTGTTGGTGTCCTCAATCCAAGATGGAACCTGGTTACTAAGGTGTCACTCACAAACTCCAGCAGAATCAACTGCGACTTGTGCATGCTGAAATACAGGCACACACTTTTCTAGAAAATGCAGGGAGGATGAGCCTAAGCCCAATATAACTCTAAAAGAAAAATCACACATTAAAAATTTGTGAGATTCAAAAAGATGCCATTTTAATTATACACATAAAAACTCAAGTTGAGTATCCCAAATCCCAAATACAAAATCTGAAAATGCCCCAAAATATGAACTTTGTTAGTGCTAACAGAACACAAGTGAAAATGCCCCCATCCGACCTCATGGGATGAGTTGCAGCCAAAATGCAGGTGCACTAATATATGATACAAAATTCCCCTTCAGGCTATGTGTATAAAGACTAGGTTGTCATGAAACATGGTGAAACATTGTGTTTAAACTCGTGTACATCCTCAAGTTTTCTTATCATGTATGTGCAGATATACTAAAATGAAAAAAAAAATCCAAAAGCAATTCTAGTCCCCAGCATTTCTGGAAGAGATACTCAGTGTATATTTTGTTAGTGTTACAATTTCCAGACATCACTAGGAATTCATTATTTCCTTTCTCTGGGGTCTCAAATATATTGCACTTAAGTGTCATGGGAGTCTCTTAACTACTATTTGGTTCCTCACTACTGCCTTCACAACTCGAGAAGAATCTCTGACAGATTATTGCAGCACTAACTACAAACAGAGGGCACTCAACAAAATCTTCACAAGTGTCTCCTGTCAAGGTTTTCTGGAAGACAATCCAGGTCAAATGCACATCATCATTGAAAGCTAAGGGCCAGTCACTGGGTTTTGAGATGTGAGGGGATGCTGGCATGGGGCAGATGCTGAGAAAGGCATCAGTCAGGAGTGGAGCCTTGTCCTAAGAGTGCTTTAGAAGGCATAGATTTTCCTCTGAGTCTGAGTCTTGTTAGATGTGGTAGGTATCCTATCCGTCAGTAGATGCTCCTTGTCTGGCTTTTTACTTGCACTTGCTTAAGCAGAAAAATGCTGCCAATTCTTGCAAAACCTCCCCACAGGAATAGAGTATGGAGCAGGGGAAGATCTGAATGGAGGCACAAAGAAGTAGAGAAAGTTGGTCTTCGATGCTTTTACTCTGCTATGAAATACCTTCCATACTCACCTGCCTCAGGGCGGATGCCCCAGAAGCAGGACCTTAATTAAGGAATATTATTGCAAGTAGTTTGTAATAAAAAGGGTGAGCACAGAAAGATTTGATGAGAAAATAAGGCAACCAAAAGTGGGAAAGATATACAAGTGTGCTTGACAAAGCTCATGGAAAATGGAATTAAAAGATAAGCGTGGGGCCGGCACCTGAGGTGCAGGCATGTGCTGGTTTGAGACCCGGCTGCTCCACTTCTGAGCCAGCTCCCTGCTGATGGTCTGGGGAAGCAGTAGAAAATGGCCCAAGTCCTTGGGTCCCTGCACCCATGTGGGAGACCCAGAAGAAGCTCCTGGCTCATATATTTGGCCTGGCCAGCCCCAACCATTGGGGTGTGAACCAGCAGGTGAAAGATATTCTTTCTCTCTCTCTCTCTCTCTCTGCCTTGCAAATAAATAAATAAATCTTTTTTAAAAGTTAAGCACATTTTGGCAGAAAAACTTTTTAGATCCATGCATAGTTTTCTTTTCATAACACATTTTCCATGAATCTTTTGAAGATCTTTATTTGTTATCATATAAATGACCAGCAGGACTCTTGAGGCTCACCCATTGAGCCTTGATGGGCAGTGGGGAAACTGCCGTTATTCCCAGCAAGGAGCAAGAAAGCTGGGGTATCCATTCACCATCTTTTACCCATCACTGACTGGCTGTTCCCAGAGACATCAACCACCCAACTTTTCCAATAGTTCCCCGTACCAGGTCAAGAGAAAGCCCACCTGTACAGAGCTAGAGGTACTTGCGACAGGAGGCTGTGACGTGTACTGGAAAGGCAAGAACCAAGGTTAAACACCAGACACCAGCAGCGACTGCTACACCACCTTAGCTTTATTTGTTCATCATTTCCAAAGCCTCTTTTCTCCATGTATTTCTCCCCTTTTTTCTTAGAATTTCAAAGTTAGAAATCTGGGGCAAGAATTTGGCCAAGCATTTAGGATGCCTTTGTCTCATATCAGTTCCATACCCGACTCCACTCCTAATTCCAGCTGCCTGCTAATGTACAGCCTGGGAAGCAGCAGGTGATGACTCAAGTTGTTGAATCCCTGTCACCCACGCTGGGGACCTGGATTGACTTCCTGGCTCCCAGCTTTCACCCTCTAGGCTCCAGCCATTGCAAATATTTATGGAGCAAACCAGAAGATGGGCACCCTCTCCCCGATCTGCCCCTTCCTCTCCTCCATCCCATCCCTTTCCCTCTGTGTCCCTGTCAAATAATGAAAATCAGATATCTTTTCTCCTAAATAAGGAAGTGAGTGTGGGGGAAAGTTCAGTAAAAGAAGAACCGGTGAGCATGTGACAATACTAAAAATCTGAACAAGAATTATTTCTGATAAGGCTTAGACCACAGAAGAGAGTCCTTGTAGAACTGATGGCAGCTCAGGGGGGAAATTCTTGTCTCATATTTGTGCTCAGACTTGCTGGAATTCTCAACAATGACTGAATAGAACACCTCAGTGAGCATTGTCTTCCCCTGTCTCATTCTGGCCCAGATGTCCCAAGCAAGAAGAGTAAAGCCAACACATTCATACATGCCCATGCATATTTTTGTGACTAACCTAAATACAACTGGGGTCCCTTTGGGCTCAGCCCTGAGATGGAGTTGTATTAAAAGAAGCTGAGGTGGTGTAGATCAGCCTACAAAAAAAAAAAAAAAGAAGAAGAAGAAGAAGAAGAAGAAAGAAATTCGAATATATATTTACTCAGTCTCTTGAGTCTTTATGCACAGCAAAGCATCCTACAATGTTCTCTCTCTATCTACATTCTTGGTATCATTCACAGGAATGAGAGGTGCTCTTCCAATACTTCTTTCCCACTCTGCTTCCCATTCATCAAAATTTTTCCAATTCCAATCATTGGAGCTTTTCTCTCTCCCCTCTGTCACTTAAAATTTGATCAACTGTGAAGTTTTACCATGTTTGTTCTTGTGGCATGTCCTTGTTGCTCAAGTCCTCTGCAGGAGCTGGATCAGAAGACGAGAAGTCAGGACTGGAACAGGTGCTCTACTGTGAGACGCCATGGGTGCAGGCTATGGCTTAACCAACTGCACCACAACGCTGTCTCCTGAAAAATGTTCTTGAACTGAAATAAACTTCTCTTTCATTTAAGTACGTCTCTTAAATTCATTTATTTCAGAGATGCATAAACAGAAAGAAAGAAGTCCTATCTACTGGTTCACTCCCCAGATGGTCTGCTTTTTCCTGTATTACACTGTAGCATCCCATGTCCATTTCAAGGATTCTCTGAGAATTTTCTCTGCCATCCCGTATTCTCCCACACCAGGCAGCACCCTAACATCCAGGACAGAATACAGATGACCCGTTGTCTTGAACTCAATGGTGAATCCTGCGTTAATTACAATGCATGCGTTTGTAATTAAGTCTATGTCTGAATGAATGATTTGTGGTGATGTAATGTACTTTCTCACTGTGAAAAAATAGGGAATGCCTAAAATTTCAAAGATGGAAATTGCCTTTAATTTAATCATACTTCAGCACTGGTAAGAGTGTCTATCTTTTGTAAACATACACAGGAATTTTAGACTTTTTATATCAAAAAGGCATGAACACTAGAGGAAAGGGCCATTGTGAGTTGGTCTCATTCAAGAACTGACACAAAATTCTAAACAAAAATATTAGCAAGCTAAATCCCATATTTTATAAAATAATGCATTGTGACTACATAGATTTATTCCATGAATCATGGTTTTATTTGACATACACAAACCTTTATTATAATGTACCATATTAACAGCTTGTTTTAAAAGTCTCATCTCAATAGATGCAAAGAAAGCATTGGAAATTAAAGCATTAAAATGGGAAGAGAGGGCCCTGCCTTTAATCATATAAAGTGTATCTATTATAAATACCACACGCAATAGCAACATATGAAAATCATTCAATTATTTTATCAGAAACAAGACAAAGATGACTCCCTCTTTCTATTCCATATCAGCTTGGAAGCCTTAGCCAGCACACCAGGAAAATGAAAATTATCAACATATACAAATTGGGAAAGGAAAAACAAAACTATCACTACTCACATATAATTGTCAACATGGGAAACTCAGGAAGAGTCTACAGAGAAACAAATTAGCATTCCCTAGAGAATTTAGCAAGGTTCCTGGATATAAAGTCAATATGCAAGAACACTTGCATCTCTACACATGGACAACAAGCAGAATGTCTCATTTGAACCATGAAAATAGCAACAAATATAAGGCTTTTAAAATCTTGTCTTGAAGACTTTCTCGATGAAGGTATCTTCTCACTGCTAAGGCACTGTGGCCAAGGCACTGGAACAAACACGCTGAGCATATAGTAGAAGACAGAAGTACTCCTTTTTCCACTGACGCCACACCAATAAGCTCATATTTCTAATGTATATTTGGGAGAGATGTAGTTCACTTCATTTTATTTCTTTTGAACAGACTCTGGCCAAATAAGGAGCACACCGTACCATGAACTGGAGCTCTGGCTTTTAAAAGAGCCCTAAGATTTTTGAAACCTTAACAGGGATAGTAGAAACTGGAAGAACTGGTGTTTCAAAGATGTGATTTTTTTTTCATTGCAAGAGGTGGAGCTTTGACTGCATCTCCATTGCAAGCTATTCTTTTTTTCCTAAATGTAAATGGACCATCTATCCAAGCACATTTCAAACAGAAGTTGATCTAACAGTGGCTCCACAGAGCTGAGTGTTCTGTGGGATTTTGTGGCTTGGAGGCAAAGATAGGCTTCCACAAAGGCTATGGTGTCTCTTTCGCATGTGCCTGCCTGCGCCCCCTTGTGCTCCACAGCAGGTGGATGTGGTTTTGGTCAAGACCACACTCACAGGAAATCAGAAGCCAGTAGGAGGAAGGTCTGAAGGGAGAATCCCAAGTGGGCTTGGTGGAAGTAATGGCCCACGTGTGGCATTGCTGAAGTCTGAAGAACCCAGATCCAAGAGAATACTTGAAATAGAAGGAGCCATGCTATCTCTGAGACACAGAAGGGGCGACACACAGAAAAGTCTCCCACCTCTTCTCACCTTGCTATCTGTTCCATTTTTAAGGAAGTGGCACTATTATTTTCTGCTACGGTTGTGCTGCAGGGAGACTTAGGCTGAGACTTGGGCTCAGACTTCTGCGAGTCTGGATCCTAGGGTACCAATCAGGAGGTGGCTGCATTTCAATCTTCAGTGACTCGAGGAGGAAGAGGATCCCCATGGAGGAGAAATAACACCTTGGAAACTTGACCTTGGGTGGGAGAACAAATCCTTTCTGTGACTTAACTTTCTGCCTTCTGTTTCTGGAATGTTTTAGAGAGGATCTCTAGGAGGGAAGTCATCTCCACCCTACCAAGCCATCCCAAAGAAGAGTGGTCAGCCCCATAGTCACCCAGTGAGCTGGATCTGCTCCTGCAGAGTCAGGAAGCAGCCAACCCCCTGGCTGGAGTGTGCACACCTTGCATTGGTTCTCCTGGCAAAAGTCAGGCTCTAATACTCACCATCATTTTAGTGAGGACTCCAATAGATCAAGAGAGGGAACTCCCACTGGATTTTCCAAGACCAGCGGTTCTCAAAATGCAGTTTGTAGATAAGCAGAATCAACATGCCCTGGGAACTGGGAGCAGTGCGTGTTTCTTTGTCACATCCCACATGGGGCACATGATTCTAAGATGCACTCAAGCTGAAGATCACTAGGCCTTCAGTTAAACCCTCACACAGGCGAGGGATACGCAGCTGAATTTCAATTTTGATATGATCACATTTCAACACACTGCCTGGGAAGAGGTCTGAGTCAATATTCACGCTATTCACTAGTATTTCCAGTCATCTGCTCTCTGGGCATAGAGTAGGATTGTATTTCCTGGTTCCCTGGTGGCTGGTTGGGGTCAAAAGACCACTTCCTCCCAATGAGTTGTAATACCATGTGGAAGTGGTTACTGCAGCATAGCTCAGCCTATCCTAACTGACACCAGGTGAAATGATGACCACAAAGATTCCTGACAATTCTCTCACCTCAAATATCCTATCCCCTTTTTTAAGTCACAGCCTCCAGTTTTGTCTCAATCACATTGTTTTATGACTGTTTTCTGCGTTTCCCATACAGGCAAACCCAAAGCTGAGGATGCCATAAGAGCCTAATAAATATTCAACTATCCACCTACCATCACCCACATCCCCTGTAAAAGACCACTGTCCCTTTATTGCCCATGTCTCTGTCTCTAAAAATCCATCTGCCACAAAGTACTGCTTCTATTTTCCCCTTCAAATGGTTTCTTTCCCTCTAGATGGTAGTTAAAGCCAGCATTTGGGCCTCACTTGCTTTGCTTTAATTATTAACTGTGATTAGACACTCCAAGTGTTCTGGAGCAACCGGGCAATTGAACATGTGTAATTTTCCTGATTATTTCCCTGACTCAACCCGGAACAAATAACAACAAACAACAGCAGTCAAAGAAGGAGTGTTTGTTTTCTCAGCCAGAACACTGTGGGTTTACACCTCCTTCCCGTTTGCACTAAGGAGAATTAGGTGAGTAATCTCCCCACAGTCAGCACAGCCCCCCAAGTCCTTTCAGTGTCATTCTACAATGGTAGCAAGAATTTAAAGCTATTTCAGTGCGTGTAACTGAAAAACATCAACCCACCATGCCACATGCTTACGCCTAAACATCTTTGCAGAATGAGTCTCTGAGCTCCTGGAGATGTGGGGTTGCGTCTTTCCTGGTCTTTGAATCCTGCAGGCCTGGTGTAGAATCTATCATCCTCTCCATGGTCGGTACACGTATGTTGCTAAATGAGTGTGTGAATGAGTAATGATGAATGAGTGAATGAATGAAATCAAAGTTGCCTTTTAAATTATTTCATTAGAAGAAGCTGAAGACTAAATTTTTGCTAATCATTCCTATAAGAGAATCATAATCACTAAATACATTTGTTCTAAAGGGCTCTGCCTTGACTAGAAATGTTAGATTCTGGATATGTGTTTGTCTCATGCTAGGAATCCCATCCTGCCCGCACCCATGCATCTCTCATAAACAGCCATGATAAAGGCAAAATCCCCAATCAGATGATGGACATGTGACTAGTGGACTGACCGGAACATATGACTATTTATTTTTTGCATTATTTTTCAATAAATGCTGACAGTGACAAAAGTCAATGAGGGGACAAGAATTTGCCTTAAAGGTTTAGACTCCAGTTTAGACACCAGAATTCTACAATAAAAGGTCTGAGTTTGATTCCCAGCCAGCTCCTGACTCCAGTTTCCTGTGATGCAGACACTGGGAGACAGCCATTGAGGCTCAAGTCACTGGCTTCCTGCCATCTTTATGGTGACAGCTGGATGGGTTTCCAGCTCCCATCTTCCTGTCTGGCCCAGCTGCTGCTGTTGTGGGCATCTAGGAAGTAAATCAGTGAACTGGAGGTTTCTCTCTCCGAGTATCTCTGCCTTTCATATCAATAAATGAATGAATGAATGAAGAAATGAAACCAATGAAAGTAAAACCTTAGTCCTGGAAAAGATTGGTGATTACATCATTTCCCTACTCCAAAATTCTCTTTCAGCAGTTAGGGTGCCAACAGAATGACCCCCAACAACTCCCCAAGTTCCCAGGGGTCCATGTGGCCTGGGAGATTTCAGGATCCAACCCCAGGACAGTCACATACCAAAGTAGACCACAGAATTTCATTCTTGGAGGAGGACCCTGTAGCACCAATGCTTTCTTCACATCTGTTCCTACATGGAATATACTTTTCTGGACAGCTAAGAATACTCGAAGTGGGATGAGATAACTGACCCAATTAACCTGTTAAAGAACTCTTTCCACTGGGCCTTAATTAAAGATTTGTTTAAAATACAACTTTCTAGTTTCAAAAGCAACTTAGTCATGAAATAGAGAAATGCATAACTAAGTATGAATTGATTCCCAAACCATGCTGGCTTGTCCTGGTGCCTTTGCCAGCTCAGAATAACAGGACAGCAAGCAACTCTGTCATGCTCATCTTTGTCTTAGTTCCTAAATATCATGTGACTGGGGGAATTTAACAGATAGCAAAGAGAGCACTTACATTAGATCATTACATTGTGCATTGTGGGTTTTTTTTTTTCTGCTTTATCATCTTTTGGAACATGGTTCACAAGTAATGGAAATCAAGTCTAGTTGATGTGAATCAAAAGTGAGTTTATTATAAAAATACTGAGTATTTCATAGAATCCCGAGAAGAGAATAACAAGATTCACAAACTATGCAGGCAGAATAACACCTCAGTAGGGTCAAAGAATCAGTGACCTCAGTAGGGTCAAAGAATCGTTTCAAAGTCTGGGGCACCTTCGAGTGGTGGACTTGGTTCTCTGCCTACACAATACCAGCAGAGGGAATAGAGAAAAGCATTTCAGTGCCCATCATGGAAGCCAAACTCTGCCTCCTATAAAGACACATTAAGATAATGGTAGTTTCTTAAAAGTTGTAATGATTATCCATTTAGAGTTCTGCCCTTGCATAGTCTCATTTTACTGAGATTGCTGATATTTCAACAATCTGGGAGTGGCCGTTGTGGTACAGTGAGTTACCCTGCTGTTTGGGACACCTGTATCTCATATCAGGAGTGCCTGGGTTGGAGTTCCAGCTATTCCACTTCCAATCCAGCTTCTTGCTAATTCATCCTGGGAGGCAGCAGATGACAGACAGTTCAAACACTTGGGTTGTCATGTGGGAGACCCGTATGGAATTCTAGACTCTTGGCTTTGGCCTGGCCCAGCCTTTGCTATTGTGAGAATTTGGGGAATGAACCAATGGATGGAAGATCAAGTGCTCTCTCTCTCTCTCTCTCTCTCTCTCTCTCTCAACTCTCTCTCCCTGCCTCTGAAGTAGATGAAAATAGTTAAATAAAACATTCCTAAAAATCTGTCTAAATGGAGGCAGCATTGTGGCACAGCACGTTAAGCAGTGATACCAGCATCCCATACGAGTGCCAGTTCAATCCTAGCTGCTCTACTTCCGACACAGTTCCCTGCTAATGCACTTGGGAAGAAGGTGGAAAATTGCCCAAGTACTTGAGCCCCTGCCACTCATGTGGGAGACCTGGAGGAAACTCCTGGTTCCTGGGTTTGGCCTTGCCCAGCCCTGGTTGCTGTGGCCAATTGAAGGATGAGCTAGTGGATGAAAGATCTCCATCTCTCCCTCACTGAGTCTCTTCCTCTCTGTAACCTTGCCTTTCAAATAAATAAATAAATGTTTTTTAATCTATGCTTATTTTTACCATAGTTAAAATAACTATCATGGAACTATGATTTTTCAGATAGCCAGCACTAGGCAAGGCAACTATTATGAATTTGTAAGGAGGAAAGAAGAAAAAGTATGACCTCACTTTTTTAATTCTGAAGAAACCCTTGACACAAGTTGATGAGTTGGTTACTTAAACATTTTTAGGGAAAAAAACCATACAAGTGTGGCTGGCATTGTGGCATAGTGGATTGAGCTGCCACTTGCAATGTGGACATCCCATATGGGTTGTTGGTTTGTGTCCCAGCTACTCCAATTCCAGTCTAGGTCTCTGCCTTGGAAAACAGTGGAAGTTGGCCCAAGTGCTTGAGCCCCTGCCACCCACATGGGAGATCCAGATGAAACTCCTAGCTCTTGGCTCTTGACTTTGGCTTGGCCCAGCCCTGGCCATTGTGGCCATTTGAGGAGTGAACTAGAGGATGGAAAATCTCTCTCTGTGTGTATCTGTCCTTCTCTCTCTGTAACTCTTTCTTTAAAGTAAATAAATAATTCTTAAAAAGAAGAAAACATGCAAATTAGATCTAGGAATATGTGCACTTTATTTTCTTCAGGTTAAGATTCATTGCCTGGACTGATATATCTCTATGTGTGGTTAGACAATAATGAAATTTCCCTTCTTTTATTATTTTTATTTATTTATTTGAGAGGGAAAGAGAGAGAGAGAAAGAGAGAGCGCTCCTATCCACTGGTTCACTCCCCTAATGCCCATAGTGGCCCCAGGTTGGGGCAGGGAAGGGGGTTGAAGTAGGGAGCCAGGAACTCAACACAGGTCTCCCGTGTGAGTGACAGGGCCCCAACAATTTGAGCCATCACTGTTGCCTCCCCAGGTTCACCACACTCCAATGTGAGATATTAGTGTTTAACCTCTAAGCTAAATGCCGGCACCTCCCTCATTGTTTTATTTGGTTTAGGTTATGTTCAGCAACATCTGGAGGAAGCCAGAGTTAAGACACATCATGATTATCTGCTGTTAACAGCTACAACTAGATCTTAGCATTTAGAGGCAATAAATCCAGCGAGCACAGCACACCAAGTCTGAAACTCAGAAACTTTGGGTTCGCTTGCGGATCTTATCACTGCATCCCAGAGTCACCATGGTTCACACACAGAAAGCAGACTTGAAATGATTTTGATAAACTGGACTTGAATGCTTTAATGCTCTTTCTTTTCCTCTCTGTTTCCCTAAATGCCTCTATGTCAGAACAAGAAGTGTATATGCGACAAGCCAAGAGTTCTAGGTCAATACCAGGACATTATCATTGCTGGCCTAGAGATGTTTCAGGGGTGCCACATGGAATCATGGCAACCATGACAGACTCTCGGATTTCAAGTAGACATTTAATATCACTAGACCAACTGCCAGGAATATCCTCTTCAGCTTTCCTGACAGGTGCATGTCCCCATGATTAGGACCCAATGGCCTCCCAAGTCAGCCTATCCCACTGTGGTGCCATGGTCACTGCCTGAAGGTTCTGCATGCTTAAAGAAACTCAACTCCATGCAGTGGGCTCACTTCTTCCGTGGGCCCAAAAGGACTTCCAGATACGTTTTTCAAATATTGGAAGACACTTGTCAAACATTGTCATATCAAGTCGACCTTAATATGCCCAGGAACTGCCTGCTCGTCTCCATTCTCCCCTCTGTTGGATCCTTTTTTTTTTTTTTTGAGTTATTCCTGGTGTCCTATGGGACTCTCCCACCTCCAAGCTCACCTCCTCCAATCCATTCATACTACATTAGCCTGAATAATGTTCTCAGCATAAACATCTCCTTAAACGAAATTCTCCAGATAGTATCTGTTTACTGTTTCAAAACTTGGATTTTTAAATGCTCTTAGCTCTTACCTTTTCCTTGCTTCTTTCTCGGGCTCATCACTCATCATTCCTTGCCTTTCACATGGAATCTATTAATCACTAAGCTACTTTGCATTCCCAAACCCATCTTGTTCTCCCAAAGAAAGCTTAGCCCATGCCCTCTGCCTGTAACACCCCTTCCACAACAAATGGGTCATTCCTCCTCATTCTTTCAGTGCCCTCTCCATCCTCCTCACTTGGCAGCATTGGGTGCTCCTCTCACGGCATTCTGCCCTTAATCTGTATTATAAATATTAATGCACAGCATTAAAATCATCTGTTCCCTTGTATATCCCCACCTCTAAAACGTAACTCTGAAGAAAAGGATTCTACGGCCTTGCTTGCTGCTGAATTCTGTGACACAGTTCAGTCTCTGGCATATTGCAGGAGAATCTACCCCGCTGAATGATTAATCCAGTGTCCCTAACCTTTCCTCTAACAACCTGCCCAACAGATCGTCCATAATCCTGGCTTTTCCCTGTTGTCACTCCATACAGCTTATCAATGTTCCACCTCAAATTTGATGCCCAAACTCAATCTTGATCCCAAAGTCAAGAGAGGGAGGAAAAAATCCTAGAGGAGAAATATTAGAAGTCATACAAACTGTACTACAGATTTACCTCTCCCTTGGTCTGCTTCTCTTATTCTGAGGCTAATACTGACTAGGTCGGAATCCCAGAATGTGATATCCTAGTAGGGTAGTAGCTCTGTCAAATACCTTTGAGAGTTTTCGTTTTTCCTTATGGGAATGAACAGTGGCTTAGTCATATGCTGTACAACATATGCATTTAGCAGAACTTAATTGCTATTAATAAAATATTGATGCATTTGTTTATCAGGCCAAATATTTGAAAATAGCCTGGACCATCTCCAGACATGTCTTCATCTTGGCATGCTGCGATGTGAAAGTCGATGCTGAATTGGAAGTGTTAAGCACACACTTTGTGGGCTGTTTTCTTCGTATATATACACACGGATTTTATTAGTCAGTGAGTCTTCGACTGTGGTTGCAGAGGAACCTTTCCCTCTCAACAACCTTGAGGGAATTTATCTGATGTGTTTAAAAGCCATTCACAAAATTTCTGTTTCCAAGCTCTCTGGGTTGACAAATTTCCTCTATAGTGTGCCTTGGCTTGGCTATTACTTGCTTACCCATTGCATTTTACCTTTCCCAGTGTTCCTTATTATTTGAAAATTATTACATTTTTCCCTATCATCCTCCACCTCATCAACAGTGAGCACAGTGAGTCTTGTTTTTTTCCAAAGGCAGAGTGGACAGTGAGACAGAGAGACAGAGAGAAAGTTCTTCCTTTACCGTTGGTTCACCCTCCAATGGCCACCGCGGCTGGTGCACCATGCTGATCCTAAGCCAGGAGCTAGGTGCTTCTCCTGGTCTCCCATGTGGGTTCAGGGCCCAAGGACTTGGGCCATCCTCCACTGCCTTCCCAGGCCACAGCAGAGAGCTGGCCTGGAAGAGGAGCAACCGGGACAGAATCCAGCACCCCGACTGGGACTAGAACCTGGTATGCCGGTGCCGCAGGCGGAGGATTAGCCTATTGAGCTGAGGCGCTGCCCTAATAGTGGGTCTTACTTTCGTGTGATTACCAGCATAAGATCTCTTCACCAACATATCTTCCATAGCTTTTTAGAGTTATCATACGTGGCTCAACTATTTTCATACATTGAACACTTCTAGCCCTTAAGAAAGGTGAATAGTGAGATGGCATTGGCACATGCCACCTTGATGGGATTGAATTGGAATCCCCTGGTATGTTTCCAACTCTACCAATTGGGGCAAGTCAGCCCGAGCATGTCCCAAATTATACATCTCTTCCCTCTCTTATTCCCACTCTTATGTTTAACAGGGATCACATTTCGGTTAATTTTCAACACTTAAGAATAACTGTGTGATAATTACAGAATTAAACCAGTCATATTAAGTAGAACAGACAAAAAAAAAATACTATGAGGGATAATGTATTAAGTTGTCCATTAGCAGTCAGAGCTATGCTGATCAAGTCACCATTTCTCATAGTGTCCATTTCACTTCAGGAGGTTTCCTTTTTGGTGTTGAGTCAGTTGTCACCGATCAGGGAGAACATATGGTATTTGTCCCTTTGGGACTGGCTTACTTCACTCAGCATGATGTGTTCCAGATTCCTCCATTTTGTTGCAAATGACTGGATTTCGTTGTTTCTTACTGCGGTATAGTACTCTAAAGAATACATATCCCATAATTTCTTTATCCAGTCTACCGTTGATGGGCATTTAGGTTGGTTCCAGGTCTTGGCTATTGTGAATTGCGCTGCAATAAACATTAGGGTGCAGACCGCTTTTTTGTTTATCAATTTAAACTCCTTTGGGTAAATTCCAAGGAGTGGGATGGCTGGGTCGAACGGTAGGGTTATATTCAGGTTTCTGAGGAATCTCCAGACTGATTTCCATAGTGGCTTGACCAGTTTGCATTCCCACCAACAGTGGGTTAGTGTCCCTTTTTCCCCACATCCTCGCCAGCATCTGTTGTTGGTAGATTTCTGTATGTGAGCCATTCTAACCGGGGTGAGGTGAAACCTCATTGTGGTTTTGATTTGCATTTCCCTGATTGCTAATGACCTTGAACATTTTTTCATGTGCCTGTTGGCCATTTGGATTTCCTCTTTTGAAAAATGTCTATTGAGGTCCTTGGCCCATCTCTTAAGTGGGTTGTTGGTTTTGTTTTTGTGGAGTTTCTTGATCTCTTTGTAGATTCTGGTTATTAACCCTTTATCTGTTGCATAGTTTGCAAATATTTTTTCCCATTCTGTCGGTTGTCTCTTCACTCTCCTGACTGTTTCTTTTGCAGTACAGAAACTTCTCAATTTGATGCAATCCCAATAGTTGATTTTGGCTTTGACTGTCTGTGCCTCCCGGGTCTTTTCCAGAAATTCTTTGCCTGTGCCAATATCTTGAAGGGTTTCTCCAATGTTCTCTAATAACTTAATGGTGTCAGGACGAAGATTTAGGTCTTTAATCCACGTTGAGTGGATTTTTGTGTAAGGTGTAAGGTAGGGGTCTTGCTTCATGATTCTGCACGTGGAAATCCAGTTTTCCCAGCACCATTTATTGAATAGACTGTCCTTGCTCCAGGAATTAGTTTTAGATCCTTGATCAAATATAAGTTGGCTGTAGATGTTTGGGTTGATTTCTGGTGTTTCAATTCTGTTCCATTGGTCTATCCATCTGTTTCTGTACCAGTACCATGCTGTTTTGATTACAACTGCCCTGTAGTATGTCCTGAAGTCTGGTATTGTGATGCCTCCGGCTTTGTTTTTGTTGTACAAGATTGCTTTCTCACTACTCCAAGTGATCAATTTCAGTTCACAATTGATCATAATGAAAGGACTAAGAGTCAAAGGGAGCACATAAACAAGTCTAGTATCTGCTAACACCAACCGATAGAATAAATAAAGGGGAGAGTGATCCAACATGGGAAGTGAGATACTCAGCAGACTCATAGAATGGCGGATGTCCTAAATAGCACTCTGGCCTCAGAATCAGCCCTAAAGGCACTCGGATCTGGCTGAAAAGCCCATGAGAGTATTTCAGGCATGGAAAGCCAAGACACTCTGGCAAAAAGATCTCTGTGAGTGAGATCCCAGTGGAAAGAACAGGTCTTCAAAGAGGGAGGTGCCTTTCTCTGAAGGGAGGAGAGAACCTCCACTTTGACTATGACCGTGTCTAAACAAGATAAGAGTCGGAGAACTCAAGGGGCTTCCATAGCCTTGGAAACTCATAACTGGTGCATAGGGAGATTACTGATGCCATAAACAGGAGTGTCAATTGGTAAAGTCAACAACAGGAGTCACTGTGCACTTACTCCTCATGTAGGATCTCGGTCCTTAACGTGCTGTACACTGAGGCTTAATGCTATAACGAGTACTCAAACAGTATATTTCACTTTGTGTTTCTATGGGGGTGCAAACTGTTGAAATCTTTACTTAATGCATACTAAACTGATCTTCTGTAAAAAAAAAAAAAAAAAAAAAAAAAAGAAATTTTCAATTCCCAACTTGACTCTCACTGGGATTAAACATGACAATAGGTCTGATCTGATTTCATCATCATTTTAAAAAAATCATCTATTATTTTTCACTTTATGTTTCTGTGTGGGAGCAAACTGTTGAAATACTTACTTAAGGTATACTAAGCTGATCTTCTGTATATTAAGATAATCGAAAATGAATCTTGATGTGAATGGAAGGGGAGAGGGAGTGGGAAAGGGGAGGGTTGTGGGTGGGAGGGACGGTATGGGGGGGGAAGCCATTGTAACCCATGAGTCGTACTTTGGAAATTTATATTCATTAAATAAAAGATAAAAAAAAAAAAAAAAGGAAAAAAAAAAAAAAAAAGAAAGGTGAATAAATGCCCAAAATGCAAATAACTCTAGGATTACATATGAGATTCTTGCCAACAGTCACTGTGGTTCTCATCATTTATAACATTTATAGACATGGTAGTCCCAGAATTAATGGATACTTCCATATAAATTGGCAATCTCACTGGTATGAGTACATGAAGGTTACACCCAGGGACACAAGCCTACATAAGCAATTTGATGATGGGGGAACAGGTGGATGAAAGGGTGGGTGAGGGCAACAGAGAGAGAGTCGGATAGAAAGAGAGAGAAAGAGAGACTGGTTTTCCCTTTTCCCAGCTCATAATTTTACAAAAGCTTTCAGTGCAAGGCATTGTTCCCTTTCACTAAACATGGAGTAGTGAAGAGAAACTGAAGATGAAATAAAAACCCACTACAATTAATTTTCAAAACCTGATGTGATCAGAGCCCAGGTGACTAAGCCCATGAGCCAGGACCTAGAGTGGCTGCATTCACAAGGACAGAGAAGAATCACAATAGGGCAGGTGTTGTGGTGCAGCAGGCCAAGCTGCTGTTTGAGGCACCAGCGTTGCACATCAGAGCGTGGGTTCAAGTTCTGGCTGCTCCACTTCCAATCCAGTTTTCTGCTAATGCACCTGAGAAAGCAACAGAGGATGGCCCAAGAACTGGGGTCCTCTCGCCCATGTGGAAGAGAAGGCTGGAGTTCCTGGCGTCTAGCTTTGGCCTAGCCCAGCCCTGGCTGTTGGGGGTGTTTTGGGAGATAATCAGGGGATGGAAGCTCTTTCTCTATTTCTCTGTCCCTCTGCCTTTCAAATAAATAACTCTTTAGAAACAAAATAACAAGGAACACAATGACAGGATGAGACTGTGTAGACAAGTAGACAGAGTGGAAACATACTATTTAGTAGGCAGTAATATTTGTAAAGCACTGATATACCATTTACACAGTGTAAACTCTGGATAACTAGCAGCTATTAGTGTTACAGTTGTATGTTTTTACAATAGATAGGTTTCCAGAAATATCATAAGACTCAAACATTGCTCACAAATGCTTGGATTTGTTGCTAAAGTTCAGGAATGTTGGACTGTCCACTGACTCACCAGGAATTTGGAAGTTCTTTTTATGTCTTTAGCCTTCCCCAACAGAGGAAATGTCCACCAGTGGAAAGAAGAGACTGGATGGTTCTTAGAGACTTGTCTTGCTCTTTTCCAAAGCTAAGGGGTTGCTGTGTGTAGAGCAAACCTCTGGGAGTGAATGGATGTGGATGCTAACAGAATATGTCCCAGACAACTCCTGAAGGGACCTGGAGTGAGGATGTTGGGTGGAGCTCTTGGGAGCCTGGGAGATAGAGAAGTACTGTGTACCAGAGAGCTTCCAGTGACAACCCAGAGAGGGGACAGAGAGCCCCAAATCCCATGGAGTAAATGGGTGTTCCAAACTTGAAGTGGATAGGAATTCTCACTGTTCTGCACAGCTCACTCACTCAAGGCATGACCAATAATATGAACAGTCAACAGGGGGAGTGCTAGAGGAATGCTGAGGAAGCAAGAAGGACCTTGGAGAGTCTGACTCCAGGCAAGCCCAGTTCATGGAAATCATGAGCTGGAAAACTCTTGATTAAAGCACACATTTTATTAAATTATATATATAAGGAAGATGGCCGGCGCCGCGGCTCACTAGGCTAATCCTCCGCCTTGCGGCGCCGGCACCCCGGGTTCTAGTCCCTGTCGGGGCGCCGGATTCTGTCCCGGTTGCCCCTCTTCCAGGCCAGCCCTCTGCTGTGGCCAGGGAGTGCAGTGGAGGATGGCCCAAGTGCTTGGGCCCTGCACCCCATGGGAGACCAGGAGAAGTACCTGGCTCCTGCCATCGGATCAGCGCAGGGCGCAGGTCGCAAAGCGCCGACCGCGGCGGCCATTGGAGGGTGAACCAACGGCAAAGGAAGACCTTTCTCTCTGTCTCTCTCTCACTGTCCACTCTGCCTGTCAAAAAAAAATTATATATATAAAGAAGTTGATTTTCTTCAAGGATAAGAAGGATGGTACAGTAAAGTGAACAATCCTGTAGTGTAGTGAGGATAAGTATCTGTTTCATCTGTTGCTATGAGTTGCACATTGTTTTGTTGTTGTTTTGCCGTGGGAGATTGCTCTACAATAGGAGTTGCATAAGACTATATGCAATCTTTGCCACAGGTGACAACCCCAATAGCATAAAGGGCATTTCTATTGACACTAACTGCCCAAGTAAGAAGGCAAAATGTGCCTACAAACAAATGTATCAAGACAGGCTATTATAACAAATAATTCTAACATCGCCATGGCTTAAAACAATTTTGAAAGTTCATTGTTTGCTCATGTCTCAGTTGAAGAGTCGACTCTCCTCACGTGGTGACTCAGAGATGCAGGCTGCTCCTTGGTCGTTCCCTCCTCTAACACACCATGGGGAGGAGATGAGTACAGAGGATCACGCCCCCAGTATTAGCAGTGTCAAGTGAAAAATGCCACACACACGTCTGCTCATGTACTTTGATGAGAATTAATCACATGACCTAACCTAACACAGGGGAAGATGGAATACATATCCTCTGGCCAAGCCAACATTTGGAAAGAGAAGAGGATCATTTAGTATGGTCAACTGCCTGCCTTTGTCACACTGGTCCGTGAATTAGGAATCTCTCATTGCATCTCTGCTCCATGATAGATAGGTGGGGACTTTGACATGACTCAAGTACATATACAAAGGACAGCTTTGGGGGCTGGCTCTGTGGCGCAGCAGGTAAAGCCGCCACCTGCACGGCCAGCATCCCATATGGGTGCCGGTTCGAGTCCCAGCTGCTCTACTCCCAATCGAGCTGATGAAAGACCTCCCTCTCTCTGCCTCTGCCTCTCTGTAACTCTGCCTTTCAAATAAATAAATAAATACTTAAGGAAAAAAAAAAGAACAGCTGAATCACTCCTCATAGATATATAAACTTTGGGCTTATATTTATTTTCACGCGTACATATATCTTCTTGGCTTGCAACTCCTCATCCAACTAGAGAAGACGGCTTGATCTATTTTGTCTCAGTATACTTCATAAACCTGGTAATTTGTAAACAGTTGTTAAAGTCTCAGGCACCGACCACATTTCCAACCTTTCTAGTCTTTAGCCTCCCTTCACAACCCCAATCTCAGCTTTGTTTGCTATCATTTGGATCAGGCAGCTTTGTGCTCATCTTTCCCTGAGCAGAGAGGGCAAGGAGATGGTAGCATATCTGCCTGCATAGCAGCAATGCATGGGCGGACACAGGAAGCCAAGAACTGGCTGGCTTGGCTTTTGAGTGCTCCCTCCTGGTAGATTTCTGAGTCAGGCATTTTTTTTTAAATATTTATTTATTTTACTTAAAAGTCACAGTTACACAGCAAGGGGGCAGGGTCTTCCATCTGCTGGTTCATTCCCAGATGCCTGCAACAGCCGGAGCTGCGCTGATCCGAAGCCAGGAGCTTCTTCCAGGTCTCCCATGTGGGTGCAGGGACCCAAGGACTTGGGCCATCTTCTGCTCTTCTGGGAGTCTGGCACTTTTTATCCACTGTTGATGTGACAGCACTTTAACTGGGGTTCCAATCCCCACTCCTTTACAAAAATATTTTTATTTATTTATTTAAGAGAGAGAGTTATAGACAGTAAGAGGGAGAGACAGAGAGAAAGGTCTTCCATCCACTGGTTCATTTCCCACATGGCCGCAATGGCCAAAGCTGAGCCAATCCAAAGCCAGGAGCCAGGAGCTTCTTCTGGGTCTTCCACACAGATGCAGGGGCCCAAGTGCTAGGGCCATCTTCCACTGCTTTCCCAGGCCACAGCAGAGAGCTGGATCAGAAGAGGAGCAGCCGGGACTAGAACCGGCACCCATATGGGATACCAGCGCTGCTGGTGGAGGATTAACCTACTGTGCCACAGCACTGGCCCCTCTACTCCTTTTATAATGAAGGAGAGAGAAGCTTGGAAATATATCCATATTATGAGATAAAATAGTAGATTACTTCTGTGAAGCCAGAATAGAATGCATAAAAAAACTGACATTTGTCATTCACTTGACAATTCTCTTAATGACTCAATCAACACCATTGTGTAGAAAAACACATCACAAGATGTACACAATTCAGAACATGGAGAAGTTTTACTGATAATGCTAAACAATGTAGTTTGCTTGTATTTGCTTTCCCACATATATACAAGAGAAGTATATGATTTAAAATGTATGCCACTATGTATGCCAGTCTAAGAAATAGTTTCTTTTAAAAAGTTTGCCTAAACAAGTCTGAATGAGACATTATCCGTATTAATAAAATAAAATGAAAATTTGAAAACAGCAACATTCAGAGGTTTAAAAACAGATTCTGAAATTAAAACCATGAGAACAGAGGAGAGAAATGTCAGTAGACAGCTTTGGGGATAAAATTTTTAAAAAATATTTGTTTTTTATTTATATACTTATTTGTATATAAACAATATCTATATAATGATTTTTTATATACTTATTTGAAAGGCAAGGTGACTGAGAGATCTTTCACCCATCGGTTCTCTTCCTAATTGGCTGTAACAACCAGGGCTGGGCCAGGCAGAAGCCAGGATCCAGGGACTCCATCCGGGTCTCCCAGGTGGGCAAAAGGGACTCAGGTACTTGAGCTATCGTTTATTGCTTCTCAGGTGTGTCAGCAGGAAACTGGATCAGAAGTGGAGCAACCAGGACTCTAACCAGTGCCCCAGTATGGGATGCAGGCCTCCCAAGTGGCAAGTTAACTTGCTGCATGGTACTGTGCCTCCCCCTATACTTTTTTTTTAATTAATAGACTCCCCTAAGTGCCCAACCCATTGGATGAAAATAAACCCACACCAAGGTATATCATTGGGAAATCATAAAGCAGTAAGATCAACAAGAAGAGCTTAAGAGTTCTGAGAGGAAGCAGAAGACAAGGGATTTGTGATCAGGATGGTTTGGTGTTTTCAGGAACACTGGAAGCTCACAGATAACCAAAAAATCTCTTCAAAGTGCTGACAAAAGTGCATGGGCAGTCAGTGGCTGCGATGCTTTGATTAATGATACCCAGCGTGAGAATGCCTTGTGACTGGGTGGCTAGCATACAGTGATGTGACAACAAAGCACAGGCGCACACAGGTAATAGTGCCAGCCCTTGGTATCCATGGCTTCCACAGCTGTGAAGTCAATCAGCTGTTGGTCAAAAGTATTTTTAAAAGATTGTGCCTGCAGTGAGTGTGCACAGACCTCTTTCTTGTCATTGCTCTCTAAACAACACAGTGCAACAACTATTTACGCAGCATGTGCACTGCGTGAGGTGGTGTGGGCGAGCTAGAGAAGATTTAAAGTACAAGGGAGGGAGCCCGCACTGCAGTGTAGCAGATAGAGCTGCCACCTGCAGTGCTGGCATCCCATATGGGCGCCAGTTCAAGTCTCAGCTGTTCCACTTCTGATCCAGCTCTCTGCTAGGGCCTGGGAAAGCAGTAGAAGATGGCCCAAGTCCTTGGGCCCCTGCACCCATGTGGGAGACCCGGAAGAAGCTCCTGGCTCCTCGCTTCAGATCAGCCCAGTTCCAGCCATTGAAGCCAACTGGGGAGTGAACCAGTGGATGGAGACCTCTCTCTCTCTCTCTCTCTCTCTCTCTCTCTCTCTCTCTCTTTCTCTGCCTTTCCTTCTCTCTCTGTGTAACTCTGACTTTCAAATAAATAAATAAATCCTAAAAAAAATACAAGGGAGCATTTCCATGGGTCCTGTGCAAAGATTACCCCATGTTCCAGAAGAGTCGTGACTATCTGTGGACTCCAATAGCCACAGGGCACCATGGAACCAACCCACCAAAGACACAAGGGTGACTGCACTATACATGTGTGTGCGCGTGTGTGTGAGGGGGTGTCTCTGGAATGATATACAAGAACCAGGTGACACTTGTTGCTTCTGAAGAGAAGTTTAATGTCAAGAGAAAAGCAATGTGAGGTGGACTTCATTCACATTACCTGCAATGAGTTCCTTTAAGAGATTTACTGTATGTGTGTTACCTCTTTATAAACATCATAACGGAAGATGCATTTTCTTGAAGGTCATATATATACACACAGATACATGAATATATGTAAAATAGTGCATATGTGTGTGTATACTATTAACCAAATAATTCTTCCTTCTAGAAAGCTATCCGATAGTCTGTGGAAAGTGATTTTTGTAAGATTATATTCAATATAGTATATTTTAAGATTTTATTTATTTATTTGACTGGTAGAGTTACAGACAGTGAGAGAGAGAGACAGAGAGAAAGGTCTTCCTTCTGTTGGTTCACTCCCCAAATGGCCGCTACGGCCAGAGCTGTTCCAATCCGAAGCCAGGAGCCAGGTGCTTCCTTTTGGGTCTTCCATGCAGGTGCAGGGGCCCAAGCACCTGGGCCATCTTCCACTGCTATAGCCATAGCAGAGAGGTGGGACTGGGAGAGGAGAAACTGGGACTAGAACTGGGGCCCATATGGGATACCAGCGTCGCAGGCGGGGGATTAACCTAGTGCACCACGGTGCCGGCCCCTCATTATAGTATTGATTGAGAGAGCGAAAGACTGCGAGCGACCTAAATATCCATCAAAATAAATTCCGTGGCATAAATTGTGGACCACCCTACAATGAAATACCCTGTCATCATATAAACAACAAATCAAGGGGTTCATTAAGTACTGATAAGGAATAAAGTCTAAGATATATGGATAGGTGGAAAAGGTAAAGGGGTGAAAAACATATATGGTGTGCCACGACTTGTGTGTAAAAAGGAAGAACGTGCAGCAGTCCCCAATACCCAAGATGAATATTTGCCGAAACCCCCAATGCATACCTGAAAACTCGGATTGCATTGAACACTCTATATGCTATTTTTTTCCTACCCATACCTGCCTGTGGTGATGTTTAATTTATAAATTGGGCACAGTAAGAGATGAGCCGCACCCACTAATAACAAAACAGGGTACTTACAACACCTGTGATAAGTTGCGTCCACAGGATCTGTCTTTGCTGAAAGAGTAAGGACAAAGATGAGTATTTTCAGACCGTGGTTGGCCACGGCAATTGAACCCATAACAAGGGAAACCAGGGATAAGGGGGCACTGCTGGTTTTGCACTGTTCTACTTGGGTACGATGGCTCTGGGTTGCAACTTCAGCTTCTGTCTTCCATCGTCATTGTGTGAAATTGTCTTACACACCGATTTGTTGATTTATTTGTTTCCTGCTTCCTCCACTAGACCATAGGCACTGCAGGCACCTTACATCAGGAGTCAAATCGAATCTGATCCATTCACACCTGTGGCCTCCATGCACCAGTGTCTATCACATAGCTGACGCTCAATAAAATGTTGCAGAGTGTCCTTGGAACAAGGAGAACCCTATTTCTCCCACCAAGATGTGGCTCCTTGGGCGAGGAGGGGGGATGCAGGAAAGAACTGAGCTCACCAAACTTCCAAAGATATTCTGACTTCAAGACTAAAAAACAGGGTAAACACGGAGTCATTTAAAAAAAAAAAAAACCTGCTAATGGAATACCAAAGAATGTAAAATGTCAACCTTCACCTATTGGTAATTGTTACAGCGTATTCTGTCTCTGACTGAATGTTCCACAAACAAGCAATTAAGGTAATTTTCATTGTGGGAGGCATTTGAAGAAGCCAAAGCTACAGCATGTTTCAAACAGCTGGGGAACAGCAGAGAAACTGGAGGAAAACACACATGCGCGGGCACACACACACACAACATCCTGTGAGCTTGCGTTTTCGTGGAATTTAAAAATAAATGTCAGGAGATGGAACACGGTATTTGTGAGGCACCAAATTAGATTCTGGGCTGCTGTGATTGCTCTGGGCTGTGTGGGCTCTGCCTCAGCAGTGACACAGAACAATTCCCTGGGGACACTTGTTGGCTTGTCTACGTAGCCAAGATCCAAATTCACTGATCGTAATAGAAAGATAACTTCCCAAGTGTTTATAATCTGTTCTATTCTTCAATCTATATTTAAACGTTGAAAATAGTCTCACAGAATTCTTCACAATAAGACTGAAAAATGTTTCCAGTTCTTCAAACTCTGCTGGGGGTCAGGGTAACACACGTACTATACCCACATGGGCATTCATAGAATGTTCTCCTTGCCTCTTGCTCATGTGTAAACCCAGCTGTGGCTGAGCCCTGGTGTCCCCTTATTTGGAGTTATCTGATGTTGCACTGGGCAGGTGTAACAGCCTCCCCAAAGCATCCATCTGATCCACCCACTGAAAGACCATCATCACTGTGAAAGCCATCCTTGTCCATTCTATTCAGCTCAAGAAAGGACTGACTTGAAACAAACTTGATCTTGTGGTTTCCGGCAGCCATCACTTCCCATTTCACCTGTTCATCAATTAGCCCAAGCGGAGCAGAGGCTGCCAGTGTGTGTCCCATGATCCCCGGACGCTCCCCTCTCCAAGCTTAAAGCATAAACCAGACATCTACAACTCATTCAAGGCTCTTGTGGGCTAAGACAGCACCACTCAGTCTGGGTCTACACAGGACAGATATACGCGGAGACTTAGTGCCTGGAGAATCAGCCGCCCACCAATGACCGGTGAGCAAAGACCCCACCTCCTCCTCCCTGCGTGAGATGAATGAGGTGTGCCGTCCAGGAGGACTGAGCTCCAGCACCTCTGAGGCTAAGGGCTCAGTAACCCCCCTTTCCTTGATCCTTACCCTCTGGTTTCCTTTCTGCTGTTTCCTGGCCTTTGACTTTGAAAGAATCTGCTTCCTTGTCCCACTGTCCACTTTCGAGGGAACCTCTACTAAGACAAAACACCAGAATACGGCTGAAATAGAACATGAATATTTTCAAATAAATAAAAACTTCTATTAAAATTCCAGTTATCTGTGAGATTTATCATTTCTTCAGGTCACATTTTCTCCTTCTTCTTTTTCTTTGAAAGGCAGAGTGACAGAGGCAGAGAGAAGAAAGATCTTCCATTGGTTGGCTCACTCCCTATGTGGTATGGGCTGGGCCAGGCCAAAAGCTGCACCAAGGACTCCATTCTGTTCTCTCAGATACGTGGGCCATCGTTTGCCACCCAGAGAGCTGGATGGGAAGTGGAGCAGCTAGGACTCGAACCAGTACCTGCATGGGATGTCCACGGGCCAGCAGCGGCTTACCCCACTGAGCCACAATGTCAGGATCCCCCTTCCCCTCCCCCGTCATGTATTCTGATGTTCTGTTGATGTAAGAATGGTCCTTGGCATTGAACAACACCCTCCTGGACTTCAGGAATAATGTTTCCTTACAGAAGTAATTTCCCCCTTTGCTGGTCCTTCAAATACTATTAAACTATCATAGTTCACCTGGAAAGGAAAATTAATAAGATTGAAGCAAAACAGTAGGGTATGGCCCGCGCCGCGGCTCACTAGGCTAATCCTCCACCTTGCGGCGCCGGCACACCGGGTTCTAGTCCCAGTCCGGGCGCCGGATTCTGTCCCGGTTGCCCCTCTTCCAGGCCAGCTCTCTGCTGTGGCCAGGGAGTGCAATGGAGGATGGCCCAAGTGCTTGGGCCCTGCACCCCATGGGAGACCAGGAGGAGTACCTGGCTCTAGCCATCGGATCAGCGCGGTGCGCCAGCCGCAGCAGCCATTGGAGGGTGAACCAACGGAAGGAAGACCTTTCTCTCTGTATCTCTCTCTCACTGTCCACTCTGCCTGTCAAAAAAAAAAAAAAAAAAAAAAAAAAAAAACCAGTAGGGTAAGCTCAAGTGGCTCTGTAAAGAGGCCAAATAGAGGCTGGGAGACAAGAGTCTATGTCTCAACTGGAGTTCTGTTCACATCCTCAGAGCATGCCCAGAGCACTCTGTCACTGCCATTCAATAAAATTTATGACCCTCGTCACAATGATTTTATCATCTTAGAAGCAGAAATATAATAGTCATTCTAAAATGGACTCAGAGTAGCCCCTGAGCCCCCCAAGCCGTGCTTCCGGCTAACATGGTAGTCACATTAGCATATTCTAATTCCTTTACAGTGGAGAGATTGTGAAAAATGGACCCTGGCTTGTAATCAGTGCAAACTGATTTCTAAATTTAATGAGGGGGCTTCAGAAAGTTTATGGGGGAGCTGGTGCTGTGGCATGGTGGGTGAAGCGGCTGCCTGCAGTGTCAGCATCCCACATGGGCACCCGTTCAAGTACTGGCTGCTCCACTTCCAATCCCGCTCTCTGCTGTGGCCTGGGAAAGCAGACTCTGTGTGTGACGAATCTATGACTTGTCCAGAGGAATTCATTCCCTAGCACCTGGCAGCCCTTCCTCGCACCCCAATCATAGCCCAATGGCAAGCCTACATTTCCTCCCATGGCTCTCCCTACAACTGTAGTAGGAATGGCCCACAAACCCGTGAGTGATAGGAAAGTGGATGGGACCTTTCTCTCTGTCTCTCTCTCTCAGTGTCCACTCTGCCTGTCAAAAAAATTTTTTAAAAAAGTGGATGGGAGAGTAAACATCACTATTTTGCTCCTTACTGACTTAACAACTGGCCTTGATACTGTGTAACAGAAGCAAACTTGATTCACAATTTTTGCTCACCATTTCCTTCTAAACTTGCCCATTCGCTACTGTATCTGGAAGAAATGTTGGACCTGAGGCCAGCACTGTGGCATAGTAAGTTAAGGGTCTGCCTGAAGCACCAGCATCTCATATGGGTGCCAGTTCAAGACCCAGCTGCTCCACTTCTGATCCAGCTCTCTGCTATGGCCTGTGAAAGCAGCAGAAGATGGCCCAAGTCCTTGGGCCCTGCGCCCGTGTGGGAGACCCAGAATAAGCTCCTGGCTCCTGGCTTCAGATCAGCCCAGCTCTAGCTGTTGTGGCCATTTGGGGAGTGAACCAGCAGATGGAAGACCTTTCTCTCTCTCTCTTTCTGCTTCTCCCTCTCTGTAACTCTGCCCTTCAAATAAATAAATCTTTAAAAAAAAAAAAAAAAAAAAAAAAAAAAAAAAGGAGGGGGAGGCAGCCGGCGCCTTGGCTCACTTGGCTGATCCTCCACCTGCAGCACTGGCACTCAGCCAGTGACTGAGAAGGGGTCTGAATTCCCTCTGCTGTATGACTGTGGATGCCCTGCACTGTGAATTTGCAGGGTTGGCTCCCAGGAACAGGCCTGGGACCTTTGTTTTCTCCATACAAAGGAGCATGGGCCGAGGACACCCCACTCTCAGTGCTCTGGGTGACTGGTGGTTTCTAATTCCTCCACTCATTCCTCTCCTGATGCCTCCCAGGGGCTCTGCTTCCCTAGGACTGACTTTCTTAACTTTTCTTTCTTCCTTTTTTATTTTTTTAAAGATTTATTTATTTGAAAGGCAGAGTTAGAGAGGCAGAAGCAGAAAGAGAGAGAGAAAGAGGTTTTCCATCTGCTTGTTCACTCCCCAAATGGCCACAACAGATAGAGTTGAGCTGATCCGAAGCCAGGAGCCAGGTGCCTCTTTCTGGTCTCCCAGGTGGGTGCAGGCACCCAAGCACTTGGGCCATCCTCCACTGAGGGCCACAGCAGAGAGCTGGACTGGAAGAGGAACAACCAGGATGAGAACCTGGCACCCATATGGGATGTTGGCGCTGCAGGCGGAGGATTAACCAAGTGAGCCATGGAAATTAGTAATATTTGTACAATGCTTAGAAGAGGATGCCTGAGGATTACTGATGATAGCCGAAGTATTTCATCTGATGCATTCTTTTCTTTTTAAGACAGGAATGTTTTTCAATGAAGAAGAGAAAATTTATGTGAGAGGACTACCCAGTATCTGAGAACCAATGCATGGAAGAAGAACTAGACTTTTTCAGCAAGGCTTGGGCTGACATACCACCAGGGGATGTTGGATGGAGGACAAGAGAGTTCCAGCTGGACTCTTACCCTGGCCAGCTGTGGGATGGTGGATAAGACATTTTACTTATCACATCTGCAAGATGAGGAGGTAAACAATGCCAGTGTTTTCTAAGCTTCTAAAATTATCCACAACAAGATAGAAATTTTGCATTGCAGTCCAACATATACACATGTGTGTCACAGAGGGTGTTTAGCAAACTTTATACAACAGAGGTTCTCCTCAGCAAGACTGTGCACCCTAGTGTTCGACTTGCTTTTGTGAGAACGCTGGTGGTACTCTATTAAACTGATTTTTATAAGCTACTAATGGTTTCTGCCGTTTGGAAGACACTAGAAGATGACATTGAGCCAGCCCTTTCCAGTTCTGACATTCAATACTTCTGCGAACAATAATTGGATCATCAGAAGTTTCAGGGAAATCCATTTCAGTCCAATACAGAAGAGGCTTTTCAAATAACCAGGGATGTCCACAGAGCTCATGGGCCTTGTGCCAGGGGACGTGCTCACATCTCTGCAACAGGGGGCAGACAGGGAGTGCACACTGGGTTGGCTGAAGCAGATTCAAGCTTCAGGCAGTGGGTCTACTCATTTTCGAGATCTCTCCCAGCTGAGCATAAATGGTTCTACAATTATCATGAGTGTTTACTGCAAATAAAAGCTAACAGCTAGGATAGACAAATATTTACAAATAAGGCAGAGTTTTTACCATTATCTGTCCTTTCTGAAGAGTTTGGAGCAAGTACAAAGGATTAGCAAAGACTCGTTGGAGGATCTGAGAAACAGAAGGGTTCTATTGCTCATCTCTCATCTGATGAGATCTATTCCAGATTTTGCTTAAAAAAACTTTGTTTTTAATGTCAGATCCAGTCTGATTTTATTTTTTTACAACTTTGAAAAAACCTTATTGGAACTACTAAAGCTACTCACTAGTTCAGAAATTAGGATAGTTCTGGAGTATATCACATTTTAAAAAGTAAGATTTATGAAAAGATTACCTTCTTGCTGAAAATGCATTTGATTAGGTACAATGGCGCAAGATGCCTAGGACCAGGAAGGGAACAGGCAAAACAATTTCAAATTTCAAAACAAATTAGGCCGGCGCCGCGGCTCACTAGGCTAATCCTCCGCCTTGCGGCGCCGGCACACTGGGTTCTAGTCCCAGTCGGGGCGCCGGATTCTGTCCCCGTTGCCCCTCTTCCAGGCCAGCTCTCTGCTGTGGCCAGGGAGTGCAGTGGAGGATGGCCCAAGTCCTTGGGCCCTGCACCCCATGGGAGACCAGGAGAAGCACCTGGCTCCTGGCTTCGGATCAGCGCGGAGCGCTGGCTGCAGCGGCCAATGGGGGGTGAACCAATGGCAAAGGAAGACCTTTCTCTCTGTCTCTCTCTCACTGTCCACTCTGCCTGTTAAAAAATAAAAAAAAAATAAAATGAGAAGTCAGGTGATCCCAACACCCTTAGTCCAACACTCTGAGATACACCCACGCCCTTGCAAGGCTTGTAGAATTCTCTATATTGAACCCTCTTCCTTCTGGTCATGATTTTACAACTACCCCAAACTAAACTCTATCTAACTGAACCAAAACATTAAATTTTCATCAGATCCGCTAAAACTGCTTGTCTCGACAATGCATTTAATTTGTGAATTTTCCTACTGAAAACATCTTGGTGTGATGGAAAGCTAGTTTATAGCGAGTCTGGTAGGTTTCAATATTTCCATTCCTCCTCAGATGCTTAGAGTGGTTCATGACTCCCTCCCCGTCTAAGCATTTCCAAAAGGAGCAGTAACCTCTGCTGACACTTTGTTCAGCATTTCCTTCCTTAATGCTGCCAGGACACAAGGAGGACTGGCTCTGGGGGCTCCAAGGGCTTTCAGGAGAGAAAACACACAGACCTGGAGACCATGGGCACAGCCCTCCGTAGGGTGGTGTAGCTGGAACGGCAAACCCTGAGATGCGGTGTGTCAGTTATCTGTTGTTGCATAACAAATCATCCTCAGATGTAATGGATTCAAAGAGTAGCCACTTATTTAGCACAGGGGTCTGGGGCTTTACTGGGTGACTCTGCTGATCCAGGTTAGATAGGCTGACCTTGACCCTGAAGTCATTCACATAGCTGACCGTGGACTGGCCTCGGCTGACTTTGACATGGAGAGCTCAACTGTGCTCCACGTGTATCTCACCCTTCTGCAGGCCGCCTGGGTTTGCTCATATGGCACATGCAGGACCCAAGGCAGCTGCTGGAGAGAGCCGGGCCCTTGAGATGCCTAGGAGATAGGACACAGACCCAAGCTAAGCAGATGCTGCACACCACCTACCTTCCCCCTTTCTGCCTCTCATGTACCTCTCTGTGATCGTTTGCTACAGCTACCATAACAAGTTACCACAATTGTGATGGCTTCTAAGAGAAACGGGATCCCCTACGTCCATGCAGAAGTCCAGCCAGTATGACTTGGCTACAAACCAAGCACCAATAGAGCTGCACTGCCCTCTGTGCTCCAGAGAAAAACCCATCCCTGTCTTTTCCTTGGCTTGCGGCCACAGCACCCAGTCTCTGCTCCCACAGACACATTGTCCTCTCTGAGTTCCTCTTCCAAAGAGATTCAGGATTGCGTGCAGAGCCCACCCAAATAACCCAGATTAACCCCACCTCAAGACCCTTCAGTTAACCACACCTGCTAAGGCACACTGTCCCGTGTTAGGTGACACCCACAGGGTCCAGGGATTAGACCGTGGACCTTTTTGGGGATGTCATTTGCTCAGCGTTTTCCCCTGTTCACTGCCCTGGGAATTCTGATAGTTAGCACACAGACGGAAGAATGTCCAGTTGTGCGTGATCCTTCCTTTTATTTAAAAGAACAACAATCCCTCTTTCCAACTCAAAGAAGAGCCTAGATAGTCTCTTGGAAAATAATAGCAGGGAGTGGGTGTTTAGCACAGTGGTTAAGATCCTACTTGGGACATCTTCATTCTACGTTGAAGTTCCTGGATTCTAATCCCAGATCTGTCTCCAATTCCAGCTTTAGGCTAATATGAACCCTAGGAAGGAGGAAGGAATGGCCCAAGTAGTTGGGTCTCTGCCACCCACAGGGGAGACTTGGAATTGGCTCCTGGGTCCTGGTTGCAGCCTGGCCTAGGACAAGTTGTTGCAGGCATTTAGGGGAGTGAACCAGCAGATGGGAGATCTTTCTCTGTCTCTGTCTCTCTGATCCTCAAACAAAGAAACTTTTAATAACAGCAGCCAGTAAATGTTTGCTTACTCAACAATACAAGTGTCATGAGGTTATTTTCTTTTTCTTTCTTCAAATGAATATTTTTAGGGAAACTAAGGCCCCTGACTTAGCAGCCCTGGTGACAGGGAAGTGACTGTCCCCATTACACTGGGGACCAAGGCTCCAGCACATGAGGCGTTGAGGAACAAGCCATGCTCCAACCACAGCATGGAGAGTATAGAAACTGCTCCGCGTAGTAATATGACCAGGGTCACACCACACAGGAATCATAGCAGGGGTGGATTCCACATTCCAACTGATCCCTTTGTCCGAGACTAGAATTCCCATTTCTTTCTCTCCCTTGCCAAACTCCTACCCATAAAAAAGTTAACACTTCAGTGCAGAGAATCACTGTAAATCTACACGAGAAAACAACATACAAGAAGAGAGAATGTTGTGGGAAGACAGAAGGCTTCTTCCTGCACACCTGAGAGAGAGGAATGGGCCAGAATTGTGGAACAGATGGGAGGGAGAATGCCAAGACACACTGCATACGGGAAAAGAGATCGAGAGAGTGCATCCTGACACTCAGAGACAGAAGCCGAAATAAGTGAGTGGACCAGACTTTAACAGGGAATCTAACAAATGACGCTGAGTGATCATGAGAGCCTGTAACACAGGAGATGACCACTGGGCCCTGATGACCTCTGTTAGCAACAGGAAGAGCCAACGGTGATCCCACTCCTGTTGTGACCTCCAGAGCCAGGGGCTGTTTTCCATTGACAATAAAGTATAAAAATGCTATAGTGTGATGGGTCTGGTTCATGGCCATATACGGTTTCAAGGGCACCTGCATAAGAATTCCTTGCCTCCCCCTAAAAAGCCACCCCATCCTTCCACTGTATTTAGAAGTTCATATTATAGCAGAAGGCAATTCTAGAGGAAACCTTGGGGTTTCTACTTCAGAGAGTCCAAATATTTTCATGAGGACACATGTTGAGAGAAGGAGGAACACAGAACACGGTACCAGGAACACAGAATTTAATGTGGTAGAGTAAATTGGGAATGTTTGCACTCCATCATGATTTGAGGGCCCTTTTCTCCTTGTCAAGCACAAAACACCAAATGTCTATGGACATAATAAATGAGTGAGATTTATGTCTGTGCTTTTCAAGAAAGACTGACCACCAGTCACTCAATGACCAGAGCCTACCTTGTGCTGGGTGAGGCCAGGGAATGGCTGAAAGATGAACATAAGGGAACATAAGATGAACATAAGGGAAGCTGTGGGATGGGAGGAGAGGCTTAATTCTACCCCCACAGGCCTTTCTTCGGGTAACCTGGCCCATCCGCTGCAGCCAGCATCTCCACACTCACCTGCTGGACTTTATTGCCCACTTTGAGTGATGCACAGAGGGAGGAGGGTGTTTCAAGAGCCAGAGAGTCCCATGGAGCCATTCTCCCCATGAAGTTAGGACTGCCCACCACACAGAAGTCTGGCCTGATTTTGTGTGAAGAATGCCCTAGTGGTCTAACTTCATTCAGGTTCAGAGCAGTAAAATACAATTTTTTAAAAAATGCATCAGGCACCATTTAGCCTAGCAGTTAAGATGCCCAAGGGCCCTCAGCAGAAAAACTTGGGTTTGCCTCCCACCCCTATCTCTGGCTCCTGATGCCAGCCCCCTGCCAACGCAGACCCTAGGAGGCAACAGTGATGGCTCAAGTACTTGGATTCCTACCACCTACGTGGGAGACCCAGGTTGGATTCCTGGCCCTTGGCTTTAACCATAGTTCAGTCCTGGTCATTGTGGATGCTTGAGAAATAAGCCAGCATTGGGGAACTTCCTCTCTCTCTCTCTCTCTCTCTCTCTCTCTCTCTCTCTCTTTCACATACACACACACTCTCTCAAATCACTAAAATTTTAAAAGGAAAAAAGACAAATTTATAGACCTTGGTTAGCAGGAGTTCTGAGGGTCAGGTTTTTGCTTTTGATTTCTCTTTATTTTTTTTCTTGTCTTAAAAAGGCAATTTGGATTAGGTCTTAAATGTAATGAGTTAAAAGCATAGCATGGCTCAATGGCCCAGCAGGAACATGTGGCCTGCTCCACAGGGTGGCTGAGGACAGTTGAATAACAGGTCTATTTTCAGAGGGGTATGTGGGGTTAACAGAAGCCTCACAAAGTAGCAAAGCCTCCTGGGAAAGGAGGCATAGCCACTTCCAGACTCACTGGAGCCAGCAATTTCAAAGCGCAGTCCCTGGACCAGCAGCGTGGACTCCCCTAGAACTAGGTAGACAAAGATGCAGGCAAATGAACTCAGGGCGGTGGTACACATGTTTTTGCATTTGTACTGTGCAAAGCGTTTAACAGCTTTAACTATCAAGAGTGAAAGAATAAGTTGCATTTAACAGAATATTGACAGCATGTTTAACAGTGTAGTGTTTTCAAAGAAAAAATTGAGTAAAGCCTATTCTCTATTCTAAAATAACTTATTCCTACTTTTGATGATGATGATGATGGTGATGATGATGATGATGATGATGATGATAGATAGATAGATAGATAGAGATAGCAATAGATAGATATAGAATTTGAGAATCAGAAAAACATGGAAATGTCCCAAGTCAAATATCCATTCCTCCTGAAAGATCAGCTCTAAAGCATCAAGAAAATAAATGTCCTTTTTTACTTTTTGGCTACAGATTCCTGATGAGGAGGGGTGAGTATCTGACCTAGCAGGTAAGACATTGGTAAAAAAGCCCATGTCCTGCACCAGATTTGATATCAGCCTTTGGATTCTTTATTGCAGACCTTGGGAAGCCGCTGGCAATGGCTCAAGTAGTTGGGTCCCTGCCAGCCACATGGAAGACCTAGAATGAGTTCTCAGCTCCCCGCTTCAGCCTTGGCCCAGCCTTAGCCATTGCAGACATTTATGGTGTGAACCAGTAGATGGGAGTGCCCCCGTGCCCCTGATTTCTCTGCCTCTCAAATAGCTGTTTTTTTAAAAAAATTATTCCACTGGGCCAGCACTGTGGCACAACATGTTAAGACACCACCTGCAGGCCGGCGCCATGGCTCACTAGGCTAATCCTCCGCCTTGCGGCACCAGCACACCAGGTTCTAGTCCCGGTCGGGGCGCCGGATTCTGTCCTGGTTGCCCCTCTTCCAGGCCAGCTCTCTGCTGTGGCCCGGGAGTGCAGTGGAGGATGGCCCAAGTGCTTGGGCCCTGCACCCCATGGGAGACCAGGAGAAGCACCTGGCTCCTGCCATCGGATCAGCGCGGCACGGCGGCCGCAGCGCGCCGGCCGTGGCGGCCATTGAAGGGTGAACCAACAGCAAAGGAAGACCTTTCTCTCTGTCTCTCTCTCTCACTGTCCACTCTGCCTGTCAAAAAATAAAATAAAAAAAAAAGACACCACCTGCAATGCCAGATTCCATATCAGAGCGCTGATTCAAGTCCAGCTCTACTTCCAGTGCTCCTGCCTGCTAAAGCACCTGGTAAAGCAGAGGAAGATGGCCCAAGTCCTTGGACTCCTGCACCCACCTGGGAGACCTAGATGGAGTTCCTGGCTCCTGGCTTCAACTTGGCCTACCCCCAAACATCACAGTCATTTGGCAAGTAAATCAATTACCAAATAAAAGTGAATTCAATGATCATGTCTGACCACTGAAAACAAAGGTGCCGTTTTATTTTCCCCCAAGAAGTAAAGGCTTAGGGAAAACAGGCTCTCTCTTTTCCTTCCTACTTCCAAACAATTTTCCACATTACTAACCTCCTCCTTGTGTATAATACTATTTAAAATAGTTTAATAGATACTAGAAAAGCAAATTAGTTTTCTTCAAATTGTTCTTTAGGTTAAAGAACATCTCAATAAAAATCCCAATTGAAGATATTTTGATGGAACTCAACTTGTTAAAGAATTTAGATAGAAATTCAGAAATTCAATACATGAACTTGCTTCATTTTATGGACCATCAGCAGAATTTCATGCCCAACTATAAACATACCTGAGGAACAGTGTCCTGAGTCATATTTTTTCTGACAAATAATTAAGTTGCTGCCACCCTGGTTGAAGACAGACACTTAGTCTGAATAATTGTTTATGTCAACCTGAGCACAATACATGATAATCAGTGTCATGGAAGAAAAATACCTTTCTTTCTTCAATAACTATAATCAATGATGACTCTGCTGACTTTTGACTTGAGAGATGGGATTTTCATAATCAAACACAGTGAAGCCCATGATTTTGGATTATTTTGCAGATATACATGCCACAAAAAATTCCACACCATTTATAAATGAAGTCTCTCTTGTTACAAACTACTTAGTAAAGTATGATAATGGCTTTCACCCTATGGTTGGAGTTATTCGCCTTCAAGGCAATAGAAGTCAGCCCTACAGAGTGTCAAAAGGATGAAGTGTTCCCACATGTTCAATAGCCTCTTCTAGAATAATATGACCCAAACAACCAGCAGGAGAGATACTGTTAGCATGTGATAGGTATCTCTGGCAGCAGCCAGGAAACCAAGCCTGGGTCGGAAAACCAGTTGCTAGAGCCTTACAGCACATGTGTGGGCTGCAGCTGCTGGGAAGACGTTCATGATTATGCACAATCATTGTTCCTAATCCCTCTTCCGATTCACACAGGCTGTTTTCCCAGGCAAACTGAGGCAGAGGTCTCACCAGAGGCTTGTGAGGAAAGCCCACATCTTCCTCACAAGCAGCCAAGCACAGCTGTGACCTGGGATAGGGGACGTGCTTTCTCCGTAGTGACCTTAATCCAGTCCCTCTCGTCCTCCTGTCCTCCACCGCCTCTCGCCCAACACACGGTGGATGTTTGTGCTCGGAGAGTCACCTGTTCACAAAGAACAGAGCCATTTGGTCTCCAGTCAGGACCAAGCCTGCTGCTACTGAAGCGTGTTTAAACCACAAATAAATATGAGTGACTGAGCAATTACTTAGCCAGAGAGCAAACAGGCTACAATCACTGGAGTTGGCCCTTTCTAGTTTTTAAAAGTTTATACTGGGGCCGGCGCCATGGCTCACTTGGTTAATCCTCCACCTACGGCGCCAGCATCCCATATGGGCACTGGTTCTAGTCCTGGTTGCTCCTCTTCCAGTCCAGCTCCCTGCTGTGGCCCGGGAGGGCAGTGCAGGATGGCCCAAGTGCTTGGGCCCTGCACCCCATGGGAGACCAGGAGAAGCACCTGGCTCCTGCCATCGGATTGGCACAGCGTGCCAGCCGTGGTGGCCATTTGGGGAGTGAACCAATGGAAGGAAGACTTTTCTCTCTCTCTCTCACTGTCTATAACTCTACCTATCAAATAAATTTAAAAAAAAAGAAAAGGTTATACAAGGGATGGCAAGAGCTCTCTTCATTAATTATTGGAGATGATGTCTTCTATCAATAAGGGCATCATTAGTATTTGTTATGAAAATCACTGAAAAAGGTGATCTTTATTGCACAGATGTCGAAACTGAAGAGCAGATGCTTCAGTTGAAGTTGAGCATGCCTCCTGATATCTGCATTTGCTTATTCTTTCCTAGACAAAGGAAGGAACAAGTGACAAAGCAATTTTTCATTATGAAGTGGTTTTGTTCTAGGGGGCTGGTACTGTGGCGCAGCAGGTTGAAGTCCTGGCCTGAGGCGCTGGCATCTCATATGGGTGCAGATTCTAGTTCCCTCTGCTCCACTTTTGATCCAGCTCTCTGCTATGGCTTGGGAAAGCAGTAGAAGATGGCCCAAGTCCTTGGGCCCCTGCACCCACATGGGAGACCCAGAAGAAGCTCCTGCCTCCTGGCTTCAGATTGGCACAGCTCCGGCAGTTGTAGCCATTGGGGAGTGAACCACCAGATGGAAGACCTCTCTGTGTCTCTACCTATCTCTGTAACTCTGTCTTTCAAATAAATAAAATAAATCTTTAAAAAAATTTAAAAAACTGCTTTGCTCTAATAAACTCATTAATCTTGCAACCATATGTTGAATATATGCATATGTGTATATATATACACACACATCCACATATAGTTTGAATATTAGCTTGAGTGTCCCCCCAAAAGCCCATGAGTTGAAGACTTGATCCTCAAAGTCTTATGCGAGTGGTTAATGGGTTAACCATGGTTAATTTATTAACAGTGGGAACTTGATCTAACTCTGGCATCCAGGAAGTGGGACCAGTGGGAAGTCTTTAGGTCATTGGAGGTATGTTCTTGGAAGATTATTCTTGCAAGAGAGTTGGCTATCAAAGCCAACATGGGCCTAGCTCCTCCTTGTCTTTCAGCTTCCTGGCACACCAAGTGACCCTCCCTCCACACATGACCCACCATCTACAGCTCCATCAGACGCCAGACCAAGGCACCACACAATGTCGGACTGTGAACCTCCAAAACCATGAGCCAAAACAATCTTGCATCCTCTTGAGTATTCGCTATAGTGAGAACAGCTGGCTGATCTGTACACGCAATGTGTGTATGTGCCAGATGCAAAGTTGGGGTGGGGAATAACAAAAAAGCACCTGCAAATTTCCCCGCACTTCTTCTTTCATATCACTCAGTTAGCTCAAAACATATTCAGAGAAAGTCATCGATCTTTTTTTTTTTTTTTTTTTTTTTTTTGGACAGGCACAGTGGACAGTGAGAGAGAGAGACAGAGAGAAAGGTCTTCCTTTGCCGTTGGTTCACCCTCCAATGGCCGCCGCGGCCGGCGCGCTGCGGCCCGCGCACCGCACCGATCCGATGGCAGGAGCCAGGAGCCAGGTGCTTTTCCTGGTCTCCCATGGGGTGCAGGGCCCAAGCACCTGGGCCATCCTCCACTGCACTCCTGGGCCACAGCAGAGGGCTGGCCTGGAAGAGGAGCAACCGGGACAGAATCCGGCGCCCCGACCGGGACTAGAACCCGGTGTGCCGGCGCCGCTAGGCGGAGGATTAGCCTAGTGAGCCGCGGCACCGGCCGAGAAAGTCATCGATCTTCTAAGTCCTTAGGGTACTGGCTGTCACGGAATCTTCTAGGCAGCAACTACAGAGGCAACCCCTACCACTGGCTGGGCATTTACATGTTCCCTTCCAAACAGTAAACACAGATCACTCACTGGGGCAGGGGGTGCCGTTGTCATACACATTTTGCAGATAAAACATGGAGATGTCAACATAAATCACTCAAGGAAGAAACTTGGTGCAGATGAGAGAGAGGAGAGCGTGGAGGAAGGAGGCCACCATGTTTAATGCAAGAGACAATATTTTTCTGTCTGCAGCGAAGGGCCCAGCAGAGAAGAGGTGATGATGGGAAGGGGCACTTACCCTGTGGAGAGAAGGCAGAATGAGTGCAGATGAGTAAGGACTACACCTGTGTAGCCTTGAGGATCTCCAATCTGATAGCTTCCCACTGTGTCCACAAGCCACCTCATCTGCTTTGGGGAGGCCTGGGGAGCTGTGTGGAGGGCTTGAGGCATTCACCCACAGGTTTTGAAATCTTTATAAGGAAGCAAGTGAGAACCTCTTGAGATTTCTTGGTTAACATTCTGAAACAGCACATTTATTTTTCCCTGTTTGTCATTAGTCTATAAATATTTCTGGGTGTCCTCCATTTAGCTAATACTCATGCCTTGCACAACTTTGTAGCTGAGTTGTGTGCCTGGTGTCCCCACCAACCCCAAAGGGTGCCTGAAACACAGAGGTGCTCCATGAAAGTGGGTCTGTCGCAGGACCTCCCCCACAATGCTCCAAGAGCCTACATGCATCTCAATTGTCGCTCCCCGTCTTCATGGAGGAACGACACAGGACCCTGCGCTGTTCTTTCGTCTGCTCGGCCCTCCCCGGGTTTGCTGCTGGTTCTTCCCGGGTTGGCTACCGACCCTTCCACCTCCGTGGAAGGGCGGTTCCCTCTAGCCACTTTCCCCACTTCCGTGGGGGAGTGGCACACCGCCGGCCGGCTCTCTCGGGGGCTGCACAGGTGTTCCTTCAGGTGTTCCTGGTGCATGTTGTCTCTCTCCTCCTTTATAGTCCTCTTCCACCAATCCCAACTCTGCTACCCACACGCCGAGTACGCTGCTCTCCTCCAATCAGGAGCAGCTCCTGCTGCTTATTGGTTGAACTGGAGGCAGCTGTGTAGAAGCTGTTACTTCCTTCTCAGCGCCATATTGTGGGTGAGCAGATGCATAGAATAAGTCTTAATTCCAGTAACAGTCTAGTCCCAGTTGCTCCCAGTTGCTCCCCACATCAATGATTCCATTAATCAGACAACAAAGAGGCCCAAAAAACTCCCTGGACCCTGAGCAAGCTTACCTGGCCTGAGTTGTGTGTTTCACAGTCGGGAAGAAACAGTGAGACAAGTGATTCCACAGCACAAGGTCTCGGGGAGAGGAAGTGCAGCAGTGGACTCCAACATAAGCGCAGTGCTCTGTGCTTGGTGGACACGGAGAAGGAAGAGCAACGGAGGGGAACTGACCAGCCTTGATGAGCAAGCGCTGCCTCCCTCCTTTGTTGCCTGCTGCAAAATAGATTCCTGATGGAGAAAAACATTTCACCATAAAATCAGTAGAAGAAAACCTTGGCAAATGGGCCTTGTGTCTTTCTAATGTCTATGAAAAATTATATATATCACGAAGTCTAAACACAGACTTTGAATTTCTGTACAGCATAAATAGAACAAAAGTAAATAAAACTTAATAAACAAATGAAGGAAAAATAATTTCAACTGATGTGACAAAGATTTCATATTCCTTTTATTTAAAAAACTTATAAATAAGAAAAACTATATCATGTATAATAACCACACAATAGTGATAAGTCATTCGTATGAAGTTATAAATTGCCAATGGAAATGAAATATAACTTCACTACAACTGATTAAAAAATGCAAATTTTAAAAAAATGAAGAAACTTTCACCAGTTAGGTTAGTAAATCCTAAAAAGAATAAAACACAGTACTTATAGAGATCCCATCTGATAGGCACGTTGATGAATGGGAATGTAGAATATCACACACATTGGAAGGACTGGCAAGTTTCAGTAAGCTGTAAATTATTTATATTTCTTAATGCAGCAAATCTACCCCAGGACATCAGTCTGAAGAATTCAGTGCCCAAGGATATTTGTTGCTGCCTTGTTCATAATGATAAAAAAAAAAAGTGTTGAAATTTGAGAGGAAGAATTTACATAAATTCTTATATATTTGTACAATGAAGCAGGCAATTGTTAAAAATCATAATGTTGGGCAGGTTTTGTGGCACAGCCTGGGACACCACATCCTATGTGGGAGTGCTAGCTGGCGTCCCAGCAGTTCTGCTCCCAATTCCAGCTTCCAGTGATGGCTGGAGTACTGGCCCCTGCCACCCACGTGGGAGAGGGAAATGGGTTCCTGCTCCTAGTTTTGTCTTGGCCCAGTCCTGGCTGTTGTGGGCATGTGGGGGGTGAACCAGCACATGAAAGATCTTTCTTCTCTCTCACTCTTCTTTCAAGTAGATGAAAACAAATGAACATTTTAAAAAAATGTTGAATATTGATTGATGCATTGACTTTAAAAATACTCATGACTGAACGACACATAATTCCACACACACAGAAAGCTGGTGTCTGGAAGAATGCTCACTGAAATGTGCACCACGCATTGATTGTACTTTGTCTTCTGAATTGTACCGGTGAAGCCATGCTTCATGTGCTGGTCCAATTCTTTGAAGAAATATTTCAGCATCCTGATCCCACTTGTTTACCATTTCCATTGAAAGGTCAGCTATTGTCTGTAGATGCTCTAGGTACACCTGTTTTGGTACTCATTGAGCAGAAGCTTCTCTCCATTTAAATTCTCAGACAGAATTCTGGAAGTTTAGGGGCTGGCCTCATGGTGTAGTGTAGGTGGGTAAAGCCACCACCTGTGATGTCAGTGTCCCATATGGGCACTGGTTCATGTCCCAGCTGCTCCACTTCCGACTCAACTCCCTGCTAATGGCCTGAGGAAGGCAGTGGAAGAAGGTCCAAGTGTTTGGGCCCCTGCCACCCATGTGCAAGACCTGGATGAAACACCTGGCTCCTGGCTTCAGTCTGGCCAAGGCCCAGCTGCTGCAGCACTTTGGGGAGTGAACCAATGGATGGAAGATCTCTCTCTCTCTCTCTCTCTCTTTCTCTTTCTCTCTCTTTCTCTACCCCCCCACCCCCGGTAACTCTGCCTTTCAAAATTAATTAATTAAAAAAAAAAAGAAGTTAGGCAAACAGGGCAACCATCCTAAATCTGTCACTTGCAACCTTGGTGGCACCAGACACAGGAGTATCATTCGATCAAGCTTGTTCAGACTCACTTTCCTCATCCGTCACGTGGGGATAACAAAACCACTCACAGGGTGACTGTGAGCAGCAAGCTGTCTTACACAAAAACAAAGAAAGCAATGCAATGAGCTTGTGTTGACTGTAACAGATGAGTAAAATGAACAATGGCTGGCAGTACTGGGCTCAACCCTCAGCTCCTCTAAGTTTCCTGCCGGATGACCTAAGGAAGTTCCTTCAAGCTCCTCTGCTCACTTGAAAAATGACTCCTCACCTTGAAAAATGGAGTTGAAAGTATTTACTGTCAGGGCCCCTGGGAGGATGGAGACTATACCACAACAGAGTGTTCTGATGTAAAATGAACAGTGGTCAACGTCACATAATCCAAACACTGGCCAGGCTCAGGAAGAAATTTCCCTCTCCCTTGAGTCTTTTCTTAATTAGCTTTCCATCTCTGTCTCATGGATGCTTCCAAGTCTCAGGAGAGATGAACAAGGATACTGACAAGTGCCAGGGAGGATGGAGAGGGGTGCACGCTGTCAGAGAGAGGGGCACAGAGAGCAAGGCCTGAGCGTACACCATGCAGGATACGTGCATGGCACTGAGCTCATGGTTCGGCACTGGCAGGTGGAGTGCACAGACTGGACTTTCCTTTCTTCCCCACTCTCTGTGCTGCTCACAGTTTGAGAAGCTAAGATGCTGCAACCATGCATCATTTTCTGCCTTTGCAAGTGTGTTTTATGTTACCTTTGTCGCTGTATGAATGGGCTTTTCTTGTCCAGCATAAAGCGGCTAGAACAAGGTTGGAATCCACAGTTCGCTCAATAGTCGCTTGCGCTATCACTGCACAAGGGAGTAGGTGTGTGGGGACTGAGGAGAGCAGGTGTAACAGAAGGTAGGAGGGGGATGGGTGTTTATTTAATTCCTACAAGGGTCGGACACATTGATTTAACCTTTGAAAATTTCAAAGAAGAGCTGATTAAAATTATCAACAGGTAAGTACTCACCGCGCGCTCAGCACTCCTGTAATCACCTTAACTCGTTTAGAACAAGTTAGCAGTGTGTCTCAATTTGGGTTCCCCCCGGTGCAGGCAGTTGATTTAGGAAGGGGAGCACGGAGGCTGGGAGGGCAGTGAGATGCAAAGGGAGGTATTTCAGCAACAGTTCTATCTCCACGCCGAGCAAGTGGGCTCCATCCTACAAGGACCCTGGGGAGCTCTCCGAATTGTTCCACAACAGCTGGTGAGTTGGATGCTGATTCGGAACTCCCATCCCCATGGGTGAGGATTGATGCCAAGGACCTCAGCTCCAGCATCCAGGCAAGATCTGTCCAGGGGAGCAGGGCTCCTGGTCCCAGGAGAAAGCTCATGGGCTTCCAGAGAACACAGACCAGGCGTGTGCAGTGAGTGGGAAGCGGCCAGCATTGCCAGTGCACCTGCCCATGAACTCTGGGTCTGGGCACCAACCTATTCTGTTCCACGTCACCCTCCTTGTTGCAAACAAGAGAGCTGAAGTAACTTGCTCAGGATCCCACAGCTGACAGAAGCAGCAGAGTCAGGATTTCCACCTGCATAGCCTACACCCTCGATTGTTCTACCTCTCGGACAAGGATTGTCCAAAGTGTTAAGAGATACAAGGACACTTCAGACAGCTTCTGGGAAAAGCGAATTTAAAGATCAGTTTATTTGAGTGCAAATGAATTTGAAGTTTGTGCATAGCTTTTTCATAAAATGCATGTTCCATCAACTTTTTATGTCCCCTGTGTAACATGGGTTTGAAAAATTTTTGCAACACAATAAGCTTATTTTTTCATTCCATTATCCCCGAACTTTTTAAGCACCCTGGGAGATGGAGAGGCATGCAGTTATTAATGTAGTTCATGTATGACATACTCATATTTGAAACCGTGACCCATGGATCTCACGCCAGCTACCTCCCAGGTACTCAGCTCCAAAGAGAAACATTATCACATCCGGGAACTCCCTTACCCCGAAGCTGACTTCCTTCAAAGGCCAACAGGCTCTAGTGAAATTCGACTTTGGCTCAGGCATTCTCATTGTTCTTCTTTAGGATCTTGGAGCTCTGCTGACTGAACCACCACTCTCTACTTACAGTAAACACATAACCCCTCTTTGGTATCGACCATCTCTGCTCCGGGCTTTCTGTTTGAGTGGCTACCTTAATAAACAAGCAATTACTGGAAAATGAATGGATAAACAGTGCATTTCTTTGGGGGCCTTATAAATCTTTGGCTCCACTTTCTCAGCTTTTTCCTCTGCTTTATTACGCCTATTGGCACGAATCCTCTTCTAACAGCAAGGGAAATAATGAATCAGCTGATCAATTATAAAATCAGTGGCCCTGTTTCGACATTCTGCATTAAGCAGGAACTAATTGTCTGCTTTTTAAAACACATCTCCACAATCAATATGTCTGACTATATTTGAAATAGACGAGCAGCCTTGATGAGATCAGAGGACACCATGCTTGTCCCCATGATGGTAGCTCCAGGTTCCCCCACAGAAGCCTTTGCTCCCTTCCTCAGCACTGACACCCCCGTTCAGTGCCTTTCCCAACACCCTACCACTTAAAGCAGAGTTGTCAACGAGGCCTCCGGGCTTGCAGAGTTAATAAAAGAAGGAGACGGAAGAGCAAAGAGACATCTGGGACAAAGTCTGAAAACTTAACAATGCGAGTTGACCCGGGCCTTTTCTTCACCCAGGAGAACGCATCATTCAGTGACTTCAGGGGCTTTTACGGAGCATGATGGAACATTTTCCAGAATGCTTTGCGAAGGCCTCCGGAGCACACACAGCAGAAACTGAAAGCTGCGGCAGCCTCCTGGGGACCCCCACATCTCACGCTGGAATGTCCCTGCGTTTGTGGCATCCTCCTCACGTGCAAAGGATGCTATTCTCTGGAACCTCCTAGTGGTTCTCTCCCTGGCCAGAACCCCACAGGGATGGCCACCAGAGGCAGGGCGTCTGTATCAACGGAAAGATTCCATTTTTCTTCCCTCCCTCCCGTCATCCTGCATAAATCCACAGACACTGCCTGGCCCCGGGGGAACCTTGTCTGCCCATCACCCAGACCAATAATTTCTCCCCACTGAGTGTGCCCCGCAGCCTGCGTGCCCGAGCGCTCAGTAATCACCATGCAAGAGGAATAATTGAGTTTATAATTGAAACTCAAAAGAAAAGATGGCACCATTGTGTCCCGCTAAACAACCTAGGAAGGAAGGAAGAAGGGATGGTGTTTCCCTCCAAGGAGTCGTAGCCGTGGTTCCACAGAGTCTGAGTGGGACCGGCCAAGTGCGCCGATGACTAAACACTCCCGTCTTTTAAAATCCAAATGCGTATTTCCATGAGCAAACGCCCTGGGTAATAAAATCTGAACGAGAAATTGAAGTCAAAGCACGAGCTATACACCCATGTGCTACTGCAAACTGAGCTCGGCAGTTCTTTCTGTTGAAGAGGCACCCGCTGTGGACAAAGCTGGGAGGAGGGTGGCTGAAAGACCTTTGAAAGTCTGATGCATTTTTGGATCCTACAAGGGCTTATCTGGGGAGGACCTTAGGGCTACTTTTTGCTACAAAGGGAGAAAACTCCAGCAACTTGGTTTTTTGGGTCTCACCAGGGATCCAGTTCCAGGATCCTTTTTTGCACACAACTGTCAAAACAGCCCAGGGACGGGCTAGTGGCTCTCGCAGCTTCTATGCAGGCTCTACAGCGACTCCGCAAGGAGAAAACCCAGTATGTCAAGGAAGCAGCTCTCAGAGCAAACTCGACTTTGCCAACTCATCGCCCAGAATCACCAGGAAGATATTACAAACTCAGTTGTAAGTAGTCATCCCAACAATCCTATCCAATGGGTATTATCAAGCTCAAATTACAGAAGAGGAAACCAAGACCCTGAAGAGACATTGAGCAGCATGCCTAACTCACACGGGGGGCGGGGAGGGTACAGAATGTCTACCGCGACTTGAAGTGACGCTGAATGACATGCTTATGACTACCCTACTGTACTGCTGCCATCACTAAGGCTTTGAAAGGAGCAGGGACACGAACTGCTGTGCACAACATTGCTGCCACCACGTGCCCAAGACCCAGCCTCCTGGGAGTGCCCACCACCACGCAGCAAGGGGGAGCCCCGCCTCTTGAAATGCATTCTTTGAGGATGCGCCTAAATTCACCCTACATGACTTGCAAATGCTATTCATACAGATGGGAATCCCTCTTTGTTTTAAAGCATTTATTTATTTATTTATTTGAGAGGCAGAGTTTCAGAGAGAGAGGGAGAGGGAGAGAAAGGCCTTCTATCCTCCGATTCACTCCCCCAAAGGACTGCAATGGCCAGAGCTGGGCCAATCTGAAGCCAGGAGCCAGGAGCTTCTTCCAGGTCTCCCACATGGGTGCAGAGGCCCAAGGGCTTGGGCCATCTTCCACTGCTTTCCCAGGCCACAGCAGAGAGCTGGATCAGAAGTGGAGCAGCCAGGACTCGAACCGGCACCCATAAGAGATGCTGGCACTGTAGGCAGAGGCTTAACCTACTACACCACAGCACTGGCCCTGGCAATCCCTTTTAAAACTGTCTTTGACTTTCAGGCTGACTTTCAAATAAATAAATAAATCTTAAAAAAAAAAGAAAAAGAAAAAGGAATCTAATCTGACCTTTGCCTTACTGCCAACTGTGATTACTAGCTAAGCAGGAAAAAATTGTAGAGAGAAAAGTTAAAGATTTCATTTAAACTTGATACAAGTCAAAAACCAGAAAGCTTCAGAAGCTTGGGGCATTATTAATTTTTTTAATTAAGCCTGAAAATAAATATGGAAACTAGAGTAACTTCTGCAGGGAAAGAGGTCTTGCAGGTGAGAAGATCTGTGGCAACCATCAGGCCGACAGATGGAGAAATCAAAAGCAAGATCTGACATGGCCTGTGTGTCACTCACCGGATGGGCTAACCCCGGAGCCTAAGTTGTGCTTCCTTTTCTGACACAGACTGGAGGCCCCCTAGGTGGAAAGCATAGAAGTAGAAAGCTTGATTGTGCTAAGGCAATCACAGGTGTTCTTTTAAAGATTTATGTATTTATTTGAAAGTCAGAGCTACACAGAGAAGGAGAGGCAGAGAGAGAGAGAGAGAGAGAGAGAGAGGTCTTCCATCCACTGGTTCACTCCCCAACTGGCCTCAATGGCCAGAGGTGCGCCAGTCAGAAACCAGGAGCCGGGACCTTCTTCCGGGTCTCCCACGTGGATGCAGGCTTCCAAGGACCTGGGCCATCTTCCATTGGTTTCCCAGGCCATAGCAGAGGGCTGGATCAGAAGTGGAGCAGCCAGGACTCGAACCAGCGCCCACATGGGATGCCAGCACTGCAGGCAGTAGCTTTACCCGCTACGTCACAGTGCTGGCCCCAATTGCAATTGTAAAAGATGGTATTTGTTAACTCTGCTATCTGTACTCCTAAGTCCAAAATGTACCTACATGCCTTGTTCCACATCTTCTGCTCTCTTTCTCCACATTAGTTCACGCATTCAAGGACTATTTACAGAGCTGCTCCTCTGTGTTAGACAGTATGCAAGGATGCACCAGTGGACTAGATAAGGATGGCCACTCGGGTCCTGGCAGTGTGCCAAGCTAGGCTAAGTGGGCTGATTCACTCGTAGTAACACCCGAGTGGAAAGAGCAGCTGAGGATGCTCTAGTGTGAGCACAGATTCCAGGCACAATTGTAAGCTCTTGAGGCTCATAACAGTATATAAGTTCTTGAGGGTCTCTTAACAGAACTGAATCCTCCTAGGGAAAGGCTCCTTGTAAAGAGAGAGACAACTGGGCAGATAGAAATGGCATGTACTTCTCCTTTTTAAACTTCTGAAAAGTCATATTGTCATATTAAGTAGCTTCCTGTTGATGGAACTCACAGCCTCTCTCTTCCACAGCTGGGGAGAAAATCCACCACGTTTTAATGGGGTCCCCAGCATCTTCACGACCACGTCTCAGGCCAAGGGTGGAAGAGGCTGGAAATTCAGGGAGATCATTCCAGCTATTATTTCTGTGCAACAAGTTACCCACCCCCCTCCAAATGCAGTGGCTTGAAACAACCATTTTCTTTTTGTTTATGATTTTGTGGTTCAGCAATTTGGGAAGGAATAGATCAGGCCATTATAGCTCTTAGTCTCTCATGTGGCTGCAGTCAAATGTTGACTTGGGCTTTGGACATCAAAGGATTCCATGGACTAGACATCCATGCGGCTTCAGTGAGTGGTTGGCAGATGAAGCAAGAGGTTGGCCAGGAGCTCAGCTGGAGTCCAGAAGAGACTACGTGTTTCCGTTCCAGTATGGCAGTCTTAGGGCAATTGAGAATCCTCCACATGGCCTCCCACCAACTGGGTGGCTGAAGAGAACAAAGCAAAAGTGCTGCAGTCTTTTTTGACCTACTCTAAAAGTCAAGACACATCACTTGTGGCATAGTTTGTTGGTTTCCAAATAGTCATATGGCCAGCCAGGGCTCAGATGGATGGGAAACAGATACCACACCATCTTTTGTTTTTAAGTTTTTTTCTTTGAAAAGCAGAGTGACAGAGGGACACACACACACACACACAGAGGGTACAGAGGGTATGGGAGACAGATCTCTTCAAATGCCCACACCAGCCAGGACTGAGGCAAACCAAAGTCTGAAATCAGGGACTACATCCATATCTCATACATGGATGGCAAGGACCCAAGTCCTTGGGTCATTACCGCTGCTTTCCCAGGTGCCATTGGCTGGAAGTTAGATGGGAAGTGGAGTTGCTGTGACTCAAACTAGCACTCTGATAAGCATCGCAAGCAACATATTAACCTCCTGCACCACAACACCGGCCCCAGACTCCATTCTTTGATGCCAATGGCAAGATTGCTTTGTAAAACCTCACGCAAGATGGGAGATGTCATGGCTATCTTTGAAATATACAATCTTCTCACCACCCTGCATCACGATGGTTGTTTCTTACAGTTCAAACTCTCAGATACAAACAGGTGCACGGCACTCTGTTTCACCCAGAAGTCACAGCTCAGGCAATGGTCCCAGTGTGCAGACTCTGAAATGCTTAGGGACTCCAGGTATACCTCTTTCCTGGGATCCTCCGCCCTCTCTGGGGGCGCTGTCAAGGAAAAGAACCTCCCAGAAGTCAATAGTCCCTATGGCCCTGTTGACGTGTGTTCTCAAGAGGACACAGCAAAGCCCCTTCTGTAAGTTGAAAGTTTTGAAAACAAAAACCAGCAAGAGGACGGTTCTGACAACACTCCTCTTCCTGCCCTGCCCTGCAACCCCCTAAGAGCTGGGACTGTCAAGGACTGCTTTCTTGAAGTGGAGAAATGCTGATTCTTCCAAAACAGCAAGCGCGTTGTCAAGTGTGATGTCCTGGAAGCTTCTAGGGGAGAGAACAACATGGTGTCTGGCACTGCAGGATCCTATAGGACAGTCTCCATGGGTTCAAGTTTTATCCCAGACCAAGGAGAGATGATACAGCCCCTGGGATCCCTGTGGTGTCCCTGGAACATCTTAGAAAATTGTAGGATAACCACAATGAGCTTTATTCCCTAGACAACTAGTACATGTTTGTAAAAAACACTTTTTGATGTTTAAGGAGATGGGAAGACAAACTGCCCTGGTTTGACCATTTTATACCATGTATATGCATTTAAGTATCACACAACAGCCCACACATAAAAAAAAAATCAACTACAATTAAATCAATAAAAAGAAAAGAGAAGAGCATGCATTCTTTCAATTCCTGCCCAGAGCAGTATGGTTTCCACATTTAATGTCCCAGAGACCTCAACAGCACTGAGACATCTCAGGGGTTCCGGCAGGAGGGAGAAGTCATCGTCCAGCCTGCTAGAGGGGTGCTGATGACATCGCAGGGGCAGAGGTTGGGACACGGCTGGGAGCACCCCCCCAGTGCTCAGACCAGCTCCACAGCAACACAGAGGTTCCAGCCCACCTTGTAAACAGCGACAAGGTTGAGAATTTGCCATACATCAATTTGGGGGCATTTGAGGAGGTAGGGGGATGTCTCAAAGAATAGGGCGTAAATGTCTATGCTAGGCAAGCCTCTTCATCATCCCCAGCAGGACACAAGAGATCTCAGGATGTGTTTAAAGTTAGATTCCCAGCACTTCGTGCAACGAGAAGGCTAAAGCCTAAGACTTACTACTTTTTAAATTTATATTTGCTTCACTTATTTGAAAGGCAGAGTAACAGACAGAGACAGAGACCGAGCCCCCATCTGCTAGTTTACTCCCCAAATATCCACCATGGGTATGACAGGGCCAAGTGAAAGCCATGAGCCAGGACCTCAATCAGGGCCTCCACCATGGGTAACCCAACCACTTGAGTTATCACCACTTCCTTCCAGGGTGAACATTAGCCGGAAGCTGGAATCAGTAGCAGAGTCAAGACCAAACCCATGCACTCAGATATGGGATGTGAACATCTCAACGGCTACTCCAAACACCCACCCTAAGAATCCTTTCATATTCAACACAGGCCAAATTGTCTTCTCTCCTCTCTGCCCCTCCTCTGTTCACTGTGCCTCCTGTTCCCTCGTTGCCCTGCTTTTTGAAATCCCAGGGTCTCAACTACTCACTACCCAAGATAATCACAATACAAAATTGTGTCAGATGTTACTGTAAAGAAAGAAGTTGAAACATCCCTGTTAGTGGTCACCACTAATTTCCTTTGTCTTTATTCTTCTTACTACCTTGGACCAGACAGTTTGTTCCTGGGTCCCCTGGATCCTCCAGGTCCTGGGACGACCTGTTGCTGAAAATCAGCCTGCCTTCATGCGAGACCCTAATAATACTGTCTCATCTTTCTTTAGCACCAAACAACACTGACACAAAGCAGATTGGTCTAAGTGTTGTCATCAGGTAATGTGAGAATTGATGGAAAGGGAAGAATGGCCGCTGGAGTGCCCTTAGCCTGGTAGAGCATAAGAAATAAACAACTGACTTGAAGAGTTGCATTAGCGATGTTGTACTATTACCATTTGTTTGAGTGAATTATCTGTCTCAGAACACCAAATGGTCCCCTAATGGCCTAAAAGACTTGAAACACTTCCAAAGCATTAACAGTTTTCTGCATTCAGTCACTGGGAGGTCTGGAGACTTTCTGTTGGCCAACAGCCAGAAGGTACCAACTTTGAACAGCTTAGATCTGCAAACTCTGTTGTAACCCAAACAGGTAACCTCAGAGTTCAAGCTGTGCTTTCTGTCAATGCTGCAAATTCAGATCCCCTCCATGCACACATAGCAGATGCGGTAGCATACAGATGGGGAAGCTTCCCAGATGGGTCTGATTCTTACTTACACGTGATTGGTCTTCCTTTGTTTCTTCTCCATGAGCACGCTTGGGTCTACCGAGATGACACCACCCCCTTCTATTAGGGACAGCCAGAAAGAATTGCATATGGCACCCACTTGGAGAGAGGTGATCCTTTTTGTCTGCAGAATGACAAGATGGTGAGCTGATGGGGCTGGCGCTGTGGTGCAGTGGGTTAACGCCCTGGCCTGAAGCACCAGCATCCCATATGGGCGCCAGTTCGAGACCCAGCTGTTCCTCTTCTGATCCAGCTCTCTGCTGTGGCCTGGGAAAGCAGTAGAAGATGGCCCAAGTCCTTGGGCCCCTGTACCTGCGTGGGAGACCCGGAAGAAGCTCCTGGCTCCTGGCTTCAGATCGGCGCAGCTCCAGCTGTTGCAGCCAATTGGGGAGAGAACCAGTGGGTGGAAGCACTCTCTCTCTCTCTCTCTCTCTCTCTCTCTCTGTCTCTCTCTCTCTCTTTCTGTCTCTCCATTCTCTGTGTAACTCTGACTTTCAAATAAATAAATCTTAAAAAAAAAAAGATGGTGAGTGGATATTTTTAATATTGATCTGGGGTGCTTCCTCCATTGCACACCTACCAAAAAAGAACTGAGGAGTGTGCAGAACCTAAATAACAGGGAAAACAGAGATGGGGAGAGTTGGGTCCTGGAGGAAAATAACTTTCTGGAGTAGACAAGGGAGCCCCTACTCAGCCCTCACTGGGCCTCTTGCACCTGCCCATTCAAAGCCGTCCATTTGAGGATCCAGCTGCAATGGAAGTGTATCTGGGCTTTGAAAAACTCTGCTGAGGTCTCTCTCTCCCTGCCCCGTGAGAACAGCTATAGGATGGAGGAACATGAGTGTGTTAGTGGCATGCAAGGGAAAACCTGCTCCTCACCCATTCAGGACCTTAAAGAAGCATCTTGAAGATGCCCCACCAAGCAGAGACCAAGAGGGAACACACTTCCTTGTCAACGTTAGCGAATCCACAAGTGAGGAGACTTGCCCGATCTTTGGCAGAAGGCACAGCTTATGATTCATTGTTCGTTTCTTCCCCACTCCCATCTACTTCTCCCTTCTTCCTTCTCTCCTCTCCCACCCACACAAATTCAAATTCACACAAAACTCTGAGAACAAGCAAGACTTTCAGCTTTTCCTGACCTAGGGTCCTTCAGTCCCATGCATCTTGTCCTTCCTGTCTGCATTTAAATCTTCCAGGATGTCAGGATTAAGTATCAATATGCTCCCTGGGGGCTGGCACCATGGCACAGGAGGTTAATCCTCCATCTGTGGTGCTGGCATCCCATATGGACACTGGTTTGAGTCCTGGATGCTCCACTTCCTGTCCAACTCTCTGCTATGGCCTGGGAAAGCAGTGGAAGATGGCCCAAGTCCTTGGACCCCTGAACCCACCTTGGAGACTTGGAAGAAGCTCCTGGCTCCTGGCTTTGGATGGGCTCAGCTCTGGCCATTGCAGCCATTTAGGGAGTGGACCAGCGGATGGAAGACCCCTCTATGTCTCTCTCTGTCTCTCTGTCTCTCTCTCTCTCTCTCTGTAATTCTGCCTCTCAAACAAACAAAAACATTTTTAAAAAATGCTCCCTGACTTACAACAGGGTTACACTGACAATGTTGTGAGTCAGAAATGCAATCGTGGGGAACCAGTGCTATGGCGTAGCCAGTAAAGCCGCTGCCTGCAGTGCCAGCATCCCATATGGGCTCTGGTTCAAGTCCCGGCTGCTCCACTTCTGACCCACTTCTGCTCCCTGCTAATGCACATGGAAAATCAGAGGAAGATGGCACAACTCCTTGGGCCCCTCACCTAAGTGGGGGTTCCAGAGGAAGCTTCTGGCTCTTGATCGGCTCAGCTCTAGCCATTGCGGCCATTTGGGAAGTGAACCAAAGGATGGAAGATCCTCTCCCTCTGTCTCTCCTTCTCTCTGTAACTTTGCTTTTCAAATAAAACTAAATAAAGTCCTTAAAAATGTAATCATGTTCCTAGGCAAGGGCCCTTTTCCTCCCAGTTTAGGAAAGAAGAGGAGACCAGAAGTCATTTCTGTTCTTCCATTCTATTCCATGGCAACCTAGCAGGTCCCAGTCATTTCTTATGAGTGAGACGCCTTTGTCCAACCAAGGTACCCAAGGAACAAGGCAACAGGAGAAGAATTTTCGAATTTTGGTTCCCATACCAGAAGAAAGCTTGCTAGAGAGGCCACGTGTTTCCCACCACCTGGGTGCCAGAGTTCAACGGGTCATCGTGAGAAATCAAAGTCCCCAGGAACAAATACTTGCATTCTGCTGTCTACAGAACTTATCCATCTTCTATCACATAGTCAGCCTGCAAGCCTGGCCCCTCCCTCCTCATACGATGAGCTGTTGAGATGATGCCTACAACTCTGGTCAAGTTCCTCAGAACTCTCTTCTCAAGGGCTTTCCATGCCAGAAGATGGTGGCAGCCATGACAACTCGTGATGCCCACAGAGTCCCTCTTTTTGTCTATGTTGTGTCACTGAAACAAAATATTCAAGACTGGACAGGTGGTGAAGAAAAGAGGTTTGTGGAGTTTTCTGGATTAGAGGCTGGAAGGCGCCAGCACCCGCTGTATCACGCATGAGGGAAAATGGAAAGGAGAGGCAGACGTGTGCAGAGGAGAGAAGTGGACAAAGGAGCTGACCTGCTATAGAGTCCACTCCCGTGATAAGCAATCGGCTCTCGGGAGCTACATCAGTCCCTCCGTGAGGGTGGAGCCCCATAATCCGGTCCCCTCTGGAAGAGCACACCACCCGGCAACACTTAGACTGAGACACAGGTCTCCAGCACGCAGATGTAGAGGGGACATATCACATTCAGAACAGAAACTATAAAGTGGTTACTAGGAAACTTCCTTGCATAAAAGTTTCTGGTAGAAGCAGTATCAAAAACTGGGGAAAGTCTGGCCTCTGGAGTCACAGAGTTCAGCGTTGCAATCCTGCCTTTGTCAATTACACCATGTTTAACCTTGCACTTGGGCTCAGTAGCAGCTGATAATATTAGCACTTATTTCCAAAGACGTGAGACTCAAACAACTTTGTCTCTGTAAGAGACTCAGATGTGTGCCCTGTTGGTGGAACAGATACAGGCAGGAACTTCCCCATAATATATAGTTACAAGAAAGTGCACATGGTTTTCTTTTTCAAAATCAATAAATCTAGTCTCCCCAGTCCCTGCCTGCCGGGGGTTGAGAATTTACTCTCAGTGCACTTTAGGAAACATTTGTACTGGAGGTTAATCCTTAACTAGCACAATGGCAGGAGAATAAATAATGTCACAGAGTCATGAGAATTAGCCTATATCACTATTTCTATAAAAAAGCATATTAAATAGAAACACTTGTGTGAATGCCGGAATAAATAGAATAAAAGTGATTCCTTTAGGAGGAATAATTGCATAATGGTAAGTAAGAGAACACCCAAGTAAGAAAACAGATTTTTACCACCATGTCTCTTAAGCTATACCTATGTATCATATTAACAATATTAATTATAACAGAAATATCCATGTACAAGGAGGCTTTTAAAACTTCATGGATGGGGCTGGCTCTGTGGCATAGCGGGTAAAGCCACCACCTGTAGTGCTGGCATCCCATATGAGCACCGGTTCAAGTCCCAGCTGTTCCACTTCTGATCCAGCTCTCTACTATGGCCTGGGAAAGCAGTGGAAGATGGTTCAAGTCCTTGGGCCCCCAAACACACATGGGAGACCAGGAAGAATCTTCTGGCTTCGGATCGGCGCAACTCCAGCTGTTGCGGCCATCTAGGGAGTGAACCAATGGATGGAAGACCTCTCTCTGTCTCTACCACTCTCTGTAACTCTGCCTTTCAAATAAATAAATAAATCTTTTAAAAGAAATGCTGAGCACTGTGATTGTCTCTTGCAACAGCCCTTCTGACAACAATGTTGTCTGCGTGCAATTCCATCAGCTTCCCTTTCCAGTCCCCAGATCCCTGTCTCAGAACCTGGTGCAATCCCCTCCTGGAGCTAAAAAAAAGACTCGAAGGAGAGACACAGAACAACACTGTGGGATGTGCAGATGGCTCACAAAACATACACTGAGTCACCAGCACAGAACAACCAATGAACAGAAACAGCTTGAGGTTGACTGTTGTAGAATTTTTTAAAGAAAAAACAAGAACCACATCTAAGGCTACATTTGATGCTGTTGTCTCTTTATTGATATTATATTGGGGAGTTTGCAAACCTTCAGTATTTGCAACAACAGTAAATACTAAAATTCTAAATAATTCAAAGAGCTGTTTTATTTTATATTGAATTATGCAATTTCAAATGTTAGTTGTTACAAATTCAAAAATGACTTTGCAGACAAGATTTATGGAAAGTGCGGTTTATTTTAGGGTAGACTCAAATATTTTAAAAAGTCATGACAGTATTGTATTTTTTCAAATAAAATATGTTTCCGTTTAAAATCTTGTAAACCGTGTTTTCAACCAGGTTTTGGGAGCAGACAAATATTTTGTTGCCATAGTAAATCTTCTCCTTGAGCAAGTCTTTCTTCTTTAAGTTTGCATTGAGCTCCCAGGGATGCAGTAATAAAACCATCTGCACAGAAATGGAAATGACCTATGTGGTCATCTAAGGCTTCACTTTGTCTCACTAAGGACTGCTTGGGATTCTTCCCCCATGATTTTTCCAACTGCACAATGACTCAAGAAATGAGGCACCCCTGGCTTCTTTTAAAAGAAGATGCTGAAATTTTTCATCTTTGTAACTAAGCTTTAATTTTCCCCCTAAAATTCCCTTTTCTCTTGTCAGGCTTCAATCCGTCTGTGGGAGAGCTCTCTCTCACAGTCTTTACCCAGCCATCGTATCTTGAGTTCTTTTTAAAGGCTTCTGTTGGCTTGTTTTTAAGGTACTTAGCTCCAGAGTTTTCACCATGGTAGAGGCTCACCTCTCAATGGCTCTGCCTTTCTGTGGCTTCCTCCCAATGTTTCTCTGTTATGTTAGGTAATGGCAGGGAAGAGAACTTTCCATCTCATGCAGCCAGGAACAGGCTCAAGCCTCTGTCGTTTGGAACATCATCAAATACTTCTCTTAGACCCCCAAGACATTTCACGCTCCTAGTCTTCTTCCTTTTCCATGTTGGGAAGCAATTAATCATTCACTCAACGAACAGGGAATGCTTCAAAAAGTTCATGGAAAACTGGAGTGAGAAGATAGGGGTGTGTTAGCCTAGTGGTTAAGATGCTAAAGTTAGGACACCCACATCCCACATGGAAGTGTCTGGATATTTATTTATTTATTTATTTGAAAGTCAGAGTTACACAGAGAAAAGGAGAGGCTGCGGTGGGGGGGGGGGGGTCTTCCACCCGCTGGTTCACTCCCCAAATGGCCACAACGGCTGGAGCTGCACCGATCAGAAGCCAGGAGCCAGGAACTTCCTCCGGGTCTCCCACATGAGCACAGGAGCCCAAGGACTTGGGCCATCTCCCACTGCTTTCCCAGGCCATAGCAGAGAGCTGATTCAGGACTCGAACCAGCGTCCATATGGGATGCTGGCACTGCAGGCGGCAGCTTCACCTGCTATGCCACAGCACGGGCCCCAAGTAACCGGATTTTTTTTTCTCTTCCTTCCCTGCTTTTCTTTTTTTTTTAACTTTTATTTAATGAATATAAATTTCCAAAGTACGACTTATGGATTACAATGGCTTCCCCTCCATACCGTCCCTCCCACCCACAACCCTCCCCTTTCCCACTCCCTCTCCCCTTCCATTCACATCAAGATTCATTTTTGATTCTCTTTATATACAGAAGATCAGCTTAGTATACATTAAGTAAGGATTTCAACAGTTTGCTCCCACACAGAAACATAAAGTGAAGAATAATAGATGATTTTTTTAAATGATGATGAAATCAGATCAGACCTATTGTCATGTTTAATCCCAGTGAGAGTCAAGTTGGGAATTGATAATTTCTTTTTTTTTTTTTTACAGAGGATCAGTTTAGTATGCATTAAGTAAAGATTTCAACAGTTTGCACCCCCATAGAAACACAAAGTGAAATATATTGTTTGAGTACTCATTATAGCATTAAATCTCAATGCACAGCACATTAAGGACAGAAATCCTACATGAGGAGTAAGTGCACAGTGACTCCTGTTGTTGACTTTACCAATTGACACTCCTGTCTATGGCATCAGTAATCTCCCTATGCTCCAGTCATGAGTTTCCAAGGCTATGGAAGCCCTCTGAGTTCTCCAACTCTTATCTTGTTTAGACAAGGTCATAGTCAAAGTGGAGGTTCTCTCCTCCCTTCAGAGAAAGGTACCTCCTTCTTTGAAGACCTGTTCTTTCCACTGGGATCTCACTCACAGAGATCTTTTGCCAGAGTGTCTTGGCTTTCCATGCCTGAAATACTCTCATGGGCTTTTCAGCCAGCTCCGAATGGCTTTAGGGCTGATTCTGAGGCCAGAGTGCTATTTAGGACATCTGCCATTCTATGAGTCTGCTGAGTATCTCACTTCCCATGTTGGATCACTCTCCCCTTTATTTATTCTATCGGTTAGTGTTAGCAGGTACTAGACTTGTTTATGTGCTCCCTTTGACTCTTAGTCCTCTCATTATGATCAATTGTGAACTGAAATTGATCACTTGGAATAGTGAGATGGCATTGGTACATGCCACCTTGATGAGATTGAATTGGAATCCCCTGGTATGTTTCTAACTCTACCATTTGGGGCAAGTCAGCTTGAGCATGTCCCAAATTATACATCTCTTCCCTCTCTTATTCCCACTCTTATGTTTAACAGGGATCACATTTCAGTTAATTTTCAACACTTAAGAATAACTGTGTATTAATTACAGAATTAAACCAGTCATATTAAGTAGAACAGACAAAAAAACTACTAAGAGGGATAATGTATTAAGTTGTTCATTAACAGTCAGGGCTATGCTGATCAAGTCACCGTTTCCCATAGTGTCCATTTCACTTCAACAGGTTTCCTTTTTGGTGTTCAGTCAGTTGTCACCGATCAGGGAGAACATATGGTATTTGTTCCTTTGGGACTGGCTTATTTCACTCAGCATGATGTGTTCCAGATTCCTCCATTTTGTTGCAAATGACTGGATTTCGTTGTTTCTTACTGCGGTATAGTATTCTAAAGAGTACATATCCCATAATTTCTTTATCCAGTCTACCGTTGATGGGCATTTAGAGTAACCGGATTTTATACCCAGCTCCAGCTCCTGTCTCCAACCTCCTGCTAATGCAGATCCTGGGAGACAGCAGTGATGGCCCATGTGCTTGTATCCCTGCCACCCAATGGAAGACCCTGAGTGAATTCCAGGCTCAAAGCTTGGTCAGTTCTACCCCAGCTGTTTCTGGAGTGAAATAGTAGATAGGCAACATCCTTTCTCCCACACTCCGTGAGGAACGTGGAGGCCAGTGATGGGGGGGGGGGGGGGACTGCACAGCGGCATTAAAGTCAAAGGCAGAGTTCCTGGCTGTCTTTTGGGCACCAAGTGGCCACCCACAGACAGCGTCCTCCATGACTTTCCCAAGTCACCTATGGAGTCTGTGGCTGAACCAGACCTCAAGCAACCTGTTTTCTTTGCTCTGTTCTTCTCACACTGGGCTGAGCCTGTTTGAGTCAGAAGTCAAAATTGTGTGGGGGCTGGCGCTGTGGTGTAGTGGGTTAAAGCTGCCACCTGCAGTGCTGGTACCCCATATGGGTGCTGGTTTGTGTCCCAGCTGCTCCTCTTCTTTTTTTTTTTTAATCTTTTTTTTTTTTTTTGACAGGCAGAGTGGACAGTGAGAGAGAGAGAGAGAGAGAGACAGAAAGAAAGGTCTTCCTTTTGCCGTTGGTTCACCCTCCAATGGCCGCCGCGGCCCGCGCGCTGCAGCCGGCGCACCGCGCTGATCCAATGGCAGGAGCCAGGTACTTCTCCTGGTCTCCCATGGGGTGCAGGGCCCAAGCACTTGGGCCATCCTCCACTGCACTCCCTGGCCACAGCAGAGAGCTGACCTGGAAGAAGGGCAACCAGGACAGAATCCGGCGCCCCGACTGGGACTAGAACCCCGTGTGCCGGCGCCGCAAGGCGGAGGATTAGCCTAGTGAGCCACAGCGCCGGCCTGCTCCTCTTCTGATCCAGCTCTCTGCTATGGCCTGGGAAAGCAGTAGAGGGTGGCCCAAGTCCTTGGGCCCCTGCACGCACATGGGAGACCTGGAAGAAGCTCCTAGCTTCGTATCAGCTCAGCTCTGGCCGTTGTGGTCATTTAGGGAGTGAAATGCAGAATGGAATGCCATTCTCTCTCTCTCTCTCTCTCTCTCTCTCTCTCTCTGGTTCTACCTCTCTCTATAACTCTGGCTTTCAAATAAATAAAATAAATATTTTTAAAAAAATATTGTGTGTAGCTCAACAATACCAAGTGCCATTCACTCCCTGCACGTCGCAGCCAGTCCCCTCCCCCTCTGCAGCCAGAGTTCATGGGCAATGGGTTCCCCTCCGTTAGGTGCGTCGCAGGAATCACTCATGCCCCAGTGCACTTATTTCACAGGGCGGAGAGCTCTGACGTAACCTCCAGATGCTGTCGCCCATTTTTCAAAGAGCTACAAACAGGGAGCTGGCATTGTGGCACAGCAGACTAAAGCATCACTTGCAATGTCTCTATCCCATTCTGCTCCCTGCTAATGCACCTTGGAGAGCAGCAGATGATGGCCCAAGTGCTTGGGTCCCTGCCACTCAAGTAGGAGACCCAGATGGAGTTCCTGGTTCTTGGCTTCAGCCCAGCCCTGGATATTGAAGTCATTTAGGGAATGAATCTACAGATGGAAGATCTCTCTCTCTCTCCTCTGTCACTCTGCCTTTCAAATAAATCAAATAAATAAATGTTTAAAAAAAAAGAGGTTCTAACAGCATGTTGTTCCCAAATCATGGAAAAGTCTACTCAAAGATCACTATATTAGGGCCGGCGCTGTGGTACAGCAGGTTAAAGTCCTGGCCTGAAGTGCAGGCATCCCATATGGGCGCTGGTTCAAGTCCCGGCTGCTCTTCTTCTGATCCAGCTCTCTGCTGTGGCCTGGGAAAGCAGCAGAAGATGGCCCAAGTCCTTGAGCCCCTGCACCCATGTGAGGAGACCGAGAAGAAGCTTCTGGTTCCTGGCTTCAGATCAGTGCATTGTGGCCATTGTGGCCATCTGGGGGGTGAACCAGTGGATGGAAGACCTCTCTCTATGTCTCTACCTCTGTCTGTAACTCTGTCTTTCAAATAAATAAAATAAATCTTAAAAAAAGATCATTATATTAAGTAGAGGCAGCACTTGTGTTGCAGCTTGCTAGTAACTGGATTCTATGAAGTTTCATAACTTACAAATTCCTGTCCAGAATGATCACAGCTGATTTCAGTCTTTTGTATTAAAAATTAACTTCAAGGTTTTTGGCTTTATTTGCCCTGTGGGCATTCATGAGTTTTGTGTCTAACCCAGCAACTTATTCGAATGTACATTTTTGCATGCTTGTAATAGTTTTTCAGACCCGTCTTGAACCAGCTTTGCCATCTTAGCACTCCCTCATTGTTGAGTTCAATACATTTTTTTAAAGATTTATTTATTTAGGCCGGTGCTGCGGCTCACTAGGCTAATCCTCCACCTAGCAGCGCCGGCACACCGGGTTCTAGTCCCGGTTGGGGCGCCGGATTCTGTCCCGGTTGCCCCTCTTCCAGGCCAGCTCTCTGCTGTGGCCAGGGGGTGCAGTGGAGGATGGCCCAAGTGCTTGGGCCCTGTACCCCATGGGAGACCAGGAGAAGCACCTGGCTCCTGCCATCGGATCAGCGTGGTGCGCTGGCCGCGGCGGCCATTGGAGGGTGAATCAACGGCAAAGGAAGACCTTTCTCTCTGTCTCTCTCTCTCACTGTCCACTCTGCCTGTCAAAAAATAAAAAAAATTTTAAAAAATATTTATTTATTTATCTGAAAGTCAGAGTTACACACAGAGAGAAGGAGAGGCAGAGAGAGAGAGAAGTCGTCCATCCACCAGTTCACTCCCCAGATGGCCACAACAGCCGGAGCTGTGCCGATCTGAAGCCAGGAGCCAGGAGCTTCCTCCAGGTCTCCCACGCAGGTGCAGGGACCCAAGGACTTGGGCCATCTTCCACTGCCTTCCAGGCCACAGCAGAGAGCTGGATGGGAAGTGGAGCAGCCAGGACTTGAACCAGCACCCACATGGGATGCCAGCACCACAGGCAGCGGCCCTACCCACTGTGCCACAGCGCCGGCCCCTCAATACATTTTTTACTCAAGTTCTTTCTCTAGTTCTTTTTTTTTTTTTCTATACCTCTATGACAATCAGGGTCTCACCTTTCTCAAAATTCTACTTTGGTGTCAGAAAGTCTCCAGAAGAACCTCCTTGGCTCTGACAGCTGGGTACAGAGCAGACCAGGTGAACCCGGCCCACAGAATGGAGTATCTTACTCGGCCATAAAAAGTCCCCAGAATTATTTACAGAAGCTTCCCTGCACGGGACTCAGGGCTCTGTCTCTGTGCTTCAAGTAGGTTAAGGAGGACGATGTAGAGAGGTCTTCCATCTGCTGGTTCACTCCCCAGATGGCCGCAATGGCTGGAGCTGTGCTGATCTAAAGACAGGAGCCAGGAGCTTCTTCCAGGTCTCCCATGTGGGTGCAGGGACTCAAGCACTTGGCCATCTTCTACTGCTTTCCCAGGCCATAGTAGAGAGCTGGATTGGAAGTGGAGCAGCCGGGACTCGAACTGGAGTCCATATGGGATGCTGGCGCTTCAGGCTAGGGCTTTAACCTGCTGCGCCACAGCGCTGGCCCCTCAGATAGGGTTTTACAACCTGGACAGAAGTGATAGCTAGAGGGGCAGAAGGGGGAAGTGAGCAAGCAGAAGTTTCTGGAGAAAGACCAACCTGTCTGCTAACTCAGCCTTGTGTTTTCAGCATGTGATTAAAGAAGTCGACAATCCCGATGCACCTGTATCGTGACTCCTGTGAGGATTCCCACAGAAAAAGCTCAGGGAGGGCCAGCCAAGCTCTGCTGCGGGTGTTCCTAGTTCTTGAGAACCCCAGCATCCTGTCCCAACACACCACTGAGTTTTCCCCCACAAACATGTAAGTAGGGACAACTGCATGTCACCAAGGTGAAGGTCAAAGAAATAGGATGCTCAATGTGGTGGTGCAGTGGGTGAAACCGCCTCCTGCAATGCCAGCATCCTATATGGACGCTGGTTCGAATCCCAGCTGCTCCACTTCCCATCTAGCTTCCTGCTAATGTGCCTGGGAAAGCCCTAGAAGATGGCTCAAGTACTTGGGCCCCTGCTACCCATGATGGTGACCCGGATGGAGCTACTGGCTCCTGGATTCAGCCTGGCCCAGCCCCAAGTCTTATGAACATTTGTGGCGTGAACTAGCAGAGGGAAGATCAAACTTTCTCTTTGTCTCTCCCTGTCTCTGCAACTTTGCCTTTCAAATAAATAAGTGCGTATTTAAAGAATAAATATGATGCTCTGTACATTTCTCTGCCTGAACTTTATTTCTATTTGGAGTCCCTGCTATGGTTTGGATGTAGGATTTCTTGCACAGGGAGCTTGGCCCCCAAAATGCCAGTATTGAGGTGGGGTATCACCTACAAGAACGGCCAGCGCCACGGCTCACTAGGCTAATCCTCCGCCTGCGCCAGCACCCCAGGTTCTAGTCCTGGTCGAGGCGCCGGATTCTGTCCCGGTTGCCCCTCTTCCAGGCCAGCTCTCTGCTGTGGCCCGGGAGTGCAGTGGAGGATGACCCAAGTCCTTGGGCCCTGCACCCCATGGGAGACCAGGAGAAGTACCTGGCTCCTGCCTTCAGATCGGCTCAGCGCGCCAGCCGCAGCGGCCATTGGAGGGTGAACCAACAGAAAAGGAAGACCTTTCTCTCTGTCTCTCTCTCTCTCTCTCTCTCTCACTGTCCACTCTGCCTGTCAAAAAGAGAGAGAGAGAGAATAGATGAATGTCTCCAGGGTGTGGGTTAAGTCTCTTTTCAATGAGCAAGGCCTGTGGGACCGAATGACTTACCATGAGGATGCATTGTTACAGCACAGGCTAGCCTCCACGCTCTGTCTCCCACTCCCACACATGTTTGCATGTATTGCTTGCCTGCTGCTTTCTGCTGTGAGTTGAAGCAATTTGAGTTCTCACAAGAAACTGAACAGATGCTGGCTCCACGCTCTTGGGTCTCCAGAGCTGTCAACCACAGTAAGAGTCTTTGCCGTTGGTTCACCCTCCAATGGCTGCCACGGCCAGCGCGCCGCGGCCGGCGCACCACGCTGATCCGATGGCAGGAGCCAGGTGCTTCTCCTGGTCTCCCATGGGGTGCAGGGCCCAAGCACTTGGGCCATCCTCCACTGCATTCCCTGGCCACAGCAGAGAGCTGGCCTGGAAGAGGGGCAACCGGGACAGAATCCGGCACCCCGACCGGGACTAGAACCCGGTGTGCCGGCCCCGCAAGGCGGAAGATTAGTCTAGTGAGCCGCAGCGCCGGCTACAGTAAGAGTCTTTTCTTTATACATTACCCACCCTCTGATATTTTGTTACAGCAACAAAAAGCAAGGCTAAACCAGTCCCCATTGTGCTGTGTCATGGAAACAGACTTGGATTCAGTTCAGAGCCTCTTCTGTCTCTACCTCCATGGTGCAGAATGGCACAAGGGTGCCAGGATGCTGCTCCTGACTGGTGCCACCCTCATCTGCCTGCTCTGGCCTCAGATGGGCTAAGCAAAACTGCCGCCGCTGTATCCTACAGTTCCAGCTTCTGGTATACCAGAAGTGGCGCTCGTTCAGCTGAATCCTGGTCTTTGGATCCCGCAGCAGAAAATTTTTTTCTGTTTTCATGCCTTAAGCCCATGAGTCTCTTTTAAAAACTTTTTTCATCATTATTTGAGAAGCAGAAAGATAGAGAAAGAAAGTGAGATACAGACAGACAAACAGAGAATTCACATCTGCTGGTTCAGTCCCCCAGGAAGTCTGCAGTGGCTGGGCCTGGCCTGGGGCCAAAGCCAGCAGCCAGGAGAGAGGCTCAGGAACCTAATTACGTGATCCAATCCTGCTGCCTCCCAGGATCTGCATTAACAGGAATCTGGAGTCAGTAGCCAGAGCCAGGCATAGAACCCAGGTGCTTCAATGTGGCACGCAAGGCATCTTCACCAGCCTCTTAGCTGACTCTGCTTGTCTGATTGTCTCACACAGTCACCTTCCTCTGATTGTCTCACACCGTCACCTTCCTCTGATTGTCTCACACCATCACCTTCCTCTGGTTGTCTCACACCAGCACCTTCCTCTGATTGTCTCACACCATCACCTTCCTCTGTGTCTCTCTTAAGTAAGGAAGAAAACAGACCGTGAGTGACTGTCCTCGACAATTGATGACTCAGCATCACTTAACAAGGCCTTTTAGTGTCCATCCGATGGTACAGGACAGTGCTTAGCCACTGTTTTTATCTTATTACTTCCCTCAGAAAAATATTAAACAATACCTCAATTTAATTGTAATTAATTAAATTAATTAGCAATTGGTTGACTGTACACCCACATCCCCAGAGACATTTATTCACAGTAGCTGGAACATGGAAGCAATTCTAGTGCCCTTCAACAGGAGAATGGGTGATCCATCCGTACAATGGAACACTGTACAGCCTTAAGAAGGAAGGACATTCTGGGGCTGGTGCTGTGGCGTAGCGGGTAAAGCCACCATCTGCAGTGCCAGCATCCCATACAGGTGCTGGTTCGAGACCCAGCTGCTCCACTTCCCATCCAGCTCTCTGCTGTGGCCTGGGAAAGCAGTGGAGGATGGCCCAAGTCCTTGGACCCCTGCACCTATGTGGGAAACCCAGAAGAAGCTCCCAGCTCCTGGCTTAAGATCGGCGCAATTCTGGCCATTGCAGCCATCTGGGGTGTGAACCAGCAGAGGGAAGACCTCTCTCTCTCTCTCTCTCCCCCCTCTCCTTCTCTATGTAACTCTGACTTTCAAATAAATAAATAAATCTTAAAAAAAAAGAAGAAGAAGAAGGAAGAACATTCTGACACATGGGATCACCTAGAAAGCCTGGACAACATCAGAAAGACAAATATGTAAGACTCAGCTTATGTGAGGTACTTACAATGGTCTAGTAGAGACAGAAACTAGCATGGAGGTTGCCAGGGGCTACGTGGGAGGATTGGAGAACTGCTATTTAATGGGTCAGAGCTTCAGTATCACAGGTACAAAGAGCTGTGGCGATGGATAGTGCTGAGGGCTGAACCACGTTATGGACTTGAAACACTAGCATACACTCTGAAATAATTATGGTAATAAATGTTATGTTACGTGTGTTTTACCACAATAAAGAAAATACTAGGAGCAAAGAAAGCCCTTGAAGGCCAAAAAAAAAGTCAATAGGTTAGTTAATTGGTTTAATTTATCTATAATGAGAAAAAGTCTTTAGTTCATGTGTGTTAGTGTGTGCTTGTATTGCTATATTTAACCATCTTCTCTTCTCGCTCATGAGAAGGAGAATCATCAACCCCTCACAATATTTTTGCACAAGAGAAATATTCACAGAGAAGCATCCAATGTGGGAAGTATTCTCATTAGCAAAACAACACTAATAATCTTCTCTCACTTTCTCTCAGAGCATACAATTGTCTCACCATCTCAGTAGAGAGAGAAACTGATAATCAAATATAATGCAATGTCTTGACTTCATGGCCTGTCATCCTGTGTTCTGCATGAATCTAAGGATGTGGACGGATGGTAAAATTGGGGAAAAAATCAGAGTGTGGATTCCTGGACTACCAGGCTCAGCAGCTATGCCAGAGTGAAACAGACTTGACTTATTATCTACCCTGACTCCAACCAAAGCCATTGGTGGAAGCCATTGGAATCAGCAGCTTCCAAAAGCTGCCCAGAGGGATTTTTTTTTTTAAATTTTTTGACAGGCAGAGTGGACAGTGAGAGAGAGGGACAGAGAGAAAGGTCTTCCTTTGCCATTGGTTCACCCTCCAATGGCCGCCGCGGCCGGCGCACCGCGCTGATCTGATGGCAGGAGCCAGGTACTTCTCCTGGTCTCCCATGGGGTGCAGGGCCCAAGCACTTGGGCCATCCTCCACTGCACTCCCTGGCCACAGCAGAGAGCTGGCCTGGAAGAGGGGCAACCGGGACAGAATCCGGCACCCCGACCGGGACTAGAACCCGGTGTGCCGGCGCCGCAGGCGGAGGATTAGCCTAGTGAGCCGCGGCGCCGGCCCCCCAGAGGGAATTGTAGTAGTCCCAGCACCAGTGGCATCAGCATTAATGATTCTGGAATTTGATAACAAATGCAGAATCCCAGGAATCAAAGTCTATATTCAAAAATATAAACTCGGGCCATGTCAGACGCACACTCATGCACCAGAAGTTCTGCTTGGAGCACACTGAGTCACTTCAGTCCTTTTAGAAGCACCTCACCTTCACTGCTTACTTCCATCAGGTCTCGAGGCGCACTCAGCTCCCAGCTCATCCTGGCATCTCCCTTCATGGAGGCCAAATGGAGCACACACACTCCACTTCCAACCACTGCTTTCCTCATCTGCATGCACTGCACAGCAGCTTCAGTCTTTCGACTGGTGAGTACCCTTGTGTTGTCTTCCCTCCACGGCCTGATGCCCGAATCCCAGAAGGGACACAGACGGTCACAACTCATAGCCATACATCCATGAAAGTTGTACTAGAGCTGGATCACTTAGTGCCCACCACAGTGTTGGTCCCGTTTCTCAATAAAATTGGGTTAAATCTCAATCCACCAAGTAGCTGACCCATGTAACTGATGAGACTCGTGTAACTGACAGGACTGGTGTAGTTGACAGGACCACATAATTTGCCACTTCGGTCTTTATTATTCCAAAATATAGCAGCAAATGGGACTGAATAACTGGATAGCCACTATGAGAAAACAATAATTTCAACTCTCCCATGTCTTTCTGTCCATAAAATTTCCTTTGAAATGAATCATGGGCTTAAATATAAAAGCTTATGTCATAAAGATTCTACAAAGAAATTATTGAAGAATATTTTTTCAATCTTAGGATAGGCAAAAAATTCTTGGAACACATAATATACCGCCAATAAGAAAAATGGATAAATTGAAATTCACCATATGAGAAGGAAACAAAAAAAGACAGAAATGTATACCCCGAAGGACTTGTATACATATTTTATGAAGAACTCCTAAATAACTTAATAATAAACAAACACAATTTTTAATGGGTAAAAGACAACCAGAAACTTCAAAAAGGAAGACTCACAAGCAGCCAATAAATAGATGAAAAAATGCTCAGCATCATTAATCGTTGGGTAAATGCAAATGAAATCTAGAATGAGATCACTCTACATACTAACTAGAATGGTTACAACTAAAAGCATAACAACACCAAATGAAGATGTTAAGTATGTATGATCCCTTCACGGACTTCTGTAGCAGATATTTATGCAATTCTTTTGAGAGTTTAAATTTGTACAGCCACTTTAGAAATGTTTGAGTGATTTGTTCAAAGTTACATATGCACCTACTTTAAGGCTCTGCAATTCTACTCTTGGATTATTATTGAAAGGAACTGTGTTCATACATCCACGAAGATGTATACATGAATTTTCATAGCATCTTTGTTTAATCAGAAACAACCCAAAATCTGGCAAAAGACATATGGATAAGAAAATTGTACTTTATTCCTACAATAGGATTCTATTCAGCAATAAAGAATGAACTGTTGTTACAAGCTACAACCTAGTTAAATCTCAAAAGCATTATACTGAGCTAAAGAACTCAGGCACAAAACAATATATGCTTCTAATTACTAAAAGTTCTAAGAGTGGAAAAACTAAAATAGAATAATAAAAATGAGAACAGGAGGAGACATTTGGCACAATAGTTAAGGCATCCCACATGGAAGTGCCTGGGCCCCAGCTCTACTTCTGACTCAAGCTTCCCGCTAATGCATACCCAGGAGGCACCAGATGATGGCTCAAGTACTTGGTGCCTGCCACCCATGTGGAAGACTCATGGAATTCCGGACTCCTGGCTTCAGCCTTTCCCAGTGATAGCTGTTGCAGGCATTTGGGGAGTGAACCAGTGGGTGGGAGATTCCTCTATCTCAAGGCGTGTTTTCTTGTGTGTGTATGTCTACTTTTCAAATAAATTAATCTTTAATTTGAAAATGATGACAATGTGTGCCTTGCTGAGGGTGAGATGAATGAATGGGAAGGGACACAATGGAACTTGGGAGTGATAGAAACATTCCATATCTTGATGAGGTGTGTGTTCTACAGGGGTGAACACTTGTCAGAACTCATCAACCAGTGCACATAAGAACCATGTACTTCACTGTATGGAAATTATGCCTCGATTTTACAGAAAAAGTGTAAAGGGGGGATAAACTTCAAAAACAATAAATAAAATAATATTTAATTGGTGTTACAACATGAATGATTTCAGTGATTAATTGGACTAAAACTCTTGTAAAGTTTCCATCGATTTGTTTTCAACAAAGTTGAATGAAAATCAATCGGTTGCCAGTTGACTGTTAAGAAGATGATTGTACTTGTTTTGTTTTGTTTCTAGGTTTTTTGACAGAGAAATATATAGTACATTGACATTGTCTATAGCCCCCTCACATGCAATAGAATTCCAGAACATCTTTCTCCTATCTAACTAAAACCGTTATTTAAAAAAATGTGTATTTACTTATTTATTAGAGATATAGAGTTACAGACAGAGGGAGAGACAGAGAGAAAGGTCTTCCATCTGCTGGTTCACTTCCCAAAAGGCTGCAATGGCAGAGCCAGGCCAATCTGAAGCCAGGAGGCAGGAGTTTCCTCCAGGTCTTCCACGCTGGTGCAGGGACCCAAGGACATGAACCATCTTCTACTGCTTTCCCAGGCCACAGCAGGGAGCTGGATGGGAAGTGGAGCAGCCGGGACTCAAACCAGCTATACCACAGTGCTAGCCCCTAACTATAACCTTTCAATCAACATTTCCCCCTGCTCTACCCATTGGGCATTTTTTGTCATATAACCCAAAAGATCTCATATTTGAGTGACATAACAAAACTTCTATCCATTTTTACTTATCTATGTTAAAATATTTCTTACCGTTTCTATAAAATTAAGCTACAAGACAACAAAAGGGGTGAAGGAAGATAGAACTCCAGGACAAGTGACTTGATAGTGCCCCGCTATATGTTGAATTCCTTCTCTGTAATCCAAGAAAGTACAAGTTGTCATCCAACTGGCACATCTGCTCTCAAGTACTTTGAAGAAAACAGTGTGGAAAGCAAGGCTCTGACAATCTGGTTGTCACAGCTACCACTTCTTTGGCTTGCACAGCACCTCTTCTCTCTTCTAATGGTGGTAAATTAGTAGTCTTCATTGTTCTCCCAGCAATGTTACTAGAAAATAAGTCTAGTATGTTAGGGCAAAGTAATGAACACAACTATGTTAAAACAACGAAGCGTGAAGCCTCAGTTCTTCCCGGGGAACGGAAACATCTTAATTCCAGATTTTATTTATTTTCCCAAAAGGCACTTGGCAGGTAAGGAGTTATTGCCTTTTCCCACTTTAAACCCAACCAGTGGCCAATTCCTTAACATCAGAAACACTGCCTTGTACCACAGTTTGTCTCACTAGCAAAGACATACCACAGACACTTCCAATTTTTTAAGTCCCTTATTACATTTTTTTTTTTCAAAAGAAGGTTACAGAACTGTGAGGTAGTTTAAATGTTAAGACTTAGCAAATTAACACTATTGATCTAAAAAATACAGTTAAAAATGATAGTCAAAGTCACAACATAGCTACAGAATTTATAAAAATATGTGTTACAACTTCCCACCATGGGATTTAATGATGTACACGTTTAAAATATCAAACCCAGAAGAGTAGCTAACTCTTCTGTGACTTGGGGATAACAACAAAAGTCTGCATTTAAGACTCAACCATAGGTTGTTTCCAAGAAGTCCACATTAAATCTAAAGACCCAGAGGCAGGCATTTAGCCCAGCAGTTAACATGCCAACTAAGACATTCACATCTTATAATAGAGTACTGGGTTTGCTACGTGGTTCCAAGTCCTGACCCCAGCTTCCTGCCAGTGCAGACCGTGAAAGGCAGCCGTGATGGTTCAAGTAACCAAGTTCCTATCACCCGTGTAGGAGACTAGATTAAGTTCTCAGACATTGCAATCATTTAGGGAGTGAGCCAGCTGGTAGGAGCACTCTCTCTCTCTCTCAAATAAAGAAATACATGAAAAATTTTAAAACATTTAATCACTCAGGTAGATTAAAAGTAAATGTATGAAGAAAGATACATTTGCTTATACTAATCAAAAGGAAGCCAGAGGAGCGACTGTGTCAATTTCAAGCAAAGCACACTTCAGAACAATAAGAATTACCAGGAATAAAGAGGGGCATCACGTAACAATCAAAGATCCATTCTCTAAGAAGATACAGCAATACTAAATGCATATGCACCTAACAGTAGAGCAGCTTAAAAGAAGTAAGGTAAAAGTGGTAGAACTCCCAGAAGTAGTGGACAAATCCACTAAGACATTTGGAGGCTCCAATCCCCCTCTTTGATAGTTGATAGATGAACCAGGCAGAAAAATCACTAAGGACATAGATTGTCTTAATGAAACTAACAGCATAATCAAATTGACTTTTAATTATATTTTATTTTGTTCTTATTTTAAATTGTTTTTATTTGATTTTCATTTTAGTCTTCACTTAAAATTTTAAATTGTAGTAAAATATGCTTAAGATAAAATTTACCATTTTAATCACTTTGTATGAAGGAAAGAGATCTATTTAACTCACCATTTTGGGTCAACTCCATCTACTCGGATGCTTGTTAGGGGCCCCCTGGCTGCCCCAATTCATAGCAGATGGCAACATGGCAGAAGTGTGTGCAAGAGGACAATATCGCATAGTGGACAGATCACACAGCAAGTGCAGGGATGGGGCCAGTACTCTCCTCTAACAACCTACTCACATGGGAACTAACAGGGCTCCCACAAGAAGAACTATCTTCATCCCTTTTGAGGGCCCTATGTAATTAATCCCCCAATGCCCTCTTTATCGTATACCAAGCTTCACTTCTTAAAAGTTCACCATCCCGGCACCGCGGCTCACATGGCTAATCCTCCGCCTTGCAGCGCCGGCACACTGGGTTCTAGTCCCGCTCGGGGCGCCGGATTCTGTCCCAGTTGCCCCTCTTCCAGGCCAGCTCTCTGCTGTGGCCAGGGAGTGCAGTGGAGGATGGCCCAAGTCCTTGGGCCCTGCACCCCATGGGAGACCAGGAGAAGCACCTGGCTCCTGGCTTAGGATCAGCGCGGTACGCCGGCCGCGGCACGCCGGCCGTGGTGGCCATTGGAGGGTGAACCAACGGCAAAAGGAAGACCTTTCTCTCTGTCTCTCTCTCTCTCACTATCCACTCTGCCTGTCAAAAAAAAAAAAAAAAAAAAAAAAAAGTTCACCATCTCTTGGCACCACCACATTGAGGACCAGGTATCCAACACTCGAAGCCTTGGGCGAAACACTCACACCACATCCAAAGCACAGCAAACTTAATGATGAGCATAAAGCAACCTGAAAGTAGCCAAAACAGCCTATACTACCTTGAAGGCACTTGAGGGCCAGTGTGCCTGAATAAGGACAATTACGTGTTGAAATGACCATGGGGGAGCAGACAAGGAAGGTTTAGGAAACCTTGTCAAGTTGCTCTGAAGAAAAGTCAGCCACCTTCAAATACTCACATTTCCTCTTGTAATGAAACTGGTGGAAACCTCCCTGGGAGGCTCAGTGTCTCATCCAGTACCTACCTCATCCACAGGGAGTGAACTGGGTCTTTCAAGAATATCCAAGGACAACCCTCAAGAATATTGAGATGAACCAGAAATCTGAGGCTTAAGAGCCCATCATTTAACTTTAGACATAGGCCATACTGTCCAGTAAAGATAGAACGATTGAGCTATTAGGAACAAATAAAGCTTTGGACCTGTGAGATGAAATTTTTAAGAATAGGATGCATTGGGGGCTGGTGCTCTGGCATGGTGGGATAAGCCCCCACTCACAGTGCCAGCCTCCCATAGGGCTGCCTGTTCAACTCCTGGCTGCTCCTCTTCCAATCCAGCGCCCTGTTAATGTGCCTAGCAAAGCAGTAGGGTGGGGGGACCCAAGTGTTTGGACCCCTGCACCCACATGGGAGACCTAGAAGAAGCTCCTGGCTCATGGCTTCAGTCTGGCCCAGCCCTGGCTGTAGTGGTCTTTGGGGAGTGAACCAGAGGATGGAAAACTTCTCTCTCTCTCTCTCTCTCTCTCTCTGTAACTCTGCCTTTCAAATAAATAAAATAAATCTTAAAAAAAAAATAGAATCTGATGTATGAAGAGCCAAAAACATTCTAAGTAAGTCCATTCTTTTAGGGATCAAAATTTATCACTGTCTTTTGCACATTAGACCCACCTAAGTCTCTTTATTAATGTCTCTAACAAACCTCACCCACACAATTTGCACTTAACTGTCATTTGCATAGGTGTCCCCGGGGAATCCCTGTTTGCCATCAGGGAGGAGAAGTTCTAATGTACAAACTGTGCATTTGGGCAATGATCCGTGTTTTGCACATGGGCTGCCCCGCCCCAGCCATTTGCCTCTGGGACTAACTCTCCCCAGACAATCATCTCCCTCCCTCTCAGCTAGGCTGTGCTGCCTTCATTTTGCTGAGCCTTGCTTTTTCTTGCATCCAAAGGGGCTCAAGGACAAGTGTTCCTGGCTCCCTGTTTGCAGCCTTGATCATCATGCAGAGGCAGACATGGGCCTCCTGAGCAGTCCTGATCCGATGTCCAGAGTGGCGTAGAAGCCTGAATGTGCACACGGTGGTCCTCTCCGGCCCCCGCCCCGTGGAGCACTGAGGCCACACATTGGATGTGGGAGGGCCCTGGCTTATGGAAGGACTGAACTGGGAAACAGAGACTGTTAGGAAACTGGTGCAGTTTTATCTGTGGCGCGATCTACACCCTGATTTACATCCTATGCCCTGGCTCCCGCCGCCGCCGCCATTTCGGAAAGCCAGGTGGCCCCATGGCCCAACAACCTGTGCCAAGCTCCACCCCCATCCTAATGGGATTCGCTGCTCCTGCTTCCCTGCCCGCCCTCTGGCAAAGTTTTAAAAGGACCTGTTCCTGACAAGTGGCTCTCGGCTCCTCTCGTCTGCTCTCCCTTCCTCCTCTCGTCTCTCTTGGCTTCTCTCCTGCTCACTCTCTCCTCTCGTCTCTCTCTCCTCTCTCTTTAGCCTCTTCTCCTCTCTCACTTCTCCTCTCTCTCTTCTTTCTCTCTTACTCTCCTTTTCCCTCTTCACCCCTTCCCTCTGCTCTGCTGGGTTTTCCCCAATAAACCCTTTCCCTTACTCCGGTGTTTTGTGACAGCCTAACACAGACTTCCCTTGATCCCCTGGGGCCACCATGCCTTCATCTTGTTATTCTCCCTCTCACACAACATCCACCTCACCTTGGAGAGCCCAGCCACCCTGAGCCACTGTTTAGATCCATTTCAGAGCAGGGGGCACCAGCTATGCTCTCTTCCTCACCCAAGGATGACTTTATTCCCAAAACAGTAGGAATCAGGAGAGGGAAAAGACAGACGAGGAAGGCTGGGGAACACTCCCGCCCCCTAGTAGCCCTAACCCCACCCAGAACAAGTAGAGAATTTCCTAGATCGTCATCAGTGTTTTAATACCTTGCAGATTGCCACACCACACAGTCCCTTATGGTGTTGCCAGATTTCCTCTTTCTGAAAAGAGTCATAGGTTTGATTGGAAAAGTATGTCACTTTCACATGAGTTCTTGAGAAACTTTTGCTTTTCATAAGTTTAATTTTCACAGAAATGGAAGAAACACATGGGATGGCAAGTCAGCAGCAGAAATGTCCTGGACTGGGGGAGGGGAGGGGAGGAGCACCGAGGGGGAGGGGCAGGAGCACAGAGAAACACAAGGAGGGAGGGGGGAGGAGGAGGGAGGGCAGGAAGAGGAGGGGACTCCTCAGCCGCTGCCCCAGGGCTATCTGACAAAGGCGGCAATGCCCACCACCTACAGGACGGCCTCCAGGGGTTGCCCTTGGTGCCTGGAGAGCAGCAGAGCAATGGGGTGAGTGAGGCTGGGGTGGCAACGGAGCCGGACTCCCCCGCCCCTATCCCCACCCCACCTCCGGGGACCTCCTCACCCGGCCAGGGACTCGGGCGGCTGGGGGAGTTTGCTTCCCCCAGAGTCTCAGACATCTCTCTTAACTCCAAGTGAGACTGGAAGAGGTTTTGTTTATAACCCCTCAAAATACTTGACTCTGGGCTAAGGCCAGTTCTGGGAAATTTCAAAAACACAGAAAAAAAAAACTGCATGTTTCACCAACAAACAGGCCAGACACAGATATTGCCCAGCCCCAGCCTGAAGGGTGTGGTGTGCTTGGGGACATCCCCTGTGGGGCAAGATCACACCCACCTAGTGTGGGCCCAAGGCACCTTGGAGGAACCAAGTCACCGTCCGCAGAGGTGACAGCGGTGACAGTGAGGTCACTGGTTCACTCCCACACACCCCACGGAGTCCCAGGTCCTAGGACAAGGAGGAGAGCAGGAGCCCCACTTCCTGGGTTCCTTGCTGGACCCTGGGTATCACAGGTGTATGTGCGAGGGGTCTCGGTCAGGGTCCGGCAGTGGCGTTTGTAGCAACAGGGTCGGGTGCAATCCAGTCTCATCTGCAGGGAGACAGAATGGGAGAACAGGGTGACCTCTGGGGAGGGAGGCGTCCATACTCACTTCTGTGTCCCCGAGTCGTGGACAAGAATTAACCCCACGGTGAGCTACTTCTTCCTTCAAGGGATGCACATGCAACTGGACTAGGGGCTGGGGACCAGAACAAGACATATCACATTGGAATGTAAACAAAAGGCAGCTTAAATCAATTCGCAGGTCATAGATACCAAGAATCTTTGTGCAATCTATGAAGAAATGTCTTCCCAGATAACAGAAAGCTGATTTTTGTACCTAAATTCTCCCCCAAGCTCCTGGGGGGGGGGGTTTGTTTTGTTTTGGTTTTGGTTTTTTTCCTGTAGTTTCTTGTATGTATGTATGTATGTATTTTGGACAGGCAGAGTTAGACAGTGAAAGAGAGAGACAGAGAGAAAGGTCTTCCTTCCTTAGGTTCACCCTCCAAGTGGCCGCTACGGCCGGTGCTGCGCCCATCCGAAGCCAGGAGCCAGGTGCTTCCTCCTGGTCTCCCATGTGGATGCAGGGCCCAAGGACCTGGGCCATCCTCCACTGCCTTCCCGGGCCACAGCAGAGAGCTGGACTGGAAGAGGAGCAACCAGGACAGAATCCAGTGCCCCAATGGAAACTAGAACCCCAGGTGCCAACGCAGGCGGAGGATTAGCCTAGTTAGCCGTGGCGCCCGCCTTCCTGTAGTTTCAATAGATTAATCAAGGTTGAGGGGCCCTCACTGTGGCTTGGTGGGTAAAGCGGCCGCCTGCAGTGCCAGCATCCCATATGGGCACCGGTTCAGGTCCCGGCTGCTCCACTTCCAATCCAGCTCTCTGCTATGGCCTGGGGAAGCAGTAGAAGATGGACCATGTACTTGGGCCCTTGCACCCACATGGGAGACCCGGAAGAAGCTCCTGGCTCCTGGCTTCGGATCAACAAAGCTCTGGCTGTTGTTGCCAACTGGGTAGTAAACCAAAGATGGAAGACCTCTCTCTTGCTCGCTCTCTTTCTCTCTGTCTCTGCCTCTCAAATAAATAAGTAAGATTTTTAAATAAATCTTTAAAATCAAGGTTGAGTGCCTGGTAGTGCCCATGGACTTGCCCTTGGTTTCTGTGAACGTGAATTTCTGGTCCCACTGAGAGAATGTAAGGAAAGTGCTGTGGTTCTGCAGCAGACAACAGGAGGAGCCTGTCTCCCTGTTTCCCTCCCCCCCCCCCCATGGCACTTTCCCTTCACCCCACCTTTGTCACAGGTGAGAAGCTCTCTTTAGTACATTTCAACACGAGCTTGCATGCACGGCACTAACTAGTCATCCGCAAAAGCAATTCACATCGAGGTCCAGTTTGCATGCTCGCCATGCAGGGCTGTGGCACAGCCATTGTAATGTGCAAAACAGATTTCACTGCAGTCTGTTCACTCATGTGGATTTATAGCAGTCAGGGCAGCCACTGAAATGATCAGACTTCCTAGGACAACTCGTGCAGAAACAGAACCTAAATCATCACCCTTATCTTCAGTTTTGCTCGCTCACTCTCTCTCTCTCTCCCCTCCCTTCTCTCTCCCTTCTTCTCCCTCTCTCTCTCTTTCTCTCACTCTCTCTCCCTCTCCCCCCTCTCTCCCTCTCTCCCTACCTCTTTCCCTCTCCCTTCTTCTCTCCTCTCTCTCTCTTTCTCTTGCTCTCCCTGTCCCTCTCTCTCTCCCCCCTCCCTCTCCCTCCTCCCTCTCCCTCTCTCTCTCCTTCTCCCTCCCTCTCTCCCCCTCCCTTTCTCTCTCCCTTCTTCTCCCCTCCCTCGCTCTCTTTCTCCCTCTCTCTCTCCCTCTCCCCCCCACTCCCTCTTTCCCTTTCTACCCCCCACTGTGATGATGTACTTGCTGCATTTTGCCACAGACTGGCCTCTTAAAAGGCAAATGGACTGGATTAACACTTCTTAGGAGGGCTCTATCAACATAACCTAGAATACAGAAACCAAGGCTGAGCGTCCAGTTCAAGAAGCTCTAAGCTACAGAGTGCTGGACTCCCGGGGAAATCCCTCTTAGGTATTTAACCAGCACGCTGGTTTCTTGAGGAGGCATTAGAGAAAACGTGGGCTGCGGTGAGCTTGTTCACTGTGGCAGGCTATGAGGTCACTCAGAGTGAGGAAATGAATGGATCCAAGTAACATAAGCTTAAATATATATCTGACCACAACGCTTCCCCCAGACCCTAAGGGCCAGTTTGCTCCTCTTTGTGGCTTTGGGTTATTGTGATAAAAGGTCTAGTTTGACAGTCAATAAGCAATGACGCTCAACAGGTGTAGGACACAGCCTAGAAAAATGATTGACGGGCCAGCTGTCCGCTCTGGGTTTTATCTCTGCAATTGTCTGGAAGCCAGGGTGCCTGTTGAAATGGGCGTATTGTCAGTGACTAATAGGATTGCCACACAGGAATTCAGAACCCATGGTGCATCCCTACTGGGGAGCCATCAGATTGCAATGGATGAAAGTTATAAGGAAGGCGACCATAGCCCAGGCATTCCCTTACATTGCAAAGTTTTCATTTTTGAGATTCAGAAATACATTGCTGAGCTCATTTGTTTTCTTTTTTTTTTTAAGATTTATTTATTTATTCAACTAGCAGAGTGACACAGAGAGATGGAGAGACAGAGAGAGAAGGAGATTTCCTAATCACTGGTTCCCTCTCCAAATGGCTAGAACAGCCAGGACTGAGCCAGGCTGAAGCCAGGGACCACCAGTAGTTCCACCCAGGTCCCCCTTCATGGGTGGCAGGGGCCCAAGTACAGGGGTCATCATCCATTGCTTTTTGAGGCACATTAGCATGGAACTGGATTAGAAGTGGAGCAGCCAGGACTAGAACCAGCACCCATATGGGATGTTGGCACTGCAAGGGGAGGCTTCACCTGCTGCGCCATAGTGCCAGTCTGGAGATTGTTTCCAACATGAATGTGGGGCACACATCCAAACCAAAGCAATAAATAAGCAAGAACTCAAGTCCATTTCCCATTCACACCTGAGTGTCAAGGCCTGCATATCTGACAACATCCAGGGAAATCCTAGATGTGAGATCTCTCAGCCAGCATGTTCATGACATATCTCCACAGGTTGAGAGGCACAGAAAAATCACTGGTGGATGAGGGAGAGTGCAAGCTAGCACAGAGCTTTGTCATTTTACTTTTAGGGGGACAGGTTGCTGGAAGCTTATTGCTAATGGTGAATTTACTCATCAGCCTATATCAGACCAATCTTTTTGTTTGGGAAAGGTACCAAACTGAAACCTTTTGATCACTGGTATATGAGAGCTATTCAAGATCCCCCTACTATTCTGGGATCTTTTTTTTTTTTTTCTTGGAAGGTAGGGCTGGGGAAGGGGGAAGGAAAGGGGAGATGATGGAGAGAGAGAGAGAGAGAGAGAGAGAGAGAGAGATCTTCCGTCCACTTGTTCACTCCCCATGGCTACAATGGTCAGGGCCGGGCCAGGCTGAAGCCAGGAGGCAGGAACTTCTTCCAGGTCTCCCACATGGGTAGCAGGGCCCCAGACACTTGAGCCGTCCTCCACTGCTTTTCCCAGGCCATTAGCAGGGAGATGCATTGCCAGCACAGCAGCCAGGACTCAAACCAGTATCCATACGGGATTCCAGTGTTGCAGGCTACAGCTTCACCTACTACATCACAACACCTGCCCTCCACCCAATATTCTGAGACAAGAGCATATGAGAGTTTTTCAGCTTGTTGTGGAAATTGGAGACTTTGACTAAACAGGAAAATGAGGCGTTGTAGTATCTCTTTCTACATTTGCATAAAAGCCACAGAATCTTGGGGCAGAAATAATCATGGAAGAATGTCACTCTGGTCTCAGCATTTTTCTGCTGCCAACACACTCTAATCCCATCCTCCATGGTAAAGAGGTACCACAGTCCTATCCTGTCTAAAGCAAAGTATGCTGGGTATTACCTGGTGATTGGGATGTAGCAGAAGTTGGTAAACTGCACCCAAAGGTGGACCATCTGTTTTTGTAAATAAACTTTTATTGGAACACAGCTATACCCATTCTCTGGTGTGTGACAATACATCACTGCTTTTGTACTGTCATGTCAGAGTGCAGAAGCTATGATGCTAAGGCACTTCAAAAATTTAAGGAGGGACCAACACTGTGGCATAGCAGGTAAAGCCGCTGCCTGCAGTGCCGGTATCCTATATGGGGGCTGGTTCGAGTCCTGGCTGCTCCACTTCCAATCCAGCTCTCTGCTATAGCCTGGGAAGCAGTGGAAGGTAGCCCAAGTTCTTAGGCCCCTGCACCCATGTGAGAGACCCAGAAGAATCTCCTGGCTTCAGATCAGCCCAGCTCCAGCTTTTGTGACCATTTTGGGAGTGAACCAGTGGATACAAGACCTCTCTCTACCTCTCTGCCTCTCTGCAATTGTGCCTTTCAAATAAATAAATAAATCTTAAAAGGTTCAAAGGAATTGGAATAAAAAGAGTAAATTCATTTTGAAGCAAAAACAATTGAAATCCATGCCTATGAAGGATCTTCGTTGGTGCAAAATGCATATCATTGAAAAACTGTGCATGGATTTCAAACTTCTTTGCACCAAAATCAATTTATCTTATAATTGCATTTTGCCACCAACTTCTTGAAGTACTCAGAGACCCCACGGCTCCACAGCCTAAAATGCTTACGATCATGTCCTTTAAGTAAAAGTTTGCCGACTCCTGGAAGCAGAAGGATTTCATGGTGTTGCTAATGGCTTGGCTGTGATGAGAGGATGCACTGATTTCCATCAGTAACAGAAGCACACCTGGAGTGGTGATCGCAGGCAGCCGTTCTTCCTGGCAACGCCAATAGTCTTCAGCATAGTGGCCACGTGGCAGGACTGGCGGGCAAAGTGGCCATGTGGCAGGACCAGCACCCCAGCAACCTGCAGGCGCTTTTTTGTTGTTGTTGTTATAGTTGATTTGAAAAGCACCAAACAAGGCCAATTTTGAGCTGTTTCCCCTGCCTCGCTGTCCCCAATAAAAGCTGGGGCAAAGGCTTCCCCCAACCCCTGCTCTGCCCTTTCGACTGCCCCTGGTGTTATGCCTGCGTCCTGCAAAGCACAGCCTGCCCCTCCCCACCGCAGGAAACCAAAGCAGAAAACCTAATCTTTCAAAGGCACAGGACTTCCTAAAACTACCTTTACCAATTGAGACTTGAGCACAACACAAGGACCGAGTCTCCGCTCTGGTTGCACAAATCAAGCCTCTAGCAACCAGATTTACTGTTTGTTTTGTTTGAGAGTCAGAAAGACAGACAGAGAGAAGGCCCTCATCTACTGGTTGACTGCCCAAATGCCCACAAACACCAAGGCCGGACTAGGGCCAGATCCTCAATCCAGGTCTCCTATGTGAGAAGCAGAAACACAATCACCTGAGCCATCGCCAGCACCTTCCGGGATCTGCATTAATAGGAAAAGGGAGTCAGATGCCATAGCCAGGTATTGAACCTAGGCACACAGGTTTAATGGGACGCAGCATGTTAACCACTAGGCTAAGCACTCACCCCATTCTACTCAATGTTTCAACACTTCTACAAACCATGTAGTGTCTGGCCGGCGCTGCGGCTCACTAGGCTAATCCTCCACCTTGCGGCGCCGGCACACCGGGTTCTAGTCCCGGTCGGGGCGCCGGATTCTGTCCCGGTTGCCCCTCTTCCAGGCCAGCTCTCTGCTGTGGCCAGGGAGTGCAGTGGAGGATGGCCCAAGTGCTTGGGCCCTGCACCCCATGGGAGACCAGGAGAAGCACCTGGCTCCTGGCTTCGGATCAGCGCGGTGCGCCGGCCATTGGAGGGTGAACCAACAGCAAAGGAAGACCTTTCTCTCTGTCTCTCTCTCTCTCACTGTCCACTCTGCCTGTCAAAAAAAAAAAAAAATCACGTAGTGTCCTAAGAGGCTGCCTAGCCATATCTTTCCTATAACCCCGTGACCAGTTGATCATCACCAAGGATGCCTGTGAATTCGAGAGCTCTGGTTCTTGTACCAGCTCTGCTGTCCATGTAGTACACACACAACCACTTCTACTTCCCACGTTAAAGAGAGAGAACGCATTTACGCCTCAACATCTCGCACTAAGTCCTCCGCCTGTAGAGACGCACAGAATGTTACGCAAGTGCTGCTGCTTTTCATCCTGAGATTTTTATCAACGGGATAGAATTCACGTGACACAGATGACACGTGACAAGTCCAAGCCCACGTCCTCATCTTTTACAAGTTTGGATTTCTGTACAATACCAAGGGAATCTGGCCATCTCAACATCATTTAGCGTGGCCACCACTCAGCCCAGATTTCAGAGGCAGAAACAAGCAACCACTTGGAACCACCCCCCACTGCTGTAACTAACACATTGTATCCAGAATATTTGCGAGTGAATGCAGTTGTAGCCATTATAACTCTCTCTTTCATCCTTGATCCAGCTACCGCTTAACCCAACCCCACCCCAATCTCCAGACTTCACAACACCCGTAACTTGGCAAGATCATGTAACAAGCAGATACTGCTTGTCTTGCAACTACCTGTACTTAGCTGCAGGAGGCTAGGCCTTAATGCTTACTTGGGTTTCACAACCTTTAATCCCAGCCAGCACATGTAAGAAATTCCAGACTCCCCTGTGTCTTGGAAGTCAGTTGCTAACAACCACTTCTAGCATCAGTTTAGGTAGCATTGAAGGTTCTGATTTGAATGCAGCAGTATCACCTCTGACTGATACAGGTAGGAAAGAGAACTACCAAAACATATTGTGGGCACCAGCACTGTGGCGTAGCAGGTAAAGCTGCTGCCTGCAGTGCCAGCCTCCCATATGGGGGCTGGTTCGAGTCCTGGCTGCTCCACTTCCAATCCAGCTCTCTGCTATGGCCTGGGAAAGCAGTGAAAGATGGCCCATGTCCTTGGGCCCCTGCACCCCTGTGGGAGGACCAGAAGAAGCTCCTGGCTCCTGGCTTAGGATCAGCCCAGCTCTGGCCATTGTGGTCAACTGGGGTGTGAACCAGCATATGGAAGACCTCCCTTTCTCTCGCTGCCTCTCCTCTCTCTGTGTAGCTCTTTCAAGTAAATAATAAATCTTTTTAAAAAAAATACACATTATGGGAGTGGGTGTTCAGCCTAGCAGTCAGACACCAGCTAAGCCTCCTGTATGCAACATTCTAGTGCGTGGGTTCAAGCCCCAGTTCCAGCTCCTTTCTCCAGTTTTTTTTTTTTTTTTCCAGTGCAGCCCCTGGGAGGCAGCAGGAAGGCCCAGGTAACTGGGTTCCTCCCACCTGTATTGAGTTTTGAGCTCCCAACATCAAACCTCTGGCTACAGCAGGCAGTTAGGAAGCGAATCCGCGGATGAGAACTCTGTGTGTGTGTGTGTGTGTCCCTCTATCTTTTCCTCTTGTGACTCTCAAAAACTGAATTACAAAAATTTTTTAAAGACATCACATATCTCACAGAAAATTTCAGGAAGGCTGGAGACTTAGGGAATCAATCAATCAAGAATGATGCCTAAAATCTCATTGCAGAACTGCTGGTGAGAATGCCCTGAGCCACAGCCAGCAAGATCAGAGGGGGCAGTGCCCAGAGAGACCTCCAGCCCACACCCTGGACACCACCCTAACTACCCCAGCTGCTGCTGCTGCAGGAACGCTCCCCAAAGCCATCAGTCTCACAACCCTTGCAAGATTCCAGCAGAGGCCTCTTATCTGCAGATCCCAGATTCTGTCCCCCTAAGTTTCATGCAGGCATGTTCTCAAATTGAATCAGTCTCTGTAAGATGAAGTGGCCCCAGGGCTCATCACGTGAAGGAATTCCCAAAAGCGTGGGAGGAACTCAGATGTTGGGCAGCCCAAAGAGCGTGGCACCTGTTCACTGTAGGACATTTTATACACGCTCTAGCACAGCACTGGGTAGGTAACTGGTGCCTAACTGGTGTTCATGGAAAGTACTGACGTGTTGTAATCGAAGACTAGGAGACTATGCTCACTTCTGTCTTTCTGGTCCACTTTTGGACAATTCTACATATAGTAATTTCCATTTGTGCAACTTACACCACAATTCACTTGCTCCTTATGTCAAATCTCATTTTTAATACAATCTGTTTTTTAATAAAAAAGTATTTATTTGAGAAGCAGAGAAACAGGCAGACGGACAGAGATCTTCCACCTACTGCTTTGTTCCCCAAATGCCCACAAAGGCCAGAACTGAACCAGGCTCCTGGTTCCTGGCTCCTGGCTTTGGACTGGCCCAGCTCCAGCCATTATGGCCATTTAGGGGGTGAACCAACAGATGGAAGATCTCTCTCTGTGTCTCTCCCTCTCTCTCCCTGTAACACTGCCCTTCAAATAAATAAAATAAATCTGTAAAAAAACAGACTTCTCACCACATTTCTGGTGCTGCTGTTGACAGTACACATTTGTTCTGCCAAGATGTCCTTCTGCCAGTGCCAGCTCACAATCTGATATTAATCTATGATGGTTTCCCATTAAAGTATTAGGAATGAGTGTTGACGTGTGACAGCCTAATTAAAAACAAGGTATGTCCATAAAAAAATGTTGTTAGGTGGACCAAGATGAAAATGGTAAGTGATGTTCTGAAATCTTCTAGTACATTCTTGGCATTAGTGGAGAAACTTAATTAACTTTTGCCTTCAAGAAGTTTAATTTTTGTCAGCCCCTGGTGAGTTTGGAGCTGCCCAGGGGAAGAAACAGATGCAGCGTTTTCAGAATAAATAAGAAATCTTTCTTGAAAATTCTCTAAGAATGGACTGACTGGGAAACAAGGGATAGAGAAGCTTCAAGGACAGGAGATAACAGCTGGAATGCAAACGATTAACCTCGCCTGGCTAAAACGACATTCCTGTTGTCTGTGCTAAACCAGCTGCGATGGCTAAGCAAGGGGCCAAGCCACTTCCTGCATTAACCCAGGTACCACGCTAAACAACACTGACCACTCTCTTTTCCTCTTGCAAGCTTCTGAGGCCAGCAGAGGAGAAAGGACAGTGCTTGCAGGGTGTGTTTTGTTTGTTTTAGCCCCTCCTCCGGCCATCTGTCACTTCTGGGAATCTAGTAGACCAGTCTTGTCTAGGAACTTGGCCACTGGCCCGGCTGAGACCACAAGGTACCCCAAGGAGAAGCAACCTGGCCCTAACGTGTGCATCTTTGTTGCAGAGCTGGCCTGACTCTCAAATACGACCTGCAGGGTGTTTAGGACAGCAGCCCAGGTCTGAACGGAATAATTGTGTGTCACCATTGTCAGCATGATTGCCTTTAGCAAAGGGTGTGCAGATAAACCATAGTAACCAATCGTCCTGCGTGGACCACATTGCTGGGACACACAGTCTAGGCTGCCAGCCACCAGTCAGGTCCCTCACCAGTCCCCTCCCTGCTCAGGGAGGCCACGGCACCAGCGTAAGAAGGTCAGTTGACTCATGGATGAGCTTCCCACAAGGAGGACAGAACAGAAAGACCCTCCAGAAACAAAAGACCCCTAAGTCTGGTGAAGGCTGTGCAGGGGGAGTCCTTGTGAGGGCCGCTGCCTGCACCCCGCACTGCCCCACACCAACCTTGCAGCGCTCTCTGCGGGCACCAGGGGGCGCCTGCTCTTCCACCTGCAAGGCTTCAGGGCCCGTGGCATCCGGGGACCTTCTGCCGCTTTTTCCTAAGGGCTGCCCGTTAGAGGGTTGCAAAGGTCCTGAACCGCCTGTGCTTATCTTGATAAGGTTGGATGCAGTTTAGCAAAAGGGCATTTCCCCCACCCCCCAGAAATGCACATACTGTTTCAACAGCAGACGTGCCTGCAACTGTTTCCCAGCAGGGGATTTTCACTTTGTGAACAGTATCGTTCACAAGAGAAAATTGCGTCCAAAACGTGGAAACAACGCAGTTGTCTGTAGTATCGGATTGTTTCTGAGCTCAAGGCTCGGCGCTGCGGCTAGACAGCGGGGACCGTGAGTGGTTGCCTCTCCCTCCCAGGACCTGGCAAACTGCTGATGGAGACTTGCAGAACACCTACGGAAGAGGGAAGTATTGGGTGCTCAGGGACGAGTGAGTGATGCAAGAAACCAGGGGTGGACAGAGGGGGGTCCCTCTGTACATGCCCAATGCCATCCTTAGGACAAAACTGCAACTTTACCTGGATCTTTCATCCATCCAACTAAGCTATTTTTTATGAGGGGGAGAGAGAGAGAGAGAGAGAGACAGAGAGAGAGAGAGAGATCTTCCATCTGCTGGCTCATTGTCCAAATGCCAGCACAGTAGGGGCTGGGCCTGCAGAAGCCAGGAGCCAGGAACTCAATCCGGATCTCCCACATGGGTGGCCGGAACCCAAGCACTTGAGCCATAGGAAGTTGGAGTCAGGAGCTGGAGCCAGGAATCACGCTCAGGTATTTGGATGTAGGGCACAGGCATCTGAAACATAAGGCTAAACACCTGTTCCCTCAACTAAGTGATTTACTGAAAATCTATGGGGGCCGGTGCTGTGGCATAGCAGGTGAGGCCGTCACCTGCAGTGCCGGCATCCCATAGGGGCACCAGTTCAAGTCCTGGCTGCTCCACTTCCAATCCAGCTCTCTGCTATGGCCTGGGAAAGCAGTAGAAGATGGCCCAAGTCCTTGGGCCCCTGCACCTACATAGGAGACCTGGAAGAAGCTCCTGGCTCCTAGCTTAGATCAGCGCAACTCCGGCCATTGTGGCCAATTGGGGAGTGAACCAGCGGATGGAAGACCTCTCTCTCTCTCTCTGCCTGTCCTCTCGCTGTGTAACTCTGACTTTCAAATATATAAATAAATATTTAAAAAAAAGGAAAGAAAATCTATGATGCAGTATGTTAGGTATAGGGATTGAAACGGGTGAAATACTGTTCTTCCTACTCTTGGAGACAGCAGGGAGGCAAACCTTAAATAAGTAACTGCAGGAATTGTTTAATTACCGTTGCCAAGAACCATTAAAAAAACGCCCCATTGAGTCAAGGAGACTTTGTTAGAGGGATAGAAAGAGGAGGCCATTCCTAGTCTAGGGCTTCAGCTCAGCAGTTTCCCTTTTATTTCAGTTGGCACAACCATGTGGCCTTTCTGGAGCATTCCTTGAAGCTAGCCAGGGGAGCCCTTGGCACTCCCAGGATGGCCACCATGGCACCATAACACCAGGTGTCACTCCACCCAGTGTGCTAATGACAAATTCTTCCATGAGGAGTCCTCTACCCAGAGGAGCAGAAACTCTTCCTTCTCTTTCTGCTTAGCTTGCACATATTTGTAACAACTCACGGATACACCTGTTGTTAACTGTTACACAGAGCCACCTCCTCCATCTAAAAGGCAGAAACCTTGCTTTGTTCCTGGGTGCGCACACTCAGCACTTGGAACGTCAGAGAAGGCACGGTGCCTCCCAGCCAGCTCTGTGTGTGAAGGAACCCCAAGTGTCACTGGAGGGAAAGACAAGGACCAGATGGTTTATTGAGGTGTGGCTCTGAGCCGGGCTTTGCACATGTGCTTCTTCATTCCCCATCTCCATGCAGGTTCGCTGGGCTCTGGCGCTTCCTGTGTTGAAAGAAATTTGTGTGGCTGGGCCGAAAAACCAAAGCTTCCTGGAGACAGCCAGTCTTTCTTTCTTTTGCATAAAACTGAATCTAGAGGAGTAGGTAGTATAGCGGGGGGGGGGGGGGGGGGGGGTGTTGAATGCTTTTGCAAGGCCAATAGGGCAGCAAGGGCTGACAGAAAGGGCACTGGGTTGGTTCAGGCAGTGGAGTGCTCCTCGATTTCTCCCTGCGGCTGGCTTCCCGAATAGCACTGAAGGGGAGGAGCCCACAGAAGTCTGAGCCTTAGGCAAAATTCATCCTGCCCCCAAGCAAACCCCAGAATCAGCAGAATCCTTAGAGGCTGCAGGGGTCGGGAACAGCCAGCCTGTGGGCCATATAAACCATTTGCTCTGTTCCTGCCAAGGCAACCACAGGTAGGACTTGAAATCCAATCTGTTTACAGCAGGTTGATTTTTTAAGCTGATGATTGTAAAAATCCAAATGGCCGTAGGCAGAGGAGAGATTTCCCAGCCCTGCTGGAGTCACATGCATAAGGTCAGAGGCAAATGACAGAGAAGGAGAGAGAGAAAGAGAGAGAGAGACTCCTAACCATCAATAAAGACATTGCAAGACCGGAAGAGGACCGGCACTGTGGCACAGCAGGTAAAGCCACCATCTGCAGTGCCAGCATCTCATATGGGTGCCAGTTCGAGTCCTGGCTGCTCCACTTCCCATCCAGCTCTCTGCTATGGCCTGGGAAAGCAGTAGAAGATGGCCCATGTCCTTGGGTCCCTGCACCCATGTGGGAGACCCGGAAGAAGCTCCTGGCTCCTGGCTTCAGATTGGCACAGCTCTGGCTGTTGCAACCAATTGGGGAGTAAACCAGTGGATGGAAGACCTCTTTCTCTCTCTCTCTCTTTCTCTCTCTCTCTCTCTCTCTCTCTCTCTTTCTCTCTGCCTCTCTTTCTTTCTGTGTGTAACTCTGACTTTCAAATAAATAAATCTTGAAAAAAAAATACTTAGGAAGAGAGTGAGGAAAAATGCTACTAACACCTGATATTAAGTTTTGCACCAGCCCGGTGGGAATCAGACATGAATTTGATTTCAGGTAAACACACTTTTAGAACAGGCATTGCAAACCTACCTGCTTTTGTGGCCTAAGAAATAGTACCCACTGCACTTAATCTTTTTTTTTTTTTCCATTCTTTACTTCGTACAACTAAATAATTAATTGCCCCAATGGCCTATCAATATGTCTTTCTTTAATTGTTAAACATGTGTGAATAATTCAAACATCCACTGCTGACCTCCCAACACCCCCGCAACTTTTGTGGGTCTCAGAGCTCTTTGGAGAGAGGCCCATCATTCTTGAAGTCAACGTCCACTAAAAGCTTTCTGGTTTTCTCTCTCTCTCTCTCTCTCTCTCTCTCTCTCTCTCTCTCTCTTTCTCTCTCCAGAAGGCCTCCTACTTGCCAACAAGGCTGTGGGGCTCCATGAAGGCAGCGTTCAAGGATTTGGGAGCTCTGATTCAATTACAGTCAATGTCTAGAAAACAATCAGACCTGTCGCTGCTGAGTGCATCAGCCCAGAACCTCGGGGGAAATCTTCTCTTCAACGAGAGAACTCTGTCTTTGGAGAAATCTCATCCCTGGGATGCGGGGTTGCACTGAACTCCTTTATCCAATTTACCATCCATTTCAAGCAGCAACTGGTGAGAATGAACGGGCGACGTAACCAAATGTAGACTTCCAATGGATTCACCACTTACTTCCGTTCCCATCTTTTCCCCCATTACTTTCTTGGTGCTCAAGGCCGTGTGGTATTGTTACCGGAGAAAATTTCAGGGTTCTTGGGTTCTTGTCTTCGGGCAAGAAAGAATTCAGGCGTGAGACAGAATAGTGGAAAGTAAAAGTAGCAAAGTTTATTAGGGAAGGGACATCAGTAAGAACGGGGCGGGGAGCAAGGTTACATGGTTGAGTGGAGAGATTACATCTGGCCAGACCAGGGGAGTGGGCGAGTGGGCGGCTCAGCAGAGAGGCCATCTGGTTGAGATGGGGGGGGGGGGGTGAAGGAGATAGAAAAACTTCTATCTGAGTTTTCTCCTGAAGGTATCGCTGGCGCCATCCTGAGTTTAGAGGAAGGGTGAGCAGGACCCCCTAGAGAATGGGGATCCGGAGCAGGGTGTTTGAAATGCAGATACTGGGCTACACCTGGGAGATTGTGGAAGATTTGTCTGGCAGAAGGGGCGGGGACCTCCACCTGGCAGGTTATCAGGTAGAAGGGGCAGGGCAGGATGCGAATACCGGGCTGCCCCTGAAACATTGTCAGGATGACTTTGAGATGCAGATGCATATGCTGGACATAGATGTCTTCTCTTTAGGCCTTTATGTCACACACACATAAGCTCATAGCTGACTTCCTACCTAACAGTATGGTGGCATTGGACTTGGAAGGCGAGCTAAACTTCCCACTCTGCGTTTCTTATTGGATCTCCTAAGACTGAGAGAGTGTTCCCTCTGCGGTATGCAGTCTTCTGATAGAAGTTATTTTAGCTGCTGGGTCTCTGTCTGATGCAGAGACTATATTATTTCAAAGATGCAATGTGCCTTAAAAGATAACAAAGTAAAATTAGTAAAAGTCTTCCATACAAATAAAGAAATCCTGTACAAGGCCAGTTAGGATGGCGAAGTGAAAAACGGGGGTGTGAATCCGTTATCACTTATTCTTTACAAATAATTCCACTTATTTCCACTCACTCCATACCCTGATTCTCAAGAGCTCTCACTTTTTGTTGTTGTTGCTGCTGCTTGCATCGAGTTTTCTCTGTGGCATTTTGGGAGCCCCCCAGGAACAGTGCATCAGCAGGGAAGATAATTTTAAGCTGAAAATTCTCAGTCTCCTTCAAGCTCTGAATATCATTAATTTCCATATGTTCTGAGAGTTATTAAATGCTTTTCATGTGTTTTTAATCCCTGATATCATTTCCTCCTTGTGTTCTGTGCTGGCTGGGAAGGTATTGCCTTCCCAGGTAAAATGCTCTGTTGCTTTAGTGTTCTGCCAGCCTGAAATGATACTTGGCATGGGCCGTCTGGGTTCTCCACCTGCCGCACAAATGGCTGCGAGCCAGACTCGATTTGCCACTTTCATCAAAACTATTTGTCAGCCTTTGAAGTCAGGATTTACACTGTTACCTATCTGTGATGTCATTGCACCAGGCAGAATTTTAGAATTAAAATAGTCTAGATATTACTGATGAGACGCACCTTTGTCAAACACTAAAGGTGACCAAAATTGGCTGCGGCACTGACCAGTGAAATGAAAGGATGCCTAATCCTGAGAGTCTCTCCAAACCCTTGGTTCTAGGCTTCTGAAAGAGTTGGAGCCTATGGGCTCAGCATTAGCACACATCTCGAAGATCTCTGGGGTCACAAGGGGCCAATCTCTTAGACAGGTGCAAAAGGTATTTGCCAGGGCTGGGGGCATCCCTGAAAGTCACCTGAGATTTTGACAGACAGACTTAAACAGTGAAAGGGTCACTTCTTCCAAGCACCTCTGAGAGTGAGCCAAGTGAACAGTTTCAGCAACGAAGGCTAAACCACACACCCAGAGAACCGTAGCAACGCACCCTGGAGGGAAAGGCACTTCCTGAATCTTCCAGGAGCCAGGGACATAAGCCACCTTGGCCAAAGACAAAGTGACCGTGCGTCCTGCCAAACAGCCCACACCTCAGTTCAGAGGAAGTAAAACCCTAAAGCTAAAGTGAACTTGAATTCTCCAGTGTGGACCAGCAGGCTTCTTTCCACACTGTGATAAGCAGAAGCGTGAAGAATATTTCTACAACTTTGGAAATAACACCACCACGGCGGGTACTTGGCTAAGATGTCACTTAAGAGGCTCAAGTCCTTGTATCAGAGCACATGGATTCACAACTCAGCTCCGCCCCAGGTTCGGGCTTCCTGCTAATGCACACCCTGGGAGGCCACAGTAATGGCTGAAGCAACTGGGTTTGTTCCCCCTGTGTGGGGCACCTGGTCCCCCAGCTCCTGGTGTGAGTTCAGCCCAGTCTGGAGTGTTGCAGGCATCCGTGGAGTGCACCCACAGATGTGAATACTCTCTCTCTCTCCCCTCCCTCTTTGCCTCCCCCTTTTTCTCTCTCTTTCTGTCACCCTCTCTGTCTCTCTGCCACTCAGATATTTTTTTAAAAATCACCATTAAAAGTGTTCATTTGTCAATCTTGTCCTATATACAAGATCCATGTAATAAGTTTCAATTAAAAGTTAGTGATGTAAGGAGAAAGTTCACCTCTAAATGAACTCATATGTATTCTTCTAGATATAAAAAAAAAAAGTTAAGTCTTTCCCAACATTTTAAAGTTTTGATTGCTAGGAACCCACTACTAAAATTAGTATAAAACTGTAATAGCTATTATTAACCTAGGCTCATTCTTCCGTACATTACTTTAACTTTTTGTCCCTTTTAAATATGCCTAATTACTCCTGTTTCTTTTATTGTAACTCATTTGAAGGTGCTTTAGAAATAGGTAGAGTCTAAATAATAAATACAGGGGGCCAGCACTGTGGCGTAGTGCTGGCATCCCATATAGGCTACAGTTCAAGTCCTGGCTGCTCCACTTCCGATCCAGCTCTCTACCATGGCCTGGGAAAGCAGTAGAAGATGGCCCAAGTCCTTGGGCCCTGCACCTGCATCAGAGACCTGGAAGAAGCTCCTGGCTTCTGGCTTCGGATCAGCACAGTTCCGGCCATTGAGGCCACTTGGGGAGTTGGGGAGTAAACCAGCAGATGAAAGATATCTCTCTCTCTCTCTCTCTCTCTCTCTGCCTCTCTGTAACTCTGCCTTTCAAATAAATAAATCTTTACAAAAATAATAAATAAATACATAAAAATAAATAATGACAATCTAAGCAGACACAATGACTCACATGTACTTCCAAATGCTGTTGTTGATACAAAATCCTAATCAACTTTAAAACACTTGGGCCGGTGCAATACATCTTCCTTCTGAGGACTGGCTGGCTGATTGGTTGATGAGACAATCATGCCTAGCCAGCAAAGAAATGAGTGGGAAAGACCAGAGAGCAGGACACAGATTCCCACCCAAGCCAACCTGGGTGGCTGTCCAAACAGACAGAGAACAAGAGTCACCTTGTCTGCAGAGAAAGGTTTCAGAGTCTCCCATGCCAGAAACATTTAGAGAGCTGAGTTTGAGGGAATCCGGGTGCATCGCACTGCCCACAACAGGGAAGTCCCTCCCTCCTGTCTCCCTCTCTTCCTTTCCTGGGACTGTCAACTGTCCGTGAGATGGGCTGTGGGTGCTCTCTGTGAAAGACTGGCCAGTGCTACCGATCGCAGACGGGCTGGCCAGCTGGGTGTCTCAGTGTCAGCCAACAGCCTTGATGCCCGTAGGGGTAAGTGGGAAGGAGAGCAGCGCATCATTTCCAAGAGAACGCAGTGATCCTTGAACCAAAGCAGCAGTGAAATCCACAACTGTAATGTCCCCCGGCGTTTGAAGGCATCAGCCGAGTAGGGGAAGCGTCAGTAACACACCTCCTGTATGGAAGCTACCCAGATGTGCGTGCTGCATAACTGCTCATTCGTGAAGCCAGCTCTTGATAAGAAGGGTGAAAATCAAACTGAGCCTTGAGTTCAGTCAACAGAGAAGATCAAGCATTGCCTCATTTGGATGCAGATATGTATGTATTTCATGGTTACCTAACAGAAGGCAAGAGGAGACTCCAAGACCCATCGCATCCCTGAGGTTGAGAGCGTGGGATGCAGTGACAGTCCTTGTTAACCTCTGAAGCTGGCCCTGTTCTCCCCTGCCGGGCCCTGCACAACCAGTGACACAGATGGTGCATCTTCTTAGGAAGACAATTGTCTCCAGCGTGAGTGTCCCAAGATACAAATATGATTTAAAACCTCTCAACCAGCACTTTAGCCACGGTAACATGCACTGCCTATCCCCTGAGAAGGCGTGAGTGCAGCCTCCCTTTAAGGCCCTTTAAGTGGACTGAAATTGAATAATTTTCGCAATATGACTATGGCTATTTCCCCCTGGTGTAGAATACAGTTGAAGGTTCAGAGTGCTCAGAGAAGCAGCGCAAGCCCAAGGAGTTGGGGATGGGAGAAGAAAGCACCATTTTTTCTACTCTTGATCATCACCCACAAATGAAAAAGTTAGCTGCACACATAGATCATTTGAATGATTTCTCTGAATGTGACTCATTTAGATGAAACATATGGAAACTCACTTTGACAAAAATGAACTGGGGTGGAGGGGGCGCAGGGAGGGTGGTAGGAGGGACTAGATGACATCAAAGCAAGGTTTTCTCAGGATGCTTACTCAATACTACTTATAGCCTCAATGAATTATTCCACATGTATAAAAACAACGTATGCTCCACAAAAAGAAATTGAAATTGCTATGCTGCTTTTCACTTAAATTCAAAAGAGGCAGAAGGAGATCTCTAGGCTCAAAATGTGATTATAGTCCTAGAATTTGGAGTGCAGAATTTTTGTGCTGGACTTGTTGCCATTCTAGAAGTTGGAGCACTGATTTTTTTTTTTAATTATTGGATTGATTATATTATCAGGATTTGGAGCACTGGATTTTTCCATTGGGTTGGCTTTAGTTCTAGAGGTTGGAGTACTGATTTTTTTTTTTTAACTGAGTTGATTACCATTCTAGAATTTGGAGTACTGATTTTTTTATTATTGGATTGATTATATTATCAGGATTTGGAGCACTGGATTTTTCCATTTGGTTGGCTTTAGTTCTAGAGGTTGGAGTACTGAATTTTTTTTTTTTACTGAGTTGATTACCATTCTAGAATTTGGAGTACTGAACTTTTTTTATTGTGTTGATTATAGTTTCAGAATTTGGAGTTCTGGATTTTTCCAGTGGGTTGGCTTTAGTTCTAGAGGTTGGAGTACTGATTTTTTTTAACTGAGTTGATTACCATTCTAGAATTTGGAGTACTGAATTTTTTTTCACAGGGTTGATTTTAGTTATAGAAGTCGGAATACTGGATTTTCTCCCTGGGTTAGTTCTAGTCCTAGAAGCTGGAGTGCTAAATTTTCTCACGGAGTTGACTACTGTAATGACTTTTAAAGGGGCCTGCTAAATCTCCACTCACCTTGTGGGATGTGATGCTGACCTTGTGTCATAAGAGCTGGGCTCTGCAAGGATTTTTCCCACTTGCCCATTTGCTTGACTGGAAAAGTTGCATCGAAGTTACACATTCATCACGATGATAACTACTGGTCCAACTGTTGTGAGACATGAAAGAAGTTATTCTTATCTTCAGTGTGACACCATCCAAATGCATGTGAGAAAGTTATTTATACACTGTGTGGTTATTTATACCCAGTCCTGTACAGGATGCTGTGCCAATTAAACTCTACAAGTCTGCTCCATCCTTACTTTGAGAAGCAGACACTTATGGAAAACACTGATGAAGTCACACATCTGAGCTCCAAGTATTCCATCCAAGCATTTGTGTCCACACCGAGGCAGCGGCTCGTGTGCATTAGAGGTAGGCTGGCTAGCAAGTGTGGTTGGCACAAATGTCCCCTCCACGTCCTTGTGTCTCAGATGACCTCGGCAGGGACTACTGCTTCTCTGTGTCCCCCTCCCCAGAGCCTTAGAAGACCACCTTGTACACATGGGCAGGCCAGAAGTGCTGGGGAATTCACAGACCTGGGGAGTGGTCCCTGGGAGTTGGGGTAGTATTAATCCAGCTTGTCTAACAGAATACTGCTAAGACCTGTGCTGCCTGCTTTTGTCCAGTGGCCCCTGGGCTTCAGTTCCTGTGGCTCACTATGGGAACTGGCTTACCAGTTCACCCTGGACTCCCCGCTTCCCTTTCTGCATCATGTTCCACTTCCCTGCCAACGTCCCACACATCGCCCAAACAACCTCCTTGCACCAGGATCTTTGCCACAGAGCCAGCCGCAGGAAGAACCAGATTAGGACAGGGAACGTCATCCCCTAGGTGCTGCCATGAAGTGCATTGAGGAGGGCTCTGGTCCAGACAGAATAAAGAGGGCAGGAAAGCTGTCTTCTCTTGGGCTGGTCTCGGGAGGACTCACAGACACACTGGTAGGGCAGATACTGTTGGTCACTGATGCTTCTGCAGTCAATAGAAACCGATTGGGTTTGCCTGCAACAGAGTCAGAGTAGCTGAGTCCCTTCTTCAGCCCCTGGGGATGAACCCAGTACTCGCGGTATAACCACCCTGTCCCCATTCACCGACCATCTTGAGGAACAAGCACAGCTGTCAGCCCATGGAGACACGTGTGGAGATGTGCTGAGGAGTTCTTTGGCTCCTGGATAAGCAGAGAGCTGGGAGAGCAAGGCACCTGTTGTGACATTTCTTCCTGCTGGGGGCACTATTGAGCAATGGCTAGAGTTGCTGTAGTCATTTTATCCCCCTGAGGAAAAGGTTGTTGAGGGGCTAAACCAACCCCAGGAACCCCTGCCTTCAATCTTCACATTATAGGAGATAAGTATCAGCAATTTCTGTTACCTGCACCCAAGTTATCCTGATTGACACGGATAGCATTCTAGAAATCAGCTTTATGAGAAGGGACAGTGTGCAGGGGATAGAGCTCGAATATGAAAGTGGAAAGAGAAAGTCCCACACTTCATCCTATACATTTCCTTCCAAAATACTGTCCATTGCAGTTGCAACAATAACCTTAGGCATTTTGCTGGTTTATTTTCTTCTCCCAACCTGTAAGCCCTGAGGGGACAGAAGGGAAAGCTTTGGGCTGGCCATGAATTTTTCCACTACCTCCTACAGCACCCAGGCAGAACCTAATAACTAAATAAATGATTAGACGTCCAGGAGAACGGCCTCGGTTTTCTTCCACTTCCCAACTTCCTTCCAATAGCAACGACAGCTAGCACAGATAACAGAAGTTGTTGTGTGCACCCTTACAACAGTGCACCTGTTGAGCATTCAATGCACGCAATTCAAGGAAGTCGAGGCTAAGGTAGCCCCATCAGAAGACCAGAGAGGCTGAGTCACTTACCCAAGTCACACTGCTAACTGGTGGAACCAGGTCTCCCAAGGATACTAAATTGAGTGCTCTTGTCACCTATTATTATTCACGTGACATCCATCACCACTGAGGTGTGATATTCTTATGAGAAGGTACTTCAAAAAATTCATGGAAAACACTTATTAAGAAAATGTGCTTGGATTTCAAAATGTTTTGCACTTATATGAACTTATTTTTCCATTCCATTTTCCACAAACTTTTTGAAGTGCCCTCAGATTCTTTTTCTGGCTTCCCAAGTTGCTTCTTGGAGTAAAAACCTTGTGAAGATTTGATGAGGTGATGCTTTTAAGCCTGATTCATTTTCATTCTTCACTTTTAAATCTCTGCAAATGAGAGAGTCTGGTGTTAATATTCAACCTCACTTGAAGGTGTAGGTCCTCTCCCATAGCATCATCTTTTCAGAGGCAGTGACAAAGGTTTCACACAGTCTTGATCCTGGCCTTGTCACTGCCTGAACTCCTGTCTCTTTCCACCCCATCCTCTCCCTCAGGAGCCCATGGCACCTTCTCTCCCTCCTTCAGTTCTTGGCTCAACTGTTACCTCATGAGTGACAATCCCCTACGAGACAGCACTGTCCTTATCCTCATCCATCTTCTCCCAAGAGCAGAAGGGACTGGGAGGAACGGGACTCAGCCCATGCAGCATGGATGTCATTACCATGATTACATGACATTAAAGTGGATGATGTGGTGGCCATTGTGGCCATGTTGTTAAGTGCTAGTGCCACAAACCCACGTTACATCACAAAGACCAGCGGCCACTGCAAGTTCAGGAAGATTGTTCCTTGCCATTCCAAGCATGTCCCCACACAGCGTTATTGGTTACATGTTGAAGTCCCCTTAGTCACCTGTCTCGGGTAACCTGATAGTCACCTGTCTCGGATAACCTGATAGTTAACATTCAGCACGCATTCTTTTGGAGGAGTTGAGAGCACGCTTGGCATGAGAGAGAAGCCGTGGGAGACGCCTGTCTCTTGTATCCCAAACAAACTGCCTTCCATCTTTTTTTCTGCTCGCCTCGTGTTCTGAAGAGATGGAGAAGAGTTGAGCCGTATGTTCCAGTTGCCCCTAAATCTCATCTCCCCCCCTCAGAAGGACCAATGTCTAGCCATCTCCCGACGTCTCTACGTGGGTGGCTCAGAGCACCTTACACTGCACTGCCTGGCAACCATTTGTCCCAGAAGCCATTCCCAGACACCCACCCCCTCTGTGACCACCTGCTCCCTACAGAGACTGGAAGCTAAGTCTGTACTTAGCTAGGGTTGACCATGAAACTCAGGCGAATGTGATATGGGCAAAGTTTTTGAGAAGAGATCCCTTCCCAGCTAAAAAAGGACAATCTTTGGTAGGAGAGAAAAGCTATTCATGTCCTGGCCCTTCCTCCAACTTCCCACTTGGGATGCAAGCTAGGGGGCAGGATCACAGCAGCCATCTTGAAGCATAAGCAGATGAGCAAATAGATAAAGGGATTTGCAAACCAAAAAGCTGAAGGAGCCTGTACCATCCCTGAATTGCTAAGCCAGGTTTGAAACAACATGGAAAAGATACTGAGGTTTTCTAAGCAGTGAATGTTTAATGAATTTCCAAACTTTGCCATCTTCACCAACTGTGTCTATTTCAGGGCCCACTTCCTCTCATGCATAGGAGGCGTGGGTTGGGCAAGTGGCATGGAGCAGACATGTGTTCTGGACAGTGAAAGCCAAGCGACGCTGATGGGGAGCCCTGACCAGAGCCTAGTTCGGATTTCAGCCTGTGTTGAGAGCATGCTTGGCATGCAGAGAGAAGCCGTGGGAGACGCCTGTCTCTTTATTCCAAACAAACTGCCTTCCATCTAAAACTTCCTCAACTGGGACTGGGGACAGGAGCAGGGGACAGCAGCAATCAGATGACTCAGAAAAATGCCCCGTGGGAAAACCGAGGAGTAGGGAAAGAATTGGCTGCCAAGTGACAAATGGCCTTGAGTTAGAGGGCCCGGGTTTTGAAAAGGTCAAGTTTATCCTCAAGAAGAAAGTACTCTTCCTTTCTTAATGGTTCTCTCAAGTCACTGACTCACCAGGATTCATCACTTCCCACCTCCATGGATCTGAAACAACCAAAGGCAGCAGACAGTAGGGAGACAGCCTGTGCTTTGCAGGAGGGAGAAAATAAACAGGTGGTTATGAGTTGGAGACATTGTACAACCTTGAATTTTTACAGACCTCCTGGTCTGTGACCTTCTAAGGGTGATCAAAATAGAGTACAAGAAAATGACGTTGAAGACATGGAAGGTCTCTCCACCCATACCTCTGAGCCCCGGTTATCCTATCCTGTATAAGAGAGTGAAATTCTAGGCTTAGAAGGCCCTGGGTTCAAGTCTCCAATAAGCCACATGTGAACCTTGAAACAGGCAGGTTACGTAAGTCGTATTCACTTGTAGTTCATTGCCAAATAGTAGATTGAACCCATCTGGCAAATAAAGCCAGCACAGAGCTCTGCTAAGAATCTGTGAGGTCATGCACAGGGAGACTTTTATGCACAGCAAAGCTTAGATCTACATTAGCTGATTTAATGGATTGCTCATTCCCTAGAGCTCTACCATACTTCCATGCCCTAAAGGTATGTGTTTATCTCAGCCCTGGTAGAAGCAGCTAATTCCTCCTAGAACCACACCATGAGCACTTGCCAGCTTTTGTGAAACTCCATACCCTCTCACTACCTCCACCTTCCTCTCCCATTCCTATGACCTCCCCTCAAGCCCATCTGGGAACCGCTTAGCCCGGATCCCACTCACTGGTGTCCTGGGGGACAAGAGAACCTCAAGCGATCCCCAGAAACAAGTTCTTCCCAAAGGCACCTGCTGCATGCAACACAGCTTTGAGGAGCTTTTTAGGAAGTCAAGTGTAGCTGAGAGGTTAGACTGACCTTTTTTGGGCAGAAGGTTAGGATCTCTCGTGTGCAGAGGTGAGCGTGAGGCTCCCAGGCTCAGTGGAGACAGCCCCTATTGTGCCTGAAGCCAGAACTCTAAATCCTCACCACCAGTAACCTAGAAACAGCCCCAGATGTTTGCTACTAATGACCTGGTAGCTCACGGAGAAGATGCACATTTGCCCTTGGAGTAAATAGGAAATGAAAATGCAAGTCCCTTCAGCAATGAGCGTCTGGCTTGCTGTGTCAGAGAACACAGAAATTTGTGATCATTGGGGAATCCCAGAGTTCACTGTAAAGGTTTTTTAAGCTTCACTTATTTATTTAAGAGGCAAAGCAAGAGAGAGAGAGAGAGAGAGAGAGAGAGAGAGATATCTTTCATCCGCTGGTCCCCTATGGACCATCATCTGCTGCCTTCCCAGGCACATTAGCTGGGAGCTGGATTGGAAGCAGAGCAGCTGGGACTTGAACCGGCACTTCAGTATGAAATGCTGGCATCAGAAGAGGTGCCCTGCTGACCACACCACAGCACCAACGTCTTGTTGTAAAGTTCTGATTAACCAGTGTCACAAGTTGCACAGGTGGGTACCCGGAAGTCTCACTGTGTAATGACCTGAACTGATTAAGAGTCTTTGAATTCGGAGAGGGAAGCAGGAGGATTTTCCCAAGCATACCGTCTCCCACCCAAAATAACCTTGAGTGTGAGAAAAAGGATGGCACCCTGCCTCCCCATTTGCCATGCAATGCTCACCTGGAAACCGCTCCCAGAATCCACCCCGGGGAAATCTCAGAGCATGTGAGGTCTAGAATTTGAATACAACACCCCTGGGACCTTTGAAAGGGCTAGCGTGGACCCAAAGACAGAGCTCACCCAATCACCTTCCTTTAAACGGTGGCCCTACGGTGAGCGACGGCTGTGCTAAGTGAGAGGCTTTGGCACACTTGCCAATCTGGTAGACGGATATGCATTTTTACACTGTAAGAGGAATCCACGGGGCCTGCCACAGGACGTGTTCTCACTCTGCAAGGCTCTGCAAGAGCTGTGCTGCGGGCGACATGCACAGATGGCCGGACCTGAGAAAGCGCACTGCATGGTCAGAGGACCGCGCAACCCCCCAGCCTCAGACATCTCGGCATCCAGGCTGTGAGACCGGGTCCTCAGTGAGAGGGGACTCCCTCCCTCCTCCTTCTGAACCCCAGGAAATCCTTTAGCACAAACTGTGAACGCCCAGCAGTGACTGAGATAATTACATTTACCCCGACAGGCTCCAAGGAAAACAAACTATGACCGTAATTTGCATTGGTCATTAACCGTACTATGGGTTAATGGTGAACCGTCCTAATGGTTATTTCACAGACATGGAACCCAATATTTTGAATTGTATTCTGAAGTAGGGTCTTTTACTAAAACAATGGCAGGTTTGAATGAAATGATAGGGGCCATCATCATGGTGCAGTCAGTGGGTTAAGCTGATGCTGCCCACGGGCGCTACTTCTAGTTCTGGCTGCTCTACTTCCAATTCGGCTCCCTGCTATTGCACCTGGGAAAGCAGCAGAAGATGGCCCCAGTGTTTGGGCCCCTGACACCCATGTGGGAGATCTGGTTGGAGTTCCTGGTTGCTGGTTTTAGACTGGCCCAGCTGCAGCTGTTGCAGCCGTTTGGAGAGTGAACCAACTGGTGGAAGATCTCTGTGTGTGTGTCTTTCCCTGTCTCTCTTTACCTCTGTCTTTCAAAGAAATAAATAATTTTTAAGAAGATAAAATGATAAAAGAACCAGAAGAAAACCATAGGATAGTAGTTATACACTGTCAGGATGGGGTAACCTTTCTCAGTACAACACTGGGGACAGAAATCACATCCATGATGGGTTTGACTAGAAACAACCCAATTTTTAAAAGGAACAAAAATAGTATCAACAGACATCACTAACATAGAAAATTTAGCAATCATAAACAGAATTGGAAGCCTGAAACCGACACAAAAATGGTGAAAACACAGAAAATAGACAAAGGGTAATTGTACTTAGTGCCCATACAGCAACTAAAAATCAATGTGAAAAAGGGAACAGCCAAAGAGAAAAATAACCCAAGGATAGGATCAGGCAATTTAAAAGAGAAACCACCTGATAGCTGATAAATGTGTGTGTGGGTGTGCGGAGTTATATTATTGATTTTATTTTAAAGACAGATATATAGATAGAGATGGAGATGGAGACAGAGAGAGAGAGAGACCAACAGATAGCTCACACTCTCTGGTTCACTCCCCAAATGCTCAGAACAGCTGGGGTTGGGCCAGGTTCAAGGCAGGAATCAGAAACTCAACCCAAGATCTCCATGTAAGTGTCAGGGACGCAGCTACCCCAGCCGTCACCTGCTGCCTCCCAGGGTTCACTTTAGTAGGAAGCTGGAACTGGGGCAGAGCTGGGGCTCAAACTCTGAACTCAAACTATGATATGGGATCAAGGAGTCTCAAGCAGCAATAAACTTGCTTAAAAAGAAAAAAAATACAGTAGCCTCAATAATCAAAGAAATGAATTGTTTATAAGTCTTATTTATGAGTGACAGAAGAGAGAAAGAGAGAGGAAATTTGCCATCCACTGGTTACCCTCTAAATGCCTGCAACAGCCAGGGCAAGGCTGAGCCAAAACCAGGAGCCAGGAACTCCATCTGGGTCTCTGCCATGCTGCAGGGGCCCAGGTACTTGGGCCATCTCCTGCTTCCTCCAGGGTTTGCACATTAGCAGGAAGCTGGATTGGAAACAGGGGAGTCAGAATCAAACCAGGCACTCTGATATGGGATGTGAGTGTCCCAAGTGACAGCTTAACCTACTGCGCCACTATGCCTACCCTCCACAATACAGGAAGTAGAGTTTCTCCTAGAGAAGGAACACTTTCCAACCCTTGGAAAGTCAGACAGGGGGAAGAGGAACCATCTGAAGTCTGGGATTACAGGTGGAGATATGCACAGGCGAACGACACATCTTCAAGGGAAGAGAAGTGTGTCGACCACAATGCCAGTGGCCTCCCCAGTGAGGTCAGGGATGGCGGCTACTTTGCTGTTTTTGCTTAGCCATGGCTACAAAGCTTTCTTCAGCTACCACATAACTTCTTCCAACAATTGTTGTAGTGCTCAGTTTTAAAATTAGAACTTTACAAGCTGGAAGGAAAAACCAACAAAGCAGCAGGCTTGAGTTTCTCCACTAAATTAAATGACTTTCATTTCCCGGTTTCCAAAGATCATGCTGCCCCACTGTCCCCAGACATGCAACCAGCACCATAATAATCTCCTACCCATCATGAAAACAGCACCTGGAACTCTGAGCTTATTCAATCAATTAACTCCCCAATTCTTCCTTACTCAGTATTCAATGAACACTGAATCACTTTAAATCTTGCTATTTTAAAAACCACTCCGGGGGCCAGCGCTGTGGCATAGTAGGTTAAGCCTCTACCTGCTGTCCATATGGGCACTTATTCGAGTCCCAGCTGCTCCACTTCTGATCCAGCTCTCTGCTATGGCCTGGGAAAGCAGTAGAAGATGGCCCAAGTGCTTGGGCCCCTGCACCTGCATGGGAGACCTGGAAGAAGCTCCTTCAGATTGGCCCAGCTCCATCAATTGTGGCCATCTGGGGAATGAACCAGTGGATGGAAGAAAGACCTCTCTCTCTCTCTCTCTCTCTCTCTCTGCCTCTGTCTGTCTATAACTCTACCTTGCAAATAAGTAAATAAATCTTTAAAAATAAAGATGAATCTACTCCGATTGGTCAGGTTTGTAAGCAGCTCATTATCCTTCATGTGGACCTGAACATAAGAGAACATTTGTGGACGACATACGCTCTGGGCAGAGGAGCCTCACCTGCCCTCCAGCGCCCATGCCCTGAACACTAACAGGTGTGTGTGTGTGTGTGTGTGTGTGTGGCAAGATGGCAGGCCGGTGCCACGGCTCAATAGGCTAATCCTCCGCCTAGCAGCGCCGGCACACCGGGTTCTAGTCCCGGTCGGGGCGCCGGATTCTGTCCCGGTTGCCCCTCTTCCAGGCCAGCTCTCTGCTGTGGCCCGGGAGTGCAGTGGAGGATGGCCCAAGTGCTTGGGCCCTGCACCCCATGGGAGACCAGGAGAAGCACCTGGCTCCTGCCATCGGATCAGCGCGGTGCGCCAGCCGCAGCGGCCCTTGGAGGGTGAACCAACGGCAAAGGAAGACCTTTCAATCTGTCTCTCTCTCTCACTGTCCACTCTGTCTGTCAAAAAAAAAAGATGGCACAGTGTGGCAGCTTCCAACCTGTGACAAGGTGATAACTGAGGAAAGCTGCATATGGCGTGGTGTGAGGTGAAAACACGAGACATGGGCAAGGTTAAAATCTTGTATTAAATTCCTTAACGAGGAGGGGAAGGACAGACTTAGTGACAATGGTATCAGTTGGGGCACCTGTACTAAGTTCCTGGCTCCTGGCTTCAGCCTGGGCCAGTCCCAGCTGTTGGGGACATTTGGGTAGTGAACCAATGGATGAGATCTCGCTCTCTCCAAAAAATTTTTTTAAAGATTTATTTACTTATTCGAAAGTCCGAGTTACACAGAGAGAGAAGGAGAGGCAGAGAGAGAGAAAGTTCTTCCATCTACTGGTTTACTCCCCAGTTGGCCGAAATGACCACAGCTGAGCTGATCTGAAGCCAGGAGCCAGGAACTTCCTCCAGGTCTTCCCACACAGGGACCCAAGGACTTGGGCCATCTTCCACTGTTTTCCCGGGCCACAGCAGAGAGCTGGATCGGAAGTGGAGTAGTGGGGTCTCGAACCAGCGCCCATTTGGGATGCTGGCACTGCAGGTGGTGGCTTTACCCACTACACCACAGCACCGGCTCCAGTAAATTTTTAAATGCCTGGGATGTGCAGGCATGAGCTCTGGCCCCTTATGCAGGCAGCTCCCTCTGTGGCTTTGGAAGGGCACCTGTTATATTGTTTTATTATTATTATTATTATTTTTTATTTGACAGGTAGAGTTTTAGACAAAGAGAGGGACAGAGACAAAGGTCTTTCTTCCGTTGGTTCACTCCCCAAATGGCCACTATGGCCAGTGCTGCGCCGATCTGAAGCCAAGAGCCAGGAGCCGGGAGCCAGGAGCTTCTTCCTGGTCTCCCAAGCAGGTGCAGGGCTCAAGCACTTGGGCCATCCTCCACTGCCCTCCCAGGCCACAGCAGAGAGCTGGACTGGAAGAGGAGCAACTGGGAATAGAACCCAGCACCCATATAGGATGCCAGCGCCGCAGGAGGAGGATTAACCATGTGAGCCACGGCAAGGAAGGGCACCTGTTATATTATTTCCAAAATGACATCTAAAGCAATGGTATCTTACACACATGTCCACCCCAACCCCAACGAAGTTCTTCTATTAAATCCCTTAGCTTGATGTCACTACAGATGCATTTCTTCTCGTGACTGTGTATAACGATGGCATTTAGCCAGCTCCACAAATTGTCCAATATCCATGATGTCTCATGAATACAGCACTTATTGGGTCATTCTCTGGTTTCTTCCATCCTTCATCTTCTCCCCTATTCTGTCTTCCTGCATTGATTCAGGCTTTGTGTGAGTCATTTACTTATCTCTGCAGACTGGGCACCGGTTCTTCATTTCTTAACCCGAGGGAAGTTAGTCATTTGAAATGCTTTGCTCTGTAACAACTTATTGTTGCCATTTCACAGAATAAAAAAGAGACAGCCATAAAGCAGAAGAGAGGGGATTGTAAGAGAGATTGTTTAGGTGGCCATACGTGGGATGGGCTTCCTGTACAGTCTGTCAACACAACACCATTCTCAAGCCAAAGCAAAGGTGATCTCCCTGGGCCCCTGATGCAAGCCAGAGGAGATCCATTAGAACTCAAGAGGCTGGTGAGGGTGCAGAGAGAATGTATGGCGTGCACATCATTGGCATGTACAGAGGCGTGGCCATGATGAAGAAGCATGTGGTTGGTCCCATCTGACCTGAAAATATACTCTGGGGCATTTATGCCAGAGGAATGGAAACTCACATCCACACAATAACCTGTCCACTGGTGTTCATTCACAATAACCAGAAACAGGAACCGGCTGAAATCTCTTCAACGGGGGCATGGTTAAACAAACCGGAACACGCCCAAATCATGAATCACTACTCACTAGTGAAAAGGAACAGAACTACTGAGACACACGACAACTTGAAGGCATTGCAAAGGGTTATGCTGAGAAGGAGAAAACAACCCTTCTAGATGATTCTATTTATAAAAGGACAAAATGACAATGGTCAGCAAATGAATGGTTGCTGGAGCTGGAAGGGGCGGTGTGGTTAAACAGGATGGCACAAAGGGTCCTTGCAAATGGGGCTGTCATGGATGTTCACTATGGTACACAAGTCTACACCAGTGATGAAGTTGCATAGAACTCAACACGCACCTACACACACATGCACACACACACACACACACAAGTGTATGTTAAACTGGTGAAATTCAAAGAAGTTACTTGATAGTGTCGACATCAGTTCCCTGGTTTAAATGCTGTATATATAATTACATGAGGTACTGACACAGGCAGACAGAGGCAGATAGGCTAACAGCACAATACATGGACTAAGAAACACTCCAAGAATCCACTTTAGCATTGAATTTTCCCTGTAAAGTTTTCCTATCAAATGGAATGCTAATCTTCTCTCCTATAGTCATGTTTCCTGAAATTTTAAATTACTCCTAACTTTAGGTGTTCTATTTTGCGGTGGTTGTCATGGTGATGTTGACAGAGGGGAGAGCTGTCAAGTGCTGTACAGAGGATCCTATTTTCTCCCGGGAGTTGGAATGGTGCTTCCGTGGTACAGCATATGCCACTGGCTCCCCACTGGGAGGACCTGGCCAACTGCAGAGTCCACCTGCAGACAGAAATGCCAGGGAGCTCACACCTTCAGAACAGCCCTTGTTCAGTGATGGCCAAGAGCTGGTGGACGGTGGTGTGCCTTCCTCCTCAGGCAGTACAGTGAACCACCTCCCACAAGATCCTCAACAGAATCCCCCCCGGTGCCCCCCGCTAACCTGCTCACGGTCACACCTCAGCCATTTTTTCCTTCCTGTCGCCCTCTCCTAACTCCCGCCTCCAAATAAGTGACTTGAACCCAATTCCTTGTCTCAGTGATCTGCTTTGAGAAGGACTCAAATGAAGATGTTTACATGGAAGGTGCAGATTTTGCTTTCCTTAACTGACACTAAACTATGAATAAACCTTATGGAGATTTAACAAGAGGCGCTCTGTCTATTTAAGACTGATGACAATCCCTTTAGGTGTGTGGGGGGCTTACGTGCCTCAGAAGTTGCTCTGTTGGCCTGGTAACAAATAGGAATTTTGCTTCACAACTAACTCAGACTTTGTCCAGCAAGGCACCTGGACTCATCTGCATTCAGCACACACTTCTTTAGAAAAACTACATCCGTGGGTTTCAGGGTAAGAGACCATCTGGGACCCACAAACCCAGCAGTATATCCAATGGGCTGGGTATTGGATGGATTCCAAGTGGCCAACAGAGAGATGCAGGAAGGTCAATTTACTTTTATTTATTTATTTTTTTGACAGGCAGAGTGGACAGTGAGAGAGAGAGAGAGACAGAGAGAAAGGTCTTCCTTTTGCCGTTGGTTCACCCTCAATGGCCGCCGTGGTCAGCGTGCTGCGGCCAGCGCACCGCGCTGATCTGATGGCAGGAGCCAGATGCTTCTCCTGGTCTCCCATGGGGTGCAGGGCCCAAGCACTTGGGCCATCCTCCACTGCACTCCTGGGCCACAGCAGAGAGCTGGTCTGGAAGAGGGGCAACCGGGACAGAATCCGGCGCCCCGATTGGGACTAGAACCTGGTGTGCCGGCGCCGCAAGGCGGAGGATTAGCCTAGTGAGCCGCGGAGCCGGCCAGGAAGGTCAATTTAAAGCAAAGTCTATCATAAAATGAAGGAGTAGGAGAATGCTTTGAGATCCCAAACACTGACCTAGATTATTCACCAGCCATGGTCCTAGTAGTTAATGCCTTGAGCCACCCTTCCGTCTGCTTTGGCTGCTGTCAAGACTACCCTCCACTGTCACCAAGTTCTGCTATATACATGCCTACTTAAATAAGCAAATATCTAAATACGCTTTCACAGACACGAGGGGTGGAATGGTTGAAAGAAGGCGGACTGGGAAGTTTGCCCGCATGTTGGGAGCTGAGGTGGGGGGACTCAATTTTGGTCAGACTTCCTAGGTCTCTGTCTACTCATCAGCAAAATGAGGACCTTGCATCAGATGAGAAGGGAAAGCCCAGCTCTGTTGTGCTGGACACGTCTGTGATCCTAGATAATGTTTTTGTTTAGGTCTACGGGATCGGGGAACTTCCAGTCTACAGGCTGTATGAGGCCCAAGAAAGCATTTGACCTGGCCCTGCGAAAGCAACCACAGGCAGGCCTCAAAATTCAATAAATCTCTAGCAGACTAATGTTTAAGTTGGACATTCTGTATGGCCTGCAGTGTGCTGAAACTCTAAACGGCCCTTGGCATTAAAAAGTTCCCCATCTCCCTGAAGAAGGGGGTCTTCCACCAGTATTACTATCCATGCACTGAATCATGTCACATTTCCCAAACATCCCTGTGTAAGGGATACCAAACCATCACCATGCAGAAAAACAGGTGGTCTGCTCTTGCCCTGATCGTCATCTCTCTGCTCTTTCCTCCACCTTGGCTTGATTTCCTCCAGGTGTCATGTCATGTCCCAGAAGCCAGTGTCCACCAGGACATGCTTAGGGCATGTCCTGGCTTCCACACTGACCAAAAAGAGAGGCAGAGGATGCAGCTGGCCTCTATCAGCTTTCATGGTATCAGGTCACAGTGGGCGGCTTTCACCAGGAATTGCTCACCCACCAACATGATCCAGGACGGTGGATTGGTCAGAGTACTCAAAGAAGACAGGGATTCAGATGTGAGACACGTGTGCTCCACATCTGCTTCCCTGGGTGACTGCATCCAGCTCTCCTACTGTGCCAGCTGAGACAGGTGGACATTGGATCTAAGGGGTCTGTCACCCCAGTGGGCAGAGAGCTTTCCACACCTTTTTCACAAGTGTTCTCTCATGAGGCATAACCACAAAGAAGCTATTCAAGAATCAGAAGGGGGCAAATTGGGATTCCCTCTCTGGCTCTATGAGTCTCTCAGGGCATTTTGTCATCACTGCATTCTCAAAGAGAGGCCAGCAGAGAAAACATTAAGGGAAATGCACACAACAGGGAGCCAGTGCCCAGACTGTATGTAGAGAACTACCCAGTGTTCTGTGGATCACTGGCCATGATGGCCCACGAAGGCAGTGAACTCTGCTCTCCTCCAATTGATCAAAAGCTGACAGCATGGTGCTGCTATGTGTCCTTTGGCCTGCCTTGTGCCAGAAATCTGTTTCCACTACCACCCTTTGCTTTGCCTCCTCTTCCACCAATGACATGATCCATGTAACTAGGAGACTGATATAAGAGGACCTTTGTGATTTACTCAACTCCCAGGCAGTTAAACCAAAAATGCAGGTGTCACAAAAGACTTAAATAGCCAAGTTTGGAAAAAAAAAATAGCCATGGACTGGCAGGTGGTGCAGCAGGTTAAGCCATGCTTGGGACACCAACATCCCATATCTGAGTGCCGCTCTACTTTGGATTCAGTTCCCTACTAATGTGCTTGAGAAGGCAGCAGATGATGGCCCAAGCACTTGGGTCCCTGCCATCCATGTGGGAGACCAGGATGGAGTTCCTGGCTCCTGGCTTCAGTCTGGCCCACCCTTGGCTGTTGCAGGCATTTGGAGAGTGAACCAGCACTTTCTCTCTACCCAGCCCCTCTCTTCCAGTCTTGCCTTTTGAATGAATGAATAAAGAAAGAAAGACAAAAAGAAATCTTTTTTTTTAAATAGAGAGAGAAAAAGAATAACCAAATTTGAAGAATGATACTACCTGATTTCAGGACTTATTATAGCCACAGATATAAAGATAATAAAGTATTCGCATAAAAATAGGCAAAGGGATAAGCAAAACCGAATAGAGTCCAGAGATGAACTCACACACATGAACAAGTGATTTTCAGCAAAGCTGCAGAGACAGAAAACAGAGAGTCTTTTCAACAAACGTTGCTATTATTGCTGGGTATAAAAAAAGCAAAACCAAAAAACAGAACTTCAATCCAAACCTCATGCTTTGTTCAAAAATTAACTGCAGGTGAATCACAGATTCACATGTAAAACTTAAAGCTACAAATCTTCTAGAAGAAAACCTTTCTGATCTTGAAACAGTAACAGTAAGAGCCCCAAAAGCATGAGTTATAAAAGAACATATTAGTAAATTAGTCATTATCATAAGTCAAAACTCCTGCACTTAGAAAAGCATGGTTACAATGATGAAAACAGTAGGAGAAAATATTTGCAAAGTATGTAAAAAATTTAGAGTACATAAAAAAAACTCTCAAAATTCAATATTAAGAAAACAAGGGGAAAATGTCACAATCTGACCAAAAACTTGAACAAACACTTCTTCAAGTAAGATAAACTGCTCAAAATGTATAGTGGTTAGGGCACTGTAGATCAAAACCATCATGAAACACACAACCATTACAATGGCCTGTATCAAGTACCAGGGAGGTTGTGGAAGACCCAGAATTTTCATATGCTGCTGGTAGGAATATAAAAATGGTACAGGGCCAGTGCTGTGGCTCACTTGGTGAGTCCTCCGCCTGTGGCACCAACATTCCATATGGGCACCGGGTTCTGGTCCCAGTTGTTCCTCTTCCAGTCCAGCTCTCTGCTATGGCCTGGGGTGGGGGCAGTGGAGGATAGCCCAAGTGCTTGGGTCCCTGCACCCATGTGGGAGACCGGGAGGAGGCACATGTCTCCTGGCTTCAGATCAGCGCAGCACCAGCCATGGCGGCCATTTGGGGGGTGAACCAATGGAAGGAAGATCTTTCTCTCTGTCTCTCACTGTCTGAACAAAAAAAAAAAAAAAATGGTACAATCATTTTGGAAAAAAAAAAAAAAGGCAGCTTCTTACAAAGTTAAACATAGGATCCAGTCTTTCCATTCCTTGGTATGTACCCAGGAGAAAGGAAAATAAATGTCCATGTGCAGCCTTGTACATGAATGCTCATAGTAGCTGTGCTCAGCAGAGCCACAAACTAGAAACAGCCTGTAGGAATGTCTAAACAATCTGTGGCTTAACCGTACAGTGGAATAAAACTCGGCAATTAAAAGGAACAAGCTCTCGATGCCAGCTGTGACATGAATTCTCAAAACAATATGAAAGAAGCCAGAGAATACGGAAGAAATGTTGTATGGTTCCATTTATATGCAATTCCTGAAAACATAAGCTTATCTACAGTGACAGACCAGTGATGTGCTGGGCACGTGGGGATGGGTCAGGAAGAGAAGGGAGAGGAGTTTCCAAAGAGCAGGAATATACCGATTGTTGTCAAAACTGACCAAACTGGACTCGTTAAATGTGTGCAATTTATTCCGATTCTATCTCAGCTAAAAACTTTTTTTAAGGGAGGAGTGGCATTTGGTACAACAGTTAAGATGCTGTGTGGGATCGCAGCATCACACATAGGAGTACCTGGGTTCAGGTGTTAGCGCTGCTCCTGTTTTCGGCTTCCTGCTAATGCACACCCTGGGAGGCAGCAATGATGGCTCAAGTACTTGGGAGTACTTGGATTGAGTCTCCCACATGGGAAACCTGGATTGAGTTTCTGGCTCTCAACTTTGATCTGGCCTGGCCCCAACTTTTTGTGGGCATTTGGGAAGTGAACCAGTGGATGGAAGTTTCTCTCTCTCTCTCCTTAAAATAAAAATAAATAAATAAATAAGTAACTCTTTTTAAATAATGGTAGCGGGCAGAGGGAGGGGTGTCAGGGGGTGAGAATCTGTGTATCGTTGACTATTCCAGACACAGAAAACAGCCCGAGCAAAGCCTAAGCCATGAGATCAGTTTTGACCGTGCCATTTCCAAACCCCACTCACAGAGCTAAGCACTATCTTGCATGTGATGGAGGACTTCCCCCTGCTGTTTTTAAGTATGGTTACTATACATTTAGCTTTGTCAATTTGACCTTTATATAAACAAACTCATGCTCAACATATGATACTGTGACTTGCTTTTCTTGTTCTACAGTTTATCAGCAGTATTGATGCAAGCCAATGTGTACGGTAATAGGCATGCATTCATTTTCACTGCTATATAGTATTCCCAACACTCCTATTCATTCTAAATAGACATTTGTACTGCTGGCAGTGTCTTCTTATTTCAAAATATCACTGTTGTATGTTTAAAAATGTCTCCTGAGAATACACTTAATAATAAAACCACTAGTCATAGCATATCTGCATATGCTTCTTTATTAAACAAGGCAAATTTATTTTCCAAGTACTTGTATTGATTTGTCACCTCACCCACCGTGTACACAAGATTTGGTTGCTCTATATCTTCAACAACACTTAATAGCTTCCTACCTTTTAAATTGGACCAATCTGGAGTTCACAAGGTGGTGCTAATTTGCATTTCCAAAGATCACCCCTCTGCCTGTGAGTTCTGTCTTCCAGATGTTCCAATCCTGACGGCAGGAAACATGAATAATTCAGCTTGAGGCTCCAACACGAAGCACACAGCTGGCACACAGCAGCTATTAACAGTGGGAGAATGGACAAACGACGCTTATTTGTAGGTCTCCCCATCCACAAGGCTCAGAGGAAATCAAACAGGAGGTCAGTGTGCAGGAGAGAGAGGAAGGGCAGGGGAGTGTTGGACGGTACCATCTCTCTTTCTCTCTCTCTCTCTCTTTCTCTCTCTCTCAGATTTTATTTATTTATTTGAGAGTCAGAGTTAAAGATAGAGGGAGGGAGAGACAGATACAGAGGTCTTCCATCTTCTGGTTTACTCCTCAAATGGCTGCAACAGCCAGCCAAAGCCAGGAGCCAGGAGCTTCTTCCAGGACTCCCACGCAGGTGCAGGGGCCCAAGGACTTGGGCCATCTTCTACTGCTTTCCCAGGCCATAGCAGGGAACTGGATCAGAAGCAGAGAAGCCAGGACTCAGAGTGCAGAGGGGAAGTGCCGCAGGCAGAGGCTTAACCTACTAAGCTACAGCACTGGCCCGGTACCACCTCTTCCAAGTTGGATCTCAGGGATCATGGTTGGGGGAACAGGAGCACAGAGCCTGCAGACAGCAATCCTACCTTGGCTTTTGTATTTTCTCTTTTGCAGTATTAAATTTTCTCTTACATGCATTGGGACCTTGTGTTAGAAGGCCAAGTGGAGTTAAGAGGGAGGTGGAAGTGAGGTAAAAAAAATATGTCCATCTCTTGCTGATTCTCAGGAAAGACCAAGACCAGGGAGTGCAGGAGCCTCTGGCATCTGGAACAGCTTTCCCATGTCAGGGCAACTTTGGTGATCAGTGCCTCCGTTTTTCAGAGACCTAAGATGAACCCCCTGGGAGGGGCGTGGTAAGCTAGGAGTGAGGGGCGTTGAGGAGGGCCTGGGGCAGCCACAGTGGGCCTGACCCACACTGGACCGCTTCCGCGCCGCCCGCCCGCTTGTCTCGTCTTCCTCCCCCGCCGCCAGCGGTGCGTGGCTGGCAGCTGCCTCTTTGCAGAAATCGGCGCTGAAATTAAACCCATCAACCTGTCAGCCCCGCTGCTGAGGCTGCTCGCGTGTCAGACCCTGTCATGACAACGGATGATGGAAATGCAACGCTGCAGGCTGCAAGGGGAGCGGCCCTTTCCTTTTTTACATCGCTTTAAAAAGAAGCTTGCAGGAAGGCGCCTGCTCCGCTGGGCGGGGAGTAGCGGGTGGGAGGTGGGGGGTGGGGGGATGGCTGAGGCTCGCAGGTGGCTCCTCCTGCAGGCTCCACAGGCTGCCGTTTTGGTATAGCCTCCAGGATTTTAGGACCAAGGGCAGCAGGAAGCCAGCAGGGGAGGGGGTGGGGAGACTTTGCACAGACCAGTCCTTTTCCTCCTGAGGTCCTCCAGTCTGCACTACACCGGCACAGAGCTTCCAAGTCCAAAGTCAGGACCCTCGGGGAAAATGCAGCCTGGCATTCTCGGGGGGGGGGGGGGGGGGCACAGAGAGATCACCTTGAAGGTCCTTGACCCGAAGCGATTCCGGAGTTTCCAAACTATTAGCAACGTTCTCTTCTCTTCCAGCCCTTCCGGCTTTTGCGACCCAGGGAGAGGGGGCAGAGCGGAAGCCAAGGGTTCCTTAACACCCGACGCAAACAGCCTGGTGACTCAGGATTGCTCAGCAACATAAAACCTGGAAGAGAGTCACACAACATTAGCTGAACCCCTGAAGCTTCCCCTTCTTCCAGCTAGGAACACACTCACCCCCACACACCAGGCATATGGAACCGGGACCAGCCAACGGCCTGAGACCCAGAACAAAGCCCTCCACACACAGCGGTTGAGCTCAGAGAGGGAGGGGAGCTCTCAGCAGCCATCTCTCCCTGTCCCCGTCAATGGAAAGAGAAGGAAACTCAAGTCCAGTGACTTCCCCAAAATTGCACCGATCCATAGTGGAAGTGCAAGCCGGGCTTCCCAGAAACCTCTGCTCTTGCCTTCGGGGCTGAATTGGACCAGACAGGCAGTAAAGTCCATTGGGAATTCATTCTTCAGAGAAACACTGAGAAAACTCTACAGGAAACAGGATCAGACTGAAGAGCTGAGATTTGCCACAGGGATAAGGCCGCCCTCTGAGGTGGCCAAGAGGCCCCAGATGTCCTGGACAGCTCCCTGCTGGAAGCTGCTTTTTTTTTCCAAAAGGGAAAGGACTTGTTGCACCTTCCCCCTCCTCCCTTTCTTCCTCCTCACTCCTCCCCACCCCACCTCCTCTCTTTTGTCAAGACCCTTCTCAACTCTTTGTAATGCAAATGGAAAAACAGATAAGCTGCAGGGGCCAGCTATGAAACAGATAAGAGAGAAGTTCCCAGATTTCAGAGTCCCCTACTCTTCCACCAGTCCCATAGTGGCAAACTCCTTCCTAACCTGATAAACCTGAGTCCCAAATGTGACCAGGGTGCAGTCTCTTCGCAAGAACAGACTGTTGCCAACCTCTTTGCTTCCAATAAAGCAACCTGTTTCTGTTGAGGTTGGTCTCTGTCTCTTTTTCCGTCTCTCCTTTCTGGGGGGTTATGAAAGGCCAGAACCCCAAGTTATTCCAGACCTAACAGAAGGTTCTTGGCCTGGGCTGCGCAGGTGTCTGTCCATAGCAAGGTTCTTGGAGAGCTCCAGGACTTCCTGTACATGTTACAAAAGAATAGGAATGGTGATGCAAGGTGAATAATAGAGTTTGTATGAATAGTAGCACGCAGAATATGGCCAGCAGTGGTTTTGTTGTTGTTGTTATTTGAAAGGCAGAGAGAGTGTTAGGACAGGTAGACACACACATACACACACACACACACACACAGAGAGAGAGAGAGAGGGAGAGAGATCTCCCAACCGCTGGTTCATCCCCCAAATGGTACAACAGCTGGAGCTGGGCCAGACTAAAGGTGGGAGCTAGGAACTTAATGCAGATCTTCAATGTGTGTGGCAGGGATCCAAGCCCTTGAGCTAGCCCTTACTGCCCCCCAAGCTGTGCATTCGCAGGAAGTTGGAATCAGAGTTGAGCCAGGGCTCAAACCCAAGCACTGTGGTCAGGGATGGAGCATCTTATCTGCCTGGCTAAATGCCCACCCACCCCTACCTTGTTTGAAGAGCCTTATGTGTATAGGGCATATTTAGCCCTTCCCACACCACTAGGACTGACAGTATTCTTCACAGTTATGGATGAACCACCTGAGATGCTGAACACTTAGGTAACCTTTATAAATCATGCAGCCATGGAGTATCAGAGCTGACCCAAATGCAAACAGCCACCCCAGAGCATGCCCGGAACCCCACTGACGTCCTGCATGGGGGTGAGAATGAGATCACTCCAGACCTACATCCTCTGTGGTCAAATCAACTCACTCCCATTGTCTTCCAAGACCTGCCTGCAGGTCTGGTTCTGGCTTTGCCGTGAGCGTGTAAGCGCATCAAGCCAACTGAGTTTCAGGCTATTGCAGGCATTTGAGGCTTAAACCAGTGTATGGAAACTCTCACTTCTGTCTTTCAAATAAAATAAATAAAAATGTGAAAGATTCCTGCTGAGTAAGCTCCAGTGTCTATTCTCTCCTCCTTCCCTTGTAGTCAAACCGGACTTTAGCTAAGTACCTAGGTACTTGGCATAAAGACTAAATTTCCCAGCTTCCTCACATGACTGAGTACCAGCCAATAGCATGGAGGAAGTGTAACGTGAGACACACACTCCTCCCCACCCTCCCCCCCCCCCCCCCCCCGGGAAAGAAAGATGCTCTGGTTTCATCCAGCTCCCTCAAGGAGTGGGTGGTTGAGTCCAGACAGCTTCTTGGCTCAGGAGGAGGAAGCCATGTGGCTCCCTGGGGGCTCTGCGAGCCCCTCCATTTCTCCGCCTGCTTTCTTCTCCACGAGGAGCACACAGCACAGCTCTTATTTCAACCACTCTCGTTTCGGACTTTCAGCCACACACAGCTGAGCCATCCCCAAGCAGGCCACACTGCCCTCTCTCACTAATGGAGACTTCGCACGGCGCCCAATCAGAGCACATCCATTGGCTGTCCAAGAAAGCAGTGCCGATTCATTTCAAAGCACTCTGTTCAGAATCCTATCTTCTCCTATTTCCTGCAAATCGAATTACCAGCAGACCAATTGGATTTCCCAAGTCTCTCAAAATGTTCTTTTTAGATGTTCTTGATATTAAATAGTAACAGAATTTAAACGGCATCCACCAAACACACAGACGTGACTGTGGTGACAAGTTATGAAAATCTGTGGAGGGAAGAAGCCCACAGAGGCACGATGGATGCGCAGAGGGGGAAAAACAACCGGTGGGGCATTGTGGGTTTGTCTCCAGCATGCACCCACCTTGTCATGGTCGGCCACCTGCTCCGGATCAGGGCACTCTCTTGGCTCTTAGGAAGGTGACAGACAGGGGTATAAGGAACCCTACTGACACGTGGGGTAGGAAATCAGAAACCACAACAATCCCAGTCCCTGAGCAGATACTGAGCTTCTTGAAGTCAGAAGTCAGGCCGTTTTGGGGGCTGGCACTGTGGCGTAGCGACTAAAGCTGCTGCCTGCAGTGCCGGCATCCCATATGGGTGATGGTTCAAACCCGGCTGCTCCACTTCCGATCCAGCTCTCTGCTGTGGCCTGGGAAAGCAGTAGAGGATGGCCCAAGTCCTTGGGCCCTTGCACCCATGTGGTAGACCTGAAAGAAGCACCTGGCTCCTGGCTTCGGATCAGCACAACTCTGGCTGTTGCGGCCACCTGGGGAATGAACCAGTGGATGCAAGACCTTTCTCTCTGCCTCTTCCTCTCTCAAATAAATAACTAAAATATTTAAATAAATAAATAAATCTTTAAGAGGAAGGAGGAGGAGGAGGACAAGCTGAGTCTTGTGCTTGTCCCCAGGGCCGAGTGTGGGACTGAATCAGTTCCACAAATGGAGGCCTGGCCTTGAGCCCCAGCTCTGTCCTAGGCAGGGGACAAATCCAGAGTTCTCATCAACGTCCTTTTCTTTGACCCTTGTGCTGAGCTTTGACCATGTGCCAGGCACTGTGGAAAACGTGTTACCTTCCTTTACGGTCGCCTTTGCAACGACCCTATAAGGCATCGCTTCGGCTATCTTAATCCATCTTCTGTTGCTAATAGCGCAAGACCACAGACTGGGTCAGTGCTGAGGAAACGGGTTGCTTTTGGCTCATGGTTGAGGTTGAGGGTCAAAGGGCAGCATTTGGTGACAGCAAGTGGCCCCAGACCTGGTCAAAGCAACTTTGCTAGTAGACCCACACCCAAGAGAACACATGGACCCACTAGTCCATTCCTGAGGGCACAGCCCCAATCACCTTACAGTGGTCCTTCCTCATCTCACTGCCCTGGGTCTCCTTAGGGATTGAATCACAGTTACAATTTGGAAAGGATCAAACCATAGCAACGACTATCCCTGTCTTTTTTTTTTTAAGGTTTATTTATTTATTCGAAAGTGAGAGTTACACAGAGAGAGAAGGAGAGGCAGAGAGAGAGAGAGAGAGAGAGAGAGAGAGAGAGGTCTTCCATCTGCTGGTTCACTCCCCAATTGGCTGCAACAGCCAGAGCTGTGCCAATCCGAAGCCAGGAGTCAGAAGATTCTTCCTGGTCTCCCATGTGGGTGCAGGGGCCCAAGGACTTGGGCCATCTTCCACTGCTTTCCCAGGCCATAGCAGAGCTGGATCAGAAGTGGAGCAGCCGGAACTAGAACCAGCGCCCATATGGTATGCTGGCACTGCAGGTGGCAGCTTTACCGTTATGTCACAACACTGACCCCAGTACCACTACTACTACCACTCTTATCACAGACTCAGGAGAAGGAAGGAAACCAGCGGGAGGAGAAATCCTGGGGGGAAGCCTGGAGTCCCCACTCTGCTGACGTTGTATCCATATATTACCTCATTTGATTCCTGCAGGGGTCGTTCCCAAGGCACATTAAAGCAACTAAGACTCAGGATGATAAAGGACCCCTGCAGAGCCTCACAGCATCCAGCCTGTGCTGCAAGCCTGCCTGTGTTCTGTTTCTCAAGGCTCCCTCGCTGCCCACCACAGCTGAAATGGTGGCCTCTTTCCGTGGAGGCTCTTGACTCCTCCTCCCGGAGAGCCGGTATTTTAGATCTGATAGAAGGCAGTTTTCTTTGATGAGTAAATATTTTTAGTCCTCGGTGTGGAAACGATTGATACCACATCTCATAAGATGAGTGGGCTCCATAGATAGAAGCATCTATATGCACACATAGAGATAGCCAGCACTAAGACATGTACGCCTGCTGCAGCAACACAGACACCACATACAGGGGGAGGGAACCATCATTCTGAATGAGGGACCGAAATGAGCGAAAGCTTGGAGGTGTTGACCTGGCGCAGTCGCTGCTGTGTGTCTCAGTTGGAATCAGACTCGCCAGAGAGGAGCTTCCCCCTAGTACCATCCTGACTCAGTCCTGTGGGAGGCCACAGCCATACAAACACAGCAGGTGCAGCACTTCCAGCTCATCTGGAGTCCCAGAAGCCACCCCAGGCCGTTGTTTCTTGTATCCCTGCGTCCACACGGAACAGGCAGGACTGGCGTGGATGGGAGACCTAGGTGTGTGGGTCACCTGGATGTAGGGCAGCACAGAGCACCTTGGCTTCCTCCCTCCCCCCGCCCCTGTTCTTTGAGACATCCTCATCCTGCAGATCCAAGCCTCCTGCCAACTCACAGCTCCATCAGCCCGGGTGAAGTCTCCCCAGTCAGATAACCTCCCAGACACAGCCTCCCTCCCTTGTCTCATTCTGCCGTTTACACCAAGCAATATTAGGAGAAAACAGCTCTCCTGAGGTCACCCAGGCCTGAGGGCAACCCTCGGCTCTCAGGTATCATGTTTCAGAGACAAGAGCATTCAAGAAGTATGCTCTACATCAGCGTTTAGGTTTGAATATTTAGTCCCTCCAAAACTCACCTTGAAATTTAATTGCCACTGTAATGATATTGGGAAGCAGGGCATTTAAGAGGTGATTGATTAGGTTGTGAGGGTTCCACCTCCATGAGTGGATTTAATGTCTCAAGAAGAGCGCTTTGAGGGCTGGCGCTGTGGGGTAGCAGGTAAAGCTGCCACCTGCTGTGCAGGCATCCCATATGGGCATCAATTCAAGTCCTGGCTGCTCCATTTCCAATCCAGCTCTCTGCTATGCCCTGGGAAAGCAGTAGAAGATGGCCCAAGTCCTTGGGCCCCTGCACCCATGTGGGAGACCCAGAAGAAGCTCCAGACTCCTGGATTCAGTTCAACCCTGCTCCAGCCATTGCAGCCATTTGGGGAGTGAACCAGCAGATAGAAGACCTCTCTCTCTCTTTCTCTCTCTCTCTCTTTATCTATCTATCTCTCTTTCTCTCTCTCTGACCCAGCCTTCAAGTAAATAAATAAATCTTATTTTTAAAAAAGTTAAGGAAGAGAGCTTTGGGGGAAGTGGCCTCTCTCTCTTGGCCTCTCTGCCTCCCCCCATGGGATGACACAGCAAGAAGCCCTTTTCTAGAGGCCCATATCTTGCTATTGAACTTCTCAGTCTCTGAAGCTCTGAGCTAATAAATTTTTATTTACGATAAATTACCCAGTCTTGGGCATTCTATGATAGTAACACAAAATAGGTTACTGGGAAGCATCGTGTTGGGCTAAAAGAAACAGAGGAACTTCACCCAATATTTGCTTCTACCCACCAGGCCGTATTTTCACACAGCAAAATGCCCAGGAATGCAGTGCTGAGCTGGTGCAGCTGCCCAGGGGAGGATCCTGGGGTTGTGCACCTCTGATGATACACATCGCTTCCGGAAGTCATGGAAAGGCTGCGGACTCCCAGAGAGACGACAAGCAGGAAGAAGAGGGAAGAGGAGAGGACAAGGGCAGAACCCCAGACAAGAAAGCAAAAGCAGCAACCCTTGGCGGTGTCCCACAGCCACCACTAGCTGCAAGAGCGTCATGCAGTGAGTCAGCCTAGGCAGGCACAGAGCTGACCCCCCAACAAAACGGGGTGCTGTTGATTAAACAAGAAGGGAGACTGGATGTGGGGTAATCCGCCATTTGTGTCACATAGGACGGCCTTGAACCTAACCTCTCAGGTCCCCCAAGTCCAGAACAATTCGAGGCAGCCTCTTCCAGGCTCAGCTGCTCCCTCCCATTCCCCTCAGCAGGGAACTAAACAAACACAGGTGTCCCTTCTCAGTCCTCAGGGCACACACACCCCCACCCAGCCTCCAAGGAATGTATAGCCCAGGCCTCCTTTGTAGAGCCTTGGGAAGATCCTAACTGGTACAATATGGAATTTGGGGAGAACTGCTTGAGAGCATGGCAGAGTGGCTGGCAACGCACCCTCAGGCAAGCCCCTGGGTCTGCTCGGTTTTTTCATTCTGCCAACAAGAGGCTGGCCTCCAAGTTCTGCTTTAAAAAAACAAGTGGCAGGGGCAGTTGCTATGGCATGGCAGCCGCCTGCAGTGCCAGCATCCCATATGGGCGCCGGTTCAAGTCCTGGCTGCTCCACTTCCTATCCGGCTCCCTGTTAATGCTTCTAGGAAAGCTGCAGAGGACGACTCAAGTGCTTGAGCCCCTGCACCTGCGTGGGAGACCCGGAAGAAGCTCCTGGCCCCTGACTTCAGATCAGCCCAGCTGTGGCCATTGTGGCCATCTGGGGAGTGAACCAGCAGATGGAAGACTTCTCTCTTTGCCTCTGCCTCTCTGTAACTCTACCTTTCAAATAAATACATAATTCTTTTAAAAAGTGGCTGCTATGACCTAGATACTTGGAGAGACATGTGGAACTAGTCCAATGCAGAGTCTTTGAACTGCCCGTGGGCAAACTTGACTTAGGAGGTAGCAAGTTGCAACCGAGTCATCTGCCAGTCCCTCTTAAAAGACCACAGAATGAGGTGCATCCAAGAAACCCTTGACTCCAAAAGACATTGATATGCATCTCTGTGGTTTTCTTTGTTTCCATCATAAAATGGCAGCAAGTAAAAGTTATGGGGCTCCCAAGGAACACGCAAAGGTGAGTCAGAGCATTTGAAGACTGAGTCAGGCTGTGTAGTGATGAATTCATGCTGTGGCTGGCTGGGATCAGGTTCCAGGTAGAAGTTCACAAACAATGTCCTCAGGAGAGGTCGCCCCCAGCCACCTCATTGGCTTGGGAGCAGGGATCTGGGAGCTGTCTCTGGAGAACCACCCCCCACCCCTCAGCTCAGATTTCAGCACTTAGGGACTGAAGCAACAAGGAAACTCGGTAACCCCTGGGAATTATGACACTGACCAAGAACTAACTCAGCGTCTTCCGGGGAGGGAATCTAGGGGATGATGGGAAGGCAAATGCTATTGGAAGAAAAAGAAGACAGCCCTAAGTGCAGGATTTTTGAAAATCATAGCACTAAGGTTTTAGAGGCTAAAGGCTCTAATTAATAAGGCTCAAGGGACATTGTGGCATAGTTGGTTTAGCCACCACTTGGGATACCAACATCATATGTCAGGATGTCTGGGATCAAGCCCTAATATCTGCTTCCAGTTTGCTATCAGTGAGCATGTCAGTTACCAGCTGAAGAGGTTGAGTCCCTGCCACCCACATGGGAGAGCAGGATGGAGACCAGTCCAGGCTGTTGCCAGCATTTGAGGAGTGAACCAGCACATGGAAGCGCTCTCTCTCTCTCTCTCTCTCCTTTTCTCTCCCCAACTCTTCCTTTCAACTAATAAACTTTAAAAAGATGCCTGAAAGTAACAGGTAGGTCTTAACATCACAAGCAAAATTGGAGAAAAGATCAGTAAATAGATAAAAGTCCTCTTCTTTTGTCACTGGGATGATATTCAGATATGGTAGACAATTACCAGTAAAGGCTTCGATTCCTCAGCCACACTCTTTAGCGCGTAACTTCGCCACCTGCCCCTCCGATGGAGAGGTGTGGGCTACTTTCCCAGCTCAGAATCCAGGCCAAGCTCTCTAGCCAACGGAATGGGGCAGACATGAAAGGGTGTGTGTGTGTGTGTGTGTGTCACAGCCATGTTTCATCCTCAAGAGGCCACGCTGGGGTTTTGCTCTGCCACAAGCTAGGTTGGGATGGTCCACAGGGGAACACGGAGGCTCAGGAGCCAGAGCCCATTTGTCCCAAACTATGCCACCCCGAGATCAACTTCCAGCCAACCAACCTCTAAGCACGTGGGGAAGACCAACTGTCAGCAGCAGAGCCACCCACTGGCTGGTCTCAGCATCACAAGGGAGTTCACCCAGGAGCCACAGAACACATAGACTTGCGAGGAATAACCAGTGGCGACTGTTTTAAGTCAGGGCCAGCAAACTGTCCCCACAAGGGCCAACAAGTCAGTATCTAGGGCTTCACAGGCCACGGATGGTCTGTGTTGCACATCCTTTTGTTGCTTCTTCAACACTTTACACATGTAAAGCCAACGCTCTCTTGGGGACCCTACCACAACACGCCATGGGATACGGCTGGCCCCGTGGCGCAGCTGGCTAGGTTGACGCAGCTGGCTAGGTTGATGCTTGCAATGCTGACACAGCCCGTATCAGAAAACCTCTTGGAGTCTGGGCTGCTCTACTTCCAATCCTGCCCCTGGAAAGTACTTGGACCCCTGCCACCCATGTGGGAGACCTGGATGGAGGTCCTGGCTCATGGCTTCAGCCTGGCCTAGCCCCGATTGTTGCAACTCTCCCCCCCCCCATTCCTCCCTCTTTCCCTCTGCTTCTCTGTAACTCTGCCTTTCAAATAAATTAATTAATTTTTAAAGATTTATTTATTTGAAAGTGTTACAGAGAGAGGTAGAGACAGAGAAAGAGGTCTTGCATCCGCTTGTTCGCTCCCCAAATGGCCACAACAGCTGGAGGTGAGCCGATCCCAAGCCAGGAACCAGGAGCTTCTTCCAGGTCTCCCACGCAGGTACAGGGGCCCGAGGACTTGGGCCATCTTCCATGGATTACCCAGGCCACAGCAGAGAGATGGATGGGAAGAGGAGCAGCTGGGACTCGAACCAGTGCCCATATGGGATGCTGGCACTTTAGGTCAGGGCTTTAACCCACTGCACCACAGCACAGGCCCCAATTAATTAATTTAAAAAAAAAAATTCGGATTAAGCTGAGTCTCCTGGACTGGACTCAATTTTGGTTTTCCTGGCTGCTCCATGTGCTGGAAACTTAAAAAGAGGACGGATCAGTTGTAGGAAATGATAAGAGTTTGCTAGGGGTTGAGGTGTGTCCCTCCCCCCCCCCCGCAAAGCCCCTGCAAGCTTATTTGTAAATAAGGTCTTTGCAGATGTTAAAAGATGAGTTCCTGGGGGTGGGCACTGCCCCATATGCTGACCAGGTGCCTGAGAGGAAAAGAGAGGAAGAGGAGATGCAGAGACAGAAGAACGCCGGGCGTGGATGGCGGCAGAGACTGCGGGGACGGCAGCTCTGAGCCCACGGGCACTGGGGACGTCAGGCAATGACAGGTGATGACAGGCAATGACAGGCGACCACAGCAGAGGCGCAGAGAAAGGCGTGCCACCCTCCAGGGTGCTAGCCCCACTGATAGCTTCGTTTCAGACCTGTGGCCCCGCGGCTGCGAGAGAACACACTTCTGCTTGGTGCCACCCAGTTCATGGTGCTTTGTTCATGCAGAGAAGGGAAAGTTATTGTACCCTCCCGGGGGCGGGGGGGGGGGGGGAGCCTGGAGACCCAGCAGGAGGGCAGATCCCAGGTGCGCTGAGACCTCTGCTCCACTTTCTGATCCAGTTTGGAGCAAAAAGGCTGGGGAGAAGAGTGTTTTCTGGGGCCAACTCTGTGGCATAGCGAGTAAAGCCGCCATCAGCAGTGCCGGCATCCCATGTGAGCACTGGTTCAAGTCCCGGCTGCTCCTCTTCTGATCCAGCTCCCTGCTATGACCTGGGAGAAACAGTAGAAGGTGGTGCAAGTCCTTGGGCCCCGTACCCAAGTGGGAGACCCAGAGGAAGCTCCTGGCTCCTGGCTTTGGATCAGCGCAGCTCCGGCCATTGCGGCCATGTGGGGAGTGAACCAGCAGATGGAAGACCTCTCTCTCTCTGTCTCTCCTTCCCTGTTTGTAACTCTACCTCTCAAATAAAGCTTTCAAAAATTAAATAAATAGAAATTTTAAAAAGTGTTTTCCTAGGACGGCTCACCACTTCAAGGTCCCAGCTTTAGAAGCACATAAACATCATTGGGAATAGTCTCAGAGATTCTGACTCACTTTGTCCACAGAATGAAACACAGAGCCTGCATTCTGGCAAAGCAAATTACAACAAAATGAAACAAGGAGAAGCCTCACCCAGAAGGAGCCGTGGAAGGACCCCAAAAATCCAAAGTGGCAGAGAGCTCCACTTTCATTGGGCAATGGAACTGCTCACCTGTGAGGCCTCCCAGTAAGGGGTGGAGTGGGGGAGGGGGAGAGGAGGTACAAGAAGAGGGGAAGAAGGAGGGGGCCCGGAGCTGCCCTTCCTCAGGGCTCTCCCTGGGCGAGGTAAGACCCTGGACTAGAAGAGTCTGGGAGAAAGGCGCCCCCTCGTGGCCGCATTCGGTTTTCCAGGTATCCAGCCCCGGACAAACACCAGGAAGGCAGGGCGGGGGCGGGCCGCTTACTGGGCTCTTGACCCACACGGCAATCAACATGAAATCGGAACACACGCAGAAGCGGAACAGCCACAGGAAGTGGCAGCTGCATTTTCTGAATCTTATATTTCACGGAGGTCTTAGGTTCTCAAATGCACTGCAGAAGAAAGTCTACACGAAAACTGCAGAACCCAGGGCTGAGCCAGGGGCGGGTCAGTGTAGGACAAAGGAAATGGAACCCATTTGCTATAAGACAGTACAAGGATAGACCTCCGAATTTAGTGCCTGTTTCCAATCAGGTCCGTCTGCTGGCAAGCATCTGTGTGTCGGCGATAAAATCATTTCACAGTTTCCCTGCACGTCTGCTAGGCAGCAGGCCTTGATGGCTGACCTCTCTGATCATATCTGAACCAGCATGGTATCCATTGCACATCTCAGGTGCGCGACCCCTGCTGAGAGGAAGCGACCCAGCTCCCGGGTTATGAGTGAAAGAGTTGGGATCCGGACTCAGGTCTTCACAATGCCACAACCCAGGGGTCATCTCCTCCGAGCCTCGCTTCTGCAGAGACCTTGGAACATGTCTCCACTTCCATATCCCCGATAAAGACAGTGCTGGACGTGAGAATTAGCACAAAATGAGAGTAGGGATTTCACAGGGGCATTGGATGTCCACAAGCTTGGGAGTAGAACTTGGGGTGTTTCTAAAGGAACAAGCTTCGGTCCCAGGATGGACGCTGCAACCTCCAGCCTGCCTCTCCGGCTGAATTGCCCACATCCCCATCAGCGTTGGTAGCGGTGCCTAATTTTGCCCTTGCAAGCAAAGCCTGTGTGCAGATCTTGCATTTATACTAGCATGTAAAAGACTGACTCATGTTCAAAAGGCTTCCCTTCTGAAAAAATTGCAAAATGCTAAAGCTCCAAATAGGACATATCACTCAGACAGCCAAGCTACTTTGATGTCAACAAGCCAGGGTTAAACCCATTACGCTGGCACCTCCAGTGACCCCACTGGCCAGGCTGTCTCCTCATCTAACTTCCCTCACTCTGCCTCTCCGGCTCCAATCTGCTGACACAGGTCTCGGCCAACTCACAACATCACCCAAGTCCCCCAGCACTTGTAGGGGTGACATCCTATCGGTTCTTGGCTTGCCTGAGGTTGGCACATGGCATTCACCATGTGTACATGACGTCCTTGAGACCCAAACACTACTCTGCTGGGGACTGCCTGTGCCAGTTGCAGAGAGCGCCTTTGCTAGCGTGTTCTGCTTTCGATGGGTGAATGCTGGCATGGCCGTCCCTCCCCCAGCACCGCCAAGACACCCCCAAGGACCTCAGTTTGCATTCAGGGGACTCTTGAAGATCAGAGCACGGTGTGGCACCCCAGGCTCTGAAGTTGTTCAGCTGAAGAAGTTTCCAGCTCCATCCCACCCTCCTCGCCCATACCCCATGGAAGAGAACTCACGCACTAAATAAAGCAACGTTACCCAGGCACATTCTCTTTCCTGGAAGGCCACCTCGCAAATTGCTTCCTCTGTCATAGATGAAACCACCACCCACGGCTTATCTGTAATCTTGATGGACAAACTAACCAGGCGCTCTGCACTCTGCTCCCCAGAGCAAAACCACACGGCCAGCAGCTTTGAGAGCTCCACCTGTGGCAACCTGTCCCCGTCCAGTGAAGCTGTAAATTACCCCGGCTGCCAGAGGCCAGAAAAATTAATCCCGCATTGCTTCTGACATCATCAGCACACAGCAGGTCCCAGAACAAGACCAAAAAAAAAAAAAAAAAAAGAAAAAAAAAAGAAAGAAAGAAAGAAAGAAAGAAAGAAAGAAAGAAAGAAAGAAAGAAATCACCAAGCTCCTAGCGACTTCGCAGGGTGCTGTTTAAGAAATCAACCCCCCAAAGCTCCAATTAACAGATGATTCTGGGCCAGTGCCGTGGCTCACTAGGTTAGTCCTCTGCCTGCGGTGCCGGTACCCCGGGTTCTAGTCCCAGTCGGGGCACCGGATTCTGTCCCGGTTGCTCCTCTTCCAGGCCAGCTCTCTGCTGTGGCCTGGGAGGCAGTGGAGGATGGCCCAAATGCTTGGCCCCTGCACCTGCGTGGGAGACCAGGAGGAAGCACCTGGCTCCTGGCTTCGGATCAGCACAGCACGCTGGCCATGGCGGCCATTAGGGGGTGAACCAACAGAAGGAAGACCTTTCTCTCTCTCTCTCTCTCTCTCTCTCTCGCTCGCTGTCTAACTCTGCCTGTCCAAAAACAAACAAGCAACAACAACAACAACAAAAAAAACAGATGTTTCTGTGAACTGATTTTCTTTTTTATAAGTCAAAGTATTAGTGTGCTAAGAAGCCTTACTCCTTGTGCATCTGGTTGGTTTTTTTGTGAGATTGATTGGTTGATTGATTTGAAAGGCAGAGTGACAGAGATAGAGGGAGAGACATAGAGATCTTCCATTTGCTGGTTTGCTTTCCAAATGCTGCAGCAGCCAGGTCTGGGCCAGGCCAAAGCCAGGAACCGGAACTCCATCCAGGTCTGCTACGTGGGTGGGTGGCATGGGACCCACGTACCTGGGAGGCATCTTCCACTGCCTCCTCAGGCACATCAGCAGGAAGCTGAGTTTGGAAGCAACTGGATTGGAAGCAGCTGGGACTTGAACCAGCACTCAGATACCAGATGCCGAAGTCCCAAGCTGTAGCTTAACCCACTGAGCCACAATGCAGACCCCTCTGGATTTGTGGTTTTTGTCTTTTCTTTTTTACCCCTTATTTTAACTCCTGGGCTTGAAACTCTAAGTGTTGCTTTTTCAATGGATTATGCTCCCAAAGCAATTTTTAGAAAACAGGAACTCTGGGGCCAGCACTGTGGTGTATCCCACTGGGCAGTGGGATACAGTGCCGGCATCTCATATGGGCGCCGGTTCAAGTTCCACTTCCAATCCAGCTCTCTGCTATGGCCTGGGAAAGCAGTGGAAGATGGCCCAGGTCCTTGGGCCCCTGCACCCGCGTGGGAGACCCGGAAGAAGCTCCTGGCTTCTGGCTTCGGATCAGCGCAGCTGCAGCTCTCATGGCCACCTAGAGAGTGAACCATCGGATGGAAGACCTCTCTCTCTCTCTGTCTCTGTCTCTCTCTCTCTGTCTCTGTCTCTGACTCTCCCTGTCTCACTCTCTCTGCTCCTGCCTCTCTCTGTAACCTTGCCTTTCAAATAAATAAATAAATCTTTAAAAAATTAAAAACAGGTACTTTTAATATATATATATATATAGTTGAAATGAAGCAACATAAACTTGATTTCGTTTGTGTCTCCTGGGGTGCTATAGCGCCTAAAAATATCAGGCGCCCCCTCCCTGGGGCCCCAAGATGTGTTGGAAGCATCCACTCCCCTTCCCTTCCGGCTTTCCCTGCTGTCCGCACTGTCACAGGGATTGCTGGCCCCATCCTATTAATTACTCCTTTCTCTGTCAACAGGGTTTGCAACGTATTTTCCTAAAGAGCTTTCACACTTTTTCCTGCAGTTAGCATTCTGAGAAGGAAGCCAGATAAACTCTTTGGCGTTGCCTGCCCTGTCTTAGGAAATGAGAACGAGAGGGCACTACTGTCTCCTCCTTAGCCACTGTGCTCGCCATGACTCCAGCTCCCGCGCAGGGAACTTCGGTCGGAAAATACTGGCGTTGGCCTTTACTCTTTCCAAAGAGCCCGCATTCACACGACTTCCATTGCACGGCATGGTGATATCGGCTGCGTGTTATGATGGGTCAGTCTCTTACAATGCCAAGTCATAAGCTTTATCATAGCTAAGTAGCAGAAAGCATGGCATGTGGTTCCAGGCACCTGCTGGGGGTCCTGGAATGTATCCCCCTGGGGTGATGGGGGGTTGGGGAACCACTGTGTGCTCCCAGGCAGTGCGATTTCACCAAGCCAAACCCATCAGGACACCGCGACCCAGCAACTCAACACATCTCACAACCTGTGCCATCTGAGAGCAGCACGGCCAACCAGGGATTTTCCAGCAGGTTCGATGCTCCAAGTCATGCCTGAGTCACCCACAGGACACCTTGACACTGCAGTCCAGCTGGGCAAATTAAATCACCAGCAGAGAAGCTATTAGAGAACAGAAAGGCACCTGCTAAGCTGCAGGCGCCTGACTCTTGGGAACGCAGGAGCTCAAGGAAAGGGGAGGGGTCGAAGGAGGTGAGACCGAAGCTGAGCCTCACGGAAAGGGGCTTAAATGAGGCTGGGGGTGGGCGGGGGGGGGGGGGGGGAGGGAGCTGTGGAGAAAGTGGAAAGCCTGTAGGAGAAAGGCATTCACAGGGCCGACGCTCTGGCGTAGCGGGTAAACCGCCGCCTGCAGTGCCGGCATCCCATATAGACGCCAGTTCGAGTCCCAGCTGCTCCACTTCTGATGCAGCTCTTTGCTGTGGCCTGGGAAAGCAGTAGAAGATGGCCCAAGTCCTTGGGCCCCTGCACCCACGTGGGAGACCTGGAGGAAGCTCCTGGCTCCTGGCTTCAGATTGGAGCAGCTCCGGCCGTTGCGGCCATTTGGGGAGTGAACCAGCAGATGCAAGACCTTTCTCTCTGCCTCTTTCTCTCTCTGTGTAGCTCTTTCAAATAAATAAACTAAATCTTAGAAAGAAAGAAAGGAAGAGAGAAAGGCACTCCGTGAACCACAGGAAGAGGGGGAGCCTCAATCAGCCAGGGCTGGGGCAGGCAGACAAGAGGCTCCAACCCAGCAGGGGTTGAGAAAGATGCACAGGTGGCTGCAGGTGTAAAGAACCCTCACACTGGTCAATAAATCCTGAGTCTAGCACCAGTGGGGCGCTGCTTCGCCATTAAACCTAAGGACGCAGAGGAGAGCGAGCCAGTACCAGGACCAGGAGTGGCAGCTCTCTGGAGAGGACCTCTCGGTGGTCTCAGTGCCTGCCTCACACCTGCTCAGGCCAAGCAGATGCCAGAAAACCTGCCTGCTCCTCACGAGATGAGAGGCTGAGGCCAAAGGAGACAGGCAGGCAGCAGACCTGGAGGGGCCCTGGAAGAGAACCCGGTAGGCGTCGTGGCTGGAGCCAGGCGCATGTGGCAAGTCTCCAGCACACCTGGTGCAGGTGATGGGCCCTGGGACAGGGAAGCAGGCGTTAACCAGCCCGCTTGCGGCCCAGGCATGCACTCAGATCCTAAAAGTCGCCCCCCAAACTCCAACCTCCTTGGAAAGCATCGGCTCTCCTAGAGTTTCCCCCACCCCAGGTCTCTGCTTCCTTGGAGAGTGGAATTTTCCCAGGAATGTCTGGCCCTGGGAACAGTGCCTGCTGGGGTGCCCACCTGCTGGAGTCTAGACGGTGAGCCCTGGTGCATGCGCAGAAAACACGCAAGCCCACGGCCCAAGCTCTGGGCTACGAAGGAGCAGCTGGGGCGCACAGAGAGCAAGCAGTGGCGGGAGGCAGGGGGGACATCGCCCCCTTCCCTAGTGCCGCCAGGACTCGGGGCTGGCGGGAGGCGGGGAGGGAGGAGAGGGGGCGGAGCGGAGGTGAGGGGGGCGGCGGCGTGGCCCCCGGGCCCGCGGCCCTGCCGTTGCCATGGAAACCGGCTCGCGGGGCGCTTCGTTCTGCCATTCCAGGGGCTCAGACACGCACGGGGAGGGGGCCGGGACTGTGCATCTTGGACAAAAGCGCATTCGGCCGTTGAAAAACCAAAGAAGCTGGAGAACAAAGCCGCCGTGCCCGCACGTCCCGCAGAGGCGCCCAGAACGCGTGGGGGCGCGCTCGGGGGTGCAGCCCGCACACACCCGTTGCGGTCACGGGGACCAGGCAGCTGCCTGGGGGCGGCGGCTCCAGCCCCGCAGGGTGCGCGGAGATCTGTCTCCCTCTCGTCCCACCCATGCCGGCTGTGGGGCATGGGGTCCCTTCCCCTAAGGTTTCCGGATGCAGGGTCCCTCGGTGGTCAAAGACTGCAAGGATCCCCGCAGAGTGCTGAGGGCCAAGGGCACGTGGCTGGCGCGCGGGCCGCGCTGCCACCGCAGCTGGCCTGTCCCAGGAGCTGAGCCAGACTTGCTCGGGAAGAAAATGACAGCCTGCATGAAAATAAAACCAAACCACCCGTCGTCCGGCCGAAGCACTTGCGCGGTAATTCTGCAGAGGGCGTTGGGGGAGTTCAGCATCCCAGCCCCGGCAATGGCTGGTGGAATTCTCCAGCTCCCCAGAGTTTCCAGGGTGTTTTCCTGGGGTTGTGTGCGCGTTTCCGTGCAGTGCGCGCTGGGTGCGTGTGTGTGTGTGTGTGTGTGTGTGGACTCGTTTTTAAGGAAATCTGGGCAGTGTGGACACCGATGATGGTCGCTAAATCCCATCATTCCTGCTTCTTTCTGAAGCTTTTTGAATACTGGGAGGGGACAGCTCCTCTAACTGCCCTCTGAAACCGGGGAGTGAGTGAGGAGAGGAGGAATTCCAGTGCATGCATGGTCACGGTCGACCTGTTGTCCACAGTTAAGTATTCTTTAAAAGCCAAGCACAGGTCGGTGCTGTGGTGTAGCCAGTAGAGCCACTGCCTGCAGTGCCAGCATCCCATATGGGCACCAGTTCCAGTCCCAGCTGCTCCACTTCCTATCCAGCTCTCTGCTGTGGCCTGGGAAAGCAGTGGAAGATGGTCCAAGTGCTTAGGCCCCGGCACCCACATGGGAGAGCTGGAAGAAACTCCTGGCTCCTGGCTTTCGATCAGTCCATCTCCGGCCATTGCAGCCATCTGGGGAGTGAACCAGTGATGGAAGACCTCTCTGTCTGACTCTACTCTCTGTGTGTAACTCTGACTTTCAAATACATAAAAAAAAAAAAAAAAAAAAAAGCCAGGCATATAAAATGGTTTCCCCTACCACAGCTCACCAGGTTACTGTCAAGTTAGGATTATGTACACATGATAGGGCCCCAAAGGAATAATGGCTGTGATGATATGAAAATGCATTTATCAGCAGCTTAGCATCATCCTCATGGGCCACCATCACTGGTAGAGTACCAGCCCTCACAGCTGCATTCCAGAGAGCAGGATGAGAAAGAGACAAAAACAAACAAACAAAAACAAACAAACAAACAAATAAAAAACAGGGGTGGCGGCGGAGGAGGAGTGCAAGCTTTTTGCCTTGACGACTCATGGAAGCTTCCATACAACAGTTTTGCTCACGCCCACAAGTCAGCACTCCATCATGCGCAAATGAAGTGTGTGCGCTGGACAACGACATTCCCAGATTAAAGTCGGGGCTTCTAGAAGAAGGGGAGGAGCTTATGATAGCGCCAGCGGCCACTCACACACTTCTCATTCGCAGACTCTGCTTCGACCTCATTTGTTGCCAGTGGCACAGCTGCCGTCAGCCTCAAATCCAGGTTCAGTTTCATGCAACCAGGAAATTTCTGAGCTAGGCTGAGCCCTCCCACCCCACCCGCCCTGGTGCGCCACTGCCCAGCACACGGCCAGCAGGGCTGTGGAAGGGACAGAGCAGCTGGATCCACCCATCTCTAGCCTCATGGAGCTTCCCTCCATGGGCAAACCCCTTTACTTCTCCTGAGAAGACACCCAACGGCCAGAAGCCCAACCCGGCCAGATGGAGGAACTCCCAGGTGAGTGCAGGGTTCCCTTTGTGGGAGGCCCCGGAGCAGGTGTTATCAGGCAATTACTCCCAGGAGCCCAAGGTACCTCTTTAGATGCTCACATCCTCCCGGAGAGGGACTGCTGGCCATGCCCCAGGTAAGGATCATTTCCAAACTACACAGAGAAGTGTCAAGCTGGGCACTAGGAGGAGATTCTGTCCTGCCTGGCCGATTGTTTATGGGTTCCTCTGCAGGAAGCCAGGAAGGTATGCAAGGCTGACTTGGGGGTTGGGGGAGCAGGCTGGCTCCATGCTGTGTTGTGTGTTTGGCCAGCTGCTGGGAGCTCAGGCAGGCGGGATGTCTATCTACTAGAGGGTGGAGGTTGCAGACACAGGAACTAGCGCCTTGCCTTTCAGAGTCTGGGAATCCACCCACACCCCCAGGGCATCTCACCCTGATCCTCAGAGCCTGGCCAGAGGACCCCTGCGGACAAGAGTAAGGGAGTGGATTTTGGGGTGCAGGGCTTCTCCTGAACTGTGCCCCCATAGGAGTCCTGAACCTTACCTGGCTCAGGTCAGGATGGATTCAAAGCAAGAGTAAAGGGGGCCGGTGCTATGGCTCAGTGGGTTACAGCCCTGGCCTGCAGCGCCTGCATCCCATACGGGTGCAGGTTCTAGTCCCGGCTGTTCCTCTTCTGATCCAGCTCTCTGCTAATGTGCCTGGAAAGCAGTGGAAGACATCTCAAGTCCTCAGGCCCCTGCACGCATGTGGGAGACCCAGATGAAGCCGGGCAGTGTTGATGTTGTGAGTGACTGCGTTCCTGCCGCCACGTGGACACCTGTCCTGAATTTTCAGCTCCCAGCCTCAGCCCCAGCTGAGGGCCAATGTGGACATTTGGGGAGTGAGTCCACGGAGGCCAGTGCTCTGTCTCCTTCCCTCTCCCTCTCTCCCTCCCTCCCTCTCTCTCTCTCTCTGTCACCTACCCACCCAATTTCTCTCTCTCAATCTTCTCATCTCAAGTAAATTGTTTTAAAAATTATTAAAACACTAGACTTTATGTTATGCATATTTTATCATGATAACAAATTTCGAAGTATAGGATGGGTAAATTATGAACCATTCATATAAAGGAATACTAAATGCAGAAACTACCGCTTATACAACATAGACTTGAAAACTCCTGAAGCCGGCATCTACAACAGTATGTAGTGTGAATATATATATCAAAAAGTAAAGGCCGTAAACCACACAAGGGTATGTTCACGTCCTTGGAACTACAGAAAAGAACTTTCTGAAGTTTCAGAATCGTCATTGCTGTCCCAGTTTTAGCCATGAAGCTTCTGAAAACAGAGCCCAAGAAAACGTCAGCTGATTAAGACAAATATTTACAAGACATTTCTTTGAATACTGTTTTAAATTTAAGGAGCAAGAAACAAGAGAGCCAGACTGTGTCACCAACCCAGGCTCTGGCATCTGCTCCCCAATGGTTTGCCCATGTGCTGTGGCATTCCCGGTTGTAAGCAGCTGGAACCCAGCATGGTGAGGGGGCTGACGCAGGACAATATGTGACCTAAGATGTGAAAGAGACAGAGCCAGCCATGGCCATCGGAGGAGGATAGGTTCTGTAGGAACAGCCAAGTCCTGATTCATTTCTGTCGCCACAGGAAGAATGCTGGAGCATTTCAAATGCCCAAGAGCTGCAATTGCACCTGGCTGTTCCAGCATGCTTTGCAGTGAGAGAAGATTCCAGAAGGGGTCACATGAGACCACCCCATCAGCCAAGTGTGGTGCAAGGGTGCTCATTTCCCAACCGTAAGATCTGAGGACCATGCCATCTTTCAGGTAGAGTAGGAGGACCAAAGCCAGTGCACACCTGTGCCAACTTGTAGCCCTAACAACTCTCCATATATATATATATATATATATATATGAACTTAAAACAATGAGATATACAGTATAGTAGGTTCAATAGTTCCTCTCCCCAAAAAAGAATTTTTTGAAGATTTATTTATTTATTTGAAAGGCAGAGTTACAGACAGAGAGACAGAGACAGAGAGAAAGATCTTCCATTTACTGGTTCACTCCCCAAATGGCTGCAAAGGCTGGAGCTGGGCTGATCCAAAGCCAGGAGGTTCTTCTCGGTTTCCCATATGGGTGCAGGGGCCCCAGAACCATCTTATACTGCTTTCCCAGGCCATAGCAGAGAGCTGGATTGGAAGTGGAACAGCCAGGACTCGAACTGGCACCCATATGGGATACCAGTGCTGCAGGCCAGGGCTTTAACCAATTGCACCACAGTGCTGGCCTCAGAGAGAAAAATCTTCCATCCACTGGTTCACTCCCCAGATGGCTGCAGAGGCTGGAGCTGGGCCAATCTGAAACCAAGAGCCAGGAGCCAGGAGCCAGGAGATTCCTCCAGGTCTCCCATGAGGGTGCAGGTGCCAAGGACTTGGGCCATTTTCTGCTGCTTTCCCAGGTGCATTAACAGAGAGCTGGATGGGAAGTGGAGCAGCCAGGACTGGAACCAGTGCCCATATGGAATGCCGGCACTACAGGTGGCAGCTTCGCCCACTGTGCCACAGCGCAGGCCCCCTAAAAGAATTTTATGTCTACCCCAGACTCTCAGAATGTAACTTGGTTTGTAAATAGTATTTGCAGAGGTAACCAGTTAAGAGGACTTCATACTTTGGAGGTTCCTTGGAAAACCAGGAAGAGAAGTCCCATGCAATCCCATAAATCCACTTTGTGGGTTTGAACATAAGAAAATAAAAACAAGGTGGTCAAGAGATACCTCCACTCCCTTCTTCATAGCGCTGTTCACAATAGCCCAACAGGGAACCAACCTAGATGACCATAAGCAGATGAATGGATCAAGAAAAGGCGGCATGCATGTATACAATGGAATATTATTCCGCCATTAAAAAGGAGGCAATGCTGTCCTCTGGAGCTGGAAGATACGACATCATGACATTAAGTAAAATCAATCATGCACATAAAGACAAAGGCCACACGTTCCCAGTCCGAGATATTAATATCATGGGAACAGAGAGGAGAATGATGAATACCAGCACATGGGAGTGTTAAGAATGGGAGTGAACCACACTGGGAAGGGCAGTAAGTTGCTCCTTAACAGATACAGGGCTGCAGTAGGATAGGAGTAACTTCTACTATTCTATCACACAGCTCCCTGACTTTGATTGACAGCCATTAACGGTATATCTGAAAACAGCTAACAGAGCGTTTCACGTATTCCCAACACAAAGAAATGACACATGTTTGACATGATGGATATGCTAATTCCCCTGCTTGGTGTATGCATGTACTAAACAGCACACTGGGCCCTTACAAGTTAAGTTTGATTGTTAGGTGTCAATCAAAAGAAATTAACATGGAAAAACAAAATGGTGAGTCCTAGATCCGGGGACTGGTGTCTGATAAGATGAAGACATACAGGCCAGCGCCGCAGCTCGCTAGGCTAATCCTCTGCCTGCGGTGCTGGCACATCAGATTCTAGTCCTAGTCGGGGCGCCGGATTCTGTCCCGGTTGCTCCTCTTCCAGTTCAGCTCTCTGCTGTGGCCTGGGAAGGCAGTGGAGGATGCCCAAGTCCTTGGCCCCTGCACCTGCATGGGAGACCAGGAGAAGCACCTGGCTCCTGGCTTTGGATCAGCACGGTGCAATGGCCACAGCGGCCACTGGGGGTGAACCAACAGCAAAGGAAGACCTTTCTCTCTGTCTCTCTCACTGTCCGCTCTGCCTGTCAAAAAAAAAAAAAAAAAAAAAAAGATGAAGACATACAGAGTCCACCATAGGAGCTGACCTTGGGCAGGTGGAGGTAGACATTGGAGTGATGGGGCTCCCAGGATGGCCTTGAGCCACCAGAAGCTGTAAGAAGCAAGCCACGATCTTCCCCCGGAGCCCCCAGATGGAGCGTTGGCACAGCCAACACCTGAAGTTCACCTTTGGAACCGTGAGAATAGGTGGTCTGGTGTTTGAAGGTTTCCAGGGGTGACAATGTGTTGTGTCCACCCCAGGCTACTAATACAACCTCTCCTAGCAAAGGGTGCATGCAATTTAAATAGATGTCCCCAAATTAACAGCAATAAATGGAAGGATAAGTATAAAAAAGAATATATGTGTGTATACTTTATAAAAATAGGTCTGGGGTCGGTGCTGTGGCGTAGCAGGTAAAGCCTCTGCCTGTAGCACCGGCATCCCATGTGGGCGCCAATTCGAGACCTAGCTGCTCCACTTCCAATCCAGCTCTCTGCTGTGGCCTGGGGTAGCAGTAGAAGATGGCCCAAGTCCTTGGGCCCCTTTACCCATGTGGGAGACCCAGAAGAAGCTCCTGGCTCCTGACTTCAGATTGGTGCAACTCCAGCCAACTGGGGAGTGAACCACTGGATGGAAGACCTCTCTCTCTCTCTCTCTCTCTCTCTCTGCCTCTCCTCTCTCTGTGTAACTCTGCCTTTCAAATAAATAAATAATTAATTAAAAAAGAAAAACTAGGTCAAAACATAAATATATGTGACTATCTCAATCAGTACTAAAAAGATACTTGATAATATTCAGAATCAACTTCTCTCTTTTTTTAAAAATCTCTTTATGAATCACTACTAGAAAAGCAAATTCCTAGCATGATGGAAACCATCCAAATAAACTAACTTAGGAACAAGACTGCCTGATTAACACCCAATATCCAAAATAGTCCTGGGATTGCTGGTCTATGTACTAAGGTAAAGAAAACAAGGTGAAATATTAGAAAGGACACAAACGTTAGACCAGAGAAAATTTTGTTTGCTTGTTATGTGATCTGAAGATGATTTTCCCTAGAAAATTAAGCACCAGTGTCCATGGGTAGTGTTTGGCCTGCCAGCTAGGACGTCCATGTCCCATGCTGGTGTGCATGGATGCAAAGCCTGGCTCCGGCTCCTGATACAGTTTCAGTTAACGGAGACCCCAGGGGAGGGCAGTAGTAATGGCTCAAGTAATTGGGCTGCTACCTCTCACATGGGATACCCGGGTTCCTTGTTTCCATCTTTGTCCTGGTCATTTTTGGCACTGGGGGAGTGAACCAGAAAATAGGAGCTCTCTCTCTTCACTGTTTCTCTCTCTGTGTGTCTCTCTGTTTCTCTCCATATAGCTCCTCTCAAATAATGTTTTAAAAAATGTTTAAAACGTTAGCATTATAAAATTACCATTGAAAATCTCTCCCTGTGGACAACATACATAGCCCTTGTCAGTGTGTCCAACGAAGACAATTCCTCCTTCCACATTGGCACCCTGTCTTTAGCAGGGCAACAGAATAAGTAGGAGGCTGGAGTAAATGATCCTTATTACATGGAAAATATTAAGGCAGCATAGGACAATGGCCCTGTCATTAGTGGAAACAGCCGGGTTACCTCCCCTTTCTCGTGCTGCCTCTCAGCCATTTTCTGGAAGGAACAGGCAATGGAATTATCGAACACTTTCAGGATTGCCTCTTTCCCTTTTTCTCTTTCTTCCCCCGTTTTCTTTTCCCAACTGAGCAGATATTTGAACTAGTGTACTTCAAATGCATCTATACTATGACATCATTACAGATACAACCATGCCCAAAGGTGGCCTGATTTTGCTTGATGCCAAACTTGATGAAAAACTCAACCTGCTATAAATCCCACCTCCCCCAAACCATCCTCTTCCACCAAAACTATTAGCCAAAGATCAGACTGTGCTAATTGCGGAGCGCAATGCGAGTGCTGGCGGTACACTGCACATGCTGTTTCTGTAGGCCAATCCCTTGCTGAGTGTCTCTTGCCAACAGGACCAGATGTGAGCAGCCAGGGCCACAGCCCTCGGTCCCAGGATTGGCAGATCCCGGCTCTGGCTTCTTTCAGCAGAATCTACGTCCAACGATGTGGGGTCCAGAGTGTCTCCAAGGCTACCTCATTGTCCCCATCTGCTCTCTTCTCTCCTAACCACGGAGCCGCCTTCTTCCTCTCTCGTTTTATTTGTTATTATTATCAGAGAAGCTTTTGTTTTATTTTCATGAAACCCCAGAGCAGCCACCTGATCCCACAAACCCATCAGCAGCCTTCCTACAGTCCTCCCGCAGTAAAACCAAGCTCTTCATAAAATGGCAAGTTAATATTTGTTGCCCAGAAGGTAACATAGTTTAGCCTCATTTACATATACAAAAATCAACTGTCTGTTACAAAGTAGCAGTCATTTGTTCGACAATATTAAGGAAAAGAAGTCTTGTTCATGGAGACAAAATAACTAGAAGTAAAATCCATAGAAAATATGTAAGATGTATACAAGGAGACTCACTTTGCCAAGATCCCAAAAGGTACAAAAAAAAAAAAAAATGGAGAGACAGTCCTAATTAGAAGCTTTTGTGTTGCAGGGGTGGCAATTATCTTGAAATTAACATCTAATGGTATGAAATTTCAAATTCCCAATTGGGCTGTGAAAGTTTTTCAACAATAAAAATAAATGGAATGGCAAAACATTTATATTATCTTGTACTGAAGAAAGCCTCCCTCATAAACATAGAATGAAATCCAAAACCAATCACATAAAGTCTCAATAGATTTCACTCATAAAAATTTAAACTTTCTGCCTGGTAGAAAAAAGTTATGGAAAGGAAGAAAGTAGAAAAGTAGATGACAAGCTAAAATACAACATGTAAAGCAGAAAAGGGAATTTATATGTTTAAAGAGGTGTTTTTACTCAATAAGCTAATTAATGCTAAAGAAATGATTAAAGAATATGACTAGGTCAAAAGCAGCCAATAAGAGTATAAACTATTGTCCAGTTGCACTAATAATCTAAGCATTCTTAAGATTTAATTTTCCTTATCATTAGACAAAAAAGAAAATTCTCAAAGGCTCCGAAATTGCACATTTTCAAAACCATCAGTTGATGTACGCCTGTATAATTTTTTTAAAGATTTATTTATTTATTTGAAAGTCAGAGTTACACAGAGAGAGAAGGAGAGGCAGAGGCAGAGAGAGAGAGGTCTTCCATCTGCTGGTTCATTCCCCAAATGGCTGCAACCAACGAAGCTGCACCAATCTGAAGCCAGGAGCCAGGAGCTTCTTCCGGGTTTTCTCATATGGGTGCAGGGGCCCAAGGACTTGGACCATCTTTTACTGCTTTCCCAGGCCATAGCAGAGAGCTGGATCAGAAGTGGAGCAGCTGGAACTAGAACCAGTGTCCACATGGAATGCCAGCACTGCAGGCCAGGGTGTTAACCCCTGCACCACAGCGCCGGCCCCACCTGTATAATTTTTAAAAATGATTTGGTGAGGCAAGTGTTTGGCCTCGCCTGGATGCCCACTTCCCACATTGGAGGACCTGGATTCGAACCCCAGCTGTGGCTATGAATCCAGCTTCCAATTAATACAGCACTGAGAGGAAGGAGGTGATTATCCAAGGACTGGGTCCCCACCACCTACCTGGGAGACCCACATGGAGTTCCTGGCTCCTGGCTTTGGCCTGAACCAGCTTCAGCTGTTGCAGGCATTTAGGGAGTGAACCAGCGGATAGGAGAATTTTCTCTCTGTCTTGCTCCCCCACCCAACCCCCCTGCCACCCCACCCCTCTGCCTTTCCAATTAAAAAATAATTGAAGACCTATTTATTTATTTGAAAGGCAGAGTCAGAGAGAGAAAGAGAGACCAAGACCCTCAGGGGCATTAGCAGAGACCCGGATCAGAAATGGAGCAGCCAGTTGCCCACATGTGGGAAGCCGGTGTGGCAGGCAGTGGCTGAGTTTACTGGGCCACGGCGCTGGCCCCAAAACAGGCAGGCTATGAAGAGGCAGGAGATACGGAAGCCGATTCTGTGGGCAGCTGCATCTTCTCGGCCATCTGCTCGCTGTCTTCCTAGCTCTCCTGCTGCCTAGCGATGCTGTAAACGCAGGGTTTTTGGAAGAGCTAGAAATAAGCATGAGTGGCCAGCGCCGTGGCACAGTGGATTAATCCTCCACCTACAGCACCAGCATCCCACAGGGGCACCGGTTTGAGTCCCAACTGCTCCTCTTCCGATCCAGCTCTCTGCTGTGGCCTGGGAAAGCGGTAAAGGATGGCCCAAGTGCTTGGGCCCGTGCACCTGCATGGGAGACCTGGAAGAAGCTCCTGGCTCCTGGCTTCGGATCGGCCCAGCTCCGGCCGTTGCGGTCATTTGGGGAGTGAACCATCGGATGGAAGACCTCCCTCTCACTGTCTGTAACTCTACCTCTCAAATAAATAAATAAAAATTTTGAAGAAAAAAAAAAAAGAAATAAGCACGAGCAAGAAAGGAAACCTGCCTCGTTCCATTTAGTTTCATTACATTTTGAACACGCGTAGATAAAGTGCAAACGCCTTGCTTAAAAGGTGCTTCCTTTTCTGCACAGTCAGGAATTAGCAGAACATTGAATTACGAAGGCTGTGGTCCCTGGTGTCACAAGTTAACGTCCCACTGTAATACGAAGCATAGTTAAATGCACTTTGCAGGCAGAGCCCTGCACTCAGCGGTCCCCAGCATTTTTAATTGCTTAGCTTCTGTGCCCATGTTCTTTGGTAGAACAGGTTCCTTGAGCTCCGCTCTCTGTCAGAGCTGAATGCTTTCTGTGACATCTCTGGTGGTGGTCTTACAATGTTGCTAATATGATGTGAAAATTTGACATTTAAAAAAATGTTCTTAGTACAATATTAAGTCATCAACCAGCGGAATTTCAGACCAAATGACTTTACAGTATTTTATTATATTGGTCCTTGAAATTTCCTTTTTAAGGATAATTTGCCTCTAAATTGTAACTGCAGGGTGTGAGTATTTAAAAAAATTATTTATTTATTTGAAAGTCAGTGTTAAACACGGGGCGGGGGGGGGTCTTCCATCCACTGGTTCACTCCCTAATTGGCCACAATGGCCAGAGCTGCACCGAGCAGAAGCCAGGAGCCCAGAGCTTCTTCCAGGACTCCCAAGCAGGTACAGGGGCTTGAGGGCTTGGGCCATCTTTTACTGCTTTCCCAGGCCACAGAGTAGAGATGGATTGGAAATGGAGCAGCTGGGGCTCAAACTGGTGCCCATATGGGATGCCGGCACTGCAGAAGGGGGCTTTACCCTCTACACCACAGCGCCGTCCCCACGGTTCAAATGCCCACAACAGCTGGGCCAGGCTGAAGCCAGAAGCCAAGAACTCCATCCAGGTCTCCCACAAGGGTGGCAGGGGGCCCAAGTACTTAAGCCAGTACCCATTGCCCAGCCCGGTGCATTAGCAGGAAGCTGGATCAGAAGCAGAGACAGATCTCCACCCAGACAGTCCTTATATGAGATGCAGGCATCCCAAGGGGTGGCCCAAGCTGCTATACCACAAGCCCACCCTGGAGTAGATTATTTAGAAAGATGAAGAAGCAGGCCAAGGAGTTGTAAGAGTTGCAATGGAGGATGGGAAGTGAAGAGTAGGGTGAGGAGGGGGCGGTGCCTGCTGTTTTTCATCATAAGCCTGAGAGCAAAATTTAGCTTCCAACTACTTGTATGCATAAAACACACACAAAAAATATGAATTTTTTATGGAAAAGCAGACACAAATACAGACAATTACAGCAATATAAGATAAATACCCAAAGCGAAGCATGATGTGTGGTATACGTGAACCACAGAACAACCACATCTGAGTATAATTAAAGTTGTGTTTGGCTTGGTGGTTTGGTTGTAGGATTGGGGAAGCAGAGAACACTTGGGAATATTTTCATTTCTTTCATTCTGGGATGGTGTGTAAGAGAAAGATATTTTATTTTTTTAAGGTTTTATTTTATTTATTTGACAGGTAGAGTTGCAGACAGTGAGATGGAGAGACAGAAAGAGAGGTCTTCCATCCACTGGTTCACTCCCCAAATGGCAGGGATGGACAGAGCTGAGCTGATCTGTAGCCAGGAGCCAGGAGCTTCTTCCGGGTCTCCCACATGGGTGCAGGGGCCCAAGGACTTCTGCTTTCCCAGGCCACAGCAGAGAGCTGGATCGGAAGTGGAGGCAGCCAGGACTCAAACCCGTGCGTACATGGGATGCCCGCACCACAGATGGAGGATGAAGCAACTGCGCCCCAGCGCCGGCCCTGAGAAAGACATTTTATCTTATTTTATTTTTATTTTTTTGACAGGCAGAGTGGACAGTGAGAGAGAGAGACAGAGAGAAAGGTCTTCCTTTGCCGTTGGTTCACCCTCCAATGGCTGCTGCGGCCTGTGTGCTGTGGCTGGCGCACCGCGCTGATCTGATGGCAGGAGCCAGGTGCTTCTCCTGGTCTCCCATGGGGTGCAGGGCCCAAGCACTTGGGCCATCCTCCACTGCACTCCCTGGCCACAGCAGAGAGCTGGCCTGGAAGAGGGGCAACCGGGACAGAATCCGGCGCTCCGACCGGAACTAGAACCCGGTTTGCCGGCGCTGCAGGCGGAGGATTAGCCTAGTGAGCCGCGGCGCCGGCCGAGAAAGACATTTTAAACAGCAAACAGGAAAAGGCCAAACAGCAGAGTTCCTGCTCACAAGTTCTGCTCCTGTGTGTGCACAGCTGTGAGGTTGCCTGCCTTGAGCCTGGTCTGTTTTTACACACTTGCCTGGTGGGAACGAGACTCTTTGCTGACACCTGGTGGATGAGAGCCATAATGAGTACAAACAGTCCCACCACCTGCAGAGCACACCCTGGGCGGGCTAGGCTTGGAGCAGCATCACCTGTAAAACACCCGCCGGCTTTGTGGCACCTGCTCCCACTTGCCCTAACCTGCCACACTACTGTTGCCCTTCTCTTTCTCTTTCTCCCTGGGCTTTCTGTTAAGGAAGACACAGTCTCACCTCCCACTTCCGGCCCCACTGAGGGACCTCCGGAAAGCACCTTGCTGGCTTAGGGCTGACTCTTGCCCCACCCACTGGGACCAGTGCTGGGCCCGGACCCAACAGGGGCCAGAAAGCTTTGGGTGCCCTTTCTCTCTCCTTTCTCCTTCCCTTCCCTTGGGACTCTTTTCTTTTTCTTTTCTTTCTTTTTTTTTTCTTTTTCTTTTTCTTTTCTTTTTTTTTTTTTTTTTAAGATTTGTTTGAAAAAGTGATGAGATAGATCATCCTCTGGGTCACTTCCCAAACGGCCGCAACAGCCCAGGCCAAATCTAAGAGCCTGAAGCTTCATCTGGGTCTCCTGTGTGGGTGGCAGGGGCCCAAGCTCTTGGGCCATCCCCTGCTGCCTTCCCAGGCGCATTAGCAGAGAGCTGAATGGTAAGTGGAGCAGCCAGGACTCTCGACTGGTGCCCTGCCATGCGAGGCCAGTGCTGCAGGCGACAGCTGGGCCACAGCACCAGCCAGCCCAGGACGCTGGTTTTATTCGACTTGGCCTCTGCTCAATGCTCCTGATTCAGCCCCCTGGAACATCTGTCCCTCCCATCTCTGCTGGTGTGCGTCACTCCGAGGACTGGCTGAGACACATGGGCCTGACAAACACCCTCCACTCTCCCTGGGTCTCAGGCCTTCCTCTCTCGTACTGTGTGTGGGAACTTGAATGAGCAGGTTTATGATTTGAGAACACAGTCCCCTATGCTGACCTGCACGGTGTGATGCTACCAGTTCTCTGGATTACTTTCTAAAACCCATAATCCCACACTGGATTAAAAGATTTATCTCGCGTGAACCCTTTCCTCGCTTTCCATCTCCCCTGACACCACGAAGGGGGAAGCAGGAACCTGCAGCAAGGCCATCGCTGCTAGTGGAAGTTTCTGGAATTCTCTGGAACATTGTCTAGAAACCAAGCACACCGTGAATCCCAAGGCCTTCCGCCAACTTCAGTCCCCTATCGGGTTTCAACCCTGCGAAAATTTAAAGGAATTGCAGTAATTCAGTCCAGAAAGAAAAGAAAGACAAAGAAGATGGGAACAGTTTGAACACTTTCAAAAATTTAAAAATTAAATAAATAAAAAAAGGATAATTAAAAGAGTCTCGCCATTCATTTTTATTTATGCCCAATAAAATCGTCTAACCTGAAATTACATAACGTTGGATTAGAGCAGGTGGTTAAGAGTGTGGATGGGGACCAGCGCTGTGGTGCAGCTGGTTAAAGCCCCAGCCTGCAGTGCCAGCATCCCATATGGGCGCCAGTTTGAGTCCCAGATGCTCCACTTCCCATCCAGCTCTCTGCTATGGCCTGAGAAAGCAGTAGAAGGTGGCCCAAGTCCTTGGGCCCCTGCACCCGTGTGGGAGACCCGGGGGAGGCTCCTGGCTCCTGGCTTCAGATTGGCACAGCTCCGCCCATTGCGGATGGAATTCCATCCACCAGCAGATGAAAGACCTCTCTCTCCTCTTGCTATCTCTCTCTGTAACTCTGTCTTTCAAATAAACAAAATAAATATTTTTTTTAAAGAGTGTGGATGAATTAAACTGTGAAAGAGCACCTCACTCACACTGCAGAGATTTTTTTTTTCTTTTGCTTTGTTGTAAGTCCCCTAGGGGACAATGAAGAATGGTCTCTTGGGAGCTACCTAGAGCCCTGGGATTCTAGGCTACTCTATCAACACGTGCTAATCTGCAACGCTGCATTGTTAGACACCTGTGAGGCACCAAGGGTGCTAACTCACATGGGGGCAAGCGTCTATCCATCTACCATTTATTACCTATCCATCCATCCGACTACCTACCCACCTACCTGTCATCTATCTGTCCACCTGCCCACCCATATGTCTATGTATGGATCTATCACCTATCTATTGTCAATCTGTCTTTAGTAATAAATAGGTTATTATATCTAGCATTTCTAGATGATCAGAAAAGGGGTGAAGCAAATCCTCCCTCCAAACGGTACCATCCACTCTACCCACCTAGCTGCTGTGAACTTTTTCTCCAACTCTGTATCATCAGAAACCAACTGCCATCCTTCACAGGTCATCGGAAAATCTAAACTACCGGTAACACCTTAGTCAATGCATCTAAGGTGTAGGAAATTGCACAGTGATAAAATTTCCAACCCTTCTACTTTTTAAATACCAATAACCCTTACTTTTCTTCTCAATGTTCCACTAGATATAATAATCTATTACTAAAGGTAGATTGACAATAGATTGTCTATTATAGATAGATTGATAGATTTTGTAGGTAGATGGATAGATAGCTAGACGTTTGGGTGGGCAGATGAACAGACAGATAACAGGTAGGTGGGTAGGTAGTCGGATGGTGAATAGATAATAAATGATAGATGGATAGACAGGCGATAGATGATAGATACAGATAAGATAGGAATACGTCCAGTTGCTCCTTTTCCAGGCCAGCTCTCTGCTGTGGCCCGGGAGTGCAGTGGAGGATGGCCCAAGTGCTTGGGCCCTGTACCCACACGGGAGACCAGGAGGAAGCACCAGGCTCCTGGCTTTGGATTGGCCCAGAGCACCAGCCGTAGCAGCCATTTGGGGGTTTGGGGGGTGAGCCAACGGAAGGAAGACCTTTCTCTTTCTCTCTCTCTCACTGTCTAACTCTGCCTGTCCAAAAAAAAAAAAAAAAAAGATAGATAGAAATACGTGATGCACACATACGGAACAAATGTATGTTCCAAAACAATGAGACTTGCCATTTGACATAACCAGTAGAATACAAATATTTACCTTTTCTCTCTCCCAGCTCCCACTGAAATAATAAAAGAAATAGAAATTATTAAAATAAACCCATAGCAATTCCCATAAGCCAGAGCAGTGCCACAGAACAGACCAGATGGCGACAAATTTAGAAATAAAGCAGAGGGGGAATAACGGGTGCCAAACTCAACAGATCTGAGGAGCACAGCAACCGAAGTCAACCGGGAGGGCCCCCAGTTAGGGCACTACCAGCAGCACCTCTGATCCAGCCCAAGCACCAGCGGTGGGTGCGCCCAGCTGGCGCTTGGCTCTGCCTTCTGTAATGACCCGTCTGCAGAGTTCCAGGCGTGCCCTTGAGCCCAGGAGCTGAGCTCTCGCACATCTGCCTTGTTGCTTACCTGGCTGTCGGGTCTGATGGCCCCGGGCTCCCCTGGGGACACTTCGGAGAGGGTCCCGGGCAGATCCACAAGGCACTGATGTGAAAACACGTGGCAGCCCAGGGAGGGCGATGTTAAACACCTATAGCATTTAACTTTTTGGCTGAGTAGTAATGAGAACATGATTTGTTACATTATTATACTTCTTGCATGAGTAAAGTTCTTCCTAACAATTTTTAAGAAGTGCAACAATCTCATGATGGGAAAAAATATTTATCTGGTGTTTTGTTGCTATTTCCTTCAGTTTCTTCTTAAATGACTTCAAATAATATTAAACTTAGGGGGCCAGTGCTGTGGCGTAGTGAGTAAAGCCTCCGTCTGCAGCGCTGGCATCCCACATGGGCGCCGGTTAGAGTCCCGGCTGCTCCACTTCTGATCCAGCTCTCTGCTATGGCCTGGGAAAGCAGTAGAAGATGGCCCAAGTCCCTGGGCCCCTGCACCCACGTGGGAGACCCAGAAGAAGCTCCTGGCTCCTGGCTTTGGATTGGCTCAACTCTGGCTGTTGTGGCCATTTGGGGAGTGAACCCTCGGATGGAAGACCTCTCTCTCTCTCTCTTTCTGCCTCTGCCTCTCTATAATTCTGCCTTTCAAACAAATACATAAATCTTTATTTAAAAAATTCAGCTTAGTAAATTTTGTTTTCACAAACACCATGAGTGGTACCATTACAATTTTCTGAAATTATTTCTGAGAGTGCTTGTGTGGACACATGCACACAAATACACAGAAATGTGTCTGTGTCAGTGTCCAGAAAATATTAACATGGGTGTTTTTCAGGATATAGTGTGATTTGTGGTCTTGGGTTTTATTTTTAAAATATCAGGTTTTTTTTTTTTTTTTTTTGACAGGCAGAGTGGACAGTGAGAGAGAGAGACAGAGAGAAAGGTCTTCCTTTGCCGTTGGTTCACCCTCCAATGGCCGCTACGGCCAGCGCACCGTGCTGATCCGAAGCCAGGAGCCAGGTGCTTCTCCTGGTCTCCCATGGGGTGCAGGGCCCAAGGACCTGGGCCTATTAGTCAGTTTCCATCACTGTAGCAAAAGCACCTGACAAAGGGCTCTTTTAAATGAAGAAAGTGAGGTTCATGGAGCTGCAGCTTTGGAGACACCAGGGCACGGCACCTGCACTGACTTATTTCTGCTGAGAACCTCCCAGCAAATGGCAGAGAGGATGGCATTGATAAGCATGTGTAGTGGGCAGTCACATCTGTTTTTTTTTTTTTTTTTAAGATTTGTTTATTTATTTGAAAGGCACAGTTACTGAGAGCAGAGGCAGAGAGAGAGAGAGAGGTCTTCCATCCAATGGTTCATTCCCCAGGTGCCCGCAACAGCCGGAGCTGTGCCAATCCAAAGCCAGGAGCCAGGAGCTTCTTCCAATTCTCCCACGTGGGTGCAGGGGCCCAAGTACTTGGGCCATCTCCTTTCTACTGCTTTCCCAGGCCATAGCAGAGAGCTGGATGGGAAGTGGAGCAGCTGGGACTGGAACTGGTGCCCATATGGGATGCCAGAGCTGCAGGTGGCAGCTTTACCTGCTACACCACAGTGCCAGTCCCATGGTCACATCTTGAACCAGAAGCAGAGAGGACAGGAGAGGTCTGCTTGCCCCTCTTATAAAACAATCTTCTCTCAAGTGCTCAGGGGATCCTTCGAGAACTACCTTCCAAGAGCACAATCCCAGTGATGTGAGGACTTCCATGGGACCCCAGCACCACCACCCCGGGGACCAGCCCTCCAATCACTGGACACTTGAGGGCACAGCATTGGGCATATATTATTTGTAGGGGGAAAAATAGGTGATAAACCTTTTGAGTTGAAAATCTTGGGACCTGGACCGTGTTCAACTACGGCATAACGCAGAGGGAAGAAGTAGTCTCCCATTGCTCTGCAGAGTAGCCAAGGCTCACATTGGCAAGCAGTTGAGCAGTGGCTGCTGAGAGAGGGTAAGGAACCAGCAGCAAGGCCAGGGCGTCAACAACACCAGCTCTGAGCCCAGCCTCCCTCTCTGCTGATCACACCCACAAAAATGAGCGAATCACCAGCACAACCAACAGTGCCCGGGAATCCAGCTCTGGAGAACAGAAGGCGTTCTGTTGAGCATGTAACCACCTTGGCAGTGAGTGTAAAGCCTGCATGTCAGCCTCACGGGGCCCTGGGTCACCTTGCCATGGAGCAAGTAGACTGGGCGGTAGGGCTGGCATTGTGGTGTAGCAGGTAAAGACACCGCCTGCAGTGCCGGCATCCCATATGGGCGCCAGTTCGAGTCCTGGTTGCTCCACTTCCGATCCAGCTCTCTGCTATGGCCTAGGAAAGTAGTAGAAGATGGCCCAAGTGATTAGGCCACTGCACCCACATGGGAGACCCAGAAGAAGCTCCTGGCTCCTGGCTTCGGATTGGTGCAGCTCTGGCCATTGCAGCCAATTGGGGAGTGAACCAGGGGATGAAAGACCTCTCTCTCTCTCTCTGCCTCTCCTTCTCTCTGTGTGTAACTCTGCCTTTCAAATGAATAAATAAATCTTCTTCTTTTTTTTTCTTTGACAGGCAGAGTAGACAGTGAGAGAGAGAGAGAGAGAGAGACAGAGAGAAAGGTCTTCCTTTGCCGTTGGTTCACCCTCCAATGGCCGCCATGGCCAGCGCGCTGCGGCTGGCGCACTGCGCTGATCTGAAGGCAGGAGCCAGGTGCTTCTCCTGGTCTCCCATGGGGTGTAAGCACTCGGGCCATCCTCCACTGCACTCCCGGGCCACAGCAGAGAGCTGGCCTGGAAGAGGGGCAACCGGGACAGAATCCGGCGCCCCGACCGGGACTAGAACCTGGTGTGCCAGTGCCGCAAGGTGGAGCATTAGCCTAGTGAGCCGCGGCGCCAGCCCAATCTTCTTTTTTTTAAGGGCCACGTTCTGTACTATCCCAATCATAGCACATCCTAGGGAAAGCAGATCAAGGGAGACAGATGAGTAGCTGCAGGGGATTGGGAGTTGTGGGCTAGAGTGAGCACAGAGGATTTTTAGGGCGCTGAGCGGAACCCTGCGAGCATGGATACATGACATGGCATGTGCATTTGTCCAACACCAGGAGTGAGCAACAGTGTCAAGTGTGGGCTCAGGCTGACAGTGCTGTGTGCATGTAGGACCATGAGTTGCAGCAACTGCACCACCCTGTCCGGGGTGCTGAAGACAGGGGAGGCTGTGCAGGTGCAGGGACAGGAGGAAAGTCCTAGGGAAATCTGAGTCTTCATAAAAGTCTTTCTCCCATTTCAGTGGTGGAAAAAAAATTCCAGATACGCCGAGCACCACTGGTTCTGCAGATCATGGGGGGCAGCTGTGAAGGTTCCAGTAGCAGGGATCCTGCCTGCTATACGAGAGTTCCCGGCTCATGAGTGCTTGGTCATGAGTGAAGATGGAAATCTCAAAACCTCTCTCTCTCTCTCTCTCTTTCTCTCTCTCTCTCTCTCTCTCTCTCTGCTCTCTCAAATAAATTACCAGCAAAGACATTGTCCCTGTGGAAAAAAAAATTGGCAAATCTCAAAGATTCTGGTTCCAGCACAACTTAATATCCCATCCCTAACTTGACACACATCCATAGGACTTTGTCAGCTAATGCATCACCCCTGGACCACCATCAATTATCAAAGAACATTTCCCTCCCACAGAAATTTCCATAAGAGCACCAGATGCAGGGACCAGAGTGATGCCCTGGATTGGGCTCACCCAGACCTGACTGTTGTGGACATCGGGGGGAGACCCATAAGGTGCCAGATCTCTCTTTCTCTCTCTCACTTACTTGCTTTCACTCTCGCTCTCTCTCCTTCACTCTCTGTCGCTCTGCCTTTCAAATAAATAAATAAGCAAATCTTTTTTTTTTTTAAAAAGAACCTCGTATGCAGCAAGAAAAACAGCTCAACAGGGGCTAGCGCTGTAGGACAGCAGGTTAAAGCCCTGGCCTGAAGCGCCAGCATCCCATATGGGTACCAGTTCGAGTCCCGGCTGCTCCTCTTCTGATCCAGCTCCCTGCTACAGCCTGGGAAAGCAGTGTAAGATGGCCCAAGTCCTTGGGCCCCTGCACCTGCTTGGGAGACCCGGAAGAAGCTCCTGGCTCCTGGCTTTGGATTGGAATAGCTCCGGCCATTGCGGCCATCTGGGGAGTGAACCATTGGATGGAAGACCTCTCTCTGTGTCTCTACCTCTCTCTGTAACTCTTTCAAATAAATGAAAAAAGAAAAAAGAAAAACAGCTCAGCAACAAGAGCAGGGAAATCTGCTCACATAAAGATGTTTACAGAGGCTGCTCGCTGCTCTTCAGGAATCTGTACCTTGAACGATGACAGGGGACAGGGGGACATCAGGAGGGTTCCTGGGGGGCTGCAGGCTGCAGACAAGGAAACAGAAGTGAAGCGGACAAGCAAAAAGACACGGTGGAAGCTGCACCACGAGCTTACTGGAAGTGAGCTTCAGGGGAGGTGTAAAACCCGACCAGCTCGCCCACCCTGGGGCCAGCACGGCACAGCCGAGTGAATGCACCCTGTGATGAGGCTTGGAGAGGAGCGAGAAGGCAAAGGAGTGCTGAATAAAAGGCAGGTGCAGATAAGCATCAGGCGGTCGTCCAAAGCCAAGTCCAAGTCCGGACAGATCTGACACCGGCGGGTCGTCCAAAGCCAAGTCCGTACAGATCTGACACCGGCGGGCAGGATGACTCAGGGCAGCCCACTGATGCTGACAACAAGCTGAACTTCACATAAGAGCCGTGTCAGCTCCGCATCAAGGAGGCTACACTGCGCTCCCCGTGCCTGCAGGCCCCGGAGGAGATCTCTGCCCGTGGCTGTGGCCAGCCGCGGCTGCCTCGGGGCCATCGGGGCTTGGGGACTTATTGTTGTGTGTGCCCCAGCGAGCTCAGAAGAGAGAGTTTTGAATTGATGAAAAAGCGAGACCTGCATTTTGAAGGGTGGCTTTGGGATTCTATAAAAGATCTTGCTGAAAGCATTGTGAAGCGATTTATGACAGTGGGTCCTGCTCCCGGGATCACAGCTAGGGAACTGCTGGCTAACCAGCAACTAGCAGGCAACCCACTGCTTTGGCTGCATCAACAGAGACGGTAGAAGTGATTGAAGAATGCAAAAGAACCCTGGGGAACAGGTGAGGAACACACAGCAGCCCCAAAGAAGCACAATCAGCCACTCCAGGATGCGTGGGAAGGTATCAAGGGTGATGGGGGGGGGGATGTCACCAGCATCAGACACCAAAGAGGAGAAACACCCACCCCCTCATGGAAGGACAGCCTCTGTGGCCAGTAAGGAGGTGAGCTGGATGGTTTGCACGTCTCCTCCTCAGGTTGTATACCCAGCCACCAGAAACACCCCATGTGACTTCAAGGCCAGGACTAGCAACCAAGTGCATGGCTCCACCCAAGACCTATGGACAACTGAAGAGGAATGTTTAGGCCCCTCCAGGCAGGCTTATGTTTCCTGAGCTCATGGGGCAGGAGAGTCTGTGGCATCAGACTGAAGCTAACCCTGCACAGTAGCCAGCATTGCATTGACGTGATAGGAGAAATGCCAAGGGGCTGGGGGCAGGCTGCAGCTGCAGAGAACTCAAGGTACAGTGTGTGCAAGAGTTGTCTGGGTGGGCAGATGCCCTCCAAGCAGGAAGGGCACTTGGGAGGGCGTAGGGTATACGTGCACAGTTTTCCTTATTCTGATGGTTAATTCTGTATGTCCTGGGGCTGGCATTGTGGAATAGCAGCTTAAGCCTCCACCCGCCATGCTGGCATCCCTTATGGGCACTGGTTTGAGTCCTGGCTGCTCCACTTGCAATCCAGCTCCCTGCTAATGACCTGGGAAAAGCAGTGGAAGATGGCCCAGGTGGTTGGGTCCCTGCACCCATGTGGGAGATCCAGAAGAAGCTCCAGGCTCCTGGCTTCAGTCTGGCCCAGCCCTGGCCATTGTGGGCATTTGGAGAGTGAATCAGCAGATGGAAGATATCTGTGTGTGTGTGTGTGTGTGTGTGTCCTCCTCTCTCTATAACTCTGCCTTTCAAATAATTTTTTTTAAAGATTTATTTATTTAACTTGAAAGTCAGAGTTACACAGAGAGGTAGAGACAGAGAGAGAGGTCTTCCATCCGCTGGTTCACTCCTCAATTGGCTTCAACGGCCAGAACTGCACGGAGCCGAAGCCAGGAGCCAGTAGCTTCTTCCGGGTTTCCCACGTGAGTGCAGAGGCCCAAGCACTTGAACCATCTTCTACTGCTTTCTCAGGCCATAGCAGAGAGCTGGATCGGAAGTGGAGCAGCCAGGTCTTGAACCAGCGTCCATATGGGATGCCGGCACTGCAGGTGGCAGCTTTATCCGCTATGCCACAGCGCTGGCCCCTCAAATAAATTTTTGAAAAATTTCATGTCACCTTGACTGGCCACAGTATGCCCAGATTCAACATTATTTCAGGGCATGTCTGGGAGGGTGTTAAATCCCTCATACAATCCAAATACAACCAATCCATACTTAAAGCCAGATCATCCAGCTCTAAGGCTCACCTATGGTCTTTCTTCCCATGGGACAATCCTGACTCCACCTCTGACCCAGCAGGGCTGAACACCACAGCCTGGCTTCCAGAAAGGGCAGGGGCCTCTCCTCTTCCATTGCTTAACAGAAAATGATGGAGCAGCTTCTACGTGCGGGCTGCATGCTGGGTGTGGGTGCTGGCAGTGCAGAGGTGAAGAAGAAAGTCCCGGCCCATGGCCCTGCACAGGGAGGAGCCTGCTTACGGTCAATAAGGGGGTGTGGTTGTCGCTCCCCGTCTTCGTGGAGGAACGACACAAGACCCTGCGCTGTTCTTTTGTCTGCTCGGCCCTCCCCGGGTTTGCTGCTGGTTCTTCCTGGGTTGGCTACCGACCCTTCCACCTCCGTGGAAGGGCGGTTCCCCCAGCCACTTTACCCACTTCCGCGGGGGAGCAGCACACCGCCGGCCGGCTCTCTCGGGGGCTGCACAGGTGTTCCTTCAGATAGATGTTCCTGGTGCATGTTGTCTCTCTCCTCCTTTATAGTCCTCTTCCACCAATCCCAACTCTGCTACCCACACGCCGAGTACGCTGCTCTCCTCCGATCAGGAGCAGGTCCTGCTGCTTATTGGTTGAACTGGAGGCAGCTGTGTAGAAGCTGTTTCCTCCTCTCCCAGCACCATATTGTGGGAGAGCAGATGCATAGAATAAGTCTTAATTCCAATAACAGTCTCGTCCGAGTTGCTCCCAGTTGCTCCCCACAGTGGTGAGGGAGGCAGTGGGACTGCATGATCAGAAGCCAAGGAGATCACGTTTGGAATGAGACCTGCAAGTGCCAACAACTGTCAGCAAGATGGAGGGTGGGAAGCCAGGACCCACCTTCACCCTCTGAAACATCCTCAGACAAATTTCCTTTGTGAGGAATCTGCAGCGATTCAAAGAGGAAAAATAAAACTGCAAGACTAATGGAAAGCAAACAATAAAATAGTAATAGTAACCCACCCCTTTAAAAAATACTGAAAATACAAATGGATAATCTCTTCAACCAAAAGACGTGACAGCTGAATAGGGGAAAAGTTAAGGGACTCGGGAAGCCAGCTATTTTCTATCTACAAGAAACTCCTTAGAGTTAAAGGCATTTGTAGGCTGGAAGTAAAGAGGTAGGGAATGACATCCCACACAAATGACAGACAAAAGAGAGCAAGGATGGCTACACTGGTAGCAGATACATCAGACTTGAAGTATTTCAATTAAGAAATTGCCACAGGGCTGGTGCTGTGGTGTAGGGGGTAAAGCCCCCGCCTGCAGTGCTGGCATCCCATTGGGGCGCTGGTTCGACTCCCAGCTGCTCCTCTTCTGATCCAGCTCTCTGCTATGGCCTGGGAAAGCAGTGGAAGATGGCCCCAAGTCCTTGGGCCCCTGCACCTGTGTCAGAGACCCGGAAGATGCTCCTGGCTCCTGGCTCCTGGCTTTGGATCGGTGCAGCTCTGACCATTGCGGCCAACTGGGGAGTGAACCAGAGGATAGAAGACACCCTTCTCCCTCTCTCTCTGCCTCTCTTTCTCTCTCTGTGTAACTCTGACTTTCAAATAGTAAATAAATCTTTTAAAAAGTTACCACAACAGAAAAAGAAGGGCATTATACAATGACTAAAAAAAAAAAAAAAAAGGAAGACTCCATCAGGAAGATGTAACAGTTATAAATATATATATACCCAACATCAAAATACATAAAGCCAAGTATAGAAAGCCAACACTGGCAGAACTAGGAGAACAGATAGAATAATAATAGGAGACTCCAACACTCTGCCTTCAAGAATGGATAGAACATCAAGACACGAGGTCAACGAGAAAATAGCAGACTTGGACAACACCATAGACCAAATGGAGGTAAAAGACCTTCTAAAGGACATTTCACTCAACAGCAGAATGAGCACCCTCCTCCAGCTCACGCACAACACACTCCAGGAGAGATCACGTCAGGCCACAAAGCAAATCTTACAAATTCAAGAAAACCAAAATCATACTAACATGGAGACAACTGTGAGTCAGTAGCAGAAGGAAAACTGAAAAACACACAAACGTGTGGAAATGAAACAAAACACCATTGAACAACCCTTTAGCCAATGAAGAAATAAAGAGGAAATTGAAAAGTACCTCAAGACGCATTACAATGAAAACACCACATGCCAAAAACTTATGGAATACAGCAAAAATGCCGAGAGAGAAGTTTACTGCAATAAATGCCTACAATTTAAAAAAGAAAAAAAGAAAGACCTCAAATAAACAACCTAATTTTATACCTCAAAGAGTTGGAGACAGAAGAAAAAAGCTAAGCCTAGACTTAGCAGAAGGCAGGAAACAACAAAGATTATATTAAAAATAAACAAAGTAGGAAGTAGAAAAACAACAGAAGAGATGAACAAAACTAAGAATTGTGGGGGTTTTTTGTTTGTTTTTTGCAAAGGTAAACAGAATTGACAAATCCTCACCTAAACTAATCAGAAGTAGGAAAGAGCAGAGAAATAAAGAAAATCAGTAATGAAATAAGACACATTATAACTGATACCATAGAAATAAAATGGATCTTAAGTGACTGCTATGAACAACTGTCCATCAACAAAATGGCTAAGCAAGAAGAAATGGATAAATCCCTAGAAACATACCACTTGTAAGACTAAATCAGAAATGCACTTAAGTGTTCAGAAAAATTTTTATCTCTTTAATTGAGTTTATTCCTAAGTATTCAATGTTTGGCAATGTGTTATAAGTGGGATTATTTTTCTTTTCAGATAGTTTATTGTTAGTGTATAGAAATGCAACTGGGTTTTATACCCTGCAACTTTACTTAATTCATTCATTAGCTACAATAGATTTTTTTTTTAATAGAACCTTTAAGGTTTTCTACCTATTAGACCCTGTTGGCTTCAAACAGGGAAATTTTACTTCTTTTCAGATTTGGAAGCCTTATATTGTTTTTATTGGCTAATTGCTCTGGTTAGGATTTCTTTTTTTTTTTTTAGGATTTATTTATTTATTTATTTGAAAGGCAGAGAAATATCTTCTATCTGCAGGGCACAAAACTCAGTTGCATTTCTTTTTTTTTTTACAATACCAGATTTTGGCAATGGCCTGTTTTATTAAAAATTTGCAACTTACATAAAAATTATATACACTTTTTTATGACAGGCAGAGTTAGACAGTGAGAGAGACAGAGAGAAAGGTCTTCCTTCTGTTGGTTCACCCCCCAAGTGGCCACTACAGCCAGCGCACAGCGCCTATCTGAAGCCAAGAGCCAGGTGCTTCCTCCTGGTCTCCCATGCAGGTGCAGGGCCCAAGTACTTGGGCCATCCTCTACTGCTTTCCCGGGTCACAGCAGAGAGCTGGACTGGAAGAGGAGCAACCAGGACAGAATCCGGTGCCCCGACCGGGACTAGAACCCAGGGTGCCAGTGCCGCAGGCAGAGGATTAACCTATACACTCTTAATAGCTATATTTGACTCATTAGGTCTTTTCTGTTAGAATTTACAGTTTCAAATCCAAAGGCCAAAGTGAAGAATCTCTTCAAGATTATTGAGGGCAAATAATTAAACTCAGTGTGTACAGTGTTATGGACTTTTTCCGAGAGAGCAAACCAAGTAGGCAGTACTTTTACCAAGTACCTGATTGAGGCCCATTCCCATTGGTTGATAACTGCTCCTTCACAGTATCTTAATCTTGTAGTACAAACTATCTTTTCAAGGTTTTCTTTAAAATGTGGGTTATTGCTTATATGATTAAACATAGGACCTCGCATACTATGGATTGAAAGGCGTGTCAGAGATTACTGGATCTAGGGCTGCCACCTGAAACGCTAGTGTTCCATATCAAAGATCTGGTTCAACTCCCAGCTGCTCTGCTCCCAACCCAGATCCCCACTAATGCAGCAAGGAAAGCAGTAGAGGATGGGCCAAGTACCCGGGCCCCTTCTATCCATGCAGCATGGAGTTTCTGGCTCCTAGCCTTCAGTTGCATTTCTATACACTAACAATAAACCATCTGAAAAGAAAAATAATCCCATTTATAACACATTGCCAAACATTGAATACTTAGGAATAAACTCAATTAAAGAGATAAAAATTTTCTGAACACTTAAATGCATTTCTTGATATGTATACTGAATGCATTTCAAGACCCCTAATGAGTGCATTGAAACTTGGATTGTACCAAATCTTATATATACTATCTTTTCCTACAAAAACAACAACAACAACAACAACAACAACAAAAACTACTATCCAGTTTAATGCCATTTCCATTTTTTGTTCAAGATTTATTTATTTATTTGAAAGTCCAAGTTACAGACAAAGAGGGAGAGACAAACAAAGAAAGACATATCTTCCATCTGCTAGTTCACTCCCCAGATGACCACACTGGCCAGTGCTGAGCCAGGCCAAAGCCAGGAGCCAGGAGCTTCATCCAGGTCTCCCACATGGGTGATATATGCCCAAACACTTGGGCCGTCTTCTACTGCTTTTCCCAGGCCAGTAGCAGGGGGAGAGCAGGATTGTAAGAGGAGCAGCTGGGACACAAACCCAGTGCCCATAATAGGATTACGGCATTATAGGCGCTGGCTTTACCCATTATGCCATAATACTGGCCTCACCTTTTCCATCTTAGCTGAACACTTCTGCACTGTCACTACAAATTTTTCAGGTTGAGGTGTGACAGCAAAATACTCAGGAATCTCTTTCTCCTTGCAATTTTGTGGCAAGATTTGTTCTTACTGCAGATCTTAGCAACCTCAATGTACACTTCTTTTCTTTTTCTTCCATTAAATCAAGAACTTGCACCCTTTCACTTAGAGGAAGCACTTTGCAGCTCTTGTTGGCATAGCTCAGTTGCCAGTACCATTGCTCTTGTGCTCTGGGGCCATGGGTAAATAAAGGTTATCTGAACACAAGCACTGCCACACCATGACAGTCGATCTGACCACCAAGGTGGCTGCTGAGTGACTAACATACATAGCACTGAGGATACGTGGGAAAAACAATGAGCCATGTCCCAAGTGGCACGAAGCGGGACAGTAAGAGACGGCTCATCACACTCCTAAGAATGGCCAACAGTTGAAAGCTTATGAGTTGCTTATTTCTGGAATTTTCTATGGAGGATTTTCAGACTGTGATTAACTGTGGGAAACTAAAGCCACGGAGAACCAAACTGCAGGCAAGGATGGGGAACCACTGTCTAGAGGAGAAAAGGGCCCAGGGAGAGGGTCCTTTGCTTACCTATAGAGCTGGAGCAATAAATTCGGCAGGGCCAACCTTGCAGGGTCTTTGCTTGGATCAATGAGGCAAGGATGGAGTTCTGCTCCAGTGTCAGCCATTGTCACTAAGCTTCAAATGCTGTCCAGCTGTTCCTTCTTAGAGGTAAGGTGGCTGACTGAGGATTTGCCAGAGTGGGGAAAGCTCTCCAGTGGTGAAGAGCCTTTAGGGGCCGTTGGAGAGACTGCCACCTTGCACTCCAGAAGCAGCTGCTTGCTCCGAGCCACAGCCTCATTTCAGTGACGCTGGGACGACTGAAACTGAGCTGCTCTTCTTCCCATTCTGCCCATTGTGTTTGTGGGGCTCATTTCCAAACCTGCAGGAGCCTGTTGTGTTGTTGCGGTCCCATGATCCATTGGGCAGTTGCTCTGAGGAGTCGGAGCAATGCCAGTACTCCCTCAGCTTCGGGAATCTACCACGTGTGAGGTCTCATTTTGTAATTGTTGGGTATTCTTCTGGTATTCTTCTGTTATCTGTGAGGAAGACAAATTATGTTCCTTTTGGTGCATTAAACACACATGCATGCAGGCAAAACATCCTCCTGTCTAGTTGCAAAGCCAAAACATTTTTTACTGAATAGTATATTTTCCTTTCTTTGGAAATGCAGGCCAAGCATGGAAATTGTCCAGCCAAAGGAAGAGGTTGGTGATGGTGAGGTGTTGAAGGTGTGTTACTCTTGTCCAGAGGGACCACGGATGGTCCAGGAGCCCAGACATCTGCACCTGATCCACAGCATCCCAGAGTGTCCAGCCTTCAGTGAAGTGAACAACATCATTTCATTTTCTCCCTGGAGACGCAGTCACACACGATTCTCATCTGAGTCACGGTAAAATGCAAATAGAGTGAACATGTAGCAGAGTGAAACACAGGCTTAGGACTGCTCTTTGATCTCTCTTGATTAAAGAAGTCATGAACGGCTGGCACTGCGGCTCACTAGGCTAATCCTCCGACTTGCGGCACCGGCACACCGGGTTCTAGTTCCCGGTCGGGGTGCCGGATTCTGTCCCGGTTGCCCCTCTTCCAGGCCAGCTCTCTGCTGTGGCCAAGGAGTGCAGTGGAGGATGGCCCAAGTGCTTGGGCCCTGCACCCCATGGGAGACCAGGATAAGTATCTGGCTCCTGCCATCGGATCAGCGCGGTGTGCCGGCCAAAGCGCGCCGGCCGTGGCGGCCATTGGAGGTTGAACCAATGGCAAAGGAAGACCTTTCTCTCTGTCTCTCTCACTGTCCACTCTGCCTGTCGAAAAATAAAAAAAAAAGAAGTCATGTGTCGCTCCCCCTCTTCATGGAGGAACGACACTAAACCCTGCCTAGGCTTCATATCTGAGTCACGGCACCATTATGTCGCTCCCCCTCTTCGTGGAGGAACGACACAGGACCCTGCGCTGTTCTTTTGTCTGCTCGGCCCTTCCCGGGTTTGCTGCTGGTTCTTCCCGGGTTGGCTACCGTCCCTCCACCTCCGTGGAGGGGCGGTTCCCCCTGCCACTTTCCCCACTTCTGCGGGGGAGCGGCACACCGCCGGCCGGCTCTCTCGGGGGCTGCTCAGGTGTTCCTTCAGATAGATGTTCCTGGTGCATGTTGGCTCTCTCCTCCTTTATAGTCCTCTTCCACCAATCCCAGCTCTGCTACCCACACGCCGAGTACGCTGCTCTCCTGCAATCAGGAGCAGGTCCTACAGTTTATTGGTTGAACTGGAGGCAGCTGTGTAGAAGCTGTTTCCTCCCTTCTCAGCGCCATATTGTGGGAGAGCAGATGCATAGAATAAGTCTTAATACCAGTAACTTAGTCTAGTCCAAATGCTCCCAGTTGCTCCCCACAGTCATGATCATTCATGCAGTAACAAGTGTTTCCTGCTCCTTCCCTTAAATATATTGTGTGTGTGTTTGTATGCACCCATTAACATATACACACTTCTCTACAATTATACGTAAGGAGGCTGGGCCAGTGCTGTGCTAAGTGCTGTGAATTCAAAATGAGGAAAAGACCTCTCCATATGGTGCTCACTCTCTAGCGATACCACACAGACCTGGAGACACACTCTCAGATTTGGACAGTGTTCAGAGGAAGACCCCAAGCAAGGCTATCTGGCAGAATGTGTGGTGGCTCAGACAGAAGCTGAGTTGGAAGGCTGGAAGTCCACCATCAAGCTGGCAGCAGGATTGGTTTCCTCTGAGTTCTCTCTGCTGGGCTTGCAGAAGCCATCTGCTGCCTGGGCATTCACATGGTCAACCCTTGGTGCCTGTTCTGTGTTCTAATCTGTTCTTTGCAAGGACATCAGTCGGGTTGGATTAGGGGCCACCCATACAACCTCATTCTTGACTTAATGACCTTTTAAACATGCTCTCTCCAAATATGCTCCCATTGTGAGGTACTAAGGGTTAGGACTTCAGTTTATGAATTTGGAGCTTTGGGGACACAACCTGGCCCACAGCACAAGGCTAAGTTCAGAGTCACCAAGAGTAGTGCTGGGGGCAGGATCCTGGGGCAAGGCAGGGGCAAGAAAATTTAGGTCCAGTAATGTGATCCACTTGCTACATGAGGAATTCAGAATTTTGATTTTGATTCATTAAATCATGGGAAGTCTGCAGATTTTTAACTGGGAGAGTATCGTGATGAAAAATTGGATTTAAGGACATAACAGTTCCAAATATATTTCTTGCTACACAGAACACTGACTTAAAGAAAATTAATAAAAGCAGATTGTAAATGTCACAGCTCTGATCCAACATACTGATTTCAGTTATCAGCTGCACAGTAGCCCAAGCTTGTACGGCTTCACCAACCATTTTAGTTAGTTTCACAGTTTTGTAGCTCAGGAACTTGGACTCAGCTTAGCTCGGCACATCGGAGCACCCAGAGAGTGTTCCAAAAGAGAGAGCATGCTAATTTACAGCCTTTCAAAGACTGGACCTGGGAAGAAAGAAGGAGTTACTTAGACTGCATTCCATTTGTCCAGGTTGCATTAACTAAGAGTGTAGGAGTCAGGCAGGAGCGGGCACAGGAGCTGGGCAGAGGATCCCGGACAGTCCTCTCACCTGAACTTGATTTTCCAAGGCTGTTCCAGGAAAGCTCACCTTGGAACGTTGTCCTTGGAGGGCCAGACCAGTACAGCCAAGGGGAGCTGCAAGACATTAGGCTGAGCCAGAGGGTTTTTGTTTATTTGAAGATTTATTTATTTATTTGAAAGGTAGAAAGAGAGAGAGAGAGAGAGAGAGAGAGAGAGAGAGAGAGAGAGAGAGAGAGAAGTCTTCCATCCACTGGTTCACTCCCCAAATGGCTGCAATGGCCGGAGCTGCACTGATCTGAAGCCAGGAGCCAGGAGCTTCTTCCAGGTCTCCCACATGGGTGCAGGGGCCCAAGCACCTGGGCCATCTTCTACTGCTTTTCCAGGCCATAGCAGAGAGCTGGATCAGAAGTGGAGCAGCTGGGACTCGAACCTGCGCCCATATGGGATGCTGGCACTGCAGATTGGGTAACCTGCTGCGCCACACCGCCAGCCCCTGAGCCAGCGTTTAAACACACAGTGGATGAAGAAGGATGTGGCTGGAGCAGGAGGGGCCTTCCTGCACCCCCTCTCCTCCACCCTGGACGCTCCCCTACCCACGACTATGCAGACTGCTTCTCCGGGAAGCAACTTGTTCAAGGAGCTCGCCTTGTCTTGTCACAGAAAAAGTTCTCCTCTGAGCAGCTCCCCCTGGTGGCTGATAATTTGGTGACCCCTCGCAGACAGATCGCGTGTCTGCTAACGGTACTGGCAAACAACACGAATCCATTCTCTCTACCCTGTTCCATCAAGGGGTGCACTGGCTCAGTGAAGCCTGCTTTAGGCCCTGGGTGACTGGCACCCCCCTCAATGACACACCTAAGGCAGGAAGTCCACGTCGCCCGGCAACAACTGGCCCCAGATATCAGCGGCTGAAAACGAATCCAAGTAAGCCAGGGATTACGTTAATGGTGATGAGATTATCTTGCAAGCTGAGACTAGAATTGCAAACATAAATGCCTTTTATTCAATAAAACTCAGACTGTAATGGTAACGGTGCATTAACTCCCAGCGAGAGGAAAGAATGCATCAAGCATTTAAAGGGTTTCGGGAGTAAATTTTCAGACCAAATTGGATGAGAAGGAAGGAGGAGGAAGTTGGGGGTGGGAGTGGGATGGGAAACTGACACTTTGTGCTGCGCCAGGCTCTGCTTAAACCAGCTCCTTCCATCCTCACAACACCATAAAGAGTTAGGACGGGGCTGGGGTTTGAGTAAAGGTCTCCCTGAACTGAGGGGTGAGGTCCCCAGGTCTTAACAGTGATAAGGCTAAGCCAGGGGGTGGGGTGGGGGCACGGGGAGTCACTCCAGTTGTGCGGTGTGAGTCTTGGAGAGGCGATTGGGTTGGATCGGGTTGTTAGGGTACAGTCCCTGGGATTGACTCCTGCGGCTTTGCACAGCTATGGACAGACGGGCACACTCATTGTCTTGTGCCACAGGATGCTCTGTGCTACCTAGTGCTTGCCATCATCAGAGGTTGAATCCATGGGCCCCTGATCTTAGACTGTGCACCTCCAGAACCATAAGCCAATAGAAACCTGTTCCCTTAACAAAGCTGGGCTGCCCCTGGCATCTCTGAGAGTCCTGAAACAGTGACTGATCCCCGTGGTGTTTTCCACAGTGCAAGGTAAAACTCAGGCACAGAGTCATTTAGCTTATGAATGGCAAAACCAGGATGCAGGGCCCGGCATTGTAGTATACCTGGTAAAGCCACCGCCTGCAGTGCCGGCATCCCATATGGGTGCTGGTTCGAGTCCTGGCTGATCCTCTTCCGATCCAGTTCTCTGCTGTGGCCTGGGAAAGCAATGGAAGATGGCCCAAGTCCTTGGACCCCTGCACGTGCATGGGAGGCCGGGAAGAAGCTCCAGGCTCCTGGCTTCAGATTGGCACAGCTCTGGCTGTTGCGGCCAACTGGGGAATGAACCAGTGGATGGAAGACCTCAGTCTCTCTCTACCTCTGCCTCTGTATAACTCTTTCAAATAAATAAATCAATCTTAAAAAAAATGCAAGATGTGAACACCTGTAACCTGATGAAGCAAAAGCTACATCTTTGGTCAGAAGTGGAGAAGAGAGGGTCCATGGGCTAGACTGCCCTGCAGGCAATGGCTTTACCCGCTATGCCGCAGCACCCATATGGTGTTCTCCCCCAAAGGGAGGCATCCAAAGGGATCCTACCAGATCCCACTAACGAGTTGGCTTCTGGGTCGGTGCTGCGGTGGACTGGGCTAAGCCTCTGCCTGCAGTGCCAGCATCCCATATGGGCACCGGTTCGAGTCCAGGCGGCTCCACTTCCAATCCAGCTCTCTGCTATGGCCTGGGAAAGCAGTGGAAGATGGCCCAAGTCCTTGGGACCCTGCACCCACGTGGAAGACCCAGAAGAACCTCCTGGCTCCTGGCTTTCCTGCATTGGCTCAGCTCCAGCCTTTGCAGCTATTTGGGGAGTGAACTAGCGGATGGAAGACCTCTCTCTCTCTCTCTCCTCACTGTAATTTTACCTCTAAAATAAATACATACAATCATTTAAAAAAAAAAGAGTTGGCCTGTTTTTCATAAGGATTTCCCAGTTAGTCCCGGGAGAATGGCGCAGATCTGCGTGTCTTCACTAACTCGGAGCCCTGCTTTCTCCCTCCCCGTGCTCCCAGCTCCATCTCCACAGGGCCTGCGCGGTGGAACTGCACTGAACACACGCTCCTTTGTCTTTGGCCAAAGCGGCTTCCGCAGAGCAAGGAGCAGCGCATCCCTGCAGTCGGTGGATTGCTCCATGTGTTACCTGGTCCCGGGCGGCCAGAAGTCTGTCCGCTGGGAGCGGTCCACTAAGCTCCAGCAGGTGCTTAGATCTTGTTTTGATGCCCTCTGATCATTAGAAGGAGCAGAGTTTGAAAGGGTTTCTGTCTGAGGATGCAAGCCTCACACTACTTGCTGACTATGCAATGTTTTCACAGTTGGGATGAATCTGCGACCCAGTGTTTGCTTATTTTTGTTTCTCATCCTTGCACTCTGGATTCTGAGACAGCAAGGTGATGCAGGGTTCTTGATTTTTTTTTTTTAAGATTTATTTATTTATTTGAAAGTCAGAGTTACACACAGAGAGAGGAGAGGCAGAGAGAGAGAGAGAGAGAGAGAGAGAGAGAGAGAGAGGTCTTCCATTCACTGGTTCATTCCCCAATTGGCTGCAACGGCCAGAGCTGCGCCGATCTGAAGCCAGGAGCCAGGAGTTTCTTCCGGGTCTCCCACGCAGGTGCAGGGGCCCAAGCACTTGTGCCATCTTGCACTGCTTTCCCAGACCATTGCAGAGAGCTGGATTGGAAGTGGAGCAGCCAGGACTCAAACCAGCACCCATATGGGATGCCGGCACTGCAGGCGGCGGCTTTACCTGCTACGCCACAGCGCCAGCCCCCGACTATGTTCTTAATTTGTGTTTTGTTTTCCTCTGAGCTCTAAGGAGGCAGTCTTGGGCTCCTTGCTTGCTGCTGGATTTCAGAACATGGTTGTGCTGTGGGGCAAACAGCAGGACCCACCTGTACACCTGTTTGGGGGACAGAAGGCATCCCTAGGAGCGTGTCTGAGTTTGGGAATCTCCAAATCAGGCCCGAGAGTCCAGCATGTTGGCACACGTGGCTTATCTGGGAAAATAAGATGGTGACGGAGGGAAGGGAATGAAGCCATGAGAGGACGTTGGAGGGGGTGGGGGTGGGGTCTGGGAGCTGGGGACACCTGGGGGCCCAGGCTGGCTGGGCACTCTGGGAGACAGTGGAGACGGCGCCTGGAGTGACCTCTGTGAAGGAGCCAAGGCCCTAGGGCTGCTTCCAGGTGGACAACAATTGCCCCAGACCTCAGCTTGCCCCGTGCAGGTGCAGTTGGGCTCCCAGCAAGGTTTGAGTCAGGGGGCTTGGAGATGATGAAGCCTGGGGGGACATGGTGGACATCACCATTCCTGCCTTGGTGCCACTGAAGAGAGGGCGGAGCTGGCACCTCTGAGGACCACAAGGAGGAAGAAGGGTGCTCCTAGGGTTATGGAGAGCTCACGGCTCCCACTGGGTGGTCAGTACCCCAAAGCTTATGGCTTCTTGGACTCCTGGTTGGTGGCTGGACTAAATTGACCACCCTTGTGTTTGCTTCCACTCTTACAGCCTGGGAATGAATTAGCCCTGGTAGGAGGGATTCGCCTACGTAGGGGAACTCCACACTGCCCAGCCGACTCGAGTGGACATTCAACCAATCGGGATAGATGTCTAGCTCCAACAAGTGAGGTCAGAGAAGCAGGGATCGGAACCAGAACTGGCCAGTGGCAGTGAGGCCTCCTGGCTGTGCCACCTGCTCTAATTGCAGGCAGAACCAAACCCAAACTGAGAGCTGAGGCTGGTGACCTTGGACTTCAGCTCCCAGCCTCACTGCAGCGTCCTCTCCTCTCCCTCCCGTGCTGTCTCTCCCAGCACCCTGATGCCTTCCTCTGGCCCAGAGCTCTTAGTTTCAGAAACCTCACTCAGGACAGGCTAATGGATCAGTCACTTACACATAGTATGAATGTAAGACCCTAAAGCATCTGCATATCTCTGCCTGTGGAAGAAAAAACGTGGAAAAAAAAAACGTAGGGGGTGGGACCAACGCTGTGGTGCAGCGAGTTAAAGCGCCAGCATCCCATATGGGCACTGGTTCTAGTCCTGGCTGCTCCAATTCCAATCCAGCTCCCTGCTAATTCACCTGGGAAAGCAGTAGAAGATGGCCCAAGTCCATGGGCCCCTGCACCCATGTGGGAGACTCGAAAGAAGCTCCTGGCTTCTGATCGGCTCAACTGATGCATTGCTATGTGAAAAGACCCCTCCATTGGAGATGAAGGACAACCAAGCAGGCAGGAGAACAAAGCGCAATGACCCAGTCTACTGCTGGGTTTCCAGAACAAGGTGTGTGCAGAGCAGCTATTAAAGTGGCAAGTTTACAGAAGCTAGAAGCAGGGTTAATATGATAGTTGTTTAAAAGAAGTAGGAAGAATGACCAAATGGACAGATGAGTGAGGGTGTGGATGGATGGATGGTTGGTTGTGCAGTTGGGTAGGTGGATGGATGGATGGATGGGTGGATGGGTGGATGGTTGGATGGATGGGTGGATACACAGATAGATGGGTGGATGTGTGGATGCATGGGTAGATGATGGATGGATGGATGGATGGATGGGTGGATGGTAGGTGGGTGAGTAGACGGATGGGTAGATAGATGTGTGGATGGATGGGTAAATGAAGGACGGATGAATGGACAGATGGATGGGTAGATGGTTGGATGGATAGTGGGATGGGTAGATGAAGGATGGGTGGATGGACAGATAGATGGGTGGATGGTTGGATGGATGGGTGGATGTGTGGATGGATGGGTAGATGAAGGACGGATGAATGGACAGATGGATAGGCAGATGGTTGGATGGATAGTGGGATGGGTAGATGGATGGACAGATGGATGGGTGGGTGTGTGGATGCATGGGTAGATGAAGGATGGATGGATGGACAGATGGGTGGGTGGGTAGATGGATGAATGAATGGTTCACGAGCTCATGGTTTCAGATAGTCTAAGAGATCACTGAAACATTTACATTTTCCATCCTTTAGGGGTTTTTGCATATTACAAATATGGGAGAATTAGGGTTTATTCATAAAGCAATTCTTAGAAAAACTTGAGAAAAAACAGTTTCCTTCCATAGTCTGGCCATGATGTGTGTGTATGTGTGTGTGTATATATATATATAGTATATATATATATATATACACACACACACACATATATATATATATACACACACACACACATATATATATATATATATAATATGATATCATTTTTTCACAATGTTTTCCTTCTAATTATGGTTAAATGTAAAAATCACATTATGGGGGCTGGAGCCATGGCATGGTGGGTGGAGCCACCACCTGCAGTGCAGGTGTCCAGTACAAGCACCAGTTCGAGTCCCAGCTCCTCCACTTCTGATCCAGCTCTCTGCTATGGCCTGGGAAAGCAGTAGAAGATGGCCCAAGTCCTTGGACCTCTGCACCCACGTGGGAAAGAGACTCAGAGGAAGTTCCTGGCTCCTGGCTTCGTATCAGCCCAGCTCCAGCGGGCCACTTACAGAGTGAACCAGTGGATGGAAGACCTCTCTCCCCCCCCCCCCCACCGCCTCTCTGTAACTCTTTCAAATAAGTATATAAATCTTCTTAAAAACCTCATATTGTGCTTCTAGGGAGGGAGTGTAGAATTTGTGTTCACCATCTGGTAAACACAGTACAAATTGCCATCTTCTGGCTTTAAAAGCTCATTGGTGCCAATGGAATGTCCCAGATATGGGGCCAAAAATAAATAAATAAATAAAAGACTTAACAGACTGCATTGCTGAGGGTTTTGGTGGCTTAAAAAGAGCCAAATTGAGGGGAATACCTCAAGCCCCTGATGGTTCGCGTGCTTTCTCTCTCTCTCTCTCTCTCTCTCTCTCTCTCTTTCTCTCTCTCTCTCTCTCTCTCTCCCCCCTCTAGTGCAAATACTGAATGTTAGCCAAAATTGGCATTTTGATGATTTCAAACCTATTGCAAACAGGGTTCCAAAAGAAAGGCAAACAGAGTTTGGGAAGCAGAGCAGAAATCCAACTCTGAGACACACCCCAGAAATCTCCCCGTGTGCACCCCCTACTTTCCTGCAGGGTTTCTGTGAGTACACCGGGAATGTAACTCTTTAGGTTGGTATCATGGATCGTATTTAAGACGCCCTGTGAGCTCATATGGACCAAATGAATAGAAACCCAGGCCTATGTAGGAGAAAAAAATGGTCGCGTTAATACAGCAGAGAGGGAACAGCTGGCCACTGCAGAAGTCTCATCTCTGATGGGTTGGGTTCACTCCGCAGGATGTAAACGTGCGGTTTCCTCCTGGGGCCCCGGTGGGGTTCGTGTGGCTTGGCCTTTACTGAGAAGCTCATAAAAAGGAGAGGAAAAAACCACGTGGTTGCCAAGAGTACAAAAAGGACGGGATTTGGTTCAGCAGGCCAGAAAGTTTATTGCCTTTTCCACAGTTCATTAAGCAACCCGGGGAAAGCTGCGTTCTATGCGGTGGACTCTCCGGGCAATGAAGAAAGAAGAACCAGCCATGCTTTTCCCCCACAGGGCATCAGAAACAGGACTGGACCAAAGAAACTGGCAACAGGAGGCAGGGAGCACACCCGCCTGCCCTAGCCCACAACTAACGACCCTGTACAAGTGAGAGGGCCACGGCGGGCCAGCGAGACATGGGCGCCACCACCGCCATTGCCACAGCTGCTACTTTTAAAATATATTTTATTTTATATTTTATTCAAAAGTCATAGTTACAGAGAGAGGGAGACTCAGAGACAGGGAGAGGGAGATGCAGGGAGGGAAAGGTGGGGGGGGAGGGAGAGGGAGATCATCTATCTGTAGGTTTACTCCCCAGATGGCCTCAAAGGCCAGGCCAGAGCCAGGAGCCAGGAGCTTCGTCCAGGTCCCCGTGTAGGAGAAGGGGCCCAGGCACTTGGGCCATCTTCTGCCGCTTTTCCCAGGTCATTTAGCAGGGAGTGGGATTGGCCATGGAGCAGCTGGGACACAAACCAGCAGCTGCAGTCTGTGTGCTGGGCACAAGCAGCCCCTGGAAGGTACCGCCCTGTCTTCTTTGTGCCCTGACACTGCCTCTGAGCCAGGGCCCCTCATCGCCAGGAGTCACTTGCAAGGAACTGTCCCACGCCCACCCAGGTCCCCACATGGCCCTTCCCCGCGGCAACTGATGAGATGAAAAATAGCCCCAGGTGGGATTCAGATGCAGGACCCGGGACTGAGAGCCCTGAGGGGTATCTCCAGGTACCAGGGGCTTTCAAAATGTTCACAGAGGGACCAGCGCCATGGTGCAGCCAGCTACCCCACCACTTGTGACAACCGACATCCAATATGGGGCACCTGTTCGAGTCCCGGCTGCTCGGCTTCCAGTCCAGCTCCCTGCTCATGTGTCTGGGAAAGCAGTAGGTGCCTGGGCTCCTGCCACCTACGTGGGAGATTCTGATGGAGCTCAGGGCTCCTGGGTTTGGCCTGGTCACGCCCTAGCCATGGTGGCCATCTGTGTCCTAAAGCAGCAGCAGCAGCAGATGGGAGATACCTGTGTCTCTCTCTTCTCTCTCTTCCCACTCTTCAAATAAAATAAATCTTTAAAAACTTAAATAAATAAGGCCAGCGCCTCGGTTCACTTGGCTAATCCTCCGCCTGTGGCGCCGGCACCCTGGGTTCTAGTCCCGGTAGGGGCGCTGGATTCTGTCCCAGTTGCTCCTCTTCCAGTCCAGCTCTCTGCTGTGGCCCAGGAAGGCAGTGGAGGATGGCCCAAGTGCTTGGGCCCTGCACCTGCATGGGAGACCAGGAGGAAGCACCTGGCTCCTGGCTTCGGATCGGCGCAGCGCACCAGCCTTAGCGGCCATTTGGGGGGTGAACCAACGGAAGGAAGACCTTTCTCTCTGTCTCTCTCTCACTGTCTAACTCTGCCTGTCAAAAAAAAAAAACTTAAATAAATAATTAAGCATAGAGAAATACAAGGACAAGTGCGGGGCGAGGGCGGGGCGAGGCAGGGTGCAAGGTGGGGGGCCTGGGGCGGGGCATCAGCTTTGCCCCTCCCTCTGGACATTCTCGACTGGCCCTGGGGCCTGGGCAGAATCTTCAGGAATCACCCCCCCACATCCCCACACCCCCAACACACATGGCGGGGAGTCTTCCAGCTGCCGTCTTTGGGACCCCTGCTGTCCTGGTTTGGCCCTCACAGTGCAGTCCCCAGAGCAGCAGCCTCGGCTGATCCAGGAGAAAAGCAGAGGCCGAGGCCCCACTGGCCATGGAAGGAAGGGAGGGGCACAGGGAATCTGCACCCACTGACCGCTTCCCAGCAGGTGCACCCCGGGACCTGCATGTCTGTGTCCCGTGAGGGCAGGATCTCCTCTCCTCTCTCTCCTGGCACCTCTGGGTGTGACTCCCTGCATCGGCCTCTCCCTGCCGGTGTTAGAAAGATGCTGTTCCGCTGAGTTGGGTTTCTGTTGCCTCCCTAAAGCACTGCGCCACAGTGCCCCCGGGGGACATCCACACAAGCGGCCCGCGATCCGGCCCACCGTGGCTGCACAGCAGAGCCCCATGGGGCGTGGTAACTTCTGACACTAACTTCTCTCACACTCAGACCTGAACTATCTGAAGGCTCCATAGCACCCCTGTTCACGGTGGCTCCTCCCACAGCAGGTGCATGGAGCCAGCCTCAAGGGGCTGGATGCTCGGCCAGGGCTGGAGACTGGCGCACCCAAGTGGCCTGGGGGATTTTCTCAGAAACTCACATGGATAAGGCTCCTGCGGAGGCTGGCTCAGAGTTCCCAGCCACCTTGTGTGGCTGCGGAAAGTCAGGCCAGCTCAGATTCTGCGGAAACAGAATTAGATACCACATGAAGAAAGGATCTGTGGCCGTCTTCCGTCTACACCTCATGGGGCTTTTAAATTGTTCATCTCTTTTATTTTCCTTTATTTGAAAGGCAGAGAAAAAATTTCCACCTGCTGGTCCATTCCCCCACCTACCTGCAACAGCCAAGGCCAAGAGCTTAGAACTCAGTCTCTGTCTCTACCTCTACCTCTCTCTGTAACTCTGTCTTTCAAATAAATAAAATAAACCTTTTTAAAAAAAGTTTGGCTGGTGCCACAGCTCACTTGGCTAATCCTCCGCCTGCGGCGCCGGCACCCCAGATTCTAGTCCTGGTCGGGGCGCCGGATTCTGTCCCGGTTGCCCCTCTTCCAGGCCAGCCCTCTGCTGTGGCCAGGGAGTGCAGTGGAGGATGGCCCAAGTGCTTGGGCCCTGTACTTGCATGGGAGACCAGGAGGAAGCACATGGCTCCTGGCTTCGGATCAGCGCAGCACGCCGGCTGTGGCGGACATTGGGGGGTGAACCAACTGAAAAGGAAGACCTTTCTCTCTGTCTCTCTCTCTCTCTCTAAATCTGCCTGTCCAAAAAAAAAAAAAAAAAAGTTTAAGAAAGTGGGAAGCAGGCCGGCACCGTGGCTCACTAGGCTAATCCTCCACCTTGCGGCGCCGGCACACCGGGTTCTAGTCCCGGTCGGGGCGCTGGATTCTGTCCCGGTTGCCCCTCTTCCAGGCCAGCTCTCTGCTGTGGCCAGGGAGTGCAGTGGAGGATGGCCCAAAGTCCTTGGGCCCTGCACCCCATGGGAGACCAGGATAAGTACCTGGCTCCTGCCATCGGATCAGTGCGGTGAGCCGGCCGCAGCGCGCTGGCCGTGGTGGCCATTGGAGGGTGAACCAATGGCAAAAGGAAGACCTTTCTCTCTGTCTCTCTCTCTCACTGTCCACTCTGCCTGTCAAAAAAAAAAAAAAAAAAAAAAAAAAAAAAAGAAAGAAAGAAAGTGGGAAGCTAGAGGTTGAGCCGCCACCTGTAACGCCGGCAGTATCAGAGAACTGGTTCAAGTCCTGGCTGCTCTGCTTCTGGTGCAGCTCCCTGCTAATGCTCCTGGGAAAGCAGTGGAAGATGGCCCAAGTCTCTGGGCCCCTGCACCCACGTGGGAGACCTAGATGGAGTTCCTGGCTCCTGGCTTTGGCTAGCCCAGTCCCAGCTCTTGCAGCCATTTTGAGGAGTGAAGCACGGAATGGAAGATCTCTCTGTGTCTCCCTCCACTCTGTCACTCCACTTCTCCAACAAATAAATCTCAAAAACAAAAGTCCATGAAAACGCATGTTATGGAAAAAATACTATGCATGGATTCCCCCAATTTCTCATGCCTCATCAATGTCCACCAATCTTCAGAGGTCAGTGGCACCCTCGTTTCCAGATGAGAGCATTGGAAACGGGAGACATTCGGTAATTTGTCTCAGATCCACAGCAGAGGCAGAAAACCCTAGTGGGGTCAGTGCTTTTCTCTTGGCTGCGACACATCCGACCCTCTGCGCCTGTGTTGGGAAGTCCACCTGTGTCAGGAAGCCCTTCCCCCGCTGCAACCAGCTCCAGGCTCCTGAGCTGTGGCAGCATTCACCCGTGTGACAAACCCCAGGCTCCGTAAAACGCTCTGCGTCTTTGGAGGATCCCACCCCCGAGAGAAACAGATGGAAACAAGAATCCTCCAGCTGAGGTCTGCTGGTCTATCTGATCGCTTTTCCCTGCTTGCGACATCACTGTTCTTCCAAGACGTGGACGTTAAAAATAGCTTGGCAAACCCTCTGCCTCCTCATCTCCCTAAAACGCAGTACGGATGATGTGAGTGTTCACACTTTGCAAGAGGTGCCTTGTGACATGATGCCTGCTGACAGGTGCTCAGGGAATCCACACTTGTGGGCTCAGTGTAAACAGAGCCCCTGTCCCCAACACACACACACGAAGCCGAGAGGCTGAGACCCCATTCTCTCTCTCTCTCTCCCCCCCCTCCCTCCCCTCCCTCGTCTCCCTCCTCTCCCCCCTCTCCCCCCTCTCTCCCCTCTCTTGCTTGCTCCTATGCAGGTAGATGATCAGAAAGATGCCTGATGCAGCAGAATGCTAAGGAGCAGGCTTTTCTGACTGCCCTCTGTCTGCAGGAACTGAGTGCCTCTTATTCAGAATCCTGGCTCAGGCTTCAGCAGGTGCAGGAGCGGTGGGTGGGGCCTCCCCTGCTGGCTGGGCTGGGGTGGATCCCTTCTGACCTGCTCACACAGCAGCCTTCTGGACAGGAGAGAAGCCATTTGCTGTGGAGCCAAATGCCACCCAGGGCATGGGAGGCGCTGTGGTGTGGCTGTAGACTGTGCTGGAAGCTTGGTTCCCTGCGGGGCCACGGCGGGGGTGGGGGGTGGGCTCGTGGGGGTGATTGGGGTCTCCACCTTCAGGAATGTATTAAAGGGGGTGCCTGAACCAGTAGAAGGAAGCTCTATCAGCCTGCTCTTCTCTCTCTCACGCCCTGGTTCAGTATCTATCTGTTGCAGCCTCCAGTCCCCTTGCATCCTTGCAGAGACGGAGAGCTCACTCCTCCTTGGCTGGCTTTTTCCATCATCTCCAGCAGTAGGGCTCCATAGCAACTCTCACCCAGAGCCTACGGGATCCCCTGGGGCCAATGCACTCCATCATCCCCACAACACCGGCCCCATATCTTGAGCAGCTCTCAGCTCGGGGTCTACCCACAAAACATTTTTCTTTTTCTCCAATGAGTCCCACCGCACCTATTCTCCTGTCTCCTGCCTTTGGTGGCATCAGGTGATGGATTTTGATTCCATGTAAGCCTCCTCCTGGTCCCTAGGCTGGGACAGGGCTCCAGACCCCATAGTCAGGCATTACAGCCTGCTCTAAGTCCTCCTTCTTCAGGGACACAAACAGCACGGCTTCTGTTCTCTGGGTCTCACCATGGTCCTCTCTCGCCATTACCAGGCTCAGAGTTGGGGGTTGTGGCTCAGCCCCGGCCATACAGTGCACTCACTGGTAATTGCTGGTCCCCCAGAGCTCCGCAACCGAGTCCCTCCATGGCCCCTGCAGTCCTCTGCTAAGCACAGCTCCTAACAGCCTGAGCTGCCCTCCGCTCCCACTGCCAGCCTTGGATGAGGCGGGTGGCAGGACAGAGTGGGACCATGGGTTGGGGGGCGGGCATTTGGCCTATTGGTTAATACCAGTTAAGACACTCACATCCTATAATGGATGTACCCGGGATCAATTCCAAGCTCTGGCTCCTGACTCCAGCTTCCTGCTGGTGGGGGCCCTGGGAGGCAGCAATGCTGGCTCAAGTACTTGGGTTCCTGCCACCCACGTGGGAGACCTGGACTGAGTTCCATGCTTCCGACTTTGGTCTGGCCTCATCCTGCAGTACTTGGGGAGTGAACCAGCAGATGGGAGCGGTCTTTGTTTGCCTCTTGGATAAATAGCTTTTAATGTCTTTAAAAGTCACAGGGAAAAGACCCACTGCAATGGATGGAGAAGCCCACCCGCCCGCCTGCAGGAGGAGGTGGAGGGGCGTGAATGTTTGCTTGACCACAGTCCTAATAACTCCAGAGGGTCAAGGATGGTCACTCACTGTGCAGGGGCTGGGAGAGATTTGCTCCTGCCTCCAGCTTGCACCTGTTCTGCCCGTTGTAAGCTCTGGGGCTGCCTGTGTCTGAGCAGATGAATTCTGTTTGCCAGATCCCTACAGCTGCCTTGCTTGCTCATCTGTTTTCCAACTGCTGAGATGGTGTGGCTGCCTCCTAGTCTATTCTCTGGGTCCTTCTGAGTTTGTAGTTATTAGAAATTACCTCTCTCGGGTTCTTCCTGTGCTGGACCAGTTCTGCATCTTCTGTTGTTACACAGAGTCACACGTGATGACACTGCATGGGACATGAACACCCACACGCACACACACACAGGTGCATAGGGAATTGGAGAAATCTGAATAAACTCCGTGGGCTGTACCAATGTCACTTTCCTGGTTTTGAGGCTGTATTTTTTTTAAAATGCATTTGCACTTTAATTCCATTCTCCACATGGATTTTTAAAAATTTTTAAAAACAAATTCTTGTAAAAATTTATCCATTTGAGAGAGAGAGAGAGAGAGAGTGAGAGTCCATCTGCTGGTTCACTTTCCAAATGCCCAAAAATAGCCAAGGCTGAGTGAGGGCCAAAGCTGGGAGATGGGAACACAATCCAGGTTTCCCATGTGGGTGGCAGGGGCTCAATTCCTTAAGCCACCACCCTGGCTCCCAGGGTGTGCATTAGCAGGAAGGTGGAGTCAGGGGCCAAACCAGGACTCAAAACGCAGGTAATACGGGGTGTAAGCATAGCAGCCATTTGGCCCAGTACCCACCATGTTTAGCATACTTCAAATATGCAAGATATAACCATCAGGAGAAACTGGATAAAGGGTATACAAACCTGCCCACACGTGTTTGGCTATTTTCTTGGAATCTTTATTATTTAAAAACAAGATAAAAAATTCTCCTGACTCCTTGCAGCGAGGTGTTGGGGTGGTGGTGGTGGAATTTAATACAGCTTCCAAACCCCTACCCTGAGTCGAATGTCCTCCCCTCCCTGAGTCAGGAGTTCTAACTCCTGGGTCAGATGTGTTAGTAGGAAGTGCCCACGCTGTCACACTCAACGTTGCATCCGAAAATAACTACTGCTTTTCTTTGTTTTGAATGCTTTATTTATTTATTTATTTGAAAGTCAGAGAGAGAAAGAGAGGCAGAGAGGCAGGGAGAGAGACAGAGACAGAGACAGAGAGTGAGAGAGAGATGTCTTCCATCCAATGGTGCACTCCCTAATTGGTCGCAACGGCCGGAGCTGTGCCAATCCAAAGCCAAGAGCTTCTTCTGGGTCTCCCATATGGGTGCAGGAGCCCAGGACTTGGGCCATCTTCTACTACTTTCTCAGGACATAGCAGAGAGCTGGAGCAGCCAGGACTCAAACCAGCACCCATATGGGATGCCAGCATTGCAGGTGGCAGCTTTACCCGCTACGCCACAGCACCGTCCCTGCTTTTTTTCTACAAAGGTTTGTTCTTGTAGTCCCCACTGACCTCGACAGAAACACCTTCCACTTGTGCAGGTGGCAAGCCCCAGACAAACCTAGCCTAGCACATAGTTTCACCCATGAAGCTGGCCCAGATGATTTACAGACAGAGATGGAGGGCTTCTGGTACTTCCCATTCAAAACCTTGACAGACTAAGAAGCTCACATTCCAGGAAATGTGCTACTGGCTCACCACACGGTTTGATCCAGGCACACGGAGCAGACACGCTGGCTCCCTGTTTGCGCTCTCCCCTTGCCCAGGTGACAATGACTCAGCAAATTCACCAACTGGGAATTGGTTTGCAGAGAGAGAGAAGGAAAGATCTTTGTCCGTTCCTACAGAGGGCCTGCCAGCCAGCCTGAGAGAGCTGTCAATCAGTGCTGACACTGATGCTGCCTGGAAGTCCTCGGCTGAGAGGTCCAGACCTGCAACACGCGAGAGCTTGCGTGTCGGGTTCATTGCCCTGAGCCCATGTCCCACTCTGGTGACTGAACCAGCTTTGTAACCTGGGACAACATACTGGATCTCTCTGAGCCTGGGCTAACACAACAGTAACATGGCAACAACAGTGCCTTTTTTGAATTGTTGTGTGGGTTCAACTACGTTCGTCAGACATTAGGCACAAAAGATTCAGCACAAAATAGGAGCTAAATAAATGGTGAGGTTGTAGATGGTGGCCCCAGTGTGGCTTGTCCGGTGATTACAGTGGACATGCGACTTCCGGGCTGCTAGGACAGTCTGCAAGGGCCCCTGGCCCAGGGAGAGGGTGGGTCCCAGTTCTCAGAGCCCCTCGTGAGTTTGTGGTACAGAGAGTAGGGCTTGCTTGAATATAGACTCATCCCCAAGGAAGAGCACTGGGAGGCAACACTCCTCCAGCCGATTCTTTTTTTTTTTTTTTTTTTTGGATAGGCAGAGTGGATAGTGAGAGAGAGACAGAGAGAAAGGGCTTCTTTTGTCATTGGTTCACCCTCCAATGGCCGCCACGGCCGGCGCACCGCACTGATCCAAATCCAGGAGCCAGGTGCTTCTCCTGGTCTCTCATGCAGGTGCAGGGCCCAAGTACTTGGGCCATCCTCCACTGCACTCCCGGGCCACAGCAGAGAGCTGGCCTGGAAGAGGGGCAACCGGGACAGAATCCGGCGCCCTGACCGGGACTAGAACCCGGTGTGCTGGCGCTGCAAGGCGAAGGATTAGCCTAGTGAGCCGCGGCGCCGGCTCCAGCCGATTCTTTTGTCCTAAAATACAGATCGAGTGCCATCACTGCTGGCTTGGGACACCCCCCCCACCCCCATCCACACCCACACCGCTCCCCAGTGAGCAGAGTCCAATCCCACAGCACGGCTCCCAAGTCCATGCCTGGACCCTGCTTCCGGCTCCTCCGCTCCATCCTCTGCCTGGATGCCTTCCCTCGCCTCTCACTCCTCACCTGCCAGCCCCCTTCTTGAACTGCTCGGTTCCCCAGGCTCTCCCTGCATCGCACACCTCTCCCCGGGGACCTTGGCAGCATCTGTCACCCTGCCCCTTGTCCCAGCACACTGTGCCCTGTCCCCCATTGCTATCAAGTTGGTTTTGACCAGCGTGACCAACAGACTTGGCACCTGGCTCTCCCGTGGGGGCTCCGAGTTCCTGCTCCCCTTTCCATGCCTATGACATCACTACGCCATGGGAGCTTGCAAAGTGCTGCTGCCCCTTAAGCAGCTTTCTGGATCTGGTATTTGCCTCCAATCTAATGGCATTTCACCTCCAGGAACAGAACAATCGGTCGTTTAGGTGAAGGGAAAGACATTTATTTTTTGATAGATTTACAAACAACAAAGGACAGAGATATCAAACACAAAGCTTTGGGTGTGTGTGTGGAGGGGTGGGGGGAATAGCAACCTAGACGTATTTTGCTACAACTCTGCAAAAGAATCAAAGCCTTCATCAGTGTTTGGGCAAGGACATGACATTTTGTGTCTTTCAAAATATAAAATGCACCAATGTCAGCGCAGACCTCCGATCAGACAAGTGCTGTCCCTGTCAAGTCCATTGCCAAATCGCATTTGCTCAGACTTCTCATTTCACGTGAGCTGTCATCCTCTGCCACCACTTAAAAGCCTCATTATGAGGCAGCGAGTGCACACATTTGGATGGAAGAGAGCATTTGCAATTATATTTCAAGGGGCTTCCCAGAGCTATAAAGTCAGAGCTATAAATGTGTGATGTGTCACGTTAATTGTCAACAGAATATGAAAGGAGTCTGAAATTAAGAGTGAGCTCCACACAGCGTAGTGGATTGGGGGTATGGGGGTGGCGCCCAGGGGCACAGTCAGAAAGCTGGGTGACCACGGACAAGTCGCTTAACCTCTCCTGGAGGAATTGCTTCATCTAAGTGAGGGAAGGGCACTTGATGATCTCTGAGGGTCCAACCAGCACTACGGGGTCTCTGGAAAGACAGGGCAACCCCCAAATATTAAGTAGAATCCATGAAACTGAGCCAAATGGGCCACCATGCACAGCCTCAGTATTCATGGAGCTGTTATTTTGTGCTGGGCTTTGTACCCTGTGGGGAGCAGCCCGGACTGGACTGAGTTACTGGAATTAAGACTTATTCTATGCATCTGCTCTCCCACAATATGGCACTGGGAGAGAAGTAAACAGCTTCCGCACAGCTGCCTCCAGTTCAACCAATAAACTGTAGGACTTGCTACTGATTGGAGGAGAGCAGCGTACTCGGCGTGTGGGCAGCCGAGTTGGGATTGGCAGAGGAGGACTATAAAGGAGGAGAGAGACGGCATGCACCGGGAACAGCTAAGGGGAACATCCAGCTGAAGGAACACCTGTGCAGCCCCCGAGAAAGCCGGCCGGCGGTGTGCCGCTCCCCTGCGGAAGTGGGGAATGTGGCCAGGGGGAACTGCCCTTCCACGGAGGTGGAAGGGACAGTAGCCAACCCGGGAAGAACCAGCAGCAAACCTGGGGAGGGCCGAGCAGACGAAAGAACAGCGCAGGGTCCTGTGTTGCTCCTCCACGAAGAGGGGGAGCGACATAATGGTGCCGTGACTCGGATATGAAGCCTAGGCAGGGCTTAGTGTCGTTCCCCCACGAAGACGGGGAGCGACAGTACCCGATGTAGTACCAATGTAATTCAATTCACGCAATTCAAAAATGGCACCGCTGTTGCCATTTTGCAGTGGTGGGAGCTCAGGCTCAGCGAGATCCAATGTGTCATCTGTCCCACATCACAAAGCTGGTTCAGTCACGGGCAGTGGGACATGGACATGGACTTGGGGCTGACAGAGCCAAGCCCTTCCAATGAGGCTATGCTTTCTCTTAGCTCCTTGCCTTTCCCTCTTTTTAGAAAAGACACCCAAGTGTCGATTCTGCACAAATCTCACATATTGCACTCATGTTGTCTACACCTTTTCAAGGTTGCCCCGATAGCTTATTTAAGTCCGGCTCGACTTAAAGCAACAGTGCGAGTTCTTGGGAATATTGGGTCCTGATTCACCAATAGAGACCATAAAATAAGGACTTGGGTCCAATAAAGAGAAATGGTGGCGTGAGGCAGGTATAAGCCTCCCGAGCTTGCCTTTCTAGTAGTTCACTGGGCAAAGTGTCTCTAATGATCATGAAATCTTAGGAATTTTTTTCACCCAAAACAAAGAATTTCTAGGCAGTTCAAATCAAAAACAGAGGGAACAGAATAACTCTTGCTCACCATGTTTACAAAACAGACTAAACTGTGTTGTGCCCTTTTCCCACACCCCATATGTGGCTGCTACTGCCCCAGGTCTTTTAAGCTCATGAACCATGAGTGTGATATTGGGTGATTCGATTACATGGACATTAAATCATCTCCACCCAGCGCAAGCTCATCCCACGTTAACCAAGGAGAGCTACTGCAAACAGCATCCTGCATCCGGTTATTTGAAAGAAATCTGCCATGAGTTGAAATCCCAGGATTTCTGAGCTAGGACACAAAGTGCACCCCTGCAGCCTGCTGGAGACCACGGGCCGCTGGAGAGGTCAAAGCCAAAAACCATCGCTTCAGAGCCGATGGTGAACTTAACACCTGTGGGTGGTACAGTTGTCCCTTATAAATTCCCAGTGGGGAGAGCCGTGACCTGGTTGAGGACTGCTTACAAATTCACCCACTGTGCCGGTTCTAGTCCTGGTTGCTCCTCTTCCAATCCAGCTCTCTGCTATGGCCTGGGAAAGCAGCAGAAGATGGCCCAAGTGCTTGGGCCCTTGCATCCGTGTGGGAGACCCAGAGGAGGCTCCTGGCTCCTGGCTTTGGATCGGCGCAGCTCCAGTCGTTGCAGCCAATTTGGGAGTGAACCAGCGGATGGAAGACCTCTCTCTCTGTCTCTACTTCTCTCTGTAACTCTTTCAAATAAATGAAAATAAAAAACAAAAAAACAAATTCACCCACTGAAGAATTAAAGGTACATTCTGGGTTCATCTTCCTAGGGGGACCTTTGAAGGGATCAATGTCAGAGACAAGTTTCCACTTTTCTATGTCTCTCAAGGTCAGTTTCACTATTCTGGTGAAGCTGACATCTGAACATGCAACTCCAGAAGTCTGTTTTTCAGGCATGGGGCCGGGGCCTGCTCACAACTGTTCCTCAGCCCACTCCTCTTTCTCCAAGTCCTCTGCCAAGTGTGTGACACAACACCTCCCATTCAGGTTGCCACAGACGGCACCTGCACACGATCAAGTACTGCTTCTCATCAGAGACCGTGCTGGGCTCCACACACACAGCCACCCGCACTGTACCTCCGGTACATCCCAGACAAGTGCACCAGGGTAGAGGGCTTGCTTAACCTGGGGACTTCCCTCAGGAAGGAACACTCACATTCTGATTTCTTGGAGCCTTCAGGCTTACAAGTAGCACCAAGCTTTCTGTTTGTTCTCAGTCCCTGCATCCATCTAGACAGCAACACAATTCTGTTTGTTTTCTCCCTAACAATGAAGTCCACAGTGAGCATTACTGGCAGCTAGGCCATGCGGTGGCTGACCTGGATCCCACCAAGAAAGCGTGGGATCCAGTGGGGTGGTCGGTGGAGCTCCCAGAGAATGCCAGTGTGGTGGGACAGAGGCCACTGCTGCCAAGCCTCAGGGTCCAGTGCACATGTCACTGCTTTACCACATTGAGGGGACCACAGGTCAAATGCTGGGCCCACATCAGCAAGCCCACTCTTGTGCCATACTATGCTCCTCAGACAGGTCTGTGGAACCTGGAAGAATGCTACTTTATAAAACTCCCAGGGCCAGCGCTGTGGTGCAGTAGGTTAATCCTCCACCTGCAGCACTGGCATCCCATATGGACACTGGTTTGAGTCCCGGCTGCTCCTCTTCCGATCTAGCTCTCTGCTATGGCCTGGGAAAGCAGTAGAAGACGGCCCAAGTCCTTGGGCCCCTGCACCTGCGTGGGAGACCCGGAAGAAACTCCTGGCTCCTGGCTTCAGATTGGCACAGCCCTGGCAGTTGCAGCCAATTGGGGAGTGGACCAGCAGATGGAAGACCCCCCCGCCCCTCTCTCTCTGCCTCTCCTCTCTGTGTAACTCTTTCAAATAAATAAATCATAAAGAAAAGATAAAAAAAAGTATAGCCAACAACTCTATCATAAACTAACACCAAGTTGCAGTGTGTCAGCCATCTTGTTGTTCTGCACCATAGAAAGGTCATATACTTCTAACTAAAATTGCCTCTTGAAAAAAAAAAACAGGTAATTTGGGGCTCATTTCTAGAACCTGCCTGTGAATGTGACAAAGAAGCTACTGAATAAACTATCTTCCCATTGAAAATTTCTATGGGGGTGCAAACTGTTGAAATCTTTACTTAATGTATACTAAACTGATCCTCTGTAAAAAAAAAAAAAAAAGAAATTATCAACTCCCAACTTGACTCTCACTGGGATTAAACATGACAATAGGTCTGATCTGATTTCATCATCATTTAAAAAAAATCATCTATTATTTTTCACTTTATGTTTCTGTGTGGGAGCAAACTGTTGAAATCCTTACTTAATGTATACTAAACTGATCTTCTGTATATTAAGATAATCGAAAATGAATCTTGATGTGAATGGAAGGGGAGAGGGAGTGGGAAAGGGGAGGGTAGTGGGTGGGAGGGACGGTATGTGGGGGAAGCCATTGTAATCCATAAATCGTACTTTGGAAATTTATATTCATTACATAAAAGTTAAAAAAAAAAAAGAAAATGTAAATTCTTTAAAGAAGAGGAAGCAAAAAAAATTACTTTGGACAGTTCTGTTAATACGAAATTCCTCTCTCTCGGCATCATGGATGGAAAAGCGCCTTGTCCTACACCATCACTATTTTGTTAGAAATAAAATTAAAAAAAGATTCAAGGCTCTGGAGAGGAAACAAGATCTTTTGTCTCTCCCTCCATCATTCTGCCTTTCAAATAAATACATCTTAAACAAACAAGTAAAAGTATGAGAACAAAATTTTAATTATTTTGGTGCAAATTACTCTGAAACCCAAGCGTCGTTTTCTCGTCACACACATCTTCCAGGAACTTTTTCAAGATCCCCCTATACATTCCCATCTTTTTTGCACCCAAATAATCATCTCTTTTCCACCGACTTTTTCGAAGTTCCGTCTTATTAGCTCTGAACACACCCAGTGAAAAGTCTCATCACTGGAAGAAATACTCTAACTTTAGGGCAATAATGACAAAAATGTGGCTCACTTCTGGTCCAGCAATTAAAACCTGGTTTGCCTGAGGTATTAGAGCAACATCTGCTGTTCTCGCCCCGTGTCTAACAGAACTCAGCCCTTAAACTTCCCGGCCGCTGGGCGGTGGGGGGCGGTGGAGTCATAGCTTCAGGAATGGACACTAGGAGGTGCAGACCTACCTGTCTGTGCACAGGCAAATGCAGCTCAAACAACTGGAACAAGGAAAGTGACTCACCAGCCTGCGGAAGTCCCTCTAGGTGTGGCCAATGTCTTGGTGCTGTTCCTTTGACGGTGGTGAGCTCTCCTCCGGGGGCTGCGGGATGGCCGCTGGCGACTCTGTCTTCCCTTGCCAGAGAAAGGCCTTGTTCTAGCATTGCCATCGCCAGGGCTAACAGGCACTCTGCTGGGTCTGGCTCAGGTCACGTGCCCATGGGCCCCCGCGAGTCATGGGGGACGTTGGTGAGCTCACAGCACAGAGATCCAGACCATCAGTTAAGCAGAGGTGAGAATGAGTATCTCCCTCCAGGGATGTGGGGATTTCCCATATGTGACAGTCCCTGTGGTGGAGTGTGGGACATCGTTTCATTGTGTACAGCTCTTATGGGAAGGAGAAATGAAACATTGCAACTGTACACTGGGCACTGTCCTGGCTACATTACATAGACAACAGCCGTGTACAAGGAATATTTTCAGAGTTTCAAGTCTATCTTTCTATGTGTGGTTACACAATTCACTCTACTTCAAGGGCCCACATTTTGAAACAGAAAGAAAACAGATGGGAGTGTCAAGAATTTCTAAGAATATGAGGAAGACAGGAGGAAGCAGCAATCCCGGATGAGGTGAGGGAAGAAGGGGAGTGTGCAAACAGTAACAACGTCAACATCGTTTGACTTCATTGTATCTTTAGCACTGAACGTCAAAGCAAGCCCTTAGTTTTAAAAATTCTCTACCATATCGTTTAGCTGGAGAAAAATGTACAGAGAAGCCGATTCATTTTCAAAGGTGCAGACTTTTATTAAACTCTAGTCTTTTCTATTTCAATTTTCACCAACAAGCATCTTTTGCCTTTTACAATTTCTTCACATGTGCCATTTCTTACGGATCTTTTTATGGTTTCAAAGTACATTACAAACATTTGCAGGATCATGCATCATAATTACTCGGACCAGGTTTCTGCAGCCGTTCACCTCATACTCGGCATTTTTATCAATGACGTCTTTAAAAGGAACAGTTGTACACCTGGCACCACAAAGGTAAACTTTGCAAAATATTTGGAGCTACACCTCTGACCTTTTAAAGTCATCTAGGATTTCGAGGAGCGGAGTACCACAAATCCATGCCCACTTCACAGGGGTTTGTATGTGTGTTCACAAAAGCACAACCACAAAGATCACCACAGTACTCCACAAACCGCCAACCATGTCCTAAACTCCGAGTCCCCGTGCGACCCCAGAAATGCCATTGCTAAGAGAGTCCATTGCTTGGATGTGGGCCATACATAGTCGGCAATCTCAAATTGGGGGGAAAAAAACAGGCTAACCATTCAATGTGCCCAACATTCAGCCAAGCTCTGAAGAAACAGATCTGACAGAGGATTTCGGGAGTCTGCCTTGTCAACAGGACTTTGTGGAAGGAAGGGGTGACCACAGACCTGAGTTACTGCACACTTACAGCTGCCCAGGACAGGCACGTTAAGAGTGCTCTGTAAACACGGCTGACAGGGGACATCTCGAGGGTTAAAGAGACTTTCTCCCAGGTTTGCTTTTCTGTAGGTTGCAGGGATTTGAATAGACTTTAATCAGAGAAGTATTACCTAACAGTGACATTCTATTGTATCAAGTAGAAATACTGTTTCAACAGGTTTTTCCTCGCGGAAAGAACTCGAGTTTGTATACAGCTACTAAACCTTCACCAAAACAAGAAAAAAATGCATCGATATTCAATACTTCGCAATGTTTAAGGTCTGACTAGGAGAACAAGATTGATAAGGATACATTTGAAGATTCGTTACTGTCACTTACTACCATGCAAACAATTCCATTAATACATTTATCATCCACTTCAGCGCTTAAACTACCATAGTCATCTTGATTTGGGTGCTGCTAATTTAGAGAGAGCGTATTCACTGCTCTCAGTGTCCTACCTGGAGCAGAACTCCAGAATTCAGACAGGTCCACGTTTCTATAAAAAAAACTAGACTGATTCCACTTCTTGTGTTCAAGCAAGTCTAGGACCAGGACAGAAGGCCCACGGGAAGCAAAGGGTCCTGCCTTCTACCTTGCCTGGACAGATTTCACAACTTCAAGACACTCTCAAGCTTTGCACAGTCCTTGCTCTTGGGGAGGTGGGGAGAGGCAACAGGTGAGCAAGTTGTCAGGAGACCCTGGCTCTGCCTGAGTGGCCCTGTGACCTTATTTGACCTTTGTGCCTCTATTTCCTGGACTGCACCAATCGGTGACCCTCAAGGTGACATCCTGCACTGATGTCACCAGCTGGGTACTCGCACAGGCGGCAGGTCCTTGGGCCCCAGCCCTGATCTACACACCAGCAATGTGTGTTTGGAGAGGCTTCCAGGCACAGAATTCAAAGTTCCAAACGCAAGGTGAATCAAAAAGATCTAAACTGGATCATTAGACTCAGTTTATCAGGCTTTGTCACTGCTGCGCAGGGCAGAATATTAATTTTCAGGACTATGGTATTGAAGATTTTCTCCACCATTCTTTGGGAAAAAAATGAGGCCACAGAGTTAACATGAGGGCAATTTTAGCTACTAGTAGCCAATAAAATGAAATGTAGTTATAGCCCTAATTAGGAAAGTTGGCATATTAAGTTATTTTTTATTTTTCCAAAGCTACTTACTGTTGACAAAAAAATCATCTTTTAACTATAAAGACTTTCCCTTCCATCTCTTTAATAAAAAAGGTATATTCAAGCTTGTAATATATGCTGAAAGTTATATTTAATGTAAAATGTTCCAACAGTACAAAATAAGAGATTTTTACACTGCTAATGTAATAAACTTAAATTGCCAAGTCAACCCGAACATGACAGTAACTGTAGTTACCTGACATACATGGCTACCTTGGGTTTTAGTTTCTAATTTTCAACTCTGTAAAAGCCGCCAAAAATTCTTATGTGGGTATAATGGCTCCATAATCTACTCTCTGCAAAAAGTATGATTTTAATGACATATGTAAATTATTTACATTATAAAATAGGTTAAAATATTATAATTATAAATAATTAAATAAATAGTACTTTCCCTTGCTACAGTATCCTGATCTTTCCTAAATTAAGGTTCATGTACTTAGAGAACTGGTTCGACTTCCCAGCCCGGTTAATCTTTATTTCCTGAGATGGATAACAAGTAAGTGCCTTTCAGCTGCCCCATACTGTGTTTTTAAACACGGCTCCCAAGACAACAAAAAGAACTTACACTACAGATGCAATACCTTCAGTTGTACAAAGAAAAAAATCACTGGTTTGGAAAACTGTAAAACCTGAGAAGCACGTTTAGAATTTCTTTTCCATTCTAATTAGTTGAAAAATATTCTACTCTAGGAACAAGCAAGGAAGATGGGGGCCCAAACACTTGCATCTTGGCAAGGACCTGTTACTGGAGTATCTTCTGGGGTGTGTTTTGTCACAACAAAACCTGTTGCCCATCGCTTGACGACAAAGGCATTTCCTGCAGCAGCGTGGCTAGAATTCAGGAGGCTATAGCCACACAAAATACTTTCCATCCACGGCCGTCACCCTGGACTCTACCTTTCACATCAGCAGCCCCAAGACTTTCACATCAGAAGCAGCACTACTCAGGGGACGCTCACGAAACACACCATCAGGGAAAAGAGGTGTACGAATACATCTTTTATGATATGTACAAACACACCCATACATCATAAAAGACTTAAGAGTAGTAAATTGGGCTTTTTTTTTCTTTTCTAAATTTACCAATGTGTCCAGAGATTCTCACATAGTGCTATGGACCAAATCACCTGAGCTGGCCGAAAAGGATGACGAAATGAATGCAGCATTTAATAGAGTTTTTATTTGCTTAATTTGGTAAAGGTAGAATGTGATGGTTTCAAGGCAAACCCTTGGAATATTTCAGTCACAACCCATAACATGATTCTGAAGCACAGTCTTCGATATCTACCCGACCTTACACAGACACAGCTATAGAATTCCATGTACAATATATTCTGGTCACGAACGACTCAGGGATTTCAACAGCTCTAGAATTCAGATGTCATATTTTGACACACTGCAGGACATAACTATAACGAGATAAAAAATCCATGCAATGCTACTCGGGTTTCTTTTTAAAAGTAAATCTAGTTTTTGATCATTCAATGCTATATAAAGTGCATTGAATACCTAAAATAAAACAAGTGCCAATTTTATCACGAATTAATAACATATTTATTGTCCTGAAACCAAATAGGCCCAAGTTACTTTTTGTCCTTTTGAGTCAGTTCTCTATAAACTCATTTCTCTCAGCTTCCCCGTGTAGGGTATTTCGCTTCTTCTCTGCGGTTAGTCAAGAGATATCAGGGGGCTCAAGGGAGGTGCGTTCTGGATAGTTCTGAGTCAGAGAGCGCTTCTTCGTGAGCAGAAGGTTCATAGTCTCCCACATTTTCGGTCAGTTCGATATCTAACTCATCGTTACTTTCTGCGCTGTAATCAACTTCTTCAAGGAACCGAGGTTCATCTTCATCCAAAACGTAAGTGGTAGGGCTGTGGTCAAAACATACACAACACGCAAGACTTCATGAGAGGCTGCTGTTCTAACAGAAGGCTAGCTCACTAAACGGGATCAACTTGGATTCCCATAGAATACGAGCAGCTTGTATTAATTTTTAAAACTGTGTCCAAATGAACAAGCTGAGATATGTATAACAGTTGAAAGCTCCTTGTATGAACAATCAAGGGTGACATGCTTACTTTCAATTCTATTACAAGAGTGTCAATATACATCCTACTCAGATTTCTAAACAAAAAAAGTGGGGCTCTCTCATTAGGTTCTTTCTTGGAAGGATTTCAACCGTTTGCAGGCTATTAAGATTTATATGTAAAGTTCTGTAATAATTAATGTAAACCAGGCCGTATAGGAAACTGTAGGTATCTGGTTCAACTGATGCACTGACATCACTTGTGCCAAGACTATCGAGTGATCAGCCATCATAAACACAGCCTAAAGACCCACTCCCACGGCTGCCGCAGCTCGGGGAAAAAAGTGAAAAACAAGTGAACACTCCATCCTGAAACTAATTACTCTCCTCGGGGACGCAGAGCAATGTCTGCCCGAAAGCACTGAGCACTTCTCAATGCTCAGTAGGTAGGCTGGCAGGGAGTGAGACCGCCTCTCCACTAGGTCTCGTGACATACTTTCTTCTTGAAAAAGAAGTCACGGCATTCTGATTTCTCTCCATTTGTGAGATATCAGACACGTGTAAGCAGCACGCACACACGTGTACACTGTAGCAAAGAAACATCACAAACATTTGCAAGTTCCGAAGGCAGTGACCAAAACCACTGTGATTTCATACAGAGGTATGTTTGTTTATATCCTGTCTGTTTCCAAAAGGCATTTCCAAAAGTCAATGGATTTAAAAGCCATCAACTCAAATAATGCAAAGGAACAATAAATTGCTAAGATGATCAGAGAAGCAGATGTCATGAGGCACCTAAAATTAGGGCATTCCTGCAACTGACTGTTAAAATCCAGTTTGGATACCCACAAGGCAAGGATGGAGAATTAACGGATGGTATAGTTCTAATTTTTGAAAAGGAGAAAACAAAATCCATCTGGCAAGAGCACTTTTTTCCTAGAGTTACTTTAATCTTACTCATTAAAGAAAAGAGAAAAATGCATTGGAAAACCACCTTGAGCTAATATAATATAGCAAACTCCCTCTGCAGCACTCAGAGCTTGCCCATGACAGAGCAGTCCTGATAAATCAAGCTGAACACCATACCTAATGCAAGAACAATGTCACAAGTTCAATACTGTAAATCAAATATGCAGAGTAAATCGGCTAGGTCTTTAAAACACGAAGCTATCGAAAGAGAAGGTTATGTGCCCTTTAAAATGCCTGTTGCCATCTTTCTTTCTTTTGGACTACAATCACTCGTTTCCCCTCCTTGTTTCAAATTCTCAGGAGACATCCTAGGTGAGTCTTAGAATAGATGGAAATGGAGTTAAAGGAGGAGGCGAGAGAGAATTGAGAAAAGGCGAGTTGTCTATTGCCACAGACTTGGGTGTCGCTATTTTCTTCCTCGAGATGTTGTAACTAGAAGTGACCATGGAAACGCAAGGAGAAGGACCTGCTCCAAGGCCATGCCCTGTGTATGCACAGGGGCTGGACCCAGAGACAGGGTGCACGGGGATCGATGTATCCTGACACAGGCAAGGAGTGCACAGCCTCTGCGATGTGGCCGGCTGGGTGAGTGGGCTCGCGAGACGTGAATCTCAGCCTCCCAGGACCCCAGCAGAAAGCAGAAGGCCATACACGAAAGTGGTTGTGGGGCTGCAGTCATGCACTGGGGTCGGGGTCGGGGCCAGGACCTAGCTTTCCACACGAAAGTGAGTGACCAGAAAAGTCAAACCAATCTGAACTAAAGGAAAGGGTTTAAAGAAAAAGCCTTGTGTCAGAGGCTACGAGGAAGCAGGAGAGGAATGTGACATGGGAGGGACAAAAATATCCTAGATGGAACCAAACAAGCTAAACAGCAAGAACACTTAGAACAATGCTGATATTAGATGCTGATGTGCACTTAAAAAAAAAAAAGGAATTATTTATTTATCTGAATGGTAGAGTTAACAGAGGGAGAGGGAGAGACAGAGAGGTCTCCCATCTGCTGGTTCACTTCCCAGATGGCCACAACAACAATGGCAGTGCCAGGGCTAAGCCAGGAGCCTGGAACTCCATCTGGGTCTCCCATGGGGGTGGCAGGGGTCCAAGCACTTGGACCATCTTCTCTTCTGCTACTGTTCCCAGGCACCTTAGCAGGGAGCTGGTTCGGAGGTGCAGCAGCCAGGACACAAACTGGCATGCACTTGGGATGTAGCTGTCTCAGGTGGAGGCTTAACCCGCTACGCCACGGCGCTGGTGCGCACTTTTTAAGACAAAGTAGCACACCCTGGAGGGCAAGTTCTTGAAAAATCAGAAGCAGCGCCATGGCAGGGAATGTCCACAATCCAGAAAATAATTTCACCCTGTCAGCTCTTGATGGTGGCTCCTTCTTCAAGCCGTGACGGGAAATAAGGGTATGAAGTAGTCCCCTCCTCTTATCCCACTCCTGTGACTCACACGGGCTCTGATATTTCACTCCTGTTCCTGCAGATCCCAACAAAATCATGTTCCCAGACCTTGCTTCCCTTAGACCTACACACCGCGACTGAAGTAGACCACACGCGACCAGCAGCTGTGAGGAGGCCCGGTGCTCCCTGCAGAACATGAGCAGGATCAAATGGACCAAAGGGAAGAGGAAGTTGGTTGGAGGAACAGGCAGGCACGGCAGGGGTCGGGGAGTGAGGAGAGAAGGTTCCAGGCTTAAGTAACTCAAACAGTAACACAGTAGAAAGAAAGGCAGGGATTACAACTCTCAACACTGACACTAACCTTTGTCATACTATACCAACTGCCATTTCCAATCCCTTTTTTACTAGATCTTTCCATTCCATGAAACAGTGGTGAAAATCCCTGATAGCCTGCTGTTCTGATCTGCTTCATTCCTTTCTGTCTCCTTCTCACCGGCTTCCCGTTATCTAGACAGTCCTCAACAGGTATCTAGAGAAAGGTTCTTGGTGGACAGCCCATCGATTTTCATCTGCATTGGGATGATTTCCAAATCCAAATTTCTAGCCCCCACTTCTCCATTCAACTTCTCCTGCAAAGCGTGGCCTTGCAAGATTGATTCTCAGGGCTCTCTCACTGCAGCCTGTTGGAAACACAGCACTGCTGCTCCCCCCACCCAGAGCCTACTCTAACACAGCACTGCTGCTCCCCCCACCCAGAGCCTGCTCCTCCTTCTAGTAGTCCCAGATCACTCAGTGAGTCACGACGACCAAAATTACCCTCGCGCAAGTCAGCCACTGCATCCTTGGCCCAACTCCTCGTCTCACACTTCACGTCACAAGCCTTCGCCGATGTCGCTTCCTCTGTGTGAGGTCTACGTCTCACCACCCTTCTGCTTCTGTTTCTTTCAAAACCCAGCTTGCGCTCCTCTTCTGATATTCTTCCGTAAAGCCCACCTTGGGCCAAGTGCCTTCTCTCCATTCCCGCTTCTACCCTGCACACACATTCTGTCCGAGCGCTCACCATCTGCAGCTGAGACCACCCACTGGGGCCTGTATCCCTCAGTAGGATGTCAACAGCCTCAAAGTCCGGAATGGCAGCTTCCCCATCTGAGTCCCTCCTGGAGGTCTGACAAGATCATCAGTTTTTGTCTGGAGTACGATCCCATCCCATTGAAATTACATTACTGAAAATGCACTGCAGGCACAAGACCAATCACAGGAACTCATCTTTACTTTATTATCAATTCTAACGCATGCTTCACGCACACAGCTTAGGAGTGTCTTCATACCCATCATCTCACATTATTGTTGGGGCAACCTTCATTTAAAAGACAGACCAGCCCCTAAGGTCATTGCCTGAGGGTTCTAAAACAATCCTTGTGTGTCAGCAGATGGGAATTCAAATGTCCTTGGAACCATAAGAAAAAGAGAGGCCGAATCAGGAGGTGACTATTTCCCATCTCTGTTAACTTTGCTTTCCTGCCACTCCCGACTGGTTCCCTTCATTCCCTTCACGCACGTGTACTCCTTTTCCGTGTTTTGTTTCATTTGCCAACAGCCCTTTCCATTCTAGATTTTTCCAATCTTTCCATTGTAGATTGGAGTTCTTACGGTGAACAGGAGCAAGGCATTAAGAAAATACTACATTCTAAAAAACGACAGTAATTTAGACCAAAAACAAACGCTGCTTCATGCAAAATATCAAAACCTGTGCTCCAGGAGCCTTCTCAAAGGATGAACGCATTGACACACTCTGCTGTACGGCACCACTACAATGCACAGAAGGTTTACGATGCCAACTGCTTTCTAAAGAAAACAAACAATTCTGCTTCACACTAAGCTAGTAATCACTACACAAAATTAAGCCTAAAAATCTACCTTCTCTCTCAAGTACCCACCGTCTACTTCTAGTAGAGCTACTCTGCCAGCCGCAGTAGCAGATTCAAGACCTGCACTGCCCACGGAGCCAGAAACTCCGGGCTTCTACCTGGATTCTTCTAACCAGCCGGGGACCCAGAGCTGAGCCCAGGGTCCCAAGTGCAGAGCTCTCTAGCTCACAACGCTGTTTGGTTCAAGTTAGGTAATAAATGCGAAAACACTTACTAATATTATAACACAGAATGTTATGACAATAATAAAACCTATCTTGTTAAAGAAAAAAGGAAATCAACTTTTCTCAGCTTCTAAGCAGGTCAGACAGCAGCCTGTCCCAGGCCAACTGGACCAAAACACTCATTCTAACCTCCGTAGCCCAGAATCCTCCCTTATGCAATTTTGAGAATAATTTACCTGTTTTAAGACAGGACAGTAAAAACATCACGGGGAGTGGGGAGGGGTGTTGTAACTGATGCACAAACAAGAACATTCCAATTTGTGGACTGCCTGTGTCTGGCTTTCTTGTGTTGAAATGTCAGATAAGGTGAAAGCACAAATACTAGAGGATAATTTATTTATACAGTTTGATTCCAGTCTTCTGAGATAATTACATCACATCCTAAATATCACAAAATAAACAAAGTCATCCACAGAAAATACAAGTAACAATTTTTGTCAGTAGATACTGCATACACACAGAGCTAGTGAACAGAATATCTATTTGGAAAAAAAAGGAAGGAAATTTGACAACTTATTGATACTTTTGCTGAAAAAAGTACAAGCCGACTGCAGGAAACAGTAATTAGTGAAGTCACTAAACTCCACTTCACTTGCTATCCATCTAAAAGCATTCCTTACACATAAAGAGAATGTTCAATGGTTAGAATACCATGCAATAGAGTTCCACAAACTGAAACCAGTGTGTTTCAGTAATTCTGCTTATATTTTAGAGTGTGATACAAGGTATAACGAAGGGATAGGAGTTTCCAAGTTAGAGCTGGGTCCAGTTCCTGGTTTGGTCAGGCACTGCTCCGTGGGTCCTTGGGTCACTTCATCTCTCTGAGCTTCAGTTGCACACATATGTAAAATGACCACAATGCCACCTGTCTCTGACTGTTCTTACGAGAACACTAGACTCTCTGACATGACCACACTCAACAGAAATTCATCCAGTGTCCCAAGACCAGGTTCGGCGATTTGCTAGGGAGACTCCGGACTCAGCAAACAGTCAGGTTCACGGTTGTGACTTATTACAGTGAAAGGATACAATGCAAAATCAGCAAACAGAAAAGGTGCAAGGGGCAAAGTCCAGTGGACACCAAGGTCAAGCAAGGCGCAGCTGCTAAGAAGCAGGGGAGCCATCCAAGTTTTCAGTAATTTCAAAGGACTGCAGGCAAAAATTGGAGTTCAGAACTGCCAAGTTTCCTGAAAGAAGGGAGTTGCAGAGATGTGACCCCAATACTTGACAGTTTTCTCCTAGAGGCATCTGACAAATTCTTAAACTATACAGAGCAAGAAGCTAAAATAAAATGCAAAGCAGATAGCAGCAAAACAAACAGAACAAAATAAACAGACGAGCAACGGGTGTATCGCAGTCTTGTGGAGCTGAGGCCAGGAGGAGCCCTGGGCCTTCCATGGTGACCTCTGCAGGGCTACAACCTGGAAACCGTGGGAGGGTAAACCAAGCATTAGATGACTTTCACACATTTTTGCGCCCTACCTAAAGTCAGCTCAGGAATTGAGGTGTTCTGCTGCGCTCTGCTCCAACAGCCTACCAGAAGAGAGAAAGGAGGAATTTATTTAGAGCCTTTAGTTTTGATACACAATATCTGGCATTTGACCAATATTACCAAAGTCATGTCAAGAAATAGAACATGAAGGAAAAAAAAGTCCACTAGAAACAGATTCAGAGCTGGTACGGTATTGGAGCTTGTCAGATACGAACTTTCAAGTAACTGTGAAATAGATGACAACAGCAAGAATTAAATGGAAAGGGCGAACTGAAAAAATAAATGAAGTTAAGAAGTCCAAAATCGGTTTCACAGAACTAGTGAAGCAGAAATAAGGAAGCAGAAAATTTCCATGCGGAAGCAAAAAGAGCAGAAAAAAGGACAGCAAAATTCAAAAAAAAAATAAATACTCACAAAAATTAAACCTTCAGAAAGAAAAGCATGTGGCAGAAGCTACATTGAAGAGCTAATGGCTTGGGATTTTCACAAACAATGACAGACTCCAGCCATGTATTTAGGATGGACTAAAATTCCAACAAAGTAGAACAAGTACAAGGAAAATCCACTGTCAGCACTCATAGCAAACTTGCTTAAAAACAACAGCAAACAGCAAAGGAAAGAGATCCAGAAGAGACACCCCCACCTTCAAAGGAACAAGAAAAATAAGACTGACAGCCACGTTCAACAAAAACAGTGGGTGCTGAGTTCACGGAAGTGACATTAGGCATCCTAAGATCGCAGCATTATCTGTGAAGAGGTGAACAGTGATTAACTTGTAGCCTAGGAACTCAAGGACTCATACTGTCATCTCCAGGCTGTCAATACAAGAGAATGCCGAGCATGGAAGAAGCTTAAAGAGACAAACACGGAGTAACAATAAAATAATTAATTTCAAAGCAAACAAGGGAGACGAAAGGAACATAACACAGGTGAGACTAACAGGAAGTAAATATGGTCCCTGATGGCTCTCTCTGTCTCTACCTCTCTCTATAACTCTGTATTTCAAATAAATAAAATAAATCTTTAAAAATACATACACACAGAAACAAACAAAAAATTGAATTAGATGAGAAATATAGAGTCAATAAAATACAAATCTCTCATGAGATAAGCTCTATGGATAGTGAATTATAAACTGCTACTGAAGACCCAACCAAGGGGCTGGCGCTGTGGCGTGGAGGGTTAAGACACTGCCTGCAGCCGGCGCCGCGGCTCAATAGGCTAATCCTCCACCTAGCGGCACCGGCACATGGGGTTCTAGTCCTGGTTGGGGCGCCGGATTCTGTCCCGGTTGCCCCTCTTCCAGGCCGGCTCTCTGCTGTGGCCAGGGAGTGCAGTGCAGGATGGCCCAGCTCCTTGGGCCCTGCACCCCATGCTTCTCGAAGGCAGGAGAAGCACCTGGCTCCTGCCTTCGGATCAGCGTGGTGCGCCGGCTGCAGCGCGCCAGCCGTGGCGGCCATTGGAGGGTGAACCAACGGCAAAAAGGAAGACCTTTCTCTCTGTCTCCCTCTCTCACTATCTACTCTGCCTGTCAAAAAAAAAAAAAAAAAAAATAGACACTGCCTGCAACACCATCCCATATGGGAACTGGTTTGAGTCCCGGCTCCTCCACTTCCAATCCAGCTCCCTGCTAATGGCCTGGGAAAAGCAGTGGAAGCTGAAGAAGCTCCTGGCTCCTGGCTTTTGCAGGGTCCAGCCTGCTGCCATTTGGAGAGTGAACCAGCAGATGGAAGATATCGCTCTCTAACTCTTTCAAAATAAATACATAAATCTTTTTTTTTTTTTTAAGACTACTTAGAGTGAAGAGGTAGAAAACAGGACAAGACAGCTAACAGACATGTGTGAAGAAGAGGCTCCAATACAGGAATTCTGGAAGAACACAATAAAGGGAATGGTTAAGAAGCAATTTTCAAAGAGAAAGTGGTTCAGAACTCTTCACTCAAATGTGTCAAGGTCTATTAAAAATAAACCCACTCCTATACACAATGTGCCAAAATTAAATAGCACTGGAGGTAAGGATAAAATCTTAGAGTTGCAGGCAGCAACATTCCGTTCTAGAACAATGCTACTTAAAGTGTGGTCCACAGACCAGTGTGGCTCACAACCCTCTGACCACGAGGACGAAAGTACAAATAGCAGCCAGCATGATGTATTTAGAAACTCACACAACAATCGGACACTGTGACTATGTGCGTGGTGACCCACAACAAGAAACTGGAGCGGAGGCCTGTATTCCCTTAGGCCCCTTCTGCCATTTTCGTAGTATTTCATTCTGATATTGTCACTTGAGTAATCAAACAAATCGGAAAACAGAAACTAGCTATTTGCTCTGGCTGGTTTTGAAGCACTCTCAAAGGCTAGACCAGTGAGAAGAGAGTGCGAGTGGGGCCAGCTGAGAGAAGAGGCAGGCATGGCTGGCTCACGCTGCCCCTCTGAGACGCTGGCAGTAGATGGCTATGTTTACTGAGGACACATGGTGGCTGCTGCGTGCAAAGCAGACGGGAGTAAGACTAGGAGGCCACGAGAGGAGCCCTGGCAGGAGACGGTGGCAGCCGGAACTGGCCTAACGGCAGAGATGGCCAGAATGTGGAAAACCAGCAAGACGTTTCAGGGAGCAACCCGAGAGCGCCGGGTGATTAATTGAGGGCAAGGCAGGGAGTGAGAGACGCCAAGACGTGAGCACCTAGGTGGACGGAGAATGCTGATTTGCTTTGGGACAGGTCGGGGGGCCGAAGTCTCAAGCTGGGTTGTAGACAGGTTAACCCAGTGTGCGAGTGTGTGTTGTCAGGTTGGAAGCTGGACATGCAGGTCCAGAGCTCAGAGACAGAGAATTTAAAGCCCTGAGAACGAATGTCACCCACAGAAGAGAAAAGGGAAGAAGATGCAGCAGAAAAGCTCAGAGAATATTTATGGTCACCTCCCACCTGCTCCCTCCTTTTTTCCTCCTCAACAAACATACTCAAGTGATCTGTATTACATTCCCTAGGGCTTTCATTTCCAAGGTAACTGGTATTAGTGACCACTAAATGACGAATACAAAAAGCTAGGAGAAGAGAGGTTAAGATACATACAACCCTCCACCCACTTTACCAATAAAGTAAATAATGACAAGAATCTACAATTATTCCTGAAAGGTTTCTGAGAAGAAAAGGATAGTTGAATGAATAAGCAACTGCTATAAAATTATTGAAATCATAAATGGTAGTAACTGAGAAAAGCTTTGCTAAAATAGGGGTGGGGCAGAGGGTGGAAGTCTGGCTTGGTTAAAACACTGCTTGGGGCACCCACATGCCATATCAGAGTGAATGGGTTCCAGTCCTGCCTCTGCTTTTGATTTCAGCTTTGTGGAAGGTGTGCCTGGGAGGTAGCAGTGGGGTCCCTGACATCCACGGAGGACACCCAGACTGCATTCTGTGCTCCAGCCCTGGCTGTTCAGGGCATCTGGGGAGTGGACCAGTACATGGGAGATCTATCTGTGACTCCTTCTCTCTGCCTCTCAACAAAACAAAAATAAACACGTTTTCAAAGAAGTCAGACTTAGAGTCAACAGTACATGCCAATGATCCTGTCTGAAATTCTGAAGCTGGCTGGGGTTGCCTTCAGCCCGCACTCAGCACTTCTTTGCTCCATCTGTATTACATGGAAACTGGTTCAACAACAAATGTGCATCGAAGGCTCTAGCAGTGTACCACATTACACTGGAACCACTGGCTCTGCAGTCACCACTCCCCTCAAAGCGCCACATCGCCTGCGGCTTACGTCCATTCCTAACATGCTGAACTTACACATTTTACACGAGGATGCATCAGATTATCATTCCATGCTTAACAACATAGACACTTTCTCACTTTCTCACTCTTGTTCTCTCTCTGCCTTTCAAATAAAAGCTTCAAAAAAGTGGGAAGGGAACACAGCCTTGTGGCACACTGGGCTAACCCTCTCTCTGCCCGAAATGCCAGCATCTCACAGGAGCATTGATCTGAGTCCTGGCTGCTCCACTTCTGAGTCAGCTCCCTGTAATGAGCCTGAGAAGGCAGCAGAACATGGCCCACCTGGCGCAGTGGCGCAGCGGGTTAACGCCCTCGCCTGCAGTGCCAGCATCCCATCTGGGCGTCGGTTCTAGTGCAGGCTGCTCCTCTTCCCATCCAGCTCTCTGCTATGGCCTGGGAAAGCAGCAGAAGATGGCCCAAGTGCTTGGGCCCCTGCACTCACAGGGGAGACTTAAGTTTCAAGCTCCTGGTTTCTGCCTGGCCCAGACCCAACCACTGTGGCCATCTGGGAATGAACCAGTGGATGGAAGATCTCTTAACTCTCCATAACTCTCTGTAACTTTGCCTCTCAAATAAAAAACAAATCTTAGTAAACATACACACACACACACACACACACACACACACACCCATTTACTATTTCTTCTTGAGCCTAGATCTGAATACTGGCTCCCTTGATTCTTCCACCTTAGCTTTTGTAATCGCCCAATAAGCCTTTCTTTCTTACCTCAATTAGTCTATTTCCCATGGCTAATTTTGTTTACTCTATATTCAGCTGCTGTTTCTTTGCCAACCTTTATCTAGTACTTTTGAAGTCGTAGCCTAAAACTCAGGGAAACTTTCAGACACACCGAGGCCATTTTAAAGTACTGCAGTAACTCTTCGCTGTCAGTGATGTTTCGCTATTCCCCTTCGTGGGCCCCGCTGTGCCCCTGCACGCGGCTGAGCTGGGCGGCTTCCATCACATTAGCTCCCTTGGCACACCGAGCACTCGCCCCTGCTTCCTGTTTCTTCTGTTCTCCCAGAGCCTTGGACAACACTCTGCCTGCAGCAGGTCTGCAGTAACACCAGAAATAAGGACTCAGGAAGAGGACACGGCCAGCCAGCCAGCAGACACCGCACGGCAGGCTCTGAATGACCAAGACTGCCTTTAAAAAGCTCCTCGCTTTGGAGAGGTGGAGCCTGAGCGGGGTGAGGAAGATACCCAAGAGAGGGCCGTGGAGATGGGAGACTGTGGTACACAGGTGGGCTGACCAATAAGTAAAAATACTAAAGATCATGGGAGCCAGGTTTCTTCCTGTTAAACAAAGGAGTCAGAAATTCAAAAAATAGCCTGAACCCCTAGTTATAGGATTGGAATGAAAGGTTTCACTGGGAACTCAAGATTTTCAGATTATGTCTACGTTACGCCGGTAAATATGTAAATATATTCTAGATATCTCTGTCTACTGAGAGAACTTGAGAGCAGTGACACCACAAAAGCATCAATACAACCAATATCTAGACTTACTGTGTTACACCAAAAGCAACCAAGGAACCCTAAAGAAACGGCTGATCCCAACGCTGGGATTAAACTAAATGCAAACACGTGCCTGGAAAGCCTGTGTGCCAGAAAGGAAGGAAGTCCTCAGAGCATGACGGGAATATGTCCAAAATGCAGGGAAGTTGTTCAAAGAGGCCAAATCCAGGCAACTGTGAGTTTCAACATAAATAATAATAAAAACTCATTGAATTACAACTGTTGAGCCATAAGTCAACACATATAAATTTTAAAATGAATTTAAAGTTTCCTAAAAGATAGAATATTGGGACTGGTGCTGTGGCATAGTGGGCTAAGCCTCCACCTGAGGTGTCAGCATCCCATATGGACACTGGTTTGAGTCATGACTGCTTCTCTTCCAATCCAGCTCTCTGCTATGGCCTGGGATAGCAGTAGAAGATGGCCCCAAGTCCCTGGGCCCCTGCACCTGCATTGAAGACCCGGAAGAAGCTCCTGACTCCTGGTTTCAGAACGGCCCAGCTACGATCATTGAAGCCATTTGGGGAGTGAACCAGCAGATGAAAGACCTTTCTCTCTCTCTCTGTAACTCTACCTCTCAAATAAATAAATAAAATCTTAAAACACAAAGAAGAAGAAATAGAATATTGACATATACCCATAAAAACACTTGTTAGTTATGAACAGGGAGAAGAGTAAGGTTGACAGACACCCCCTTGGTAAAGTGTGGTCAAGAGAACGTTCTGAGTAGAGGACCACATCAAATCTGTGTGTACAACAGCACAGATACAAGGGAAAGAACACAGCATCCACACTCTTGCCAGGGCTGCAGAACTTGAATATAACCCCAAGGAAAGGCAGGCAGACTCAGACGAAGGATTTATGATCTTCAAAAGCATCAAGATCAGCGATCTACGAAAATTCACTTGAGATTTCATAAACAAGAATGGCAGCATGGAGGGAGAAGTCAGGAAACAGGAAAAAAGGGCAGAGTAACATTTCAGGGGCAAACTTCTTTCAATTTCTAATTGGCTCTAGTAGGCATATAAGTTTACAGGCATACACTGATGAGAAGGAGAGACTGTTAACCCGTTCTGTGCCACAGTTGCCTTGGAGAGTCTGATGAGGCTTATGAACTCCTCATGGCAGTACTTTTAAATACATAAAACTAAATAAATGCAATTACAAATGAAACCAACTATACTGAAATTCAATGATCAGATGCTAAGAACAAATATAACTGTGTATGTGGTTTCTTTAAAATATGTGCTTTTCTAAACACATATATGTTCATTTTAAGAGTAAAATTAGGCAAGGGTGTAAAAAATAGACAGTTGTGAAGTACTGGTAAGTCTAAATGATATTTCAGGATATCTAAAGCAACTGTAGTATGCCTGTGGTTTCTGGGTTATGAATTCATCAATTAAAAGTTAACAGGAGGCTTCTAAATTCAGTGAGAATTTCACTTCCATTGTTTTCAGCAGGCACTCTGAAGAACAGAGAATGCAGATGACCACCTGTCTAAATTAGCATATTTATAAATAATGAAGTTCCAAGTAATGCTTCAGTGACACTCAAAACTGCGATGTATATCAGTGATACGGATGATAACGCATGCCAATAACTAACAAAGTTGAAAACAAGTTCATATCTAACAACGAAAATACTGAAGTTTCTTTAAAATAGAACTATTCTTATCCATATGCACCAAAATATAGAGTCTAAGCCCTGGCATTATAACGATAATTATGGTGTTGAGCTTACAACCAGGCAAAATTTCCATAGCTGGAATTTGAAAAGAAAAGCATGAGCTAATTCAGAAGAGGCAGAAACAGGCCTCCAAAGGGAGGCTAAATTTAGCTGTTTCTAATATGTAGAACCAGAAAGTTACTGGATAGACATCCAATGTGTGTACACATCAACAAAATAAAGGTTCTTGATGTATGAATCCTCACTCTAAGCCCATTCTTTATAGATTACCAGGTGCAATATTTCGCACATTGTTTCTTTCTGAGTTAAAAGTAGGCTTGCAAGATCACTACCAACAGCTGCAAAGTATATCCATTAAAATCTCATCCAAATATCAACATGAAGAGAATCAGGAATATGATCACAATTTGGAACAAAGATTAGATGAACAAAATTAATTATTATCAATTCTAAGCATACTTGTGGCAGTCAAACTCTCTATGCCTTTCCAAAACGTAGCTATTAAACAAAGCCTAAAAGTACACTACAATATAATAAAAGATAGGTGTGTCCTACCTAGTTACTTTGCAGCTTGATTCAATTAAGTCATTTTCAAAGTCGAGCAGGCTGGAAGGTAGATTGTATTCCAATGGGGATGTCAATCTTTTCAAACGCAACAAACCAACACAAAATTTTGCTCCCATCTCTTCCAGTTCTCGAGTACCAATCTGCAGACCCTAGAAACAAAGAAATATTACATATGTATTTAGAAAGTCTTGGGGGCAGGTGTTCGGTGTGGCAGCAGAGACACTGCTCGGGATGCCTGCATCCCATATCGGAGGGCCTGGGTTTCAGCCCAGCTCCACTCTGGCTTCCTGATAATGTGCACCCTTTGGAGGTGATGGTTCAAGTATCTAGGTCCTTCTATTCATGAGCTACAACTGGACTGAGGGCTGGTGTTGTGGTGCAGCAGGGTAAGCTGCCACCTGACGCCAGTAGCCAGCATCCCTATGGACACTGGTTTGTGTTCTGGCTCCTCCACATTTGATCTAGTTTACTGCTATTGAGCCCAGGAAAAGCAGAAGATGGCCTATGTACCAGGGGCCCCACCACCACGTGGGAGACACAGTTGGAGTTCCAGGCTCCTGGTTTCAGGCTGGTCCATCCAGGCAGTTGTGGGTGTTTGAAGAGTGAAGCAGCAGACAGAAGCTCGCTCGCTAGCTCTCTCTCCCTCCCTTCCCCTACCCAATAACTCTGCCTTTCAAATAAATAAAATAAATCCTTAAACGACTTTTAGCTATTTTTTTTTTATCTTTTATTTAATGAATATAAATTTCCAAAGTACGACTCATGGGTTACAATGGCTTTCCCCCCCATACCGTCCCTCCCACCCACAACCCTCCCCTTTCCCACTCCCTCTCCCCTTCCATTCACATCAAGATTCATTTTCGATTATCTTAATATACAGAAGATCAGCTTAGTATACCTTAAGTAAGGATTTCAACAGTTTGCTCCCACACAGAAACATAAAGTGAAAAATAATAGATGATTTTTTTTTAAATGATGATGAAATCAGATCAGACCTATTGTCATGTTTAATCCCAGTGAGAGTCAAGTTGGGAATTGATAATTTTTTTTTTATAGATCAGTTTAGAGTACATTAAGTAAAGATTTCAATCGTTTGCACCCCCATAGAAACACAAAGTGAAATATACTGTTTGAGTACTCGTTATAGCATTAAGCCTCAGTGTACAGCACATTAAGGACAGAGATCCTACATGAGGAGTAAGTGCACAGTGACTCCTGTTGTTGACTTTACAAATCGACACTCCTGTTTATGGCATCAATAATCTCCCTATGCACCAGTCATGAGTTTCCAAGGCTATGGAAGCCCCTTGAGTTCTCCGACTCTTATCTTGTTTAGACAAGGTCATAGTCAAAGTGGAGGTTCTCTCCTCCCTTCAGAGAAAGGCACCTCCCTCTTTGAAGACCTGTTCTTTCCACTGGGATCTCACTCACAGAGATCTTTTTGCCAGAGTGCCTTGGCTTTCCATGCCTGAAATACTCTCATGGGCTTTTCAGCCAGATCCGAGTGCCTTTAGGGCTGATTCTGAGGCCAGAGTGCTATTTAGGACATCCGCCATTCTATGAGTCTGCTGAGTATCTCACTTCCCATGTTGGATCACTCTCCCCTTTATTTATTCTATCGGTTAGTGTTAGCAGATACTAGACTTGTTTATGTGCTCCCTTTGACTCTTAGTCCTTTCATTATGATCAATTGTGAACTGAAATTGATCACTTGCAACAAAATGGAGGAATCTGGAACACATCATGCTGAGTGAAGTAAGCCAGTCCCAAAGGGACAAATACCATATGTTCTCCCTGATCGGTGACAACTGACTGAACACCAAAAAGGAAACCTCCTGAAGTGAAATGGACATTATGAGAAATGGTGACTTGATCAGCATAGCCCTGACTGCTAATGGACAACTTAATACATTATCCCTCATAGTATTTTTTTTTTGTCTGTTCTACTTAATATGACTGGTTTAATTCTGTAATTATCACACAGTTATTCTTAAGTGTTGAAAATTAACTGAAATGTGATCCCTGTTAAACATAAAAGTGGGAATAAGAGAGGGAAGAGATGTATAATTTGGGGCATGTTCGGGCTGACTTGCCCCAATTGGTAGAGTTGGAAACATACCAGGGGATTCCAATTCAATCCCATCAAGGTGGCATGTGCCAATGCCATCTCACTATTCCAAAGTTTGCTATTCTCTGCTACACTGCATTAAAATTCCAGTAAAGTAATTTAAACTATATTAATAAAATTAAAAACCTGAACCAGAACTTGACAAGGATAATGTCTGTAACATGTAACCATTCTGGGTCACAAAGGAACTATCTTTCCTATAGGACATTGCTAGAATGTCTACTGACATTCAGTGTGGTGCAAACTGTTATCATCAATGCACTGGGGAGGAAAAAAAAGGTAGATGAATAATCTGTGGTCGCTGTTACTCTTGGAGTCAATATGCTCAACTATGCTTAACAAGATCTTGATGGTATTTCTTCTGATCTGCTACTTCAGATGCCAGTGTTGAGCTACTACAGTGTTAAAATGAAGGCTCCAATATGAATCCTTCAATATATATTACAGGACTTTTACTGTGTGATAAAAGAAATTGGTCAGTAAAAAACCAACAGAAAGGTAACTGTCAAAAAAAGAAACAAATCTATGTCAATGAGGCATTAATAATGTTAAATATCTATGATCCATGTCAATTAATGTCCACTCCAAATTCTCTCTACCAAAGAAGACTTTATCTCAACTTCTCCCCTCTTCTTACCACTAGTTTCTAAATAAGCAACACAAAGTTTACCAAAAGTTAAATGTTACCACAGAAAATAAGACTATAAACTAAGATACTGCTTATTGCTTATTCTTCAGATATAAAAACCAATCTCTAATCTAAGTGGGATTCTTGCACCAACCAAAGTTGCGGATTTAGATGAGAGCAGAGCCCGAGAGAGGGGCATCGTAGAACAGCTCCTCAGTGCCTGGGCTACAGAGCTCCTACGGCTCATGGCGCCTGAGGAAAATGAACCGTGGAAGCCACTACTTACTGTACATGATGTATGTGCCTTTACAATGGCTTAACTAAACAGTCGAGCCAGCTCCCACATAGCCCAGAAAATATGACTCAGTGGCTTTATCAGAACGTGTGTTTGCTCCTCAACTCAAAAGTTTTAAAAAGGCCAGGCCTGTTTCTGAATTAGTTCATAGAAAATAAAAATAAAGAATATTCACAGCCAAAACTCAGTACATAAAAATATTGCTGAGGCCGAAGGAGACTGCTTCCTAAAACATTATTAGATTACTAAAACAAATCAGCAAACAAGTTTAAAACTTGTTATGCATGAGAAGCATGTGTGGGGACAAAGCATATGGGAATTCGGTACTTCCCAGTCAATTTTGCCCTAAACAGGAAAGCTATTACACACACAAAAATCCTGACTTGGTAAGACACACTTCTCTCCATTAGTTTTGAATGAATGTACACTCTATTAAGTGAATCATATAAAAGAGAAATGAGTATTTGTTACATATTTGTTTTATTTTTAAAGGTTTATATATTTATCAGTTATAAACAACAACTTCAGAAAACTGGTTTAACAGTGTATATTTCAAAATAGATTTTAGCTTCCTTTAAAAATTTGGATATTTCATGCCCAAATTTATCAAAACACAAACACAGTGTTTTGTTTTTATTTTGAAAGAGTTACAAAGAGGCAGAGAGAGAGAGAGAGAGAGAGTCTACCATCTGCTGGTTCACTCCTCAGATGGCCGCAATGGTTGAAGCTGCGCCCATCCAAAGCCAGGAGCCAGGTGCTTCCTCCTGGTCTCCCATGCGGGTACAGGGCTCAAACACTTGGGCCATCCTCCACTGCCCTCCCGGGCCACAGCAGAGAGCTGGACTGGAAGAGGAGCAACCGAGGCTAGAATGTGGCACAAATATGGGATGTCGGCACCACAGGCAGAGGATTAACCAAGTGAGCCACAGCGCAGGCCCCAGAGCAAGATCTTCTATCCACTGGTTCACTCCCCAGATGGCCATAATGGCCAGGGCCAAGCCAGACTGAACCCAGGAGCTTGATCCTGATCTTGATGTGGGTAGCAAGTACCCAAGCACTTGGGCCATCTTCTACTGTGGAAGTGGAGCAGCCAGGACAGGAAAGGATGCCCACATGGGATGCCAGCTTTGCAGGCAGTGGCTTAACCCATTGTGTGTGTCTTTGAAATGCAAATCTCTTCACTGAAGAAGAACCAATGGAAGGAAGACCTTTCTCTCTGTCTCTCTCTCTCTCACTATCTATAACTCTGTCAAATTAAAACAGAAAGAAAGAAAGAAAGGGAGAAAGGGAGAAAGGGAGAAAGGGAGAAAGGGAGAAAGGGAGAAAGGGAGAAAGAAAGAAAGATCTTGCTCTATCGCTCCCTCTCTGTAACTTCTTCAACTAAATAGAAATATTAAAGACACAAAATATAAATATAACTAGTTGCTTTATGAAATACAAATGTTTAATTTTAAATACATAAAAATAAATTTATACCCAACATATTAAAATATTTTTATTAACAATGTCTCATTCATTATAAATTACTTATCGGTATTTGAATATTACTCCAGTGCATTTTCTTAAAACTTACGAATGTAAATAGATGCAAATAACAAAAACTTAAGCATTCCAAGCAAGCTCATGAGTTCAAAGAGGTAGAACAGAAAAACCTGTTCTGAAGATTGCATATAATTCAATTCCATTATCATAAATTACATATAACTCAACAAAACAATTGCATTATTTCATACATACTTGAACGCCCCCAGAAGTACATAGGAAAGCAAAGTCCTCAAATGTTTTTAATGACTGAGAGCCTTAGAGTGTTTTACCTTGTACTTTCCCTGGTCACAGCCACACAAAGTACTCTCCATGGTGTAGCTTCTTTGCACTCCTATTTCTCTCCAAACCACAACTCGTGCCGTGGATTCTTTAGATTTCTCCACTACGAAGCTACAACTGCTCATGCAAAATGCTGGGGCAATATGGCTCAGTATCTTAGGTAAAGTCTGTAAAACAGGAAAGATAATAAAGCAAGAGTTCTTCTTCATTAAAAATGTTTAATTTTTTTCATGAAACCATAGTGTTTATAGTGAATCTCCTTGCTGACATATCCTCTGCTAATCAAATATCAAAACGATCCTCTTGTAAATTTAGAATGCTCTGCATTGCTAAACAGATAGAAATCAGTTAAAACATACAATGGGAGACAGGATCACATTTATAGCATCAATCAATACGTAGACTAAAACCATGCAAGCCCTGCTGATGGCACTAAGTGATGGTCAGGAGACAGAAGTTCCTATGGTACGTAAGATGACTATGGATAACTACAGGACTGTGTGTATGATTTTTTAAATAAACTAGAGGAGAGGATTTTGATGTTTTCACCAGAAAGAAATGATGAATGTCTGAGATAATTACGTTTACCCTGAAGTGGACCTTGCATAATGTCTACACGTTTCCAAAAACATCACATGCTACTCCCTAAGTGTTTATACTTTTTATATATTAGTCGAAAATACGAATTGTCTAAAATGTGGAAATTTAATCATGAAAGATTTAACACTGTAAATGTCAGTCACTCCTAAATTAATCAATAAAGCTAAGAAAAATCACAATTGAAGTGTACCCAAATTCTTGCAACTTGAAATTATTCCTGGGACAGGTGTAGTGCAGGTTAAGCTACCACTTAGTAAGCCTACTTCCCATATCTGAGTGCTGGTTCAAGTCCCAGCTACTCCACTTCTGATTCAGCTTTCTGCTGATGTGCAGCAACCAGGTATGCAGTGGGTGATGGCTCAAGGGTTTGGGTCCCTGCCACCCATGCAGGAAACCCAGATGGAGTTTTGGGCTCCTAACTTCAGGGCCTGGCACAATGCTGACTGCTATGGGTACTGGGAGAGTAAACCAGTGAATGGAAGGTCTGGGTCGGTCGGTCTCTCTCTCTCTCTCTGCCTTTCAAGTAGATGCAAAAAAATAAATAAACAAACATTAAGAGATTATTCTCAAGTTCACCTGGATGTGTAAATAAAGGTATACATCCTAGAAAATCCTTAGGAAAGAAAAGCAATGCCTGGAGAAATAGTCCAATAGAGATAGAAACCTGGATCACAAATCTAAAATAAGTTACACTGTGACAATATTGTAGGAACACACAGATCTCCGGAAAAGAGAGAATCTGGAAATAGAAATAAAGCTATTACAGTAATCATTAGTGAAGGAAAGATATGTCATTGCTTAAATGTGCACAACTCAGTGTTCACTGAGAAAAACATCTGAAGTCACTCTTCATTCAGTTAAATTCTATCTGGACTCAGAATTTAAACTTAGTAAGTAAACTTTTCAACTGAAAATAAAAATAATAAACATGAAACTGTACTTTGAAAAATTTGGAACACAAATGCTATGTTAAAAAAATCAACAAATACCATAAAAGTTCTAAATTACTACATACAATAATAAAAAACTAGGAAACATATTTGTAATATGCAAAAGAGTTCTTATTTTAAAAGTAATAACTAGATAATTAGTATAAAAGCAACCAGAGGGGCGGGCGCTGTGGCACAGTGGGCTAAGCTGCCACCTGTAGTGTTGGCATCCGATACTGGCAGCCAGTTCGAGTCCCAGCTGTTTCTCTCTTGATCCAGCTCTCTGCTATGGCCTGAGAAATCAGTGGAAGATGGCCAAGTCCCTGGGCCCCTGTACCCTCGTGAGAGACATGGAAGAAGCTCCTGTCTCCTGGCTTCAGATCAGCCCAGCTTTGCCATTGCGGCCATTTGGGGAGTGAACCAGCAGATGGAAGACCTCTCTCTCTCTGTCTCCCCCTCTCTCTTTGTAACTCTGCCTCTCAAGAAAATAAATTAAAAAATCTTAAGAAAAAAAAAAGCAACCAGAGAATATGAGAAAACGCTATTTGAAAAGAGGGAGATCATAATTGGCCAAACATAGGAAAAGATGCTCAGCCTCATTTATAATTACAGACATGGAGAAACAGCACTATCTTTCATGGTATCTCTGAGACTCAGTTCTACAATCTTTTTTTAAAAAAAAAAAAAAAACAGAGTGGCAGACTGGCAGAGAAAGGAGGAGAGGCAGCAAAAGAGAGATCTTCTATCCACTGGTTCACTCCCCAAATTGCTGCAACAACCAAGGTTGAGCCTGGCCGAAACTAGGAGCCTGGAGCCTCTTCCAGGTCTCCCATGTGGATGGCAGGGGTTCCCGCTGCCTTCTCAGGCTCACTGGCAGGGAGCTGGATCTGAAGTAGAGCAGCTGGGTCCTGAACTGGCACCCATATGGGATGCTGGCATCGTAGGCAGAGGCTTAACCTGCTATGCCACAATGCTGGCCCCCAGTTATACAACCTTTATGACGAACAGTTTGGCAATATGAATCAAATTACCACCAACAGTGGACTACTGAACAAATACATTGTGGAACACCTGTATAAGAATAATGAAAATGCACCATAGAAATCTTGGATAATTATTGAAAGACTGAGATAGAACTAGCAAGAGGCAAGAAGCTTCACTGAGCACACTGATAAAACTGACTCATTAGTATTGAGAGAGAGTGGGAGATGACTTTCACTTCCTACTTTATGTGCTTCTGGAATGTTCTGTTTTAGACAACTCTAAACATTTTATTTACTTGGGAAGGGAGAAAAAGAGACAGGAGACCAAAAAGAAAATGTGCTTTAAAATTCTGTTAGGAGCACTGGTTTGCTACCAAAACCTTTTTTAGGAAAACAACCTGGGGTGCTTGTTTTGGCATAATACTGTGACAGAACGTAGAAGTTTAGAACTTGAAGCAGTAACATCTCATCCCAGTGTGATCCACACAACGTTTTAGCCAAGCAAGTGTGTCAAGGCACACAGAAGTTCTGTTCACTCGTCTGTCCAACAGCAATGATAGTCTTATTTAGGATTAGGGGTCTACTACAAGCATAGTTCAAACACTTCATGGGAAAACAGATGAGAAAGTAACTTCATTTTGTTGCAAAATGAATAATTGATATCCATGCAGTTTTTGTCACAGTATGTGTTTTCCATAAACTTTTTGGACATCCCTCATATCTATAATATTTAGCGATATTAGGTGCCTTAGAAGCTAATATTTCATTAAGCCTAAATCACAAGTTTTCTCCCAATAAGATGATTATCACAGTGTAAGAATAGTAACAATACTTTTATAACTTATTTTGAACTTATTTAAACAGGGAAAAAGTGCAAAACTAGTACAAAAAAATGCCACCTCTCTCCCTCAGCTACTCTTAATGTTAACAACCACAGAACAGCATCAGGACAAAAAATTAATCCTGATTTAATACTCTTAGTAAAACCACAGATCTGTTTTCAGTGTCATCAGTTTTTCTGATATCTTGTTTCTGTTTCCAGATCCCATCCGGAATCTCATACTGCATTTCGTTACCAGTCCTCCTGCGGTCGCTAGTCTTGCCACAGCTTTCATGATCTTAAACAATCCTGAAAATTACCAGCTTTTCTATCAAATGTCCCTTGATTTATATGCTGTAACTTTTTGTATTTTCCTTCACTAAACACATTCACTAACAGGACACAAGAGTCCTAAGATTTATCATCAGAATCCCCGCATTTTTGAGTATTAACCTATCAAATTATCTGGGGTGGGGGGCAGGTCATGGCACTGAGTGAAAAACAGAGGCCCATCAAAGATGTTCACGTCTTAATCCCAAAACCAGGGAATTTGTTGGCTAACACGGCATGGGCCTCAGAGACTCTGAGCAGGAGCAGGGTCTCGATGGACCCTGTAAGCGGAAGTGGAGAGAAGCTGATTACAATGGAAGCAGAGGTTAGAGGTCATTTGATTCCATGACACAAAGAACACAGGCAGCCTCTCCACGTGGAGGAGGAAAAACAGAAATGGTTCTCCCCTAGGGCCTCCAAAGACTATGCAGTCCTGCTCACACCTTGATTTTAGCTTACACTTCTGATCCAAAGAACCGCACGTTCATAATACATTGCTGAAGCTCCCATACTTGTGGTACTCTGTGGAAATGCTCCCTCTACTCTTCCCCCTCCCCGCCCCTGTCTTTCTGTCTCTGTCTCTGTCTCTCTCTCACATACACACACACACACACAGATTCCCCTTAACAACCCTGAAATGTAAGATAATATTAAAGAAATGAAGAAAAATGGACACCAAAGGTAAACACATTTGCTCTCTCGTGACTGTGCCGCAAGCTCATTTCTGGAGGCTAAGTAGGAACTCCCAGAGGGAAAGCTGACAGAGAAGCAGGAAGGATGGTGATGGCAGTGGTGTCCTAGAGGCCAACACATGGGAAAGTGCGCCCTCTGCCATCCTCCGCGCCTCACTGGTGACTAGTCCTGGGCTCTGCTAACCTACTGTCTCCTTCACTTAACGTGGCCTCACACCACAGGGCTCCAGAGCCGCGGACGGCAGGCAGGGCAGCGGCATGGCTGCTGTGCCCACACGCTGGCATTCCACTCTCTTCTGCTGCCTCTCACCCCTGACCTGGGCCTCTCTCTTCAATTTAGTTTCCTCACACTTTCCTCGTTTTCAGAATACTCCTTTATTTTTGTGAGACTATCTTCCAGTAACTCCAGGAAAAGGCTATTTGTGATGTAAATTATTAAGATTTTCAAGGTCTGAGGACATCATTTTTACTTTCACACGGATGCACAGGATGGAGTATGAAATTTTTAGGTTGGAAATCTGAGAATTGTGAAGGCTTGCTCCACTGATGTTTTAACTGGGGGCAGGTGGATAGGATTCCAAGGAGAGCAAAACGTGCACAGTACTTGGGAATAAGACTAATGAAGACAGCAGACCTGGCTGCAGAAATTTTCTATCTTTGCTGAAGAATATAAAAGACTAAATTACACAGACAGGCATAAAATTCACAAAGAAGAATAACAGGCATAAAAGAGTCACGGTAATTTTTTTAAAAGAACAAGAAAGAGAAATTCGCCCTACCAGGTATCGGTACTAACTTAACACTAAAATGATATGGTATCCAAAGAAACAGAACCAAGACTGACCGCAGGTACAGAGAGCCTGGAACATATGGCTGCAGCAGATCAACACAGGAGAGACTCTAGGGAAAATGGTATGGCTACAACTGATAGCCAGGGGAAAAATAGAATTACACCCTCACATTTCACACAAAAATAAATTCCAAATAGATGAAAAATCTAACTACAAATCGCAAAACCTCAAAATAAAAAAATCTAAAACATAAATGGCAAAGTGTCAACATCAACGAATCTGAGTAGTTCATGAATGTTAAGTCACTTTCTGTAGTTTTACACGCTTGAAACTGGAAAACTCCTGAGTCATCTGTAATAATTACCCTGTATCCCATGTCTTCCACAACATCACATGAAGAGGCATTTTCGTTGGTGTGCCACACTGTCTCTTTGATGCTGCAGCCATACATAAACACATTCTTCTTTCGGGAATGGCCATGATAATCACAATAAACCTTGAAAAAATAACAGATTTTTAAAATAACAAGGTTTCAAATTCATATACTGCTAAGGAAAGGTAAGTAATATCACGCCAATGAACAAGTCTGTGTCCCTTCGTCGTTTTATTGTAACATAACCACTACTTAACAAGTAGAACCAATAAAAGTAATGACATCTAGTTTTGGAAAGGATTTATAATTAATTCTAGAATTGCTAAATGCTTTGAAGATCCTACATCAAGCAGCAAGTCCCACTCTACCTTTTGTATCTACTTTCCATCACTCAAAAAATAATCAAATCTACAGCTAGGCAACACTGCCTCAAGACTACTAAAACATTTATTAATTTAAAAGAATATAAAAATGTTCTCATGAAAAGTATCATAAAAGAGGTATGGTGTCAATGCAATTTTTAAGAGCATCATTTTTAAAATGAAGAATAAAGGACAGACTCACATGTCAATTTTACCATTCTGCAAAGTTTTTCCACCTTCCCCAAAGAAAGATGAAGTAATTTAAACACTGATAAAAGAATATTCTAATGAAAGGCTGCTGAAAACACAAGGAACATACGTGTGTGTGTGTGTGTGTGTTTGTTTACAGAGTTCAGGACAGTCTCACAACACACCTGTACCACATTTCCCATGTATGAACTGGAGACATCAGTATCTGAGCTGACAAAAGAATCCAGAAATACTCCTAAGTTTGCACTAGTGAGAATTTAGAAGACATACACCATTGCCTTAGTACTGTTCAACAGTGAAGTTAAACCCCCAAAATTCATAACCAGGGATTATCAACATTCATAGACCAAAAAGAAAAGCAACCTGACAACGTAATACAAACACAGTATATTAATCTGAAACCAAAGTGACTACACGAGAAATTGATAATAAACAGACATCTTAAGTAAATTGCTTTTGACATCATTTAAACAGAAAATACGTACAAAATACTGAGTTACTGATCAACAAAAACAACATGGATTAGACTAAGTAAGAACAAACACTGCCACCTACCAGGGGTAAACGCTTCACAGCGGCCAGGTACTGCAGCAGCCCTTTAGCGTGGTAGATTGTCGGGTGCAAATCTGGGTTTGGACTCTGCCACTGTCGGTTTAAATCCTCTCCACTTAAAGAACAGCGGTGACTACACACACAGAAACACAGAGATGGAAAACACTGCTAACAGTACATCTTCTACATACTTCTGACCCCTTCATGATTTTATTCCACTAACTATTTCCAATAGGTGTAGGTGGTGGGCTCTACCCAATACATGCTATATTCATCAGGTACACAGCTACTCCACTATTTGCTGCGTGCAAGATCTTGTGTCGCATGCATTAAGCTGTGGTTTATAATCAAGGTTTTCCAACTACATAAAAAGGTCTCAATTCTGGGGTTTTGTTCCATTTATGAAATGGATTAATGGTCACATCTTCCATTCTGATTACATCGTAATCATTGGCTATGCCGACATTCTTTATATTGACTGCATTAGTTGTTTTCTAAGAGTGCTGAGCCCTCTTTCTGAGAAGAATAATGAGATAAACAGGATTCACATTATTGTAAAAATTCAAATACATTTTACTTATCTCCAGGTATTAAATATTAAAGCCACCAAGCAAAAACTTAAGCAAACCATCAGGTAGAAACAGAAATATAAATAGAATTCTGACTGGTTTATATGTTTCTGTATTAAAAACAGACATAAAATTAGTTCCATAACTGTAACATACATATTAACTAAAAAGATACTTCCTTTTTTAAAAAATTCAGTAATTCACTAAAAAATGAGCAACATTCATGTTACTTCTATTGAATAAACAAGATGTGGTATTGTTCTCTTTGGAAATGCTCATGGCAGCTAAAGTAAATCAAATCCAGGAGCACCAGAGACCTTGTCCAACAGCCAGAATAAATTATAAGTCACCACCACTTAAAAAGTAATTATATTCCAGTACTTCTGAACTGTAGAATTCCTCCTGTCAGAAACTACACTTCCATGTATGAAAAAGCCATCAGCAGATGGGACTAACCTTCAGTAACAGTGGAAAGATTCTAGAAGTTTTCCTATCTCAGAAAACGCTGTGATTGTACCATTAACAACAACAAAAAATGTTTAAGTATGTGTTAGAAGTCTTTCTCATATTCTGACACTGTGCTTTTTCTAAAATATTTAAGACACAGATGCTTTATAAAATCCCATGCTCATGGATACAAAATTTATTGATTTACCATGCTACTAGTAATATATATATTTAGAAAAGTTTATCTTAGATGATAAATTTATTACAGAAAAATCACTAATTTGATTCCCAAATTAATCTGGATACTATCACTTCAACAATTTTATACAAGACAGACACAACAAACCAACAGAATTTCTACAACTATTGCTTAACTTACTTTCCATTGATGACACCATCTGGATTGAGCATAGGGACAATTTTAAAAATATAGGACTCTCGTAAGCTTTGAGCAGTAGGGTTATTACTCATGAGATACTCCAATGTTCCTTTCATAACCCAACTTGCATTAGTTTCTCCAGGATGTACCCGAGCAGATAGGAAAATGTAAGGGCGATTTCCTAAAGCACACATAAAATCTCAAATTAAAATGAACAGCTACTAAAAGTTCATATGATATTTCAACTTTGGGGCTTTAGAAATGTCTCTACTCAACTGCGAATTCTAACATAAATTCATAGTAGAACTCACTGTGCACCTACCACATCCAAGTACTGCACTATAAAGCATGTCCTAAAGGAGCTCATAACAGGAACATTAAACAACAAACAGCACTTAAGTCACTTATTATTTCCCAATGATTAATCCAACAGACAAAATCAGTTCTTTTATGCAATCCTGATTTTATACAGTTAGGAAAACAAGGTACAAAATTATTTTTCATCAAGTCATGAGAAAATATACTACTATCCCTATATTATACTCACTATAAGAAGCACGGGGGAAAAAGTACATTTGCTCAAAGACTCACCAATAAGGCGTATTTTCCACCACACATTTAGGTAAACTACAGTTCTACAAAGCTGATCGCCAAGTTTTCACACATAAAAAAGCTCGCTCTTTCTCCTGAAAATACTTTACCTTCCTGTCAAAACTGGAACATCTTCTTTTTATTATCACAGCTATACAGCTAAGGCAATTTTTAAAACATAAATGGCAGGAAAAAACAAGTAACTATTCAGTGTTAGCTTTTAAAATACTCGATACATTTCTGGTTATTTTATTGACAAATAAAACCAGCTGCTGGTTTTTAAATCAATGATACTGTTATGTGAAGTCTCAAAATATTTTCTTGTACTCTGCTTCAAGTAGGACTTCCAAAAATAAGAACAAAAGATCAACGTTATCATAAGGGACTTAGAACATCTCACACGGCTCCCTCCCCTTCAAGGTGAGGGATGCCAGGCCCGGGAGGTAGGCCCGTGGATCGGCAGTTACAGGATCAAAGCCGGAACCCATGCTTTTTGATTCTTGTTCTTGGGTGGTTCCCACTATACGATACACGTAGGACAGAGAAAACTAAGTGAGAAAGACATACTTTTACTGATGACAGACTTACTGAATTGACAGATATGTTCGTAATAGTTGGACTCTGGCATGGCCGTGATAGTCACCAGTGGACAGCTGTTTCCAGACAGGGTTTCACATAGCACATCTTTTCGGAAATAGATTTGCTGAGGATTGTGTGCTGCTTCCAATTTCTGAAGATGCATCTTGATAAAACATAAAAGAAAGTATACAATTATTTAAAACTCCCTTTGATACATAGAGATCATGCTTCCAGATTTCCGAATAACTAGATGTGAATCAGGTTCTTAATCCCTTATCCAAAACCCTCTCGATCAGACATAGTTCAAACACCCTCATCTGGGAGACGTGAGAAAGGTGACACCATGTATACTCCATCAATTATGCAACACCACCAGCTGGGTCGGGGCAGCAGCCTGCAATAAACACAGTAATCTTTCTGCACTAAAACATATTGATGAGTCAGACCAAGCGTAACGAATAATCTAAATAAGCTGACAGCAGTGTGGGTCAGGATTTGCTATCAAGTGTGTTACAAAAAAGCTCTTGATTTTCAGAATTTTTTGAATTTTGAGTAAAGTGACTATAGAGCTGTTCCAGCAATCTAAGGAAGGATGAAAGATATGTAGCACAAATTTTTAACCACTTATTTTTCCAATTTCAAAGTTAATACAAGTTCACTGTAAAACATGTGAAAGAGTATAAAGAGGGGCCAGCGCCGTGGCTCACTTGGTTAATCCTCTGCCTGCAGCGCCGGCATCTCACATGGGTGCCAGGTTCTAGTCCCGGTTGCTCCTCTTCCAGTCCGGCTCTCTGCTGTAGCCCGGGAGGGCAGTGGAGGATGGCCCAAGTACTTGGGCCCCTGCACCCGCATGGGAGACCAGGAAGAAGCTCCTGGCTCCTGGCTTCGGATCAGCGTAATTCTGGCCGTGGCGGCCATTTGCGGGGTGAACCAACGGAAAAAGGAAGACCTTTCTCTCTGTCTCTCTCTCTCTCTCACTGTCTAACTCTATCTGTCAAATACAAAAAAAAAAAAAAAAATGAAAAATTTTAAATGTCTACCAACTGCATCACCTAGATTACTACTAACAAATGCCATGTATGTAAATAAAAGTGTGATTATATATGACCTTATAATCTGTTTTCACTTATTAATTTATGCATGCATAACTATACACATACAGTCATACAATATCAATAAACACAGTAAGTGTTTCTGAGTGCACAAATTTCGATGGTTTTATTATATAGCTATACCAAAATTGCCCAAGTCCTTATTTTTAGGTACTTAGCTGGTTTTCAAGCTTGTACCTAGGGTCATTCATACAATCACTAGTGACTCAGTGGTCACCAACTGCCAGGGACTGCAGGGCACTGGAGATGCACCAATGAACAAAAGGATCCTGTGCCCTGGGGAAAATGCAGCGTGCTGTGTGAGCTGGGGGAGCCTCGCTGGGTCTGGGCAGTGAGGACAGCTCTTCCAGAGAGTTACACACAAGCTGAGATCTGAAGGATGAGCACAGAGGACAGAGCATGGAGCGAGACCACAAGGCAAGACAAAACAAAGGCATTGCAAATACCTCAGAAATCTTCATTATAGCTGGGGCAGAAAGAACAAGGGTAAGAACCAGAGAACCCAGGGCCAGCGCTGTGGTGTAGCGGGCTAAGCCTTCACCTGCAGTACCGGTGCTGGTTTGAGACCCGGCTACTCCTCTTCCGATCCAGCTCTCTGCTGTGGCCTGGGAAAGCAGTAGAAGACGGCCCAAGTCCTTGGGGCCCTGCACCCGCTTGAGAGACTGGAGGAAGCTCCTGGCTCTTGGCTTTGGATAGCCCAGCTCCACCCATTGTGGCCACTTGGGCAGTGAACTAGAGGATAGAAGATCTTTCTCTCTGTCTCTCCCTCTCTCTGTAACTCTAACTCTCAAATAAATAAATAAATAAAATCTTAAAAAAAAAAAAAAGAAAGAAAGTAAGAGAGAGAGAGAGAGAACCCACTACAGAATGAAGAGTCTGGTAGACTTGTCTTTCCCGAAGCATGGTCAATGTACTTCTGGAATTATCATAACTGATACGTGAATAGTCTTCACAAAAAGACAGAGCTTCAAAAAATTCAAGGAAAGTGGGACTATGAGATAAATTTATTTTGGTGCAAAACAATTTTTAAATCCCTGCATACGTTTTCATAACATGCATTTCCTATGAACTCCATACACAGGGATTTCAAAATTGTTCACACCAAAATAAAACTTACCTTTTAAATCTATTTTTTAAGTTTTTTTTTTAAAGTCAACATCTTTTAAGATTTATTTTTATTTATCTGAAAGGCATAGTTACAGAGAGAGAGAGAGAGAGACTCCATCTGCTGGTTCACTCTCCAAATGGTTGCAATAGCCAGGGCTGGGCCAATTCGAAGCCAGGGGCCAGGAGCTTCTTCCAGGTCTCCTACACGGGTGCAGGGGCCCTAGCACTTGGGCCATCCTCAGCTGCTCTCCTAGGCATGTTAGCAGAGAGCTGGATGGGAAGTGGAACAGCCAGGACCTGAACCAGCGCCCCTATGGATGCCAGCATCATAGGCAGCAGCTTTACCTGCTACGTCACAGCACCAGCCCCTTCCATCAATTTTCTGAAATGCCTTTGTAGGTATAAATTAGAAAAAAAAAAGTCAAGCACATTAAGCTTTTTATTATTCCATGTATATTAACTTAGGATCAGGACTAATTTTAGGAAATGACCTATTCTGAAGTATGCTTGAAGATAAACATTAAATGAATAATAGTGCAAACAGTAGGTGGATATGTCCAAAAAATGTGAAAAATAGGAGAGAAAGGACAGAAAGAACCATGGTAAGCATTACAGATGTCATACAGAGGGCAAGACCAATCACTAAGAGTTTTAAGCAGAGGATTTATGATAAGATTTTCCATAAAAGAGCCCATCTGGCAGCAGTGTGAGGAAAATACAGATGAAAAAGAAAGGGGTGAAAATGAATCTGACAACACCAGGCAGGGTTGGTAGGGTTCCAGGAGAGAAACATGGTAATGTCTGGCCAAGGTCAGGGCAGTGTGGCTGCAAGAAGGCAGAAGGACTCAGAATACATGATAAAGATAACACCAGTATGTTGAACCATCCCTGCATACCAGGGATAAATCCCACTTGGTCTGGGTGGATGATCTTTCTGATGTGTTGTTGCATTCTAGTGGCAAGAATTTTATTGAGGATTTTTGCATTGATGTTCATCAGGGATATTGGTCTGTAATTCTCTTTCAATGCTGCATCTTTTTCTGGTTTAGAAATTAAGGTGATGCTGGCTTCATAAAAAGAATTTGGGAGGATTCCCTCTTTTTCAATTGTTCTGAATAGTTTGAGAAGAATTGGAGTTAATTCTTCTTTAAATGTCTGGTAGAATTCAGCAGTGAATCCATCTGGTCCTGGGCTTTTCTTTTTGGGAGGACCTTTATTACTGATTAAATTTCTGTCTCAGTTATGGGTCTGCTTAGGTTTTCTATGTCTTCATGGTTCAATTTAGGTAGGTTGTATGTGTCCAGGAATCTATCCATTTCTGATAGATTTCCCTCTTTGCTGGCATACAACTCTTTGTAGTAATTTCTGATGCTTCTAATTCTGTGGTGTCTGTTTTTACATTCCTTTTTTCATCTCTGATTTTATTGATTTGGGTCTTTTCTTTTTTTTAGTTAGTTGGGCCACAGAACTAAGTCATCAAGTGCCATGTATTCTAATGCTAATGGTACTATACACAGACACATACCCGAACATGATGAGAGTGTAGGCTGCAGCCTTTACTGAGACACATTTAGTATTCCCAGCCTTCATTCTTTATTTTCTGCTATATAGATTATGTTTCTTTCATCCCCCTCCCCCTCCAAGCCTGCTTCTAATCACAGAGCTCAAATTCTTTCCTAGTAAAATGACCGTATTATCATGATCCTCAGCGATCTGGATAGATACTCTGCTCGCAGAATGAATCTACCTTATTTGCTCATTTAACAAATATACTTGCCTTAGTTTGATTCTTTTTTATAATAAAAATATCCAAAAGTCCCAAAAAGTCTGACAAAACAACTCCTATAACTCAATATTTTAAGAAAATCTGGATCTAGTACTCGTAATGAAAACATTTCCTACAGAAAAATCCACACTGCATCTTTACTTCTCTAACCCTTCTGATGGCAAGTAGAAATCTCACCTAGTTAAAACTTATAAATCATGGGATCTTACCTATAGCTTTCCACAAAAAATGGGAAGTAAAAGTTATATCAAATTTCTTTAACATTTCTTTCTATTAAAAGTAAGGACCAGGGAACCTGTGCTGTGGCACAGGTTAATCCTCCACCTGCAATGCCGGCATCCCATTCGGGGGCCAATTCAAGTCCCAGCTGCTCTTCTTCCTATCCAGCTCTCTACTATGGCCTGGGAAAACAGTAGAAGATGGCCCAAGTCCTTGGGCCCCTATACCCGTGTGGGAGACCTGGAAGTAGCTCCTGGCTCCTGGCTTTGGATCCACGCAGCTCTGGCCATTGCGGCCATCTAGGGAGTGAACCAGCAGAAGGAAGACCTTTCTCTTTGTCTCTCCCTCTCACTGTCTGTAACTCTCTCAAATAAATAAATAAAATCTTAAAAAAAAAAAATAAGGACCACATTTCCATTTTATTCCCTTTAACGTTTTCAATAAACACTATAATGTTTTCTAAAATCTTCAACACTGAATCGTACTTTATTACGATATTCAATGAAAAGCAATTTTGCTTCAATTGTCTGACAGACATGCATTCAACACAGTAATAGCCACAATACAACTCAAGAGTTCTCACCTGTAAAGTTGAATACGTATATGGATAATGATAAGCGAAGTAGCAAACATCATCTTTATGCGGGAAGTTGACAGTAAATGTAATTGTATAGTAAGATTTTCCCTTTTGCCCACCTGCGGCAACTGAACTTCTTGAGAAGTGATTTCTGTAATAGAAATGCATAAAATGTTTATTTAGTCCACACAAATTCAAATTTTCCTGGCCTCTTTTAATAAATAGAATCCCAGGGCAAGAAAAAAAGAAACCCTAACCTGTAAAAAGTTTAATTTATATACCCTATAAAAAAACAGATTTGATCTATGAGCTACATGGAATCTGTTCTCTTTGTATTAATGTCACATTAACACGGGAATTGATGAGAACTGTGTTGTAGTAATTACCATGCATTTGCAGTGACCCTGAGAATCTAAACAGCAATAAATTCCTTTCAAAACTAAAAAAAAAAAAAAAAAAAAAAAAATCTAAATATAAACTGAAAAAAACAGATCAGGTGCTCACAAAGCAATTAATCATTACTAGTCAAAGACATTACTTATCATGCCTGGATTTCTACCTAAATGGAACTACCTAATATGACACATCAGTAAGATTTCAGAAGTCCATTCTTTGATGACTACGCATACTGCCCAAACTAAGCAATGGGCAGCAATGGCTGCTACAATCAGCTGATGAAAGGCTACAGAAAAGTACATAATAACAGATCATTTCAATACTGGACTCATCAGGTCACAATATCCGAATTCATTAATCATCTTAAAATTACAAAGACACAAATTATCAAAGATAATTTTGTTTCTTGATGTGATACAATAGGAATTCACTGCACAACCTCCAAAGTATTTTTGCCAAAAACCGAAACTGAAATTGATTAAGATTCCAGAAGCACCACTTTAATCAAGACAGAAGAATTTGTTGGGGCTGGCATTGTGGCGTGGCAGGCAAGGCAGCCCCCTGCAATACCAGTATCCCGTATGGATGCCGGTTTGTATCCCAGCTACTCCACTTCTGATCCTAGGAAAAGAAAGAAAAGATGGCCCAGCTGTTTGGGCCCCAACACTCACATGGAAGACCTTGGTTCCTTTTCGGTCTGGTCCAGCCCTAGCCATCTGGGGAGTGAACCAACAGATGGAAGATATCTCCCCCCGCCGCCGTCTGTCTGTCTGTCTGTCTCTCTCTCTCTCTCCCTACCTTTAACTCGGACTTTCAAATAAATAAATAAGTCTTTAAAAAAAGACGTATTTGTTAACATTCTTGGAATTCAATTTACAAAATCCAAATGTGAAAAATTTTTCATGATGAATAATCCAGTTTCTTTGACAAATGAACAATTTAAAAAACAGAAAAAACTATGTGAAATTGTGGTTGAAACAAACCAACTATAAAACTCTATTTTTGAGGCAACTGGGGGATTTTGAACACTGATTGGACATTTCATCATACCAAGGCACTTTCTTTTCTGAGGTATGATAGTGGTACTGTAGTCAGATTGTCTTAAAAGGTCTTCATCTTTCAGAGATATACTTTTGAGTATTTATGGATAAAATCCGCTATCTGGAAACCACTTTAAGGTTCAGTGTGGTAGCAGGGGTGAAAGTATAGCTAAAACAAAGCTCCCCATGTGCTAATAATTACTGAGAGGGACTGATGACCTGGGGCCTTCTGCTCTGACCCTCTGCTTGTGTGAATGCCTGAAGACATCCATAATAAAAAGGTTTTTAAACTACAAGTACTTTCCAGACTTGAAGGACCACTAGCATATGCTGATTTAAAGAGGCTATCTTTACCAACATTACTTCCAAAATTTGTAATCATCTTGAATCATTTAAAGCTTAACTGAAGAAAAATCAGGGCCTGAAGGTGATTTATTCGTGCACATAAATATTCAGGTATTTTCAAACTGGTATAGTCTGCATCAACTTAAAGAGTATATGTCCAATGGCAAGTGCTAAGGACTAAGAAACACACACAACAAATTCAAGAACCACTCTTTGTCAACTCTTCCTTAAAAAGTTTAAAACCTAGTTGGAAAGGTATGCACATCACCATACTGTAGCTTATGGCAGTGTACAGCCAATAAATCTGTAAAACTCACATTATTTCATATATTTGTGGGAGGTAGGTTTATTCTGTTTCATATAAAGGCAAACAAGCATCCCATTGACTTAACTAACATGAAAAGGTAACACACTGCAAAAAAATAGGTTTCACTCCATGCTACATGAAGTTCAGGCTTTAAAAAAGCAACCAGAACAGTGTCTACATAGAAAATGGTTAATAAATGTTGAATTGAACTGATTTCAATTCCAGATCTGGAAGCCGCCAAGAGAAAAAAAAAAAACAAACTAAACATGTGAAAAAGCCTTGCCATCACCGCTCACGTAGAACAATCTGCCATGCTATGACCAGTTAACCTGCAATATGAAAATCATCCATGGACTGATGACTACTGTGCAAAAGCAGAGATGCACCGAAGAAACAATGTATTCTTAAAACATTTCACCCTAGTGGTCTAAATAACTCTGCCAAAATGTAGCCAAGCACTGCCAGGATTGTCAATGCTCCAATCCAACCTAACAGAATGAGAACAAGATCAAAGAGTATTTCCCTATGAGCCAAGGGGAGTATGAGATACTCCCAGGTACAGATGAATTACTCTATCTCTATTCCTCACTTATTTGCTATTTATTTTGCTAAGAAAAGTCAGGCTAGGGGTTGGGGGACTTTACTGAGATAAATATCAAAGAATATTTTTCCCTAAAAGTAACAGCACTTAAGAACGAGATTTTTCCAAAGCCATGCCATAAACTGTTAACAACAGTTCAATTTTTAAAGTCTGCTAACTGACAATGCTAAAAAATAAAGGACACTAGTGTTAGCTAAGCACAACATAAAAAGTCAAAATCCACTCTGGAAACACCAGGACTGAGACCACAAGAGAGAAGAAAAGGGGATGTTCAGTGGATTCAGCAGTGGAACATGTCTGGACACGTCACATGCAGTAACAGGTAAAACTGGGAAGCAAGAGAGACGAGAATCCCGAATTATCTCGAAGTGGAGTTGGAGAATAATTCAGTTTTTCCACAGAAGCAATAAATGATTTCTAGCATTTATTTCTCACTTGCTGAGCACATCACCTGGTTGAAGTAAAAATCGCACTGTGTAAGCTGACGTAACGTACCTGTGGGACACATCTCCAATTAAAATATTTTGGAAATCAAGGTGAAGTAAACATTTGTAAATACAGGAAGGGAAAAGGTAAGAATTTTAATAGATATCACAGGAACAAAAAGCCACTGTAAATTACCAGCTGTAATTCCTAACTTCAGTTTTATTCAATGACATTTTCGGTTTAAAGCTAGGTTAAACATATTTAGTAGCAGAGACAAGGTTTGGGCCTAGCTCTGTCTACACACATGTTTCATTTCTATTATATGTGAGGGGACCTCAAAAACTTCACAGGAATATGTTTTATGACAAAACTACACACAGTTATCAATATTTTTATGCATCAAAATAAACTTATTTTATTAAAAAGACTTTCTGAAGTACCCTTCTATACTTCCTAAGTGGACCTCAAATTCTAAAGGACTCCTTAAAATTGCAAAGGTCTAACATCACAACTTGACGAGTGCAATAACTCTATTTTTATCTTTACACTGAAATAGAATGAAGGCACTATCCCCTCTCTGTAAGTTGAAATCCTATTATTCTTTGCATACTTACTTATAGTAACAAATGTCAGTCCCCATGCGAATCCACCATGGTCTGGCATTTAATGCTTCCTGAACCGAATACATGAGTGGTTGCATACCTTTGAGAGACAGAGAGGAAAAAAAGAGAGAGAGAAGAGAGAGAATTCTTTTCAGCATCTTTTAGTTAAAAAGTAATCTTGCCTTTGTAGAAAGCATCAAAGTTCAGGAAACCGGAACTCGGTTTCTTCATATGTGTAAGAAAAAATCTGAGGAATTTTAAGAATCTATGTCAATCAATATTATGCTTTTGCTCTTTAGTTGAACTAAAACAGGACTACAATTTTTGGATGAAAAACCACTAAACTTTTTTCTATTAAATTTTCAATATTAGATCAATTAAAGATCCTTATAACAAGTCAGTCAGAAATATATGAAGAAATACTGTCTAAGCATCTCTGCAGCTCCCCATGAATTCCCCCCTCCACTAAAATTCCATGGGAAAAATCCACCCAAATAGGTCTTTTCTTTCCTTACTCTTTTCCATACAAAGGCATGCCTGCAGTAGAGAAGAGGAGGAGGGACTGTTAAAAACAGTATTAAGTATCGCTTTTTGGCCTGGTAGCTAAGATCAAGTGTAAAAATAGGATTAAATGTACAGTATGCTTTCTTGGACATACTTAGAAAAATGTTTTCCATGTAAACTTTAAAAGCATCTCATTTCTTCAAATGATACACTACTTTGCTAACAAGAATTAATTTCACATGTTAATTTCAGAAAGACTGACAATTTTTACTGAGATCTGGTTTGACTTCACTTAAACTCTGCTTTAAGGATAGAATCATATTCTTGGCACAGAATTTACATTTATCTGGGAGGGGAGGACATTTGGCCCAGCAGTTAAAGATGCTAGTTAAGAGGTTCACATCACATGTTGTAGTGCCTCGGTCCAATACCCACTCCCCTCCGGCTTCCAGCTTCCAACCAGCGCAGACCCTGGGAAGCAGTGGGTGCCACCCACCCACGGGGCAGACTTGGATGGAGTTCCTGACTCCCAGCTTCAAAACCAACCATTGCGGGCATTTAGAGAGTTAACCAGCAGATGGGAGTGCGTACGCGTGCGCGCGCTCTCTCTCTCATAAATGATGAAAAAAAGTTTCTAAAGAACTTATTTGCATCTTTACAGGATTTTTTCTTTCTGCTTTTCTTTTTTCCAGTTTTTATTTATTTGAGACACAGAGCTAGAATGAAAGAGATGGCTCATCCATTGGTTCACTCCCAAACTGCCTGCAACAGCAGAGGCTGGGCCAGTCTGAAGCCAGGTGCCCAGATCCCAGTCGAGTGTCTTCCATGGGCGCCGGGGAAGTGAGTTCCTGTGGCTTCCCTGGGTACACGTTAGCAGGAAGCGGGAACTGGAACGGATCTGAGAACTGAACCCAGGAACTCTCACTTTCTTTCACATTTCTAACTACTTATTTCAACAAGGAATAACTGGTGACTCTTTGAATTTATCTTATATTCACACTGACCAATACACTCACTACTTGGAACAGGTTTTGGGTAGTCTCTGGATTTCCTAGGTATACAATCATAATTATTTGCAAATTAAAATCTTTTATCTCCATTTGCAGCATTTAGAGTAGTTATTTCATTTTACAATTTCAATGCATTTAAAGAAATCAAGCAACCTCAAAAGATGATACTAAGTTAGAGCAGTAATATAAGCAGGTACACACGGCAGGAGGTGGTTCCTGTCATTATCAGACGCATGGCAGCACGTTCCCCCAGTGAGCTACTCTCATTCTAGCCACGTGATGCCTTCCTGGTCACTGTTAGAAAGCCCCACATGGTGCTACACTTCGAGGCTGACTCGCTGGCTTTGCCGTTCACCCGGGCCACAAGAATGCTTTCATTCTTTTCTGGATTTCTCTTACAGGCAGCCGGAGCGTGGGACACGGCTGACTGCTCTGGACCTTTATCAGAGCTCCCCCAAAGGTCTGCTCCTGCTCCTGAATGTTCTGGGAAACCGGGACTCCCTCCCTGCAGCCTCAATAAAAACCCCAAACTGGCCTCAGGACGCAAGGCAGGAGTTCTTCAGATTCGGAAGCCTACTGACAGGTTAAGCTTTCTCTCTCTCTTACCCTCAAACCTTGTCCTTGTTGTTTTGGTATGGCAACAGGGACAGAGACCAAGCTTTGGTGACAGTAAGAACACACAACAATGCCTTGTCCATAATTTTAATCGAGATGTTCCACCACTCAATGCGATATCTGCCATTTCCTAAAAACCAACTGTATCACATTTAAGTAACAAAAACAGCTAACGCTGAATAGTTTCTAAGCACCAGACATGGTTCTAAATATGTTTACGTATAGTAAGGTATTAAATCCTCACATTTGCATTACGTGCAGCAGATACTACTATTATTCCCATAATTGGGGTGGTTTCACCATAATTCTTATTACACTAAAAAGTTTTAATCATTGTATCAAATGCCTCTTCAGCCTCTACTAATAGAATCATAAGGCTTTTCTCCTTTAAACAATTGGCATAACACATCATGCTGGTAGGTATCCTACTGTGAACTCATTCTGGGAAAATATTATTCTTCTATTAGCATGTAATTTAATGAATAGATATTTAGAATTTTTGCAATTAAATTTCTAGGTTTTTTTTTAAACTACCTATACCAACTACTGGTTTTCAAGATTAGACTAGCTGCGGAAAAATTAATTCAAAAGCTTCCTAATGTTCACTGGAATAACAAAACCACAATCTATTTTTAAAAAGATTTATTTATTTATTTGAGAGGCAGAGTTACAGAGAGAGGGATGGACATACACACACACACACACACACACACAATCTTCCATCTGCTGGTTCATTTCCCAAATGGTCACAATGGCCGAGGCTGGACCAGGCTGAAGTAAGGAGCCTGGAACTCCGTCTAGGTCTCCCATGTGAGTGTAGGGGCCCAAGGACTTGGGCCATGATCTGCTGCCCTCCTGGGTACCTCAGCAGGGAGTTGGACTGGTAATGGAGAAACTGGGACTCAAACCAGCTGCCCACATGGTATGCCGGTATTACAGGCAGCAGCTTAACCCACTGTGCCACAATGCCAGCTCACATACAACTTTTTTTAAAAACATAATAATTTGCACAATTCATCTGGAATACCATCTCAATATGGTAACTAATAAATACATATATTTATTTCAACAGTTATAGCTTATATAGAATCATTTTGTTTTCTTTTTCACTATTTTTGGCATTTATTGTTATTAATTCTTTTCTCTTCCTTTTGGCTTTATTTTATTCTTCTATTTTCTTTTTCTAATTTCTGAAGTTATTTTCAGTCTTTCTCCACTTTAAACAATGGAAGCTACTATAGACTTCCAAGTTCCTCTGACGGCCAGCTGACTACAAGTCATACTCCTGAAGTCCTCCCTCCTAGACTCCTTTCCAGATCAATGCTGGCCAGCTCAACTTCCATTAGGAAGCAAATGTTTTATATATACTCGTCCAGTCAGGCAGCCTCAAGCACAAGAAATGAGCCTAGCTCCACTGAAGATCTGTATTTTAAAAATATTTTAATTCATTTAAGTTTAAATAGGGAGATGAGAAACCAAGATGGCAGCTGAGTAAGGCGCTCCATAACCACCTTCCTGCAGAGACAGCAACGTGAACAGCTACAGACACAGCAGGTCCCCTTCACAGCGAAGCCAGCTCAGAGACCGCAGCATCTCATCTTGTTATGAGTCACATTACAGGAAGCAGGAGTAAAGGGTTGTCTGCATCGCCCTCCCTTGGCTCCACGGAGCAGGATGTGGAGTAACCATCCCTCTTGGCAGAGAGAGACAGTGGATTGAATCCCACTACCAGGCACACTGCAAAAACTCCAATTGCACTCAGCACCCTGCCCCGGCACCCCGGCCCAAACCTGTGGAATGAATATTTGGATTTCTCCACAGCCAGGTAGCCATCGCCACTGCTTCCTCAATGATTGGCAGAAAGAAAAACTCCAGTTACACAGAGAGGCCAGGAAAGGGAGCTCAGAGCTGGGCCTACCATGCTAAGACCCAGGACCTGATAAGACCCAGATATCTCCGGCCTTGGACCGGGCCAGTGTTCCCAGACCGAGCCTCTAGAATCGCCTGCCATCGGCTGGAGACCTGAGCTCTGGGGAGTCTACTCGTGTTGGGCTGTTACTGCTGGCCTCTGGTGGGCTTGGTGGTCATCCCCAGGACTTCGTAGGGATCTGTGACTGGGACCCACGGGTGACCAGCCTAGGGCAGACAGGAAGGGGCCATGAAACTCTGTCTCGGGACCCAATACTGAGCAGGTCTTAACAGGTTTAGTCCCAAGGCCAGGACTGGCCCCAGGATCAGGCAGAGACCTTGACCTCGGCGACACAGACTTTTCTGGTGTGTATCAGTACCAGCCTCTTGTGGGCCTGGTGACTGTGAGGCCCAAGGATGAACTACCCTAGGGCCTGCCTGAAGAGTTGAGGGGCTGCCTCTATCATCGACCCCATCCCCACCACCTCGGGCAAAAAGCAAAGAACTGGAGGAGTGTTTGGGGACTCAGCATTAAGGTGATTAAACTCAGCACAGAGCACATCCTATTGGTCCCTGCACCCAGGACGGTGCCTGCAGAGACCCTCATGACAGACGCTGTTCCATGGTCCTGGCTGAGCAGTCCTACACTCCAGCCAACAGCACCAGTGGCTGACGGGTGCGGTGTCGGGCAGTGAGCCCACCTCAGCAGCAGAGAGCCCACGGCAGGCTGAGCCCCAGCCCTACCGGCAAGCTGCACTGGTCGCTGGTAGGCTTAGGGCTCTGGAAATGTTCTAGCATCGTGGTGTTGGTGGACACAGAACAAGGAGTCTGAGCCCTCCGTAGGCCAGGAAAAGGCGTACAGGACAGACTACTCCCTTTGAGGCCTCTGCCCATCAACTGCAGATTTTGGAAAAATCTGAGATTGGGGGGAATTATAAATCAGTAAAAACATATCAACGGTGGGCCTGGAACAAACCACAACTTAGGGTGCTATCTAGTGTTGAGACAGAAGTATCTATAGGCTCAGAGAAAGGAACAGATGGCTTAGGATTTCTAGAAAGCAAGCCACAAAAGCAGATAGATGACCACACCTAAGCCGTCAATGCACAATGTGCTACACCAAGAAGCATCTGGAACTCCCAGGAAGCCATGATTTTACTCAGAAGGCAAACAAGGCGTTAGAAACAAACCACCAGGAACTGAAACTTCCGAAGGCTTAGATGAAGATCTCCAGAAAGCTGTTTTAAAGAAACTCAATGAAATTCAAGAGAATATAGAGAAAGAATTCAACATTCTAACAGAGAGCTGATGGAGAGATGGAAGTAATTAAACAAAACCAGGCAGAAACTCTTCCACTGAAAAGTACACTAAGTGAAATTAAAAACATGATAAAAGGCATCAATGGCCAAATAGGTCAAACAGAGAATCAGTGAGCTCCAGGCCAGGCGATCTGAAAATACACAGTCACAGGACACAAAAGAAAAGAGAATCAAGAGGAATGGAGACAGCATACAGGAAATGTGGGGTGAAAAGAGCACATATGCACATTATTGGGGTTCAGGAGTGATTTGAGACTAGCAAAGGGGTAGAAAGCATATTCAAAGAGATAATGACAGAACACTTCCCAAACACAGAGAAGCAAACAAGTATCCAAGCAGGAAGATCAAAGATCACCCATCAGATTTAACCCAACCAAGCCTACCCTAAGACATAATCAAGTTCCCTGTGGTTAAACACAAACAGATGATTCCAGGGCTGCCCGAGAAAAGACGCAAATAACACACAAAGGGATCCCACTGCAGACTCCTTGGCGGAGCACTTACAGGTCGGGGGCATGGGGACGACTGTGACAGCACCCAAGGGGGAGAAAACTGCCAGCCAGAACACTGTTTGCCCGGACAAAAGATGTGAGACCTTAGCACCCCCAGACCTGTGTTAGAGAAATGCTGCAGAGAGCTCCTCAGACTAAAGGAGACACTAACAAGCGGGAAGAGGACATCAGAAGGCGGAAAACTCACTGGTAGAGTAAACAAACGCAGAATGCTTTGACTCCGCAAACATGGTGTGTGTCTTTACCGTGGAGACTTTAAAAAATTTAAATCACAAGGCCAGCGCTGTGGCATAATGGGTAAAGCCGCCGCCTGCAGTGCTGGCACCCAACATGGGCACTGGTTCAGTCCCAGCTGCTCTGTCCGGCTCCCTGCTATGCCTGGGAAAGGTTCCTGGCTTTGGATCAGCCAAGTTCCAGCCAATGCGGCCATTTGGGGAGTGAACCAGTGGATGTAAGTCGACCTCTTGCTGTCTAACTGTACCTTTCAAATAAATAAATAAATATTTTTTAAAAACATTATAATCACTGCACTGTAATGCTAAGAGATAGGTAATACTGAAAGAGATCAAGTGGAAAATCTAAAGTTCGAAACATGGAGAGGACTGGAAGACAAACCTAGAGTTCTTTGCTACGATTTTTCTCTTTGTTTTTTGATTCTCTATTTCCCTATGTTTATAAACAATGTTTTTCCCATTTCAAGATAGCTGGTTATACCCAAAAGAAGGTTTTTGTAAGCTTCATGATGACCACAAAGTAGAATCTATAACAGTCTTGCCAAAAATAATAAGTAACTTTTCTATAAATGAAGATTGCAGGAGAGGGAGAAAAAAAAGAAACAACAATAAAATATAAAACAAGTATCAAATGGCAAAACTAAGACTTTACCTAACAATAATTACCTTAAAATGTCAATGGACTAAATTCTCCAATTAAGATACTGAGTGGCCAAATAGATTTTAAAATTGGACTCAACCTTATGATGCTTAAAGAAACTCACTTCATCTTTAAGGATACATATACATATATTGAAAGTGAATCGGCCGGCGCCGCAGCTCACTAGGCTAATCCTCCGCCTTGCGGCGCTGGCACACCGGGTTCTAGTCCTGGTCGGGGTGCTGGATTCTGTCCCAGTTGCCCCTCTTCCAGCCCAGCTCTCTGCTGTGGCCATGGAAGTGCAGTGGAGGCTGGCCCAAGTCCTTGGGCCCTGCACCCCATGGGAGACCAGGATAAGTACCTGGCTCCTGCCATCGGATCAGCGCGGTGCACCGGCCACAGCGTGCTGGCCCTGGCGGCCACTGGAGGGTGAACCAACGGCAAAGGAAGACCTTTCTCTCTCTCTCTCTCTCTCACTGTCCACTCTGCCTGTCAAAAAAATAAAAAAAAAAAAAAAAAGAAAGAAAGAAAGTGAAAGGATAGAATAAGATATTTCATAAAGGGGCTGCACTGTGGCATAGCAGGTCAAGCTGCTGCCTGCAGTGCCAGCATCCCATATGGGCACCGATTTGAGTCCTGGCTGCTACACTTCCAGTCCAGCTCTCTGCTGTGGCCTGGGAAAGCAGCAGAAGATGACCCAAGTCCTTGGGCCCCTGCACCCACGTGGGAGACCCAGAAGAAGCTCCTGGCTCCTGGCTTTGGATCGGAGCAGCTCTGGCAGTTGCGGCCAACTGGTAATGAACCAGTGGATGAAGACCTCTCTTTCTCTGCCTCTCCTCTCTCTGTGTAACCCTTTCAAGTAAAATAAATAAATCTTTTAAAAAAAAGATATTCCATGAAAATGGAACCCAAAATAAAGCAGAAGTAGATTTTAAATTAAAAGCAGTAAAAAGAGACTGGGAAGGTCACTGTACACTGATAAAGGGCCGAACAGAGAAAAAGGAGCCATGCTTATAAATACACACGCACCCAATCCTGGCGCACACAAACATACAAAGCAAATATTAACAGACCTAAAGAGAGATACAGACTCCAATAGGAAACAATAGTGCGCTTTAACACCCCACTTTCAAATGTGCAGATATCCAGGCAGGAAAGAAACAGGAAAGTCAAGTAGCACCTAGACCAGCTGGACCTAACAGACAGCTACACAACTTTCCATCCAGCAAGTACAGAATGCACATTCTTCTCAACGGCACACACAACATTTCCTAGGACAAATCATATGGCAGCTCACAAAACAAGTCTCAATGAATTTAAAAGAAATCATATGGAGTATTTCTTCTGACCACAGTGCAATAAACCAAAAATCACTAACAAGAAGAACTTCGGACACTACACAAATACATGGAAATGAAATAACTTACTCCTGAACAACCAACAGATCGAAGAAGATATCAAGGAAGAAGCTAAAAAATTTCTTCACATGAAAGAAAATGGAAACACAGTATACCAAAACCTATGGGATACAACAAAAGCAGCAGTAAGAGGGAAGTCTGTAGTAACCAATGCCTGCATTAAAAAAGAAAAAAAGGGGGTGAAGTCACAAAGAACTTACTACTGCACCTCAAGGAACTAGAAAGAAAAACAAAAACAAACCAAACCCAAAACTGATAGACTGATACAAACAACAAAACTCAGAACACAAATAAATGACACAGAGACCAAAAAACAACACACAAAAATAGGATCAATGAAGCAAAGAGCTGGTTCTTTGAAAATACAAAAAAAGTTGATGAATTCTTAGTGAGACTAAGAAAAAAGAAAGGATTTAAACACATAGAATCAGACAGAAGAAAAGAGACATTATGATTGACACTACAGAAATATAAGGCATTATTAAAGATTACTATGAAGTTATATGAACAAATCCATTAATTTTGAAGAAATGGACAAATTCTCAGACACATATGCCTTATCAAAACTGAATCACAAGGAAAGAGAATACCTACACAGACCAGTCTTAAGTACTGAGATTGAATCTGTCATTAAAAAAAAAAGGAAAGAAAAAACTCCCATCAAAGTCAACTGGCTTTACTGTTGAATTACACCAAACTGTTTTTTAAGATTTATTTCTTTTTTTTCCTAAGATTTATTTATTTTTAATTCAAAGTCAGGGCTACACAGAGAGAGGAGAGGCAGAGAAAGAGAGAGAGAGAGGTCTCCCATCCGATGGTTCACTTCCCAACTGGCTGCAACAGCCAGAGCTGTGCGATCCAAAGCCAGGAGCCAGGAGCTTCTTCCAGGTGTCCCACACAGGTGCAAGGTCCCAAGACTTGGGCCATCATCTATTGCTTTCCAGGCCAGAGCAGAAAACTGGATGGGAAGTGGAGCAGCCGAGTGTCGAACCAGTGCCCATATGGGATGCCGGTGCTTCAGGCCAGGGCGTTAACCTGCTGCACCACAGCGCTGGCCTGAAGATTTATTTTCTTTACTTACTTACTTACTTGGAAGGCAGAGTTGGGGGTGGGCCAGGAAGGGGTGAGACCTTCCAGCCACTGATATGCTTCACTCTCCAAATGGCCGTAATGGCTAGAGCTGCTCTAGGCTGAAGTCAGGAGCCCAGAACTCCATCCAGGTCTCCCATGTGGCGAGGAGCCCACATACTTGGGCCAGCTTTCCCAGGAGAAAGCTCAATCAGAAGCAGGGCTGCACTTGAGCATCGTTGGAAGCAGCAGTTTAACCCACTGCACCACACCCCGAGCCCCTTCTACCGAACTTTTAAAGAAGAAAAATGCCAATCATTCTGAAATTATTACCAAAAATAAAAGAGGAAGGAATCCTTCCAAATTCATTCTATGAGGCCAGCATTACCTTGAAACAAAAACCAGGCAAGAACACACACACACGCTACAAATCAATATCCTTGGTAAATACAGATGCAAAAATCCTCAAAAAAATAGTAGGAGAGCGTATGAAACGGCACATTCAATAGATCTTCTGACCATGATCTAGTCATTCCAGGGATTCCAGGGTTCAACACATGCAAATCAACAAACATAATATACCACATTAACAGAATGAAGGGCAAAAATCATATGATCAACAAAAGGCAAATAATAAAAGCCAACATGCCTTCAAGATAAAACTGAACAAACTCAGTACAGAAGGAACACACCTCAGTATAATGAAGACCATATATAACAAGTCAGCAGCTAACATCATACTGAACAGGGAAAAGGATGCTCACAAGACAAGGATATCCATTTCTACCACTCCTATTTAACATAATACTGGAGATCCTAGTTACCGTGATCAGGCAAGAGAAAGAAACAAAAGGAATCTAAACTAGAGAGAAGGGACTCCACTGTCACTATTTACAGATGACATGACCTTACCCATAGAAAACCTCCATGGAGCCAGCATCAGGGTATGGAGGGCTAAGACCATCTGCAATGCCCGCATCAGTTCAAGTCTCAGCTGCCTACTTCCCATCCACCTCCCTAGTATTTCACCTGGGAAAGCAGAAGACGCCTGAATACCGGGGCCCCTGCCAACCACATGGGAGACCTGGATGGGCTTCCAGGCTCCTGGCTTTGCCCTGGCAGAGCCCAGGCTGTTGTGGCCATCTGGAGAGTGAACCTGGCCATCTGGAGAGTGAACCAATGGATGGAAGATCAATCAATCAATCTCTGTCTCTCCCTCTCCATATGTAACTCTATCTTTCAAATAATAAATAAATAAATATTTTTATTTGTTAAAGATTTTATTTATTTGAGAAGTAGAGTTACAGACAGTGAGAGAGAGAGACAGAAAGAAAGGTCTTCCTTCTGTTGGTTTACTTCCCCAAATGGCCACAATGGCCAGAGTTGCACTGATCTGAAGCCAGGAGCCTCTCTCAGGTCTCCCATGCAGGGACAGGGGCTCAAGTACTCGGGCCATCCTCTACTGCTTTCCCAGGCCACAGCAGAGAACTGGATTGGAAGAGGAGCAGCCGGGACTAGAACAGGCACCCATATGGGATGCTGGCACTGCAGGTGGAGGATTAACCAGGTGAGCCACGGTGCCGGCCCCATAAATAAATAAATCTTAAATGAAAAGCTCTGGGCCAGCACCACGGCTCACTAGGCTAATCCTCCGCCTGCAGCGCCGGCACCCCGGGTTCTAGTCCCAGTTGGGATGCCGGATTCTGTCCCGGTTGCTCCTCTTCCACTCCAGCTCTATGCTGTGGCCCAGGAGTGCAGTGGAAGATGGTGCGAGTGCTTGGGTCCTGCACCTACATGGGAGACCAGGAGAGGCACCTGGCTCCAGGCTTCGGATCAGCATGGTGCACCGGCTGAAGCGGCCATTGAGGGGGTGAACCAACGGAAAAGGAAGACCTTTCTCTCTCTCTCACTGTCCACTCTGTCAAAAAAGACAAAAAAAAAGCTCTGAAGACTCCACCAAAAAGCTGCTAGAGTGAAAGAATTCAGCAAAGTTCTGGATACAGTCAATATACCAAAATCAGTAGCACTGTTAAACACCAATAGTCAATTATCTGGGCGTCAGTGCTATGGCATAGTGGGTAAAGCTGCTGCCTGCAGTGCCAGCATCCCATATGGGCACCGGTTCTAGTTCCAAAGACCCCAAATAGCCAAAGCAATCTTTAATAAAAAGGACAAAGCAGAAGGCACTCCACTATCTGACTTTAGAACAGATTACAAAGCTACAGTAATTGAAACATGGTATTGGCAAAAAACAGATCCAAAGACCAATGGAGTAGAATAGAAACCCTAGAAGTAAACCTACACAACTACAGTCAATTAGTCTCCGACACAGGTGCTGAGAACATGCATTGGAAAAAGGATGGTCTTTTTAATAAATAGTAATGGGAAAATTAGATAGCCATATACAGAAAAGTAAAACTAGATCCCTATCTCTCACCATGTACAAGAATCAAGTCGGGGCCAGCGCTGTGGTGTAGTGGGTAAAGCCACCACCTGCAGTGCCAGCATGCCATATGGGCACTGGTTTGAGTCCCAGCTGGTCCACTTCCAATCCAGCTCTCTGCTATGGCCTGGGAAAGCAGTAGAAGATGCCCCAAGTCCTTGGGCCCCTGCTCCAACGTGGGAGACCCAGAAGAAGCTCCTGGCTCCTGGCTTCTGATCGGCACAGCTCCGGCCGTTGTGGCCACTTAGGGAGTGAACCAGTGGATGGAAGACACCTCTCTCTCTCTCTCTGCCTCTCCTCTCTGTGTAACTCTGACTTCCAAATAAATAAATAAATCTTTAGGAAAAAAAAAAAGAATCAAGTCAAAGTGGATTAAAAACCTAAATGTGAGACCTGAATCTTTAAAACTACTACAAGAAAACATAGCAAAAACACTTCAGGACATGGGAACAGCAAGGATTTTCTGGGTCAGATCTCAAAAGCACAGGAAACAAAAGCAAAAACAGACAAACAGGATTTCATCCAACTAAAAAGCTTCTGCAAGACAAATGACACAATCAAGAGAGTAAAGAGACAACCTACAGAGTAGAGGAACATATTTGCAAGCAGTATGAACATGTAATAAGGGGTTAAGATCTAGAATATGTAAGAATGTCAATAGAAAACCAAAAACAAAAACAAAATCCTAATTCGAAAATAGGCAGATTCAGACATTTCTCAAAGGAAGAAATATATATGGCCAACAGGTACATGGAAACACACTTCACATCACTAACCACCAGGGAAATACAAATCAAAACCACAGTGAGAAACCACTTCACTTCAATGAGATGGGCTACCATGAAAAAGATGAAAGGTAAGTTTTGGCCTGGACGTGGAGTAAGGGAAGACTGCATGCTCCTGGTGAGTGTAAATTAGCGTGGCCATCGTGTAAAACAGTATGGAGGGTTCCTCACCAAAAAGAAAAGGGAGGGGGGTCTGTCATATGAGTCAGCAGTGCCACTCCTGGGCGTTTATGGAGGGGAAGTGCAGTCAGTCTGCTGGGGACATCTGCACTACCGTGTTCACTGCAGCACTATTCACAATAACCAAGAAAGGGACAGAGACAACGTGGTACATACACAGGGCAATACTAACGCAGCCACAAAAATGGATGAAATAGTTTCATGGGCGGCAACATGGATGGAACCAGAGGTCATCATGGTAGGTGAAACAAGACAAATATCACATGATCTTACTTAAAAAAACAGGTGATCTCATAGGAGCTGAAAATACAATGGCAGTTACCAGCGGCTGGGGAGGGAAGTGGTGGGGAAAGGTTGATTGACAGGTACTAGGCTATGATTAGCTAGGAGTAGGAAGTTCTGGGGATGAAATCCTGTCATTTGCAGCAAAATATATGGAGCTGGAGACATGGTGTTGATTGAAATTAACCAGACACAGCAAGATAAATACCACATGTCCTCCCTATAGTGGCAGCCACAATTAAACAAAGAAAACAAACAACAAGGCCCTCAATCTACACACAGAATGTTAATGAGTAGAGGTCAGGAGAGGAGGCAAAGACAAAGGAAGTATGGAGTAAAAAAACAACAGAGGAAGCTGACTAAGGCTATTTATTGCGACAAAGATAATAATAAAATGTTAACAGGAAAATGAGGTGAGGGGTACATGGGGACTCTTTGTATCACCCTTCATAATTTTTGTTTTATAAATTTAAAATATTTTGAAATAAAATGTTAAATTTTAAATGCAAAAAATGATGGGAAAAAGAAGTTCTGGGGTTCTACTGCATGGTATTTTTCTCTATATTTTTTCTCTTAAAAAAATCTAGAAGATGGGATTTTGGATGCTTTCTCTTTAAAAGGAAATGTTAAATGCTTAAAAGGAAAAATAACTTTACCCTGATTGGATATTACACAAAGTATATATGCAACGAAACATCACACAGTACCCCACAAATAATCAGGATTTTTGTATCTGTTAAAATTTCTTATAAAAGATAAAAAAACTTTTAAAGAAGAAAAAATTTAAATAGCCACATGTAGCTGGTGGCTATTGCATTAGCATTGTTCTAGATAATCTGCAACAGCAGATTTAAATTTTGTCTCCTGGACTTTTTTAAAGAAGAGTATATAATTTCCAAGTGCCAAATTTTTAATCAATTTTTTTTGTTGATCCCTAATAATATTTTGGTACATAAGCAATGACATCTGTAGAGTTTTTTAAAAATTTTAAAGATTTATCTGAAAGGCAGAGTTGGTGGCGGGGTTGAGAGAGAAAGGGAGAGAGAGATCAATCTTCTATCTGCTGGTCCACTCCCCAAATGGGCACAACAGCCAGGGCTGGGCTGGGCCAGGCTGAAGCCAAAGGCCTGAAACTCCAAATCCAGTCTCCCACAAGGGTGGCAGGGGCTCAGCATTTGGGCTGTCCTCCCGTGCTTTCCCAAGAGCATCATCAGGGAGCTGACTGGGAAGTGGGAAATGGGAAACAGAGCAGCCAGAACTCAAACTGACACTCATACGGAATGCTGGCACTGCAGGCAACAGCTTAACCCGCTGGGCCATGATGCTGGCCCCTGCAGAGATTTTTTTAAAAATCAGTATCTTCTTTGTAACAAAATATATAACAAACTTTAAATGTTTCATGAACCTAAAGAAGATTACTACAAAGCGAAGGTACATACTCCCTCCAAAAAACTGCTCCCAGGGTCCTTTACAAATGAATTCTTTCACACTTCATCAAATACTTCAACTCACAGACATTTTAGCCCTCCCCCCATTTGTTTTGTGATATTTTTTGCAGTCCTTATGCTATTTTATCCTATGGGCAAATGCTCATGGGCCTTCTGTCCATAACCCTAATAGGTAACCTACTTATTTCCTCCATCTTAGTTTCTTTCTACTACTTACTAAATGCTTTTCTTCTCCTTTACCTTCCTCCTTCACTGGCTTGGATGCATTTCCTCACACTTCCTTTTCTTCCTCCTTAACACGGAGGCTTTCTATGGTACTTTCCAATTCCACTTCCCATCCTTAAGTCATGACCAACTGATGCTTTTCTAACATTACACCAGATGAAAGCCATTATGCCAAGACAAGCTGATTTTCACTTCTCCCACATTACCCTCTTAAAACATTTTCAGTTAACACAATTATACGTAGCAAGTCTTATATCTGCCGACTTTGTGCTCATCGATCTTTCTCAGAGAAGGATCAGGCAGTCTATCTTCTGAATTCTTATATACTCCAACATGCCATTTTTGGCAGGGACAAACAAATTATAGATGTTGCAAAGGCCACCTGACTGTCTTCCAGCTTACAGCACCACTGATGAGTCATCCAAAACTAGTTTAATTTTTCCCTACGCAGGACAACATGGTGATTAAGCCCATGCAATCCACAAACAGACCACCAGGGCTTGAATTCTAACTTCACCACTAGCCTTGGATGTGTTATTAACCCTCTACGCTTCCATTTTCTCTCCTGTAAAATCAGAGTAACAACCTTGCTGGTTGGTTGCTGTTGAATTAAAAGCACTATATGTGTTAGCACTTAGAACAAGGCCTGGCAAGCACATGGTAAAGAGTCAATGGATGTCACATGTTGTTGTTGTTATTTCAAGTAATTCACTCTTTTAAAGTCAAAGATGTTCAGATTTTTCTCTTTATAGCTAAAAATCAGCAGTTTCGCTGGAACACATACACGATGTTTGCCTTTCTTATCCCTAACTGGAACTGTCCACGTTCATCCGGATTGCTTAGAAGCAGCAACAGTCCAATGGCTGACTTCAGACTGGGGCAGGGAGAGGGGCAAGGGAATCCTTATGTGTCTTGAGCCCAAAATCAAGGACACTCCGAAGAAATAACAGGGACATGGCAAGAACCAATGTGAAAGGGAGCCTACTGGTTAAAGCCTGGCCAACCTGAGCATCAAAATAAATAATGATAGCAACAGATTAACCCACTGAGTACAGGCAGAAACCAAGTCTATATGAATATTAATAAAGTGAAAGCTTGAGCAGGCACAAGATAGTTATAAAGTCTCAAAATACTGAAATGTAAAATACAAGCTAATTACGAAAACAAAAAGGGTGGCTTTATAATGAGAAACCCTAGTACCCCCCAACTTAAGCAAGTTAACATCAGAAATGGGACAAAAGAAAATTCTGTGCCACCAGAACACATCGGTTCTGTGATATTCCTGCCAAAGACGCATAACTTACATCAAACCATAAGGAACACGAGGCAAGTCCAAACTGAGAACCGTTCTACAAAACAGGCCTATTTTCAAAGCATGAAGGCCACGAATTTCAAAGGCTGCGAATGTGGTTTGGAGCTAAATTCTCAGACTGAGGAAAAACTGGAGCCTTGACATGGGTCTCATGATTAGAAGGAATTCACGATATCAATGGTAATTTCCGGATCCTGAGAGTTACACTGTAGTGCTATGGAAAAATGCCACTATATGGAAAAATTCGGGTAGAAAATATGCCCGAAGCCTTCTACGACAATGCAGCATCAATTCAGATGCTCGGGACCACCCGGATAACGCGTACAGCTTTCCCTTAAATTTGAAATTATTTCATAGTAAAATATTCAGAGAAACTTGATGATTACAAATGGAACTGGGATCTCGTTGACATCTATTTTGTGCCTGCTCACTTTATGTCCCCAGTGGGATCTTTTCCACAGTGCATTCAACCACTGCCTCATGCACTGGACAAACACTGCCTGAACATCTACTAAATGCCATGGTATGAATGCTGACCACAGTCAACAGCAGGAGCGCCATTCCTGATCTCAAGGAGCTTATAAACAAGGTGGTGGGGGGGGTGTTGCCAGGAAGGGTATTCATCAGTCACACACATAACATAAATCTGTAAAAAGTCCACCGAAAGAAAGAAATTTATGAGGAACATCTGTCAAGGAGACCGCTCCGGTCTGGGGAGACAGAGAAGACTCCCCTGGTCCAGAGACAGCTCATCTCGGAGGTATGGAATTCTCTAATGTGAGCCTGGGGCTGGAACAGCACAACCTAGAATCCAAATTTCTGCATTGTTGCCTGGTTCCAAATGCATCCAATTTATGCAAGAAGGTAATTAAAATCCTCATATATCTGAGAGAAGGCAGAGAGAACGTGAGAGAGAAGCCTGCTACTAAAGCTTCCAGATACTAAAAAGTCAAGACTGCCATCTAGTGGTACTTTGAGTAAATCCTTTTCAAGGAATGGGTGGAGGGGGAGGGTAAGAGGAGATGTGGCACATTATTGGAGGGAGCCTACACTCTCACATTCAGCATTCAAAGGCAGCACTCTCTTCAGAAATAAGAACAAAGCAACAAATGTAAATGCTGTGAACTGCTTAACATGATGATCATTCATTTGTGAGAAAACCAAGTATTTAACAGAATCACCTAAAAAATCTCAAGGAAAAGAGTGGCCAGGAGAGGGCACTGCCAAAGAACACGGCCTCTATTAGGCACATATTCCACCATCCAACCAACACCTAAAGACTCCCTCGACCACCAAGCGCTCATCAAGTGCAGGAGAACGCCGGCAGACAGCTGCTTCTAAGTATTACGTCCTCATTGCAATCCTGTGAACTTCAATCGTGTGGACAAGTTTCCACAGCAGGCATTTCCCAGGGTCCTCAGCACCACCCCCAGAATGAATTCAAAAGGGACCTGATGGCCACAGGGTTAATTATACATGGGTTAGTTATGATTTATTGGTCCCTTTATTCTTCTAATTGTACTGATGTTAAGACAAAACAAGATTTGCTTTATGCTATATTAACCACACAAATCGAATGGCAGATTTTCCTAAGAAAATTACATCTACTTGAACAGCCTCTTTAGTTTCTACTTACTTCCTAAATACCTACAATTGCATGGGAATAAAAAAAGAACTCACAACAAGCAATTTCATGTTAGAAAATGAGAAGAATCTCTACTAAGCTTAAGACAGATGGAATAAGACAGAGAAATCCAACGCAGAGTATGTCTCATGATCTAATTTTGGGGATTTTTTTTATAGATTTTACATTTTTTGGCTTCCACAGCTAAGAGAAATGTCACACTACACTTGAGGTCCATTAAAGATTAACAAATAGAAAAAAAAGTAAAGAAGTAAAAAAACAGAAAGCATAAGAAACCAAAAATAGCAATATAAGACAACTTTAAACAGGTTAAAAACACCTATTAAAAGAAAAAAAGTCAAACATCAAAATTCAGCTCTACAAAAACCAAAGGCAAAGAAAACTCAAAACATCACACAAATTCAACTGAAAACAACATAAAATAGAATTCAGGACTAAAGATCTTGGGTGAGATGATGTGAATACTTTAGGTACTATAAAAAGGTAAACACAGCAGGAAGACAGAAAAACTGCAAACACTTTTTCCAAATAATACTGCATCAAAATAAGAGAAAAAAATTTGAAATGTGGGACAGGAACACAAGAGAACTGAAGAACGGCCGAATTTAACTGTTAGGAGGATAGAGAAAGCCAGACTAAACCAGGATTCAAAAAACTGAATGAACAGGATGCACGTTGTAACACAGCAGACCAGAACACTACCTGGGAGACCTGCATTTTTCCAGACAGAAACACCCGGGATAAAATCCCGCCTATGTTTTGGATCCAGCTTCCCGCCAATGCACCTGCCGGGCACCAGACGATGGTCCAAGTGCTTGGGCCCTTGCCTCCCACATGGGAGACCCGGATGGAGTTCCCAGCTCCTGACTTCAGCCTGACCCAATTTTAGCTGTTGTGGGCATTTGGAGAGTGACTCACTGTATGGAAATCTTTCTTTCTGTCCCTCCCTTCCTCTCTCTCTGTCATGCTGCCTTTAAAATAAATAAGTAAAACATTTTTAAAAAGAAAACTGGATGAACAAATCTACACAACTAAATGTGAAATTAGCGTAGGTACATCTTGCTATCTGCCCCCCAAGTTCCTGACACAAAGCTCCTCAAAGACTTAAGATGTATCATGTGACAAGGGTGCTAGGAGAACCTTTTGCCCCAAGATGTGGTCAGTGATCTCAGCTCCTGGTGTACAGTTCCTAAAATACTTGTCATTTTGTAAGTTGCAGGAGTGCTGGGAGTTTTTTACCACTATATTTGGTTTTTGACCTGGGTTCCTGACAAACAGCTGCTAAATAAATCTCTCAGAATACCCTGGGTAATAGGAGCACCTTTGGTTCTACTTGGCTCCTTGCATAGGGGCTGGTCAGCAGAAAGGCCAATCACCATTGGAAGCCTGGAACATTCAGTTCCACCCCACATCCTCCAGGGAGAGGAAAGGAGCTGGAGATGGAGTGATCATCAGAGCTATAAAAAAACAGGTATTCGGGTCAGAGAGGGAGTTTCTGAGTTGATTAATCCTTCCAGACGTCATTAGAGTGGTGCACCCCCACTCCCCAAGGAAAGATGCTCCTACACTTGGGGCCCTCTGGGCTCCACCCTATATACCTTTCATGTGGCTGTTCACCCGTATCCTTTACAATCAGTCAATGAACCCACAGTTTCCTGAGTTCTGGGAGCCATCGTCGTAAACAATCACCCAGCCTGAAGAGGGGATTGTGGGAACCTCTGATCTGTAGCCAATTCAGACACATGAAGTGTGGTAACCTGGGGAATCACTACTTCCAACCAGCATCTGAAGTTGGGGTAGAACTGGGGGTTGGTGGGTGTCTATGCCCTTAACCCACCAGGTCTGCTCTAATTCCAGGTGGTGCTGTAACTGAATTGTAGGACATCCAGCTGTGATGTTGAAGAACAGGAGACTTGCAATGTGTGGGCCAATTATCACACAATTGGGCACAGAAGGGTTGAAGTGGCATGAGTAGTAAGAAAAAACCAAGAACTTTTTTTTTATGATTTGGTGAAACAAAATTTATAACTAAGTACCAAGTGATAAGATATCCACATAATTTTTATATTTTATATATTAACTTCCACAAATTACAGAAAATGTGGCATTTGCCTTTCTAGGTCTAGCTTATTTCACTTAGCATAACAATCTCCAGTTGCATCCACTTTGTTGCGAATGTCAGGATTTCATTCTTTTTACGGCTGAGTAATATTCCATCATGTATATAGATCACATTTTCTTTACCCAGACAGACATCTAGGTTGATTCCATATCTTTGCTATTGTGAACTGAGTTACTATAAACATGGGTGTGCAAGTATTTCATATGCTAATTTAATTTCCTTTGGATATATTCCCAGGAGTAGGATAGGTGGATCATATGGTAGATCCATTCTCCATTCTGTTTTCCATAATAGTTCAACCAATATGCATTCTTACCAATAGTGTATTCAGGTACCTATCTCAACACAACTTCACTGAACATTTATTATTTTTTGATTTTTGGAATAATAGCCATTCTAACTGGAGGGAAGTGATACCTCACTGTGGTTTTGATTTTCATTTCCCAGATAACCAACAATCCTGAGCATTTTTTTCATGTATTTCATCCTATGAAAATTGCCTGTTCATAACCTTTGCCCATTTCTAACTGGATTGTTTTGTTGCTGTTGAATTTCCTGAGCTCCTTATACATTCTAGATATTAATCCTTTAATGGAAGTATAGTTTGCGGTCTGTCACTTGCCTCTTCACTTTGTTGTTTCCTTCACTGTGCAGAGCTTCTTAACTTGATAAAATTCAATTTGTCTATTTTTGTTTTTATTGCCTGTGTTTCTGGAGCCTTATGCAAGAAGTCTATGCCTGAGCCAATGTCTGGCAGTGTTTTCCCTATATTTTCCTCTAATAATTTGATAGTTTCAGGATTAAAATTCAGATTGTTGAACCACTGTGAGTTAATTTTTCTGCAAGGTTTAAGGTAGGGGTCTTGTTTAAAACGTCTGCATTTGGAAATACAATTTTCCCAACACCACTTGTTGAAGAGAATGCTTTTTCCAGGGAATGATTTCAGCTCTTTTGTAGGTTGTAGATGTGTGGGTTGATTTCTGGGGTTTCTTTTCTTTTCCATTCATCTACATGTCTATTTTTGTGCCAGTACTAGGCTATTCAGATTATACAGACTTGTCTTAAAATCTGGTATTGTGATGCCTCCAGCTTTATTTTTATTGTTTAAGATTGCTTTGGCTATTTGGGGTCTTTTGTGTTCCATATGAATTTTAGGATTGTTTTTTCTAGCTCTGTGAAGATTGTCCTTATAATTTTTATTGGGATTGCACTGAATGTGTAAATTGCTTTGGGTAGTAGGGACATTTTGATTATATTAATTCTTCAGATCTATGAACATGTTTTTTTCCATGTTTGGGTGTGTGTGGGTGTGTGGTCTTCTATGAAAATTATGCTGTGGGGTGAGCACTTTGTTAAGTGGTGGGCTACCCACACCCCGCATCAGAATGCTTGGGTTCAAGTCTCAGCTCTACTCTTGATTCTGGCTTCTGGCTAACACATACCCTGGGGAGCAGCAGGTGACGGCTCAAGTACTCAGTTCTCCACCACTCGTGATGGAGTCCTGACTTTAGTCCCAGGCTCCTGGTTTCAGCCCAACCCAGCCCCAGATGTTGTGGATATTTGGGAGTGAACTAGCAGATGAAAGATCTTTCTGTCTCTGTCTCTCTGATTTTCAAATAAATAAAATTAATTTTTAAAAAATTATGCTGCCTACAAAGATTACACATGACTTTCTAAGTGTCTATGAAAACAAGAAGTAGCCAGATATTAAATTATAAAAATATTGCAAATGATACGTTCTATATGCCTGAGGACAAAATGGGTTAAAATTTGAAAATAATGAGAAAAGTTCAAACAAAATAATTCCAACTAAAAATATAACAAATCCCTTCCTAAATAATTCTTAAGTCAAAAATGGAAGGATATCAACACTCCAAACAATTAGAAGAAATATAAAACAAAGCGACTTTACCATTAAAATCTGAAGGGAATACAGAGTTGTAAAAAGGAGCAAATGCAAAACTTAAAATGCTTTGATCATCAAACAAAAAAAAAAAAAAGAGCTTGGTTTTGTTATTTTTTTTTTTTAAGATTGATTTATTTATTTGAAAGACAGAGTTACAGAGGCACAGAGAGAGAGAGAGATCTTCCATCTGCTGGTTCACTCCCAAATTGGCTGCAACAGCCAGAGCAGGACCAATCTGAAGCCAGGATCCAGGAGCTTCTTCCAGGTCTTCCATATGGGTTCAGGGGCCCAAGGACTTGAGCCATCTTCTACTGCTTTCCCAGGCCGTAACAGAGAGCTGGATTGGAAGTGGAGCAGCCGGGAATTGAACCAGTGCTCACATGGGATGCCAGCACTGCAGGCAGTAGTATTACTTGCTATGCCTAGCATTGGTCCCAAGAGCTTGGTTTTTAAAAATGTTAAAACAATATCAAATGTTTAGTTAAAGGGTTGTGAGGCCCACATCCTGTAACAGAGTACCTGGGTTCAATGCCCAGGTCTGACTCCCAACTCCAGTTTCTTACTAATGAAGACCCTGGGAGTTAGCATGATGGCTCAAGTGACTGGATTTCTGCCACTCATGTGGGAGACCTGGATCAAGTTCTTGGCTCACAGCTCTGGCTCCAGGCCTGGTTGTTAATAGGCATACTTTGCAAGTGAACTGCTGGGTGGGAGTGTTTCTCTCTCTCTCTCTCTCCCCCTCTCATAAAAATAAATTTTAAAAAGTAAAAAATAATAAAAATAAAATAATAAAACAAAATCGTGTTTTAAGTCAAGAAAGAAAGAAAGACACATACTGAAAATGCCACATACAAAAATCTCTGCTACTTGAAACTTCTCTACCTCATGACTAGTGAGATAAAACCTTTAAACAAAATACTAACAACAAGGCAAAGCTTTTTAAACAAAATACTAACAAAGAAATGGTATGTTAAAAGATCAATCCATGTGGCAAGCGGCCTTATTTCTGAAATTCAAGGATGGTTTAATGATGGGAACATTATTAATAGTATACAATCCACCAACATATAATGGCATTATACAGTTATATATACTGACAAATATGAAAAATAAAGTAACTGACTTTTAAAACCAAGTAAAAAGAAATTCTTAATGTGAGAAAGAATATCTATCTCTAAATAAGAGTTAACATGTTTAATGTAAATACTAGTAGCATTCTCATTAAAAAAAATAAATCAAGGCTGTCCAATGTTGTTTTAATTTTAGAACCTTTAATTCTCAAAGGTTCTATCCGTAAACAATGAAGTAATGAAAGACACACAATATAACCATGAAAAACAGAAATTCTAGGTACATCCACAGTAGAGCCATGAGAAGTTATAAAAAGTTCAGTACTGAGACTAATCTTCAAGTAAATTAATAAATCAATATTAGGTTTTAAAATAGAAGAGAACGCTTTAAAAAGAATAACATCAAAAAGCATATTAAAAACTTTTAAGAATAAATATAAATACAAATATAGAAAACTTATAAAAACAAAACTAAAAAACTTAGGTGAGGGCACAAAATAATTGAAAAACAAAATATACCATGATCCTAGGTAGCAGAACTTAAATTTTTAAAAATCCTCTCCAAATTATTCTATAAATCTACTACAATGGAAATTTTTGGCACTTGATAAAATTGTTGTGAATGGTATTTAGAATAAACTGTTCAGAAAAAAAATGAGTAGAAAAAGTTTTTGAAAAAAAATGACAGAATATTAAGCTACATTATAAAGTCAAAATAATTTAAAAATAAAATGGTACTAGGGCAACAAATAGTTCCCAAATATGAGTGGGCACTTAGGATCATAGCTTATGAGAACTGTGATATTACAACCTAACAGGGACACAGAATGACTCAACTCAAATTCAAAATGTGAGGAACTCCGCGCAAGACAGGGTGTGTGACCACTTATCAACCAATTTCTAATCTGTGTGTACTAATCTAACCATTTGCTGTACCTGCTAACAGAGAAACAAGGCATGGTGTCTCTAAGCAATGTTTCCCACCCTTCTTTTACTTGTGGTCAGGTACGCAGCGGCAAATGAGTTATAAATGTGAGATGCTGGACAACTCAATAAATTCATTAAAGCAGCATTTCTAAACTCTGATGAATTAGAGAAAGTTCAGTCAAAGCTACTTTACTAAGAATAGGATTAACTTAAATCCCAATTCACAGAAGATATCTAAATAAATTCAGATGGATGAAATCAAATATAAGCCTACTATCAAACATCCATCCAACAGGGTGAACTAAAGGACCCATTTCCCCCTGATTCTCAGCAACGTCTGTTCACTCTCAATGGGAAATTCTCTTTCTAGGAATTCATGGCAAAGTATAAGTAAGGATATCTACTTCAAGACAGCTTGTAATTCTGAAATGCTGCCGTAGACTTAAATTTCTGTCAATCTGTTACCATTTATTACACATTATTCAATAGATTTACTACACACTATTACACAGATATTATTTACAACGTTGCTGGATAATAGTTAAGGACAGAGGGGAAAATTTTGCAAATGACTGTGTAGCTTTAAAAAATGCAGTGTTGCAAACGAGTTTTCAAACTGCAACCTCAAATCTATAAAAGGGTAAAATTTAATTGTAAAATTATGTGAGTCAGTTTACTAAGACAGACAGCAAGTATTAAAGACTGGTTGTCTGGATGTTCTCTTCTTTCCTACCTAGTTTCTTCTCCACACTGTTTTAATCTTGCTAAATCTCAAATATATTCTTAGTTTCCACTGCTTTGTAATCAGAAAAAAAAGATGTATGTCTAGAGGGCACACAGATGAGGAAATTCCACTTCCATGAACTTGTAACTAAGAAATTACATACACAAATATAAGTATAATAATGTTCATCTAAGTAATATTTAAACAGAAAATAATTAGAAATAAATGCCTAACAAAGTTTTGAAAAAATAAATTACAACACACCTCCACTGGATGTCCATTAAAACCCTGCTTCAGAAAAGTATTGCTGACAACATAATATTTGATTAAAATATAGAATACAAAATTACCTGGTTATGGCCCTCATTCTGAACAGCAGGTACCTGACTATGTGTATGCAGAGATCATACACAGCATTATTTTAGCTGGTGGGAACCGACAGATGATTATCTCTGGGTGCTGTATTGTCAATAGTTTTAATTTTATTCCTAAGACCATTCTGTTTTCCAAATTCTCTACAAAGTCGGTTTGGAAAATGTGATATATACATACAAGAATACCAAAGGAGAAAGGGGAAGTAGGAGAGGAAATTTAAAAATAAAGCAACCATCTGTCCCGCTGCTTTGATTTAGATTTAGTTACAGAATCTTAAAATTTCAAATGACACTAAAGGAAGAAATTATTCTATCTACCACATGGAGGTACAAGTATTTTTCTATCTTTCTTTCTTTTTTTAATCAGGAAGCACTGCTCCAAATGCACACTTCTAATTTTCAGGTTTAAAACATTTAATAAAGTTTCAAGTGTAGAGTATTATCTTTTAAATTAATAAATAAATGTTATTAATAAAAATATCTATTTGTAACACTATTTGAAAATTACATGGACATATGAAGTATAAATCTGGCTGAATATTTTACTCTTGAGAAATACCCAAAATATGAATAAAATTAATTTAACTATTCTTCTGTCTTCCAAAAATATTATGCCTAAAAATGTTAACACCTACTTTTGAGTTAAATATGGAAAACATAAGATTTATTAATTTTGATGATCATTATATGTGATTATTTTTATATGAAAGGTGAAGGTCACTTAATAAAAGTTTCTGAGAAATATTACGTGCAATGATTGGTAGTTATTCACTAAACTCACAAAAATCAAGAATGTGAAATAGACTACATCAATAATACTCATAACAGTATTAAACAAACCAACATAACCACTGAAGAAACTTTAGTAAAAATACATACTTTAAATACATACTTTAAAATTATAAACCACTTAAAATTAATTTAAAACATTTAAATATCTGAAAAGTGTTTATAACTAAGCTAGATATATATGCTACATTATCTTCCTATAATTATTGCATTAAATAAATGAATCTGATTAAGCTCGTATCCCTAATTTTAGAGTATACAATTTCTATTTTCCACATACGCAATGACAGGTAGGAACAACCTCTTTTGGAAATATTAATTTTTCAGAAACGCCTTCTTAAAGAGTACCAAGACACTCCTGCTTTCAACAACCTAGAGGACTCCTTTGAAACAGACAACATAGCATTATCACGCCTCAGTTGTTTAAGTCTTTTCTTTCAGATGATTGAGATCTCTTGAGATTTTGGAACTCATCACACACAATACAAATTTCTCCTCAACTGCAAATGTAAGATTTTTTAATATATACCAGAAAAAAAATCTTATTTTACAGACAAAAAATTGCTATATTCAGGTTAAGTACCTGACATTTAAGGTTTCAATTTTTAAATGTTGGTGTGAAGTATACAATTATATTACTTTCCACAGACATGCCTGACTACAAAGACAAAACGTGTGACCAACAGCCCTTAGTTTTATATCTGTTAAAGTACTAAACAAAAAAGCCTTAAATGAGGCTACATATATTTAAGATTTTTGCTAGCATATTACCAAAGTTGCTTAAAGATAGTCGCGTAAGGAAAAATAGTAGAGAAAAAACAACCCTTGAAAATGTCCATAAAACCAGGAAATCCCCGGAAGACTGACCAGAAAGGAGAGGAGCCACAAATTCTCACTGGGAGGAATGAGCCAGGGGCTCTCACTGCAGACTCCATGGACCTAACAGGAGAGTAAGAGATTGCTCCAAACGACCCTACACATGCATCTGATGAGAAAAGCGACCAATTCTCAAAAAGCACAAACTGCCACAACACAGCTCTGAAACTATTAAAGAAACTGAATTCCTAGCTTAAAAGATTACCAGTGTCACTGGAGAATTCTACCAGACATCTAAGAATTAACACCAATTCTGTACAAGCACAAGGGGAATACTTGACTATTCCTCAACTCATTCTACGAGCACTACTATGATATCCAAAGCAGATACCGTACCAAAAGAAAACACTACAGATCACGCTGAGTATGAATACAAAAATTCATAACAAAATATTAGCCATGAAAACCAAGTGGGTTTTATTCCACAGATTAAAAGGCTGACTCAGGGTTCAGCACGGAGTAGGCTGGCAGAGTAGGTTAACCCTCCCCTGCACTGCCGGCATCCCATATGGGCCCCTGTTCCAGTCCCCGATGCTCCACTTCCTTTTAAGCTCCCTGCTGATGGCCTGGGAAAGCAGTAGAAGATGGCCTAAGTTCTTAGGTCCCTGCACCCTTATAGGAGACCAGGAAGAAGCTCCTGGCTCTCAAGTAAATAACTGTGTCTCTCAAGTAAATAAATAAATTTAAAAAAAAAAAAAGCTCAGTATTCAAAAAGCAATCAATTAGGCTAAAGAAGAAAAATCACATGATCAGATGGAAGCACTGGAGCACACATCATAAGTCTTTTGGTCTATTCAACTTGGATGTAATTAACCATACCTATTACATTTTAAAGCACTTGGCTATACAGCAATAACTCTTCTCATCAGAAAATCAAAGCTTAACCTATTTCAAATTTTGCATAATAAACATCTGAATTTTGCGAACTAGAGAAAACAAAAGATACTGAAACATTAAAAAAAAGTAATGGTTTTTTTAAACGTCTGTTCTACAGTTATGATGCTTATAGGCCCTCTCAATTGGGAACAAAAACTGTCTTACCATAATTAAACTGACTGTTGGACTTCTCACAGTTAATGATGTTAAACCTGTAAGCAACACCTGGCCGCATCCCACTGACTTCAAAGTAAAACCACTGATGATAGTGATTACTGTTTATATCTGAGTTCAGAATAAGATCATACTCATTTCTGAAAAGAGAAGACAAAGAAATTTAATGAAAATTCGAAAAACTTCTACACACAAATACGCACACAAAATAAGAAAATCTGAAATGACTTACTTTCTAATCTGAATTACTTTACGTAGATTCCCAGATTCAAATTTGGAGTTAAACTTTAAAATATCTCCTTCTTCTGGAACAGTGTAACTAAATAAAAATTTTAAAGCAAGTACATTAAAATACATTGCATTTAAACACTATTGCCACATCACCTTCCTCGTTACTTTCAATACCAAAAAACCTAACAAACAGATGTAAAGTACCAACTCTGGCTATTGTTTATAGACAAAAAAATCATTTATAATTAGTTAGAGACTTCCTTGTATGCTTGTACTGGTGTAAGAACTTTTGCCTCACTATCTTAAGAAAAGGCCAGACTTATTTTTAAAATCGTTTATGCCCTAACAATAATTCTAATAAACCATTCTCAGATGAAAATATTATAATTAATTTAGAAACAGAGAATATCATCTATTAGCACTAAAAAGGCACAGGAAACCTCCAGTGCAAGGGCACAGAATTCCAGCTTAAGAACACAGTACCGCTTCGTGACCTTTACCTTAACCCCATTAACAACTCACCAAAAAGCAAACAAAAGCTCGTGAGAGACTCAAGTAAACAAGCAGGATTTACCCTTAGCATAAATCCCTGCCAAAAAAGGAACACGCAGGGAAGATAAGCTAAAAGAATGTCCGCTACAATTTCTTAGCTGTTAGAATGTTGCAGTAAAATAAGTTTTTTTAAAAATCACACTTACTTTGGATTATCTAAGTCATACACCACTCGATCTATGATATCACTCTGATGTATCAGCCTCTCGATATCTTGGGCAATTTTTGTCCTGAAATCATAAAAATATGTCCAAAGTTCATTATTATGCACCAATGCAAAGCTTATACACAAGTGTTGGATGAAAAATAATAAAAAGTTCTCAAAATGAGCATTCTTCCATCTATGTATTTCATGTACAAAAAAGTATCAATACATAACAAGACAATAATCAATATTTATCAGTCTCATTCTAGAAAACAGACATGTAGAATATAACCACAAGTCCAACAGTAAAAACAGAAACAAAAACCTTCAATGTGTATTAAGACTTTTTTTAGTAATCAATTAATTTATTTGAAAAGCACAGAGACAGAGAGTGACAGCAAGAGACAGACAAGAGATCTTACATCTGCTGGTTCACTGCCCAAAGGCCTGCAACAGCCAGGGCTGGGCCAGGCTGAAGTCAGGAGCCTAGAACTCCATCTGGGTCTCCCAGTAGGGACCTTGAGCCATTACCTGCTGCCTCCCAGAGTAGGCTTTATCAGGAAACCAGAATCAAAAGCCCAGTTGATACTGGAACCTAGGCACCATGATATGGGATACAGGTATCCCAAGCTGAGTGGATAGTGAAAGAGAGAGAAAGGTCTTCCTTTTGCCGTTGGTTCACCCTCCAATGGCCGCCATGGCTGGCGCGCTGCAGCCAGCGCACCGCGCTGATCCGAAGGCAGGAGCCAGGTGCTTCTCCTGGTCTCCCATGGGGTGCAGGGCCCAAGCACTTGGGCCATCCTCCACTGTACTCCCTGGCCACAGCAGAGGGCTGGCCTGGAAGAGGGGCAACCGGGACAGAATCCGGCGCCCCGACCGGGACTAGAACCCAGTGTGCCGGCGCCGCTAGGTGGAGGATTAGCCTAGTGAGCCGCGGCGCCGGCCCCAAACTGAGTCTTAAACCACTGTGGCAAATGCTCACCCCTTCTATTACAACTTTCTACATAAAAATGGCATGGATCCACTACCTAACCCTTTGGCAAATCACTCTGTATACATAACAACGCATTATTACAAGCAGTAAGAAGGAGACTTTTGTAAACAAAAGAGGGAGATAAGACACCACTTAGGACAGGGACATCCATAATGCAGTCTCTGGTCGGAGTCCCGGCTACTCCCCTTCTGATTCTACCTTCCTGCCAGCGCACACCCTGGGGGGCACCAACTGACGGCTCAGGTACATGGGTCCCTGCCATCCTCATGGAAAACCCACACTGGGTTCTGGGCGCCTGTGTTCAAACTGGCCCAGCTGCAGCTGTTGAAGGTACCTGGGAGTGAACCCACAGATTCTGTCTCTGTCACTCTCCCTTTCAAAAACCACATCTATGTGGAATTTAGCTAAAAGGCAATTGGCAGTCAGCTTGTGTGTTCTGCAACGCACCCCTCTCCTGCGGTAGGGAAAGGAAACAAACACCCATCAGGGAGTGAAGGTATCCCTTCAGGATTCCCCAGGCCAGATCCCCTGCATCAGTCCAATGAAATGGACACAAACCGGAAAACTCCTAAAATCCCGCCACCAAGCCGCCCACAGGACCCACAATCTTCCCCAGCGCGGCTAGTGCTGTGGTGTAGCAGGTAAAGGCACTGCCTGCAGTGCCAGCATCCCTTATGGGCGCCGGTTTAAGTCCCGGCTGCTCCACTTCCGATCCAGCTCTCTGCTATGGCCTGGGAAAGCGGTAGAAGATGGCCCAAGATGGGCCCCTGCACCCGCGTGGGAGACCCAGAAGAAGCTCCTGGCTCCAGGCTTCAGATTGGCGCAGCTCCAACCGTTGCAGCCAACTGGGTAGTAAACCAGCAGATGGAAGACTGACTTTCTCTCTCTCTCTCTCTCTCTCTCCCTCTCCATCTCCCTCTCCTATCTCTAACTCTGACTTTCAAATAAAATAAATAAATCTTTCAAAAAAAATTGTCCCCTTCAATATTGAAGTCCACAAAGATAACAATCACCAGACAGAACTAAACCATAGCTGAATCCCAAAGCCAAATGCCTGGAACTCCAGGTAGACTGGCCCAAGACCCTGCTAGAGCAAAGCTACCTCTCCAGTGTTAACTTGTTCTTAAAGAGGAAGCCCACTGTGTGCACTCACTGAAATCACAAGTTTGCTAGTTTCAGCTGGAGACAGGGGATGCCGATCAGAACTGTGGTTTCTAGATTCATCGAAAACAGAGTAAGAAAAAAAGTCTGTCAAAATGGTGAAAATAAAATCTCAGGAACACACTAAACCCTGAAAGTCTCCTTCACTTTGGACAAACGTGAAACTAGTCTCTTGCACAAAAGTACTTCCCTGTGGTTAAGAGATACTGTACTCCCACAGAGTTTAGAAATGTGCCTAACATCACGGTGTCATCTTAAATTCAAAATAAGCCAAGAACCTATGCTAATTGAAGAATTAAAAATTATTAGGAAAACACTAAGAAGTGTGATAAACAAATGAAAAAGAACACTGAAAAAATACAGTACAATGATAAAATTCTTAATCTACTAAACAGTTAAGCATAATATACTTTTAATTTTATTCTCCAGATGACGGATAAAGTAATTGGGCCCCTGCAATCCTTATAGGAGACCTCAGTTGAGTTCCTGGGTCCTGACTTTGACTGTTGCATGCATTTGGGGTCTAAAGCAGCAAATGGGGGGCCAGCGCCATGGCTCACTTGGTTAATCCTCTGCCTGCAGCGCCGGCATCTCATATGGGAGCTGGGTTCTTGTCCCAGTTGCTCCTCTTCCAGTACGGCTCTCTGCTGTGGCTCAGGAAGGCAGTGGAAAATGGCCCAAGTGCTTGGGCCCTGCACCCGCATTGGAGACCAGGAAGAAGCACCTGGTTCCTGGCTTCGGATTGGCACAGCACCGGCAGTAGCGGCCAACTGGGGAGTGAACCAATGGAAGGAAGACCTTTCTCTCTGTCTCTTTCACTGACTATAACTCTACCTGTCAAATAAAAAAAATAAAATAAAGCAGCAAATGGAAGATCTCCTTGTGGTTCTCTGTTTCTGTCTCTCTGTCAATGTCTCTGTGTATGCAATTGTCTCATCTTTCAAATAAAATGAAAATAAAATTTTGAATTAAAAAAATTTATTCTCCACAAAATAATTCATTACTAACAAACCAGTCTATCAGGAAAAAAAGACTTAGTGTCAAAGAATTAAGCTGTAAATTCTTGATTTAGGTTCAATGTCATAACTTTAAAATACCAAATTCTTTCTAGAGAAACAAACTTTTTTTTGTAAAGATTTATTTATTAATTTTAAAGTCAGGGTTATAGAGTAAAAGAAAAGAGACAAAGAGAAAGAGAGATTTTCCAGCCACTGGTTCACTCCCCAGATGGCCAACAGCCCCGGCTAGCCCGGGCTAGCCCAGGCAGAAGTTTATACACAAAAATCAAATATGGCATAAAGTAGAAAATGAAAAAAAGTTTCATTTTCAACACAATCTGTATCTGCCTTTTGTTACTTTCCTTTCAGATGCTATTTTTGGAAACTGCACACTTAAATTACTTTCTGTCTTTGGAATACAAAGCCTAGAATGCCATAAACAAGCACCCTGCTTATTTCATTTAATAGTCCATCGTAAGAGCTCCTTCATTAGTGCAGACAGCTTTTCGGTTTTCAACCATGGCATAGTCATCATAAAATGGATACGCAATAATTTGTGACTAGTCTCTGATTGATGGGCATTTGAGCTGTATCTAATCTCAAAATAACGCTGCAATAAAAACCTGGCACACCATTTCATACATATGTGGGGTGTGTGTGTGTAGTTGTATGTGACTTAGGAGATCAATGTACCCCATAAGTTCCCGGATGTGAGGTCAAGTGTGAGGAAATCTGTACTACTGACTTTGATAGTCCCTGAGAGACTGTCCTCCAAGGGATTACCATGAACACTATCGCCCTGAATGTATTAGGAAGGTGTGTTTGTTCCCACAGCCTCATCCATAGAATGTGCTGTTAAACTCCTAGTTGCTAGGTGGGAAATGGTATCTCTGTACATTTTATTTTGCATTCCTTTTATTTCGTATGAAGTTGGACACATTTTGTGGTTAAGAGTCACTGAATTTCCTTTTCACTTTATTTAGATGAATGCATTTTCAGCAATACCTTCAATGCCCCTGAATACAGGCAGTATGTATTAAATTATAATTTTAATACATATATAAAATGTAATCTTTTGAGACGTGAGGAAATAATAGAAAATCAAAAATGCTAATTCCAGTTAATCTTTCTTCTTTCTTTTTCTCATGTTTTAATTTTATGCAATATGAAGAAAAGGAAAAATGCATAAAAATCCTAAACAGTTTAAAATGAGTTGAGTTTGATTTTCAAATCTAACTTAAACCAACAATAAGAGTTTACATCATCAATATGATTACAACAAAAATTTTTTAAATCTTAGCATATTATCTATAAGATCTGAATGTTATAGTAGACTTCTTCCCTTCTAGATTAGGTGGTTTGTTCTTTCCAAAATTTTTAAAAATGTATTTACTTGAGAAACTAGGAAAGAGACAGAAAGAGACCTCCCATGCAGCGGTTCACTTCCCAGATGACCACAGTAGGCAGGCATGGGCCAAGCATAAGGTGGGAACCAGGAACCCAACCCAGGTCTCCCACATGGGTAGCAGAAACCCAGTTACTTGGGCCATCATCACTGCGTCCGAGGGTCTGCATTAGCAGGAGCCTGGAGTAAAGAGCTGGGGCCAGGTATGGAACATCGGTACTCCACCCCTGGTACAGAAGTTTTAACTGCTAGGCTACATGCAGCTAAGTCTCAGCAGAGATTTTTCAATGCAGTGTTACTCATTTTGTACTGAACTTTCTTTTAAAAAGATTAGTGACTGCACACAAGAAAGAGAACCACCCAGCAGAAAATCAAATAGCAAAAAGACATTTTACTGAATAATTTTAAGGAGTGTTAAGCTTCCTTTCTCTGAAAGCACTAAAACACTAAATCCGCATTCATTTACCACGCCATTGGGACTAAAATGAAACCAGCAAGTACTTCACAAAATGTTCATCATTGTTTTATTAAAAAAAAAATAGAGGCTCTAGAAGACTATGCACGTAAACAAACTATAGTCAACATCTCCATGTATTCCAAAAATAAGCCATTAATCAGTGCTTTAGAAATACCTATGATCTGGCCCATATTTGAATCATAAGGACTACCTAGCTTCAAGGGTCAGCATATTTTTTCCTGTGGGGGGCCAGGCAGGAAATACTTTAGGCTTTTCGGGCCATATGGACTGTCACAACTATTCAACTCTGCCACTCTAGGAGGAAAACAGCCACAGACAACATATTTCAAAGTAAGCACGTATTTACCTTGTGGATACTTACGTTGATTTCATATAATTTGCATGATAATTTTCTCTAAATCATTTTAAACAGTTAAATATGTAAAAAAAAAAAAAAAAAGCTAAGATTTTATTTTATAGAAAGCCAGAGTGACAGAATGAGGGATGGAGGGAGGCAAAGGGACCGGTTCACTCCCCAAATGTCCGCAACAGCTAGGGCTGGGCCAGGCCAAAGTCAGGGGCCTGGAACTCCATGCGCGTCTCCCACTTGCATGGCAGGGGCCCAAGCACAGGGTCATCCTCCCCTGCCTTCCCAGGAGCACTAGCAGGGAGCGAGACTGGAAACCGAACAGCCAGGACTCAAACCGGAGCTGAAATGGGGTGTCCAAGATCAGGAGCAGCTTAACTCACGGGGCTACAACGCCAGTCCCCGTGAACAAATATTTTAGGTTTGGAAGCAGAAGGGCCGCAAATGACTATCAAACTTGTCAGATGATGATCAGTAAGTAAGAAATGAATTTAAAAACCACAGAGGAAGAGCTGTGAAATAAAACGAGGTTTGAAATGACACTTGGTTGTACTACGTGTGACATGCTATTATTTTCTCTTTAAATATTGGTTACTAAAGAGTATCAGTTAAATTTGAAAAACACTAATCTAATTCTCTGCTTTTAGTTGAGCGAATTGGTATCTGGAGAAAATGAAGTTATTTGCTCCCACTCACACAGAGTCTGTGGGAGAGCCAAGTCTAGGAGTTGCTGTTGGAGAGTCTCCTTGCTGCCAAGTTGTCTCAGCGTACCACACGGCCCACCTCGCTCAGCAAGTCTACTCCAACTGTCCAAGTACTGCTGCTCTACACATCTGTTCTCCCAATCGTGAACGAGTGTTACTTAAAGGAGTATGCAATTCTGAAGACTTCCTGCCCATTATTCAAAAATAATGGGTAAAAAAGTGAAAGACAAGAGGAGGTTTTAAGATATACACCTCTGAGCATCAAGACCATGCTGCTCATGGCCGGAGCTGCAGCGCAGTGGGTAAAGCCACCGCCTGCAGTACAGGCATCCTATATGGGCGCCAGTTCAAGTCCTAGCTCTCTGCTGTGGCTGGGAGGACAGTAGAAGATGACCCAAGTCCTTGGACCCATGCAACTGCGTGGGAGACCCGGAGAAGCTCTGGGTTCCTGGCTTCAGATCAGCACAGCTCCGACCACTGTGGCCATCCAGGAAGTAAACCAGAAGATGGAAGACCTCTCTCTCTGCCTTTGCCTCTCTCTAACTCTGCCTTTCAAATAAATAAATAAAATTTAAAATAAAAAAGTCCATACTCCTCATATGTAAACTAAGGAGGGGAAAGGCATAACCCTGTTGCATACTGTACAATTTATAAACATTTCTAAATAAAAATATTTTTATAGTAGCTATAGCTAAGTTAACATTATTGAGGAAAGTTCTACATATCTAAATAATTTCAACTGAATCTTATTGCTTCGTTGAACTATGAAGCTTCATCCCCCATCAACCTAATCACTCTCAGGCACAAAGGTCCATACTGAAATATGGCTAGATTTATCCTCATATCAAACATCTGTTTCCTGTGGAAATTCTGGCAAATATGACATGAGAACGCACAAGTACGATAAAAGGTATTCTGTGCAATACAGTGTATAAAATCGTCAAAGTTGGTTATAGTCACCACTTCACAAAATAGATGATGAGAAACTAACAGAAAAAGGCTTTCAGGTGCTTCAGAAATAACTTATTTCTTCACCTACAAGTCAGATGGCAAAATAATATTTTCATCAAGGTTATGAAAATCAAGAGGGAAGTCTACAAGAAAAGAAATGCTTCAAACTTATGGAGAAACACAAATCCCTCAATGTTAAAATGTATTCTGGGAGGATGGCACAAGTGCTTGGGCCCTGCGCCCGCATGGGAGACCAGGAGAAGCACCTGGCTCCTGGCTTCGGATCGGCGCAGCACGCTGGCTGTAGCAGCCATTTGGGGGTGAATCAACGGAAGGAAGACCTTTCTCTCTCTCTCTCACTAACTCTGCCTGTCAAAAAAAAAAAAAAAAAAAAAGTATTCTGGGGCCAAATTCTGTTTTTTCTCTCTGCAAACTTTCTAAGAACAAGCACAGGCCAGCAGGTGATTTCTGACTGTGTTTTTGCTGCCTTGAGCTTCCTCTCTGTTATACTTTAACTTGCACATCAGCACATCCTTCTTCAAAACACACACGCCAACTCCTTCCTCACAGTGTTCATCTCACAGTGTCAAAGTCTTCTTAAAGATTCAGTTTGGCTAGCAGACAAGCTTGGTGGTACATGACACTGTACACACGCAGCTAAACAACAGTCAGTCACTTCCGGAAACGTCCCACAGGCGGCCCAATGTGAGGGAAGAGCTGGACTCTGATCTGTGGAACAGACCTTGCAGGGGAACTCTAACAGCTGTGTTTCAGAGACAAGGTGAGGAAAGAGCTGCTGAAGGGGACAGTAATCCTCAGTCTCTGTAAACTCCTCAGCCATCAGGACAAGCCCCGAGCGGAGGACGGAGGAAGTGCAGCATGGGCCACATGGGAAACACAGGTCAGGCAAGGACAAACAAAGCCCATCAGGAGCACCTGCTCAGAGGAGCACGCTCACAGGTCTGCGGGAGGGGCTCCTCCTCCGCAGAAGGACACCTGAGGGCTCACAGTGGTCTGCCAGCTACTGCAGGCCAGCACACACTTCCCCGCAGTAAGGCTACATTAGCAAAACACCAAGTTTCCTTCCATGTCGATGACTGTATCACCCAAACAGGGTTGGCCCTGGTTATCCAATGTGGAGCAAGGAATCTTCTAGAAGCTCTTATGTCCCTTATTAACATAATTTACATAAATTAGCATAGTATTAAGAGAGTTGGTTGATGAAGGCTTTCAGAACATGAGATCCATGATGGGAAACAAAAAGGACTGGACTCTCAGTGGTTAAAATTAAGGCTGGGCTGGCACCTCAGCTCACTAGGCTATTCCTCCACCTGCGGTGCCAGCACCCGGGGTTCTAGTCCCAGTCGGGGTGCCAGATTCTGTCCCAGTTGCTCCTCCTCCAGTTCAGCTCTCTGCTGTGGCCCGGGGAAGGCAGTGGAGGATGGCCCAAGTGCTTGGGCCCTGCACCTCATGGGAGACCAGGAGAAGCACCTGGCTCCTGGCTTTGGATCAGTGCAAAGCCGGCCATAGCACGGCAGCCAGTGGCCACTTGGAGGGTGAACCAGCAGAAAGAGGACCTTTCTCTCTGTCTCTCTCTCTCTCACTGTCTAACTCTGCCTGTCAAAAAAAAAAAAAAAAATTAAGGCTGAAAGGCTGGTGCCGCAGCTCACTAGGCTAATCCTCCGCCTGCAGCGCCAGCACCCCGGGTTCTAGTCCTTGTCGGGGCGTTGGTTCTGTCCCGGTTGCTCCTCTTCCAGGCCAGCTCCCTGCAGTGGCCCGGGAATGCAGTGGAGGATGGCCCAAGTGCTTGGGCCCTGAACCCGCTTGGGAGACCAGGAGGAAGCGCCTGGCTCCTGGCTTCGGATCAGCACAGCGTGTCGGCCGCGGTGGCCACTGGAGGGGTGAACCAATGGCAGGAAGACCTCTCTCTCTGTCTCTCTCTCTCACTGTCTAACTCTGCCTGTCACACACACACACAAAAAAGGCTGAAAACCAAAGACTCATAAAAAAGTCCCATCACTGTCCCACAGTCCTCTCCGTTCTAACCCTAGGCTGGTAAGGCTAGAAAGAGGAGAGGACACCTTCGGTTTGAGGCAATGTAATAAGGAAATTTAGCTGCTTTCAGGGTTTAAAGAACACTTATAATTCAGGAAGTGCCTTCTGTAGACAAGATGGCACCCCTGCATTGTCTATTTCCACCTAAAATTCCGGATCTGTGGCAGGTATTTGACCTAACAGTAAAGACACCAGTAGACACACTCACTTCCCATACAGGAGTGGCTGGCTTCAAGCACCAGCGCCACTCCTGGTTCCAGCTTCCCACGAATACAGACCCTGGGAGGCACAGGTCACGGCTGAATTAGTTGAGTCCTGCCGCCAAGGAAGGAAACCCAGACTGAATTCCAGGCCCCCAGCTCCAACCTGGCCCAGCCCTGGCAGTCACAGGCATTCAGGAAATGAACCAGTTGATGGGGGCTCTGCCTCCCTGACTCTGTCTCTCAAATAAAAACATAATTTAAATTTTGTCCAATTTTACAAGAAAACAGTACTGTCCATATTCTTTCCTTTTCCTATTTTAAAAATCACATACCTAAATCAAGTTCAAATGATTTACCAAGGTAATATTTACTCAAAGATCATTAAATAATCCACTTTTATACTTTTAAGATTCAGTCTAAACAGAAAATGTCTAAATTATTAAATGGCCATGTTTACTATTCTGGCTTCATTTGAATAAACAAGGAACTTAGAAAATAAATTCCACCCACAAGGACAGTTTGAACACAATGCAAAATTTTCAAAGCAGGATGCAAAATCATAGTACCTTTAATTTAGAGCAATTTCACCTTATTTAGAAGGGGAAGAAACCTGCAACTCACCTTTGTACACCATAAGGCCTTTCCAAAATTGGCTCTTTGAAGGGCGGTGGAATGTGACCAAAATAATCAGGATAAGCCACCTCTGAATATTCTGGGACAGACTTTGTATTTTTCACAATCTCGATATAGAGGTCTGAGTCATGGAGTGTTGGCCCGTCCGGCAATTCAACGGACGCCTGTTCCACGGAGGAGTTAGACTCGGTGTCCTCATCGTCTTCGGTTTCAACTCCCGCACAGCACAGCTTCCCGAACTGAACTGTTCTTCCCTCGAAGAGGACATTGCCACAGGTGGCCACGTGCGGACAGACTTTCGTGCACGTGAGGACAGTGAGCGGGAGGTTGTAGTCCTTCTTCACCCCTGGGGCTGCTGGGGAAGGCATATTCTGCAAGGTAATCCTGTCCAAGGCCTTCACGATGTCATTGTTCAAGCCATGGGTTGAGGAAACAGTTCTGCTCTCATCACCGAGAGGCGGCTGTAGCGTCCGGCCACTGTCTTTTGTATCTTCTTTTGCAACATCCATTGAGGCGGGTTTCCTATCACCTTCCTCTCCTCTAGGTGACACATTCTCCTGCACAGCAGCTCCTCTTCTCGAACTGCCTGAACTCCCAGACGCCTCCTCTCCAGCCGTAGGAACAACAATAGGACCTCGTACCTTTCCCTCAAACACAAAAGGCTTTGGTTCTCTGGAGATTAAATCATAGCCCTTAAAAAAAAAAAAAGTTCAATCTTTTAACTGCAAATATTAAAATATATTAGCAAAACTAAGGTCATATTCATTTTATATGCTGCTTCAGAAATCTAACATTTGAAATCTTTACAGATAGACAAGACAGAGTATCTTTTCATTTCACTAATGAAAAACAAAATATTAAGCCACAATACAAATTCATAACAATTTTCTTTTCATGTACAAAATAATGCTTATATACCACAGAAACAAGGGAACTTTTTGAAAAGCAGAAAAATATTTATGGAGTATCTGCCTTGTGCCAAGCACTGATCAGACACCTAGACACATCAGTTTAAACAACAATATGAAATTCTTTCTTCTAAAAACGACATTTGTCATAGCTATGGAGGAGGTAAGATCATCAATACAACAAGAGACAAATATTATATAAATGCATCTTACTGAACATTCCAGAGGTGAAGTGTCACAGGAAACAAAAAATTAAAAAGGTGGAGGGAGAAGGTGAGAATGCCAGGGAAGAGGAGGCGAGTGGCATTTCTGAACTTCTGATGCCCCCTGTTTAGGGAGCCTCCCTGGACAGAGGAGATACAAGCAAAGACTTCAGGAGAGGGCGCCACACACGTGGACAGCACTCCAGGAAGAGATAACTACCAGCACACGAGCGCTAGCATAGGAGAATGCTGAAGAAATTAAAGGTTGACAAAGCATATTTTTAAACCACCTAAAAGTAATCAAAATTCAATGCCTAATGTGTATTTCTGATGCAATAAACTGAATGCAGCAAAGAAAAACAGAGATGAAAAGCTTGTAGAAGAGGTTAGCAAACATGGAAGAGAGTAAAAAGTTCTAAATTCAATGCAAATTGCAAAAAGAAGAGAGAACAAAGGGCATGAGAGGTAACCAAAAAAGAGATTTTCCAGTTCTGTGAAAAAACAACATACAGAAGCCAAACTCAGTGAGCATTATCGGGCATCTGCAGACCACTAGACAACAAAGTCATCTAAAGCACCACCAGAAATTGTTTCTTATAAAGTGAAAGCACACTTAACCATACATACTACTCAGTTATTTACCTGAGAGAAGAGACGGTGTATTTCCACCGAAAGTTTTATACACAAATGGTTGCATCAATTTTATTCATAAAAATACGAAACTATAAATTTTCTAATACTCAACAGCTGAATAAAGAAATTGGAATATATTCCATGGATAAAATCTCAAAAACACAGCTGAGCAAAAGAAGCCTTAGACAAGAGTAAGGATTCCATCTATAAGAAGTTCTAGGATAGGCAAAACTCTACAGTGATAGAGACCAGACAAGAGACATGAAGGGAACCAAGGAGACTTCTGGGGATGATAAAAACAATCTTACCTCTTGATTGGGGTAGCAGTCACACAGTTGTACAAATGTATCAAAACAGCAATTTTAAATAAATGTAATTTATTGCATTTAAATTGGACCTTAATAAAGATGATGTTTAAAAAGTAGTCAGAGAAAAAGGAAAACAACTATCAAAAATGATTATGAAATAAAGGTATTTTCAGAGAGAGAAAGAGAAGCATCATTCCTGGGGGAAATAATCACAAACAGAAACTCTAAGAAACAAGAAGAAAGGAAAATTTTAAGGTATTAAGAATGTGAATACATCTACAATGAAGATAAAAAACAAAGCAGTAATATCATAGCTTTATTTATTTATTTTTTGACAGGCAGAGTGGACAGTGAGAGAGAGAGACAGAGAGAAAGGTCTTCCTTTGCCGTCGGTTCACCCTCCAATGGCCACCGTGGCCAGCACGCTGCGGCCGGCGCACCGCGCTGATCCGATGGCAGGAGCCAGGTGCTTCTCCTGGTCTCCCATGCGGGTGCAGGGCCCAAGCACTTGGGCCATCCTCCACTGCACTCCCGGGCCACAGCAGAGAGCTGGCCTGGAAGAGGGGCAACCGGGAAAGAATCCGGTGCCCTGACTGGGACTAGAACCCGGTGTGCCGGCGCCGCAAGGGGGAGCATTAGCCTACTGAGCCACGGCGCCGGCCAATATCATAGCTTTTCTAAGCTAGAGTTAAAATATAAACCAAAAGCATGTAAATTGATGTGGAAAGTGATTAGAGTTCTCTATTTCCTTTTTAATTATCTTTAGTGACATTTTCATTTTATTTATAAGGCAGAGTCAGAGATCTTCCCTCTTCCAGTTCACTTCCCTGGGCTGGGCCAGGTTGAAGCCAGGAGTCTGGGCCTCCTACCTAGGTGAATGGACCCAAGTACTTGAGCCATCACCTATGGCATCCCAGGGCGCACATTAGCAGGAAGCTGGATCAGAATCGGAGGAACTAGGACTCCAACGTGGGATGGAAGTACCTCTGTGCCACACCCGCCCCTCTAAGTTACTTTACCACTAAGGGAAGGAAAGGTCCTGATGTTTCGGACTGTTGTAAACAGAAGTAGACTTCAAAATGCTTGAGGAAAATATAATTAAAAATAAGTTTATTTACTTTTTTTTAAAAGATTTACTTATTTTACTTGAAAGTCAGAGTTACACAGAGAGAAGGAGAGGCAGAGAAAGAGAGAAAGTTCTGCTATCTGCTGGTTCACTCCCCAAATGGCCACAACAGCTGGAGTTGAGCTGATCCGAAGCGAGGAGACAGGAGCTTCTTCCAGGTCACCCACGTGGGTGCAGGGGCCCAAGGGCTTGGGCCAACTTCCACTGCTTTCCCAGGCGACAGCAGAAAGCTGGATCAGAAGTAGAGCAGCCGGGACTCGAACCGGCACCCATATGAGTTGCTAGCACTGCAGGCGGTGGCTTTACCTGCTCCGCCACAGCGCTGGCCCCAAAAATAAGTTTATTTTGAAACAAAAAAAAATTTGAAATCCATGCCAACAAAAGGTCTCCAAAAAGTTCATGAAAAAAACACATAATATGAAAAAAAAAGTACAGTGATTTCAAAATTTTATACCAAAATAAAGTCATTCTTAATTCTACTTTTTCCCATAAACTCTGAGACTCCTTGTATGTTAGAATATCAAGAGTAACTAAAAATTGTGCACATATGTCTACACTCAAGCTTATGCATTCAATGATGCAGCTTATTATACATAAACTGTACCTCCAAAAACTTAATTAAGTTAAAAATAACAAAAATATGTAGCTTTCAAACTTGTGGTAAAACAAAAAAATTTGAACTGAATAAGGAAAACACAGGGGCTAGAGTTGTGGTACAGCATGTTAAGCCACCAACTGTAACATCAGGATCTCAAATAGACACCAATTCAAGTCCCAGCTGCTCCACTTCCGGTCCAGCTCCCTGCAATGCACCTAGGAAAGCAGTGGAGAATGACCTAAGAGCTTGCGTCCCTGCCACTCTCACGGCAGTTCCAGGCTCCTGGCTTTGACCTGCCTGTTGCAGCCATTTGGGAGGTAAACCAGCAGATTGGAAGAGGTGTGTGTGTGTGTGTGTGGTGTGCGCGCGCGTGCATGTGTGTGTGTCTTCCCCCTCTAATTCTGCCTTTCAAATAAATCTTTAAAAAGAAAAAAAATTGAAATGAAGGCAAAACAAATGAAAATCAAAATAAGTTCTCCTACACATAATTCTAAATGTACGAATAGTATGTAAATCATCTAAATGTTCCAGATACTTGACAAAACTCAGACTCAATTTTTTAAAAACCCAACTACATGCTTTTAAAAAACACATCCAAAGATGTGTAAAGCAGCCAAGGATACTGCAAAGCTGAAAGTAAGACTTACCAAGACATCAGGCAAATAATTAAGGTTAATGTGACTACATTAGTATTTTTAAAAATGCTTTTTGTCTTAAAATCTTAAAAACAAAGATAATAATTTCATAATGATAAAAAGTTCAATTCCAAAGGGAGTAAAACACAATTCAATTTTATGCAGAACAAACAAGACTCAAAGTCTACAACAAAAACTGACAGAGCTACAAACACATTCACAACCACGAGAAATTCTTAACATAGTTTTCACTTTTTAACTACTTTTCACAGTAATCGATATAAGAAAAAAATCCATTAGGATAGCAAAGAACTTCCCGATATAATCAGCAATCTTGTTTAATAAATCAATGCATACACCTGTGCCTCAAAACAGCCACACAACATTTATCCAACACATAAGATTATACAACATAGAAAAGGCTGAATATATTCAAGAACAAAACAAGCCTCAAAAATTTCAAGATAATACAGAATACGTCAGGGGCCAGCACTTTGGTGCAGCAGGTTAATCCTCCACCTGCTGCACCAGCATCCCATATGGGCGCCAGTTCTACTCCCAGCTGCTCCTTTTCCAATCCAGCTCTCTGCTATGGCCTGGGAGAGCAGTGGAAGGTGGCCCAAGTCCTTGGACCCCTGCACCCACATGGGAGACCTGGAAGAAGCTCTTGGCTCCTGGCTTCAGATTGGCACAGTTCCAGCCACTGTGGCCAATTGGAGCATGAACCATTGGATGAAAAACCTCTCTCTCTCTCAGCCTCTCCTTCTCTCTCTGTGTAACTCTTTCAATTAAATAAATAAATCTTTTTAAAAAATTAAAAAGAGAGGAAAAAGAAAAAAGAATACAAAATCCATATGGTGAATGCCATCACGCTACCACAGATATATACAAAAAAACAACTGTGAAAATGCAGAATTTTGACATTTCCAATACCCTGCCATCAAGAAATAAGTGGCCAGTGCCCCGGCTCACTAGGCTAATCCTCTGCCGGCAGCACCAGCACCCAGGGTTCTAGTCCCGGTTGGGGCGGCAGATTCTGTCCCGGTTGCTCCTCTGCCAGTCCAGCTCTCTGCTGTGGCCCAGGAGGGCAATGGAGGATGTCCCAGGTCCTTGGGCCCTGAACCCACATGGGGAGACCAGGAGGAAGCACCTGGCTCCTGGCTTTGGATCAGCGTAGCGTGCTGGTTGTAGTGGCCATTTGGGGGGTGAACCAACAGAAAAAGGAAGACTTTCCTCTCTGTCTCTCTAACTCTGCCTGTCCAAAAAAAAAAAAAAGCAAATAAAATTGTAATTGTGACTATGAATAAATAAGCATAGCTTTAAAATCAAATCACAAGGTCCTTTCATAAAGACCTTGATAATCGCATTGTGGCATAGCAGATAAAGTCGCTGCCTACTATGCCAATGTACCATATGGGCTCTGGATTGAGTCCAATTGCTCCACTGCTGATCCAGCTTTCAGCTAATGTACCTGAGAAATCAGTGGAAGATGGCCCACGTGCTTGGGCCCCTGCAACCACATGGGAGACTTGGAAGAAGCTCCTGGCTTTGGTCCTGTCTTATGTGGCCACGGGGAGTGAACCAGCAAATAGAAGATATTCTCTCTTTCTCTCTCACTCCCTCCATCTTCCTCTCTCCCCTTTCTCTCTCTCTCTGTCTCTCTCTCTCTCTCTCTAACTCTGCCTTTCAAATAAATAAAATAAATCTTGAAAAAAAATCACTTTTGGGGCCGGCATTGTGGCAGAGTGGGTAAAGCTGCCACCTATGATGCAGGCATCCCATATGGCCACCAGTTCGAAACCTGGCTGTTCCACTTCCCATCCAGCTCCTTTCTAACTCACCTGGGAAAGCAGCAGAGGATGGCCCAAATGCTTGGGCCCCTGTACCCATGTGGGAGACCTGGAAGAATATCCTGGATCCTTGCTCAGCCTGGACCAGCCCTGGCTGTTACAGCCATTTGGGGAGTAAACCAGCAGATGGAAGATCAATCTCTCCCCCCCACCCTCTCCTTTCTCTTTCTAACTATGCCTTTCAAACAAATGTCTTTTGTAAAAACTGTAATTTGCGATACTATATACTTCTTGTATGCACAGAAACGGAGAGTAGGTGAAGTGCTCACATAATGATCAATTCCCCCCCAAATTTGTTGCCTTGATTTACCAGTATGTCTTATCTCTGTAGTTTTGGCTGGACACAAACGTGTTAAGAGTACCCAGATAACTGCTATAGGCTGAATGGAAGAAAACGATCCTATATTCTATCCCAAACACCTCTTCTGCCTTCTGCTTTTCCTTCTCCCTGACCACTTCTCTTTCTTTGAAAGGGAGAGAGGGAAAGACAGAGGACAGAGAGCTCCCATCTACTACTGCACGCTACAAATGATCAGGGCTGGGCCAGGCCAGCACCAAGAGTCATGAACTCCATCCGGTCTCCCACGTGGGCAGCAGAGGTCCATGCACTTGGGCCATCTTCCCCTGCCTTCCCAAGCACATCACCAGGAAGCTGGATCAGAAGCAGAGTAGCTGGGATGCCAGTGTTACAAGATGTGCTTTAACCCACTGCACCACAATGCCGCACGCCTTCCCCCTTTTTTTCCTCCCCCAGACAAAGTGCTTCTCCTTCAGTCCTGCCATCTTTTCTATCATCCCCGATTTCAAAGTATCTTCATATATACTTCAAGTCTACGGAGAGTACCAAGGAAGGAGTGGCAAGAGGAGGGGGGAGTTGTTCCCTCTTCTACATCTAAGGCTCAGAAGGTCCCAAAGAGAAACTCGAATAATTAGAACCTTAGAACTGTAAAATGCGAGACCCTGGCTGGTAACTGTTCCCCCTCTCCTCTCTTTTTAATTTCTCATATGCATATGAGGATATTGAAGACTTTTTCTTTAAACAGGTAGCGATTACATAATATGGAATTTGGGAAGCAAAGGGGCTTACGAAGGGCTAAACAAATCCTTGACATTATTTACTTCTAACTTTTTATTTTACCCTTTAAGTCCTGGGGAGTTTCACAGGCTTATCCAAGGGCCCACCACAAGTCAGCAACAGAGTGGGAGTAAGAACTAGATCTACTGACAGCAATCAATTCACCTGTCCTTGCTGTGTGATCCAGGGGGGTGATTACACTGATAAACAAAGGTAAGCAACGTTACTGAGAAGTCACTCCGCTGTGAGCACTGAGCATCTGTCCTGACAGCTGAAACACTGGTTGGAACACCCATATCCCATACCGGAGTACAGAGGTTTTGCACCTGCCTCCAGCTCCTGCTGATGCAGAATCGGGAAGGCAGCCATGATAGCTCAAGTAATTGGGCTCCTGCCACCCACATACGACACCTGAATGGAGTTCTTGGCTCCCTGCTTCAGCCTGGCCCAGTCCCTGTGTGAACCAGTGGATGGAAGTTCTTGCTGTCCCCTCTCTCTCATAAATAAATAAATAAAATTTTACAGCCATTCTTTCTGTGAATCAATTTAGATTTAAAGTCTTCAAAATGTCATCTTCCCTCTCTCCCCAGCCCTCTTCATGGTTACACAGTAAACTACCAGGGAAAAAACTTAACATACATCAACTCTATTCTTAATTCAGCACATTTTAGTCCTACCTCCCCTTAAACACTAATGATACAGGAAGACTGTAACAAAATGCTGTAAACACGGTTTTGAAATGTCATTTTAAAGAACTAAGAAAAAGAATAAAAAACTGTTATCAATTAAAAGTGATGAACCAAAGTGGAAAAAAAGTTCAAAAATAGCCCATTTCTTCTCATTTTATGGATAAGCAACTTGCTGAGTTCAGAATGGTGGTATATTATTTTAACATCACTCAGAAATGCAATACTAGTTTCACTTTTTAGAAATGAACAGAATAAAGATAATGATTACAGAAAAAAAGAGAAAGATTTTTTTTACTAAAATCAGTGAAGACATTAAATTTCTATATTATCTATAATTATCTATATTTATACCTGAAAATCATCAACAAGCTCAGGGAAAAGGTGTTCATACATTTTTAGTTCTTCAATTGTTCGTCCTGGTTCTTGCTGGGGCTTTAGTTTGTTAATATCTGTTTCAATATCATCATTCTGAAATATAAAAAGAGCATATCACCAGTTTACAAAATATTAAAATTACAAAACACATTGTGGAGTTAAAATGCCCCAAATTACTAATTAAGCATAATTAGAGATGACCACCAAATACAGACAGCATTAATTTCAACATAAATTCAAATCTGCTTATTATTTTTGGATTGTTTTCTTATGATTGTTCTGGTCACAGTTATTCCAGTATCAGAGTATAGCTGGCTCTTCAAGAGAACTACCTGTGTCAAGATTAAGACTAACATGTGTTCTCAATCCCCCTAACTGGCATTATTTTTGCTCAGTACAACTGAAGAAAACTAAACTGAAAAAAAAGTGTATGTATGATGGTGGTGATCAAAACAGCTAAGACTTACTCTGCACTGAAATATATGAAGCATTATGCTAAGCACTGTATTATCTAAATTAATCTACATAAGAACAATGAAGATATAGCATCATTACCTCCATGCAACTTAACAAAAAGAAGAGATACAGAGAAGCAGCTTGCTTAAAACGATACACCCTGCAGGGACAGGAGCCAGGACACTGAGGGTGACCCCAGGGCATACACTGCCAGCCAGGGGGATGCACCACCTGTGAAAACTGATGAGCATCACACTCCTACACTTCATGGCAAATAAAGCCCTTAGAAAACTGTCAGCATCCACTCTGTTTTTCAGGGGGAAAAAAAATAAACCCTGGACAACAGTCAGGAATGATTTCCATGCCCCACTAGGAAAGAAGAAGGTACATTAAAAGGAAAAGTATGTCCTTGTATAGCAGGATTCCTGTACTGAGACAAGACACCAAGGCCTTGTGACAGGAAGTAGTCTTTATTATGGCAGCATAAGGCCCAGGTGGAATTTCCTAACCCAAAGCCTGAGCCCTGAACAAAGAAGGTTTTCCCTTAACTGTGGATTTAGCCTCTTTGTCTCCCTTACCTGCATACATCTGATTGGATGTTCTAACACTACACGGTGGCCCAATACTACAGAATGTAGTTACTGAGGATGATCTTTCCACACACATACTGAGCCGTCTGCCGTCCGACAAGGGTTAGCACCATTGCTCTGCGCTAACAGGCAGAAGCTGAAAAGCTGTGTACAAGCAGACAGGGACAGGTGGAAGCACTCACAGGCAAACAGGGAACAACCACACTTCATTCCCAGAACCAATGCCTCCCTCTTTCTTCTGACCTCGGGAAGGCTTCTCCCATGACGTCAATCATGTCAGTTAGAAATAAGTCTAATTCAAAGACAAAGGCCTCTGCCACAACTCTAGTACATAACTCATACAGGTAACTAAAGATTAGAAGTTTACTAACCTTAAAATTCTCATCTGGGTCATCTTCGTTTTCATTTTCAGTTTCAGCTTCTAAATCAATATCATCGTTGTCATCACTTTCATCTACTACGTCATCCACTGTGATACAAAACGTGCTATAAGTAGGTCAGAGGTAAGCACTCGACAACATGCACATCAAAGGGAGAGCGTTATATAGAAACTAACGTAATCGCCCAAGGAAAAGCGAGTGAGATTTTGTATTAAAAGAGCTCTACAGCTAGCCTGCTGCTGAAAACCCATGAGACATGTTGGAAATGCTGTAAGATCTGTGTTCTCTGTTTTTAAGAGGCAATAATGCCTTCACTATAACAGCCTGAAGGAAACACCCTGTTTTCTATTTATGATCAATTTCAGTGACTCAGACTTTCTCCTTTCACAATCACCGCCCACCCATTTGTTTCGATGAGGACCCTGTGCTCCAGGAGGGGCATTCTTTTCTCTAGGTTTCTTTTTAAGATGCTTCAGTCTGACCTCTGGGAACTCAAAGGTTAAAGAGGAGGAGGAAACAAGTCATGAGAATACAAAAGAGAAATAGTAATGAAGACCTACACTCCAAAACACAGGAAAACTAGGAAGGCAATAACTAATTGCAGATTGCTGGGGCCAAGGACTTGATCTCCAATCACTTCATCAAACAGGTAATAGTCACAGAAGAGATAAGCATCACCTGAGGCTTCTATGTCACTATAAAGGTGAGTGTGACTTTTCAGAAGAAGCAATAATGGGAAAAAAAGCCCATGAAAAGCTGTCTTTGGGATGCTGAGGCTGAGTTCGACTGGCAGGCACAGGTCACTCAGGAAAGTGCTGACAGGCCAAGTAGGAGCGAAAGAAAGGCCAGAATGCAGCAGGCCAAGCAGATTGGATTTTATCCTGTGCAAGATAAACGCTGAGGGTTTTCAAGAGGAGAAGGACTGAATTCAACTTGCATTTTCCAAACAGCGCCCTGGCAGGAATGAGAGAGCAGGCACGTGGTGGAGGCAGACCGTAACTAAAAGAGGGAAAAATAGTAAGTGTCTGGACCAAGACGGAGTAACAAGAGTGAAGGAAGTAACAAGAATGAAGACGGGAGTAACAAGAATGAACATGATGGAAAAACTCGGGAAATGGGAGGGACAAGGTCACGGGCAGCGGGCGTGCAGGAGACAGGGAAGCAGGGCAGGACTTACAGGCTTCTCATTTAACAGTGCCTTTCGCAAAGTAAGAAATATGTTGAAAAGATACTTTTCCAAACTCTCTTACTTCTACTTCCGGTGTACTGAAGGGCAAGGATTATCAACTGTCCCAGTAGGATGCACTCTCCTCCCCTTCCTTTCAGCGACAGTGCCCTTCACTGAGTCCAGCCTCCCACACACACACATCCAGTTTTTGGCCAGGGGGGTACATGAAGTACAGTGGTGAAGAGATTCCAGGCCACAATATATCGAAACAGAAAATGACACTCTCCGTTTTCCACATGCACATAGGAGGCCACCGTAGGAGATGATGGAAAAACACCTATTGCCCTTGATGACTTAGAGGGACAGAGGTCTACAGCCAGGGATGGTCTATTTTCTCGTTGGCTATGTAAGGGGAAAAAAAAACAAACCCACACAACTTCTATCTCCTGAAGTGCAGCACATGGACTCTGGAGACAGAATATCCTAACTTAAATCCTGGCTCCCCACTTACTGACTGACCTTAATTAAGCAAGTTACCGAAGTTCTTCCTGTCTTCGTTTCTTCATCTATAAAATGGAGATATCTACACATTAAAGGGGTTAGAAAAGTGCCAGGCAAATAAAGAGTAGGAATATTAACACGTTTATCATTACTGTTGTCTGGTGACTGTGCTACTGGGTCAGCTCTGTCTCTCCTGAGACAGGCAACAAATTGTCTCCACTTCCTTTTGGAAATAGGTAGCAAAAATAGGTAGCACTGCATTACTGGGACTACTTGTGTGTATGCCCTAACAGCACCGGTCAGGGACAAACGGGGGAAAAGCTGACACTGGAGAAAGAGACAACTAAAGAAGTCTCAAGAAAAAAGAAAGGGAATGAATTGAGAAAAATCTATTCCAAGTGGGGGAAAAAAATGACTGCTAGAATAGACAAGAGGGGACAATGCATTTCAGAGTCAAAGAGAGAAAAGACAATTTTAATTTTCAGTCAAACCTTCCAAATATTTTCCGCTATGTGGTACTTTTCTTTGGGTTTAAACTCCATATGTGAAATACCATGCAGCTTAGTGAGTCTCAGACCATGTCTTCTATTCCAAAGATCTATTCTTATACTATTACCAATATTTAACAATATTATGGTTTAATCATACAATTTAAACCAGGGCATGTAAATAAGTATTCTGGTTATTAAGTTTCAAAATGTCCTTGGCTCATTCATCACAAAAATGGAAATCGAGGAAACAACTTAAACGTCTATCAGTAGGAAACTAGCTGGGTAAACTGCACTGTATCTCTACGATTTAACCTCTAAAAGGAATGAGTCAGCACTTTCTGGCAATGATTTGGAAAGTATGTTCCAGGAGGACTGCTGTGTTGTTGCTATCACTCTTGTATCTACTTCCCTTTATAGTGGACAGCCTATATAGTACGTGTGTGTGTGTTTGTGTGTGTGCCTGTGTGTATTTTTCTGTTTGCAACAGGCTGTGCATATGCAACAGTTTTGTCATTTTCTTCCAACTAGCATTTCACTGAAGTTTTATATAAGCCATGTTTTACAACTAATTCCTTGGATTTTCCATATAGACAGTAATGTATTCTACAGATATTAATACATTTATCTCACTTTTTTAATGGTTAAGGACCTTTCTTATCCCTCACTTACTGATTTTAGCTACAGTTTTCAAAATTATGTTAAACAAAAATGGTTGAGAAGGCACCCTCAAACATTTCTTTACTATTTGCCAGGTCAGTTACAGATTTAAGTTAGGTAGTACTCAGATTATTTAGAAAATAGTTCTGGTTTCCTTAAGAAATTTTATCTGGTACTATAGGACTTTCATGCAATCTCTTCATGGCATTCACTGAAGTAATAGCTTGGTTTTCTTCTCTGGATTTACTGATAATAAATTTTATTTAAATCTTAATGTTACAGTCAACTTATTTTCTCAAAAATAATTCTTACTTGTTCAAGGTGCCCTAGACATGAAAATACTTAAGTCAATTTGCTAATGTTTTAGGATTTTTGACATTTATTTTGATGACTGACATTAATCTGTAGGTGGTTTCAAGTTATTCTTACCAGGTTTTGTTTTCAACATCATTCTAGCTTCCAAACTTTGCTTTTTTTTCTATGCTCTGGAAAATAAAGCATAGGAAAATTTCTTGAAAGTTGAGAGAACTAACCTATGACGTCATTAATACTTTGGTGTCTTCATTGAAAAAATTTGACTGCAGAGTCATGTTTTTTACTATTTAATTTTAGTTAGCCAACATTGTCCTAAAATACTGTCCATTTCAATTATATATTCAAATATATTAGGAGTTATCTTCAGCAGCCACATAGATTGATGTAATCTCTATTTATTTGCCAAGAGTTTAGAGGTATATTAAAATCACCCACTACTGATGTGTTTCTATCCATTTCTCCTTGCGATTCAAATGATTGCAGCTTAATACATTTTGACATATTCTTTAGCACAGCATCATCTATCTCATATAAAGTCATCTTTGCTGTCTTACACTGTTTTGGTTCTGATTTACATTTTGTGACTAGTAACACTGTCTTCCTTGCCTGTAAGTGGAGATGACAGATGACAGATATTTGCCATTCTGTGCACATTCAAGCTTTCCACCCTAGGAGTCTCCAGTATGTATCAGCTAGATGTGCTTTGTATTTTGTTTTTTAACCCAGTCTGAGAACACTTTTTTTTTTTTTTTTTTTTTTTTAAGATTTCTCTGAAAGGCAGAGAGGGAAAGAGAGAGAGAGGGAGAATGATCTTCCATCCATTGGTTTACTACCAAAATGTCTCCAATAGCCAGGGCTAGGACAGGCCAGAGCCAGAAGTCAGAAGTTCCATCCAGGTCTCCACCCTATGTGGCAGGGACTCAAGCATAAGCCATCATCTGGTGCCTTTGGAGGAAGCTGGACTTGAACCAGGCACTCCAATAGGGGATGTGGGTGTCACAAGCAGCAGCTTATCCTGTAGCACCTGTAGCACCCCAATGCCTGCTCCAGTCTTTGTTTTCAAAGGTATATTTATTTATCCAAAAGGCAGAGTTAGAGAGAGAGATAGAAGGAGAGATAGAGAGAAGGATCTTCCACCTGCTGGCTCACTCTCCAGGTGGCCACAACTGCCAGAGCAGGGCCAGGCTGAAGCCAGGAACCAAGAGCCTTGGCCAGGTCTCCCACGTGGGTGGCAGGGGCCACCTCCACTGCCCTTCCCAGGCCACCAGCAGGGAGCTGGCTCAGAGTAGAGCAGCTAGGACTAGAAGCGGTGCCCATATAGGATACCAGTGTCCCAGCAGGTGGCTTTACTTTCTAGACAATAGCGCCGGCTCCCCAGACTTCCTTTTAATAGGTTTCCTTCGTTACTTAGGTTTATTATTACTAAAGTGGATATGCTTGTCCTTGCTTTGTTGAGCACTTTACAGTTTTTTTTTTTAACTGTAATCTTTGAAATTTCCTTCCCTTTAGCCTTCAACAAGTTTTTCCAAGGAGGAAAAAAAACCATAATTTTACACAGAAATTCAAAGTGTTCAGTCTCTGAAGCCCACCCATGCATTCCTAAGGCTCAATTACCCCATTCTAAGGATCCCTATTACTTTTCCATCTCTAAACTTTGGTTTATTTAAGTAAAAGTTCCAGTTTATGGTAACTATGTCTTATCTATCTTTCGCCAAGAATCAGTTGATATGTTTCATAGTAGTACAGCCATCTATTTAGTATTGTGTAGTCAATGTTTAATATTTTAATTAAAATTTAATTAATACAATTGCTCTTCCATGTCTTCTGCATTCTTGACATCTGACATCTTTAGCTCATCACCTGACTGGATGGCGCAATACACCACGTAATTGCGTCAGGAAGGGGCCCTGGGCAAGCACACACCTAGGAATCCATCCCCTTCACAGATCATGGCAATGAATAGGCCTCAGACTCTTGGGTCAGAGATCCTTTTCTCCAAAGCTCCATAGACGCTGCTTCACTATCTTTTGACATTTAATAATTGGAAGAGAGAAGGCCTGAGGTCAGCTCTATTCATTCAACAAATACTAAATACATTCTTACTGTGTCCACTGGACTCTAATGGATGCTACAGATAAAACGAAGACAAGACACAACAGTCCTATTCTGCAGGGGCAGGCAGTGGTTAACACTGGGTTAAAACGCCAACCCCCCATTCTGGAGTGCCTGGGTTAGAGTCCCAGCTCTGGCTTGCAGTTCTAACTTCCAACACAGCCCCTTGGAGGCACCAATGACACTTCAAGTAGCTGAGGCCCTGCCACACACAGCACACAGAAGTGACCTAGATTGAGTTCCTGGTTCCTAAAGTCGGCCTCAGTCCAGGTCCAGCTGCTGCAGGCATTTGGCAAGTGAACCACCACATCGGAGCTCTCACTCTCTGTTGATCTCATCTCTTCATTCTCTCTAACACACACAGATTCGCTTTGTCCCTGGTTCATGGCACAGACTCCTAACTCTCTTGGGGCAGGAGTGTCTTTTGTTCTAATGAGGTGACTTTTAGCCTCAGGATACAGGCTAGTGGCTAGAAAGACCAGGGGTTGGAACTTCAGCCCCATTCCTCAACATGTGAGTAAGAGAGAGGGCCTGGAGACTGAATCACTTACCAACAGTCAATGACTGGATCAATGATGCCTAGGTAACAGGACCTCCATTAAAAACCGTTGGTTTTCTTTGGCTCCAGTGGGGCTGAGAGAGCTTCTGGGCTGGTGAACCATGGCGGTACTAGGGCAGTATGCCTGCAGAGGCCAGGAAAGCACCCTGCCTGTTCCCCCACATCTGTCCCTGCACACCTCTTCCTCATAGCTGCTCTTGAGTTGCATCCTTTGCATTAAACCAGGACATGTATGTAAATGGTGCCCCTGAGTTCTAGGAGCCATTCTAGCGAATTATCAACCCTGAAAACTGCTCTCCACTACCAATTTCATAGCCAGGCAGAATTACAGGAGGCTCAGACTAATTGGCATCTGAAGAGGGCTTAATCTTCTGGGACTGAGCCCTTCCTTAGCTAGTGGGGTTTGTGCTAACTCCGGGTCACTGGTGTCATAACTGAACCAAACTGCAGAATATTCATTTGGTGTGAGTTGGGGAATTGGTGGTGTGAGTTGGGGAATTGGTAGTGTGAGTTGGGGAATTGGTGGTATGTTGATGTGAGTAATGGTAAGAAATTGGTGTCAGTAAAGTGAGGGAAAAAAGCTCAGATCTATCCTCATGGAATTTATATTTGAGCTGAGGAAGGTAAATAAGCAAATAAATAAATAAATAAAGATGGTGACAATGTAACAAAGGCTGAAACATGAGAAAATAACGGTGAACAGAGAGAAGGTATTTTCCTGTGCCGACACAGGTACTATCAGAGATCTCCCTCACATCTGAATGATGAAGGCTTGCCAGCTCATCAGTGGAAATCTGCATTTCTAGTTCAGCGATTCATCAAGTCTGAGGAGCAAAGAAATCAGCAGAAAAGTATCATCTCTCTCATTTCCCCCGTGTCTGGTGAATCCTATCCATCAATCTGGCCACTGAATAAAGAACAGCATGGGATATATCCTACCTCGCTCCCGGTGTCACTACCTGCTGTATCACAGGGCCTCAGCAGCTTCCTGCCACCTAGAATCACCCACTTAAGGCCCCAGAATAAAATTTCCTTACCCTATGTTGAGATACAGGGGAGAAAAAGATTCCAACTACTCCTTGACTGTCCCTCAATATCAGGTGCTAATGGTACCTCAACATGGAGCCAGAGACATGGCATTTCAGGGAAGGAGAGGTAGAGACTTGATGTCTTCCTTAATATGCCTGTGTATATTCCGAGTATGTTTGCATGTTATGTGTTTGTTCCATGAGGATGCCTCGCTTACCTAGTTCTCAAATTTGATACAGATTTTTTTCACTATTTGAAAAATCTGTTGGTAATTTCAAATGCAATCTGAAGGAGGCAGACCAATGTTTCACTTAGCTATCTGATGCAGAAGTCCCTAACTTAATGCTATGCTTTCAAACTGCTTAAAAGTGATTTCTGAATACTGCAGTTTGATATTTTTATGTCAATTAAATATGTTTTAACAATTAAATATTTTAGAAATAAAATCATAATAGTGTGCCTTGAGATTTATCATTAACAAACTAGTATTAAGGATAATACAACTAAAATTATATGAAAATTCCTAATATATATCTTAAATAAGTGTTTTTAAATATAATAGACCTTCAGTTGTTTTCAGAAACATGGTCAACTGGCAAGAAAATAATATAGAAACTTTATTACTAGACTACTTTCCCTTTTCTAGATCTCAAGAAAAACATCCTTTTCTCCCCACATTAAGAAACTGAAAGTCTTTCTTTCCTATACATATAAGCATTACATAGAAAACAACAGCCTGCCTCTAATATAATTTCATATTTTCATCCCAGGAAGTCATGTGCAAGTTTCGTTCATCATAAACCATAATAATTTTGATTAGGTTCTTATAACTTAGGAAAAAAGTTCATAAAAAAGCTACAACTGTAAAACTATCCATAATTACCCATTTAATATTTACATTCTTTGAAAATGTATATGAACTATCAAATAATGTTCTTACGTGAGGCTTGAAATTTCTCAGAATTCACATGTACATACATGCAACACAACCCACAGTATGTCACTCAATTACTAGGTTTAGAGTCCTTATATTTGCAAAAGTCTCTAATAACTAAGATAAAACATGAACATTTGTCATGTTCATTAGGGTCTTCTTTCGCTGAGGACGTGGACACAAGTTTCAAAAGAAAGCCATCAACAAAATTGCACAATTCCAACAGGTAATCCGAGTCAGCAGTAACCCTGGCTCCTACCTTCAGGGGGCAAATTGTACAGCTGGGCCACGGGACCGGTCACAGGAACAACTGGCAACTGGAAATGGAAAGAACTTTTAATCGTTGGCAGTGGCAGGCGATTTTTCGGGAAGCATTTCCTCATTATCAGACTGGAGGTGTTGACAAGAGGATCCAGAGTCCTGACTGCCAAGCATTCCTGTTTCTCAGGAGAGGAGAAAATGAATAAATAAAACAGAATGCCTCTGGTGGGTAATGAGGCAACTTTACAGTACTTCAGAGAGAAATCCACTAGTAATCTTCTAGAGACAAATATCACAAAAACCCATACTGCAATACAGGGTGGTTATACAGCAGCTTTACTATTCTCAAGTATGTACTTCTAGGTCACACTCTGCTGTGGCAAATCTAGTCGGACTTGTCCCTAAGCCTTTTACCTAAGCAGGAATCAGTACCATCTTTTACATCACAAGTCACTGAGGAAGCACTGAAAATCTGAGTAGGGTCAACTAAACATCCTAGCAAACATGGCTCTCTGGAAACCCTGCCAGCACAGTGGGTGATTTATACACCTTCCTTTTATACTGGGGGGCAAAACCACACAGTGCAATTCTCCCACTCAGTCAAGGGTCACACAGGAAAAATGACTGTTTTTTAGTTTTACGTTTTTAAAATACATCTTTCATATATATATATACACACACACACACACGTTTTTGAGCGTTTGTGCACAAATTCACTTTTCTTAAAAATCAAATCATGTAATTAGTACATCAAAACAACAGGAAGTAATAACTCACTTGTGAAGTGTTATACAAAACTTTCATCCCATTGGCATCAATAAATGCTTTTCTTCCCAACTTGATGTTTGTAACACTTTTTAAGCTCTGTAAAATTCCTTTTCGAATGAGCATGTTTCTATGCCGATTATCATGGCGGTGCCAATCTATATAAATTGTTAAAAGCACTTGGACATATCCTCTGTCTACAGCTCTCCTGGCATTTGTTTCTTTAACAAAAGAAAATTGAGAAAGAATATATTTTAAATAACAAGAGAAAATGGTAGAAGAAATCACATTACAAACATAAACCTCAATATGGTGGTGAATTCTTACACTTCTTTTTTTTTTCCCAGAAAATTACTAATCATAAATTTAAGGTTTTTTTCCTAATAAAATAAATATGACAATTTCTAGAAGGACAATTACAACATTTTTCAAAACCTGCCCCTATATTGTTTTGTGATTTATAAATACCAAAAATCTCACTACTAAAATGGGGCTACATCTTTTTAAATGTTAACACTAACAAAAGCTTCACGTACTTTAAAACTCTGATTTAAAATACACAAATATAATAAATCAATCTTTAATTTTCTGGCTGTGAATATGAATTTGTGAAAAGCCATCATCGTTTTTTCTAACTTCAATTACAAACACTGGGTTCCCACTAGCTCCACTGGCTTGTACCTCCTATGGCAAACTTTGTGTTTTTAGTAAAATTCATTGCTGCAATTACTCCTCTAATTACCACACAAGTATCTATGATACCACAATACTAAATTGAAAAAACTTACATTATCTTTTAGTAAATGAATGGTAAGGAGCATTACATGATTGGAAAATAGGGCTTTCTAGTCATTAAAGCTTTTAATATAACAAAAATTTCATACTTTTTTCGGAAACAGCCAATTTAACTGGAGTTGACCTAATTTGATTATTGTTAAAGTATTAATATTTACCATTAATAACCAAAAGAGTGCATCTACTAAGACAGCAGCATGGGAATCATACCCCAGAACAATGTACCAAGAGACCAAGTCAGCTGGCACTGCTGTAGAGAGCTGAGTGCAAGCAGCACAGAGACTGGAATACCAACCTGGCTGAGGTTGGGCAGTCGCAAGGAAATACTAATCTCCTCTCAATCTCAAGCTGAACTGTCAGTGTCCCCCCGATCATGGCATGGACACTAAGGTCAAACAACAGTAAGGCTCTACTGAACTTAGTTCCCTGTAAGAATCCCTAATGTGCTAACACATAGCTAAAACATAACACTGACAGAAACTTACTAATTCCCTTGCAGAACTATGTTCTGCCACTACAGGGGTGGGAGAAACTTACCAGAGACAGAAGTTTTCTCTGTTGCATTTAGCAACAGACAGTTTGCTAAGGCTGCAGCTATCTCCAGAATCAGTTCCCACTGTTCTGACCACTAACACTCCATGCATTTTAAATGAACATACACCTTTTCACACCAATGAGAACATATAAGCCATTACCATCACCCTATTACAGACTCTATGTGCTTCTGCCAGGATTCCCAACAACCTAACTGGTATTTGTCGGAAAATTAAAATTCTTCATGAAAAATCAAGTAAGAAACTTGACCAGATGCTGAACGAACCTTAAAGGAAGTCAACAGAGCCACTCACAATCCGCAGCAAGTGTAATTAAATCAGGCAGTAAAGGGGTTTTTACGCAGGTGTTCAGGGCACCAAACTCCCTCCCGATCAGCCTATGCCTCTTGTTTCCTCTAATTAAAAGACTCCTCAGGTTAAGCTTCAGGTTGCAGCGTCTAACCTGCACTCCAGCCACGGCCACCGGGCAATCTTTCTGGACTGTGTATGTATTCTCCTGCCTGGCTTTGCACTTCACCACATTTATCAGTAGTCTGATTTTATCCTTTTTAAGCAAGGCTGTCCCCCACACACAGAACAAGGAATTCTTTCTGAATAAATGAAAATGCTCCAAAACGCCAATGGTTCTCTGTAAAATCTGTGGGGTGTGCTACTAGAAATTATTTTGGTTTTATCAAATTTTCGTATTATTTAGTGTCATGGGTCATTTAAAGCAGAGGTGGGGACACGCAGCCCATGGTCACATAAGACCAGAAAAACCACTTGCTCCGGTTCTGTCATCACAACAGCAGCTGGGACTCAAAATTCAATAAATCTGTAGCAGGCTAATTTTTAAGTTGATAAAAATTCATCTGGCCCACAAATACCATATATAAATATACACATATACAATGGTCCTTGGCAGAAAAAAGGTTGCCCACTTCTGATTTAAAGATGTGTTAAACAAAAGTCATTCTACTCCTCAGTTTCTTTTTTTTAAGCCTGATTTAGTCAACAGGTGTGTGTGGTCACCATCCTTTGAAGAAAGGCAGGGATTAAAATAAAGACTTCCATTGAAAACTAAAAATGCCAATTTCAGTCATCTTGGATTAAATGACTCTCATAAAATACAGGAAACTTTTGAAAGTCTTAGTTTTGACCGAGAATTAATGACTTTGACATCAGTGATTCTGAAAATTAATTTAAGCTTTACAAAAAGTTGAGTTTAAACAGCTGTTCTAGGCCACTGCAACTTAAAAGTATATGTCCATACCAATTTAAGAATAATCTTTACAGTTTGAACCACACAGGACATATCAAAGCGAAGCCACACAAATACTTTTAAAGGTTATTCGTCTCATGATGTTTGTCTAAAGTTTATCACGATATAAATTAGAATATGGCTAGTCTGAATACCATACACTTATTTCACTTCAAGAATAAAATTATTACATGAGAACTCTGGAATATAACACTAATACCAAGGTGAAATTTTTAATTTAAAAATTTTTAAATTTTAAAAATTTTAAGATGTTTTAAAATTTAAATTTTTCCATTTTAATTTGTAATTTTAAGGATTTAATAAGCCATTAGTTAATCAAATATCAGATTCCAACAAATTAATCATATGCTACCATTCAAAAAATTTTGGTGACTCAAACTTCAGGCAAAGCTGGTCTCACCATTGAGAGTTTTTGATGAACTCCCTACCTACTATGTCACTCTCCTGGGAGAGTAGGGACCACAGGCAAATCATCGACATAAATCCTGAAGCCTAAATGTTATCTTACTGTGGTTAAACAAAATGTTAACTAATGGCCAAAGGAGTACTTATGAAAACCAATATTTAAAATAGATACTAAGTATCTTGGAAAAATGCATAGATGTAAATCACTCTCAAAAAACATAAGATCATCTACTTCAGTGCTTCAGTTCTGAAGATAAAGAGAACAGTGCTGTATTTTGTAAGTTTATTAAACTGACAGTAATAGTCAACTTGTCAAAAACTTATAAATTTGTATTTACAAATAAATGTATAAACAACATTTCTAATAAGGTTCTAAGTTAAAATCATAGGTTAAATAGACAGTAATTGTTCAAGATATTTCTCATAGTAAAAGTTCTCAATATCCTGCTAGCTTCACTTTTTAAAGATACATATACAGTTATATATTTTCCTCTACTAACAGGGTTATATGCTTATGCTAATAACTTAGAAATGTGAAATAAATGTGCTTGAATAACATATAAATATGCTAAATGAATCAAAGCTCAGCAATCATGACAGTAGTTATGACACGTATCAACTGCACTGGAATGTAAAATCAACTTTGACATTAGAATATTAGGAACCAGCTATATTACCATAAACTGAATCTACATTTCCAGTTTCTTTAATACAGTAAACAGAATGCTCAGAAACATAGTATCTAGTATTTCTAGTATTTAAAAACTTACTTGATTTTAGCAATGCAGCAAGAGTGTCTAAAGCAACCCTGTCAACACAACGAGAAAACACAAACAACAACAAAACTAGTAAAATTAATCTCCAATAGGAAATTCATACAGTCTTTTCAGATACGTAATTATCCCATTATCTATTCCAAAATGTATTCTGTTATCATCAATTACATGTGGTGTTTCTCTGCAGCTCTCTTTGCCCTTTGAAACTGGGTATGAGGTATACTGAAGTTACAATAGAAAAGCACCAAAAAAAAGTTTTAAGATAGAAAAAGAAAAAAAAATTAATGTGTCAGTCTTTTTATCAGAAGTTGGATAAATGGAATCAATTACTGTACCTACATCTGACCCTGAGAAATTTCACAAAGGAACCACACTATTAAGAATCATAGGCCCTGACTAGCTAAGGAATTAAAACAAAAACAAGTTTTAGCACAAATTAAGCTCAAAACTATAAAGTTTTATAGACATCTTGTTAACTTTCTGACCTTAAAGGATTTCTGTTCAATTAAGCTAAAATCCTCATTAAAGTCATAATCAATATAAAATATCTTAGAATTTGCAAGTTTTGAGGAAGTATGAAACCCTTAATATGTTTCAGCCACAAGACACCAAAGGGAATAAGGCATATAATATCTCACAAACATTTTTTACTGTCTTAAAGAGCAAAAAAACAGCTCTAAGTATTTAAGAAGCTTGTAGTTTCTCTGAACATAAGCATTCACTTTACACACAGTGAAATCACCTGGCATTAATCAGTTATACAAATACATACAGAATCACTGTGGAAAATCTGTAACTTAAACAGTTATTTTTAAAAATGAGTTCCTGAAGAAATCGTGTTTAATTTCAATAACTACAAATGTAGAGCTACATACCATGCTGCCTTACATTTAACAACTATAATTAAAGTGCACTAAAATAATTATGTATGCTAACAACTTTTAGGAAGATGTCAACAATTACAATTAATCTGCATTAAAAACATGTATGGCACCAAACGTAAGTATTTCACTCAACAGCATTTGTTGAATGCCTACTAGATACCCACAGCAGCAAGTTCTTCTTGGGTAGAAAATTAGAAAACAAACTTATCTCTTCCAGGGATAACTTTACGGTCTACACAATGCAATAAAATGAGCATTTCTATGGGAAAAAACCACCCAAGAAATTAAACCAAAAATGTGGCAGTAAAGGTGAGAGTGGTAAAGGGCAGATGTGGTGAAGGCAATGGGCGTAACTGATCTGCAGGTTTAAGGTGGACCCTGGTTCACAACGAAACCCACAACAACAATCCAGGACCAGCACAGAGCTAGTAAGTGCTCAACAAAACCTCCAACGAGAGGAAGTCCTGAACAATTAAACTTTGGGTACTGACACAGTGAAGCAACCATGTAAACTTTCATTCATAACAACAATTCATAAGGACATTAATAAAGGCAAAGTATATGTTTTTGAAAAATATTACACTTAACATCTGTAACGTACATGAAGTGGTGGCAATGATGAGTTAAAAATAAATGAACATTAAGAAATAATCTCCATTTTCATCAGAGTGAATCACCAGTAAGAAACTTTTCATACTATTATAGTCAGGCAATAAAATGTAGAACTGTAAAACCATCAGAACAGGATGGCTTAAAACTGGTCAAATACGAAACTAAATAGATCTCCCAAATTAAACTGTAGTTTATCAAAACTAAAACAGAAAACTGTTCACCAAGATAAAGGTGCTTTATTTATATGCTTCTAGCTTAATTCTCAAAACAATTCTAATCCACAGAAGTGGCACATTTTACAGACCTGGAAACTAAAGATTTTAGAATACATTGTGCCTGGAGCCACATAAACACCCAGTGACATGGAAAATGAGTTCTCACTGAGAAAGGGAATAAGGACCTGAGCCTCCTTTAGGAGACAAGCTGAGGGCCAGTGCTGTGGCATCACGCCTCCTCCGGCAACGCCAGCAGCAGCCCGGATGAGTGCACTGCTTTAAGTCCCACTGCTCTGCAGCCCAGACGGCTCCCTGCTGGTGTGCCTGGGAAAGCAACAGAACTTGGTCAAGTACTTGGATCCCTGCCATCCCCTGCCACGTGGGAGACCTGGATGGAGTTCAGGGCAACCGTTTGGGTAGTGAACCAGCAGATGGTAAATCATTCAATCAATCTCTCTCTCCTCCCCCCATTCCCCCCCTTCCCTCCTCTTTCCCTGCCTAATCCCCTCTTTCTCTGTCACTCTTTCAAATAAATAAAAATGAAATATAAAAAACAAAAGAAGCCAACCTGAACTCTTATTTGCAAACAAGATGGAGCAACAGGAAACGGATCCACCCTTTCACATGACATAACTTCTAAAAAATGGACAAAATGGAAAAGTCATTTAAGATATCAGATATCTGGTAATGAAAGATCTGTAAGAGATGGAAACAAATGAGGTAGCTGCAACAACTGCTCCTGCTGATTACACCCAGAGAGAGGGCTGCCAAGCCATACCACAGGGGGACGGAAATCACACAGCACCCTGGCAGATTCCGAGTTGAGCACATGGATTACTTGAACTGGACATGAAAAATTCAGGAAGAATCTGCAGAGCATCCAAAGAAGGAAACCTTTGCAATCAGAGAAGCTCGGGGATTTTCAGAGGGTTGGTTCTCTTTGAACATGCAGAAGGTAGTTATCAGGGCCATGTGTGACTGAGGGAAAGCACCCCGAACAGGCATCACGGGTGTTAACAGTACTCACAGTCCCTGTTCTCACCAGCCACACCAGCCACCTCGAAATCCAGGGGGCATGTGGCAGAGCACGCAGCAGGACCCGCCTCAGCTGTGGTGGATCATCAGTCCTAGAACGCTGCACAGATCCCATCTTACGCATCCAGAAAATATTTCAGGAGGACAAATGGCTTCCAAGTATCCTAGCTGCATCCCAGAGCAGACCTCAAGAATATTTACAGAAATACAAAAACACCCAGCACCAACAAGGTGAAATTTACCCTGTGTGGCACCCAATCAAAAAGTATCACAAGTACAAAAAAAAAAAAAAAAAAAAGTAAAATAAGGCCCAAAATGCGGAGGGAAAACCAACTGAAAGATTAAAACAGGGGCTGGCATTGTGGCATACCAGGTAAAGCCACATCTGTGATGCCAGCATCCCATGTGGGTACTGATGCATGTCCTGGCTGCTCCCCTTCCAGTCCAGTTCTCTGAAAATGGCCTGTGAAAAGCAGTGGCATGACGGCCCAACTGCTTGGGCCCCTGCCACCCACGTGGGAGACCAGGAAGAAGTTTCGGCCTGGCCCAGTGCTGCCTGTTGCAGCCATTTGGGGAGTGAACCAACTGATGGAAGATCTCTCTGTCTCTTCCTCTTTCTTTGTAACTCTAACTTGCAAATAAATAAATAATTAAATAATTAAAAGAGCTACCATAATTGTTGCTGATGTGTTCAAATATCTACAGATTTATTATGAAGGAAAAGCAGTTATTTCAAAAGGTAAAACATATAGATACCACTGATGCAGCCATTGCACTCCTAGGTATCTACCCAACAATAAAAGCACAGGGCCATATCAATGCTCTTCCACAAACACACCAGTCCCAAAAAGACAAATGACATACGCTTTCCCTGATCTGTGGTAACTTACATAGAGTACAAAGAAATGCAATGTATATGAACAAAACTGACATTTTGAGATGTAAGTATTGTTTGTAGCCCTTGTCTACATTCTTGAAGAACAGTGGATTTTCTACTTACTACTTATTGTATCCTGTATTTAGTGGAGGGTTAATTTTGTGATCATAAAGAAAACTGAAAGTATATCAATGTAAAAATTGGAAGAAAAGTAAGGGAAAAAGGAGGGAGAAAAGGAGGGTAGGCTGGGAAATATCACTATGCTCTTAAAAATGTGTATATGTAATACATGAAATTTGCTTTTATATAATTTTTTAAAATTTAAAATTAAATGGGGCCAGCACTGTGACATAGTGGGTTAAGCCAGTGCCAGCATCCCATATGGGTGCCAGTTCAAGTCCCAGCTGCTCCACTTTTGATCCAGCTCCCTGCTAATGGCCTGGGAAAACAACGGAAGATGGCCCAAGTCCTTGCACCTGGGCCCCGTACCCACGTGGGAGACCTGGAGAAGCTCCTGGCTCCTGGCCTCAGCCTGGCTCGGCCCCAGTCATTGTGGCCATTTTGGGAGTGGACCAGTGAATGGAAGCTTTCTCTCTCTGTCTCTTCCCCTCTCTCTCTCTCCGCCACCAACTCTGCCTTTCAAATAAATAAATCTTCACAAAATTTTAAATAAAAACAGAAACAACTCAAATGTCTATCCACAGATGAATGGGTAAAAAAACACTATAATCTATCCATAGAATAGAAACACTGCTCAGCAGTGACAAAGAATAAACTATCGATCCACGCAACAACAGAAGTGACTCTATGATGCATGGAAGAAGGCAGAGGCTCCCTCTAACTGAATGCTGCGAAATGTTAAAAACTGGCAGATTTTAAAACTTTTATAAAAACCACTTAAATTAAAAACAGAGTACATGCTGTATGATTTCATTTACATAAAACTGAACATGCAAATGAATCTGTAACGACAGCAAGTACAGCAGAGAAATGACTACAAGCAGGGCCGGCACTGTGGCGTGGCGGTCTAAGCACATCTGTGGTGCTGGCATCCCATATGGGCACTGGTCTGTGCCAGCTCAAGATCAGGTGACCCCACTAGTCTGGCATCTGGACAGGGCAGAATGTGTATGGAGGGAGGATCCCAGGGTGAGCCAGGAGGCAGAGTGAAACACAATGATTAGGAGCTGGCAATGGCGTAGTGGGCTAAGCCTCTGCCAGCGGTGCCAGCATCCCATGTGGGACCTGGTTCGAGTCCTGGCTGCTCCACTTCCAATCCAGCTCTCTGCTATGGCCTGGGAAAGCAGTAGAAGATGGCCCAAGTCCCTGGGCCCCTGAACCCATGTGGGAGACCCGGAAGCAGCTCCTGGCTTCTCCCTTCAGATCAGCACAGCCCCAGCCATTGCAGCCATTTGGGGAGTGAACCAGCTGATGGAAGATCTCTCTGTCTCTCCCTCTCTCTGTAAGTCTACCTCTCAAATAAATGAATGGGGGGGGGGGGGGAGACTGCCAGGACCAATAGGCCCCAGTCCCAGTGAGGCTCCTGGAGGTGCTGGAGCTTCAGCTTCTTGATGGTGCTGAGAGTCTCACAGGCTCAGCCACACCATTAGGATCATATTATGACTTTCACGGGCTCCAGGCAACTGCTTGCCTTCATGGGCCCCTTACTCCACAAAAAAATTTGAAATTTGTATTTAACAATTGAGTTGCTACAAAGATGAATATTAATATCACAAACTAACATTTTCTTCAACCTAAAGGTTCATTTTTTTTCTTATGATTTTTAAAGAAATTAAGCATTTTTGTGGGTTTATAAAATCAGTGTGGTTTCTTGGCAATCTGCCTATCAGCCTAAAGGCTAAGCCAGCACTGGGAAAAGCAGTGAAAGATGGCCCAAGAGTTTGGGCCCCTGCCACCCACATGGGAGACCTGGATGATGCTTCTGGCTTCTGGCTTTCACCTGGCCCAACTTCAGCCATTGAGGACACATGAGGAGTGAACCAGCAGATGGAAGATTTCTCTCTCTCTCTCTCTCTCTCTCTCTCTCCCTCTCCCTCTCCTTCTCTCTCCATCTTTGTCTCCCCACCCCCTCCTTAATTCTTTCAAATAAATAAAATATTAAAAAAAGAAAATGTTTAGTCAATATATGGTTTCTTTTATTTTCTAAAGCTTTTATTTAATGAATGCAAATTTCATAGGTAAAACTTTAGGAATATAGTAGTGAGTGGTTTATTTTAAAGCAGTTTATTTTAAAGTAAAAAATAAAGTAGAAAATTTGTTTTTCTTTTTGAAGTATAAATAGGAAACAGAATAAGGGGATTGTTTAACTACATTTTCTTCTCAGAAATTTTACACCCACCGAGTTCCACATGTTTTTGGATGTAGTCATGTGGTATGTTATAAAGGCCTTTGAAATGTCCCATTTGTCCTACAAACAGATTAGGTAACTTGGTTAAAATAGAGTAATGAAGATCTTAAGTATGGGGTCATGACCAATACATGAGAAATAAACGATAAAGTACTTTGCAGATTAAGAGGAGAAATGTTGCATTAAATAAAGGCAAAAAATAGTCTTTTAGTATTAATTAGGACATATTCATATCCAATTACACTCTGTTTTCCTAAACAATACTACATTAACATGGGAATGGTGCTAATTATATATATCATCTCATTAAATCCTCACAAACCTGATAATGGAGAAAACTAATATTATTACTATTTTAGGGACAAGGAAACTGGGGCATTACAGGTTAAGAAACTGACTTCAGATCTCATGGACAGTTACAGAACTAACGTGCAAATCCAACTCTGACTCCACAGGCTACTCCAAACCACTCCACTCCACTGACTTTGTAAGCCAGTTTTACATATTTGTGTTATTACCAATCATCAGACGCTCTAGGATTGTGTATAATCTTTGCATAAGTAAAATATGTTGAGTTGCCCCACCAAATGATATTTAATAAACAATTACATGTAACACTCCCAAATTATTTTAAAATATTTTGAATAAAAGGACTGACAATGTCCTAAATCCTATCTGTTTAAGGGTAAAATTTAACAAATAGTTCATGTGAATAAGTTCTTTTTTACCAATAATTCACAGCTAATAAACAGGAAAAAAAAAAAGAGCAAACTGGAAAAGTCTTTAGTTTGCACTCCCTACTGAAACAGGCCTCGGCAATGTGATAGACAGCTGCTGAGTCACTAAGAGCAAAGTGAATGGAGACGCTGCTATGGGATGGATTCCCTCAGCACACTGACCTCGCCTGATGCAAAACAACATGCCTAGACTACCCAAGAAATATTTCTGATCCCATAAAGAGAGCTCAAAACTAATCAAGCCACTAGCTTTGCTGATCTACAAAAAATGCAAGGGATACACAGCTTTACAGCAAGCAATCTCAGGATGTAGTCATCTGAATACAAAATGTGGTGCACTCTAAGAGTCACAACATCCAGGTCCTTCAACAAATAAAACATAACCAAAAAATGGGGGGCAGGGACTTTTATTGACTTAAAAAGATTATGACGCAGGGCCAGCATTGTGGCGCAATGGGTTAAAGCCCTGGTCTGCAGCCTCCATATGTATCCCATATGGGCAGTACGAGTCCTGGCTGCTCCATTTCCAATCCAGCTCCCAGTTAATGTGCTTGGGAACGCAGTGGAGGATGGCCCAAGTCTTTCAGTCCCCGAACCCATGTGGGAGATGTGGAAGACTCTCCAGGCTCCTGGCTTTGGATCAGCCCAGCTGGCTGTTCCGGCCATTTGGGGAGTGAACCAGCAGATGGAAGACCTCTCTCTCTCTCTGCCTCTCTGTAACTCTTTCAAATAAATAAATAAATCTTAAAAATAAAAAAGATTAGGACACCTATCAATCAAATGGAACATACACATCTTATCTGAACCTGATTTGAACAATTCAAATGAAAATAACATATTTCTTATTCAAAAAGTCTGCATATTAAGCAATTATTAATATTGTTGGGCACAGAAATGATATCATAATACTGAAACAGTCTGCATCTGATAGTGTTCATAACAAGGAATTCAAAGATCACACATAATGGTTAATCCTCGCTTTAAAATACTCCAGGAGTAAACAAGGCCAGAGGGAGAAGATGAAATTAAAACAGATTATTAACTATTGTTGAAATTAGGTGACAAGCACATGAGTTCATTATACTATTCTCTGTACTTTTATGTAGGCTTATAAATTTCATAAACGGAATAAGCCACAATGTTTCTTGTATAAATTCTGATTCAAACAAACTGCAAAGATGCAGAGGTTTGAAACATCTGGAGAAAACTGAAGCCTAGATTTTAGATTGCATTAAGAAATTAATAATTTTGTTGGATATATTTGTACGGTTATTTTTTAAGTCCTTATTTGGAAGACTTATATATTGTAGTATTTAGGAGAGAAATGATAGTATTCAAAGAAAGTAACGGGGATTTGTTTACAGAAACACACACACACACACCACCTGCAATCTGCTTAGAAGGGTACCCCAGAAAAAACAATCCGAAACATATGGGAAATAAATGAAACAAAAGTGGCAGAAAATTAATAACTGTTAAACACATAAGCAATAAGTAACTTCTTAAATTAGTTTAATAGAATAGCATAGAAACTATATTTCATGGATGTTTGAAAATCCCACAAAAAAACTTCAAATACCTCTAATACAGCTTAAGAAAATACTAAACATAAACAGATAACTAGAAACCACTTTATTTTCTGCAGTTCAAAGTCCTATGAATGGATGAGAATTACACACAGTCACACATATAAAAGAAAGAATGACATGACTAATAAAATATAAACGTGCAAATGTAAGGCATGTCAGGGTAGTTGTGAGAACAAAAGAAATAGTCATTAAAAGACTGCGAAACTGAGTGGGAAATATAGTAGGCACTCAATAAATGTTTTTGAGTGAATGATATTCTATAAATTATTTTTCCTTCTTATGCTATTTAGCAATGTTCAAAATCTAAATTTCTATGAAACCTATAGATCAGTCAATCTAAAACTTTCTAAAGTTGATGTAATCTGAAGATAAAAATCTTTATCATGATAAAAATCATAATTTAAGAACTAGGAAAAGACCCTAGATACAATTTAATTCAACCTGCTCATTGTACATATGAAGATACTGAGGTCCAGAATTAACAATGGCTATTTACTCACTTCATAAGACTGGAATTCTTCTTACTAAATGGTCCAATGATTTTAAACATCAATTCCACAACTCCATTTTTCCCTAAGGATACCGAATTCACAGCTGGAAGGGAGAGAAAAGATGCAAAGTGGTTAAAAAAAAGAAAACTTCAGTAATTAAAAATGTGTACACCTGGTAATGCATAGCCAAAAATATACACAAATTGTTACGTAAGTGTGAACTCAAGTCTCTCTTAAAGCCCACCTTAGCTATGGTGGACCTGAAGGGACGGGGTTTGTTTCTCTCTTTCAAATGGAAGTTGCAGGCCAATCCCAAAATAAGTCACAACCAAAAAAAATTTTTAAGTGCTTCAGTTGTCCCATTGTTCCACCTAAACTTAATGAACTTCACTGAATGCCAGTCACAAGGATTGGTCTGCCCGAGAGAACACAGAACAGAAAGACTGACAACACACATAATCACTAGCTTAGTTTCCAGAAGAGTAAAAGAGCTAGGCTACTTGGGTTACACCAGAGAAATCCTGAATCCAGGAGGAGCCAGGCGGTTCCAGAGAACATGATGCCTGGGCTCAGTCTTCTAACATCAGCAGGAGTGACCCAGGACGGCAGCGGGAGCTCCTGGGTGGCTGGGTTCACCAAGGGTCTCTGCAGACAGGGGCAGCACAGACTACTGCACAGAGACAAGGGACAGCATGGGAGTAAGCCATCACATGCTGTCTCAGAACGCACGAGAAGACAAAGCAGGAAACGGAGGTAGGAAATAAATTACCAACGGCCCCAGAAATTAATTGTCAGCTCCAGGGAAACACCCAAAATGTCCCAGAAACAGATCAGAACTTGCAGTGCTCTGGGGAAGAGGATTTGAGGGACACTAAGGCTGTGTGGTCTTGGTGGGAGGTAAAGAAGACCTTCATTAAAGCAGTGGTAGTAAGGAAAAATGGGGAGCAATTTTAATACCCAATTATCGGGGCCAGCGCTGTGGCATAGTGGATAAAGCTGCCGCCTGCAGTGCCGACATCCCATATGGGCACCGGTTCCAGTCCCGGCTGCTCCACTTCCAATCCAGCTCTCTGCTGTGGCCTGGGAAAGTGTTAATTCAGTAAAACACCACTAAAAATGTAGCTCTTTTTTTTTTTTTTAAGATTTTATTTATTTATTTGAGAGTTAGAGTTACAGACAGTGAGAAGGAGAGATAGAGAGATAGTCTTCCTTCCGTTGGTTCACTCCCCAATGGCTGCAACAGCCGGAGCTGCGCTGATCCGAAGCCAGGAGCTTCCTCCTGGTCTCCCATGTGGGTGCAGGGCCCCAAGCACTTGGGTTACCCTCTACTGCTTTTCCAGGCCACAGCAGAGAGCTAGACTGGGAGAGGGGCAGCCAGGACTAGAACGGGCGCCCATATGAGATGCTGGTGCCCCAGGCAGAGGATTAACCTACTGTGCCATGGCACTGGCCCCAAAAATGTAGCTTTTAAATGTTTTGGAAGATGTTCCTGGGGCAGCGCTGTGGCACAGTGGGCTAAGCTTCCTCCTATGGCACAGGTATCCCATGTGGGCGCCAGTTCATATACCGGCTGCTCCTCTTCCAATCCAGCTCTCTGCTAATGGCCTGGGAAAGCAGTGAAAGATGGCCCAAGTGCTTGGGTCCCCGCTCAAGTATGGGAGACCCAGAAGAAGCTCCTGGCTCCTGGCTTTAGATCAGCAAAGCTCTGGCCATTGCGGCCATTTGGGGAGGATGAAAGACCTCTCTCTATAACGCTACCTCTCAAGAAAATAAAAGTTGAAGGAACAGTAGAATAATACATAGATACAAAAGGAAATAAGAACATTTTTTTTTAAGATTTACTTATGTCTATGCTGTGTTCCTTTTTTGTAATTTTTTTTAAATCCAATTTTTTTTAAATCAACTGTTTTCCTGTTTTTCTAATATATGTTTCCATTTTTTCCATTCCTGTGTTATGAGTGTTTTTCTGTTCTTAACTATTTTGGTTAGGTATCTATTCATTTTCTAACAATAAAACTATTTATTATGTAAGCATCCAAAGGTATTTTCCTCTAAGCACATCATTAGCCATAGTGTTAAAGCCTAGATAGACACACAGGCAAAGCATTTTCTGTTACTTTGCAATGTTCCTCACTCCATAGCAGGGGAGTGGGAAGGAAGCCCCTACCTCAATGCGGTGAGACCTAGGGCTGCTGAGTAGGAGAGTCTGGGAGACCCACAGGGGCTGTCTCTGCCTTCCCTCTCCAGCTTCTCTCGAAGCTCTCGCACCATCTTTCTGCACTCTGCTGCTTCCCTACTCTTCCACACCTACTCAGCACCCTTACCCCAGTTCTTTACAAACTGGGCAGTTACTGAGAATTCTCAAGATTGCGTCAACGCACGTCCTCACCCCACGTCTCTTTTGTTGTAGTTGGAGTTAGGAGTTACAATAAGCCATATCTAATCTTCCCTTTCCTTGTCCACAAGTTTCAGAAGTTTACAGAGTTAAGGTACTCTAAGGTTTTCCTTTTGTGTAACTTCACAACACTGAATTAACCAAAGGCCCCTCAAATACTCACAGTTGGCAGAATACACTCGTAAAAGCTGAAGACAAGGTAAAACTAAGCGATGATTCTGCAAATTCTGTTTGACCAAATTCAGGGTGATATTCAGAGCCCCATTAATTCTAGCTTTCACTCCAAATTTTTTATCTGTTTCAAAGAAGAGAAATGCAATTTATTTACATGTAAATTGTGAATGAAATGAAGGTATCACAAAGCAATAATACCTTAAATTCATATTGTGAATTCATACTGTCAAATAAAAACCTGACTGGAAGGAACTAAAATTACAATCATGTGACTGTGAAAACACCCCTTGCATCGGAAGCAACATACCAAAGGGCGGTGGGGAAGGGGCTCAGGTGAGAGGACACAGCTAGAATAGCCCGACAGTTAGACTGTCATAAAAGGAAGAATTTACCTGACCCACTGCACATGTCAAGTCTGCCTGGTTCAACACATTTCCTAGGAAACCCATATATAGCTGAGCAGAATAAGGAACAGGCTAAATGTTCATTACCAGTATTCTTCTCAGCCTTACAGAAAATTATAAATTGACTTTTTAAAAATGAACAGCCTATGTAGAAAATAATCTGGCAAATATCATTCAATAAATCTGTACAATAACGTAACTCAACATAAAAAAGGAAGAGTTGCTCTTGGTTTTTATGCCTACCAAGAAACTAAAAGAGTAAAAATAAATTTAAGTAACAAGAACATAAGAATGTTAAGATTTAAACAAAAAAGTATGTTGGACCAGCAAATAGAGAAACTTCACAAACAAAATTCTAAGTCAAGGGCAGGCGTCTGGCACAGTGGATAGGATGCCATTTGGGGTGCCTACATCCTGTATCGGAGTCTGTGGTTCCAGTCACAGCCTCTCTGCTTCCAATCCAGCTTCCTGCTAATGTGTACCCTGGAAGGCAGATAAGATGGCTCAAGTTCTTGGGTCCCTGCCACCCATGTGGGAAACCCAGATGGAGTTCTAGGTTCCTGGCTTCGGCTTGGCCCAGCCCTGGCTGCTACAGGCATTGGGGGAGTGAACTAACAAATGGAAAATCAATCTCTTCCTCTCTGTCTCTCTCTCTCTCTTTCAAATAAGATGAAAACAAATAATCATGAAAAAAAGAATTCTAAGTCAGAGAACTAAATAATACCATGGGAAAGTAATTCTGACCTCTCAAGAAAAAAAACAGGATAAAAAATCACTATCACTGAAGAAATTACCGTTCGATGCTTTCAATGACATGAAAACAGAAAACTAGGTCAAATAGTAAAGGAATAGCACACATTTTTTCAAATACATAGAAAAAGTACAGATTCCTACAACTTGAATGTTAAATACAAATATAAATTAAATACATAAATGGCTTAACTTCATGAAAAGTACAAGATAACTTGGTTCTAATTAGAGAAGGAAACAAAGTAATAGTCAATAATAAATAAGATTTTCTTACTTTTTGATTGTTTGCAAAAATCTCTAAAGGGGGTCCTTAAATCTCACATACAAGAGTTAAAGAAAAATAAAATACAACTTACATATTTCTTTTTTATTACTTATTGTGAAAATCAGAGTTATAGAGAGGGAGGGAGAGACAGAGACAGAGAGATCTTCCATCTACTGGTTCACTCCCCAGACGGCTGCAACAGCCAGGGTTGGGCCAGGCCAAAGCCAGGAGCTTCTTCCAGGTCTCCCAAACACCTGGGCCATCTTCAGCTGTTTTCCCAGGTGCATTAGCAGGGAAATGGATTGGAAGTGGAGCAGCTGGAACATGAACCGGCACTCATTTAGATGCCAGCATCACAAATGGTAGCTTTACCTGAGCATATGCTTACTTCTTAAGGCCCCTAATATACCAGGAAAATTAAAATCCAATCACTATTATTTATCTGGTAAAAAACTAGCTAAATAATATAAAGATATGCATTAAACCTATATTTATTAAGCATTCACACTAAATATTAATGTACATTAAATGTAAATACATAAACTATGTATATACTACATACATACACACTTTTCTGAAAAGGTAGTTAAGCTAAATATTCTAAATTTTTTTTTTTTTTAATTTTTTGACAGGCAGAGTGGACAGTGAGAGAGAGAGACAGAGAGAAAGGTCTTCCTTTGCCGTTGGTTCACCCTCCAATGGCCGCCGCAGCTGGCGCGCTGTGGCCGACGCACCGCGCTGATCCGATGGCAGGAGCCAGGTACTTATCCTGGTCTCCCATGGGGTGCAGGGCCCAAGCACTTGGGCCATCCTCCACTGCACTCCCTGGCCACAGCAGAGAGCTGGCCTGGAAGAGGGGCAACCAGGACAGAATCTGGCGCCCGACCGGGACTAGAACCCGGTGTGCCAGCGCCGCAAGGCGGAGGATTAGCCTAGTGAGCCACGGCGCCGGCCTAAATACTCTAAAATTTAAAACTCATATGCCTTTGCCACAGGCAAAACTCTTAAAACAATTCAAAGAGGTTAAGAAATCATTTAATCTTTGTGCTTACACAAAGCTGCAAAATGAACTCAGATTCCATTCAAAAGATCCTTCCTCCATTAACCTGACGTAAATCAGCTTGCTCCTTTGGTCCATGGGTATATCCCACTTTTCTTAGTCTATTTTTAAAATATTTTTGCATGTCTTACTGCGGTAATAATCAGTCTCAGAACTGCATGTATTTTGCTCTTCTTTGCTAGATTGCAAGTTTCCTAGGTATTGAGACTACGCAGCACAAATGTGACTTAATGAAAAGCAATGACCCACTCCGTCTCCATGTTCCCCAGCATTCCTATCCACCGGTAGGCGTTCGGCAAAGCAGTTAAGACTCATCTTGGGATGCACACATCCCAAACTGGAGCACCTGGTTCCAAGTCCCAGCTCTGCTTCTGACTCAGACCTCCTGCCGATTCTCCCTGGGAGGCTGCAGGTGATGGCTCCAGTAATTGGGTTCCTGCCACCCACCCAGACTGAGTTGCTCCCTCCTGGCTTCAGCCTCACCCAGACTGGCTGTTGCAGGCATTTAGGGAGTGAACCAGAAAATGGACGAGATGTCTGCTGTCTATTTCTACCTACCTACTTCTCCTTCCCACTCCAAATAAATAAATAAAAATTTTTTCAGTTGACTAATCCTCCACATGTGGCACCAGCACCCCGGGTTCTAGTCCCGGTTGCTCCTCTTCCAGTCCAGCTCTCTGCTGTGGCTCGGGAAGGCAGTGGAGGATGGCTCAAGTGCTTGGGTCCCTATACCCGCAAGGGAGACTGGGCGGAAGCACCCAGCTCTTGGCTTCAGATCGGCGCAGCGCTGGCCGTGGCAGCCATTAGGGGAGTGAACCAACGGAAGGAAGACCTTTCTTTGTCTCTCTCTCACTGTCTATAACTCTCTGTCTCTCACTGTTTAACTCTGCCTGTCAAAAAAAATTTTTTTTTAAATTTTAAAAAATTTTCAAAAACAAGAACTTTCCCATGCATACTGTTTCCTTCTAGCCTCAACCATAGCCCTATCACAGATACCCTTTACACCTACATTCATGTGTATACACACACATACACACACACACAATTTATATACACTTGTGATTCTAACATTTTTCTGCCTTTCTCTACTACATGCAGAACAATTTCATGAATTTGGGGTCCTCCATCTTTTTAAGAATTATTTATTTGAAAGGCAGAACTACAGAAAAAGAGGGGGAGACACACAGAGAGATCTTCCATCTGCTGGTTCACTTCCCAGATGGCCTCAAAGGCCAGGTCTGGGCCAGGCCAAAGCCAGGAGCTTCGTCTCAGGTCTCCCATGTAGGTGGCAGGGGCCCAAGAACTTAGGCCATCTTCTGCTGCTGTCCTAGGTGCATTGGCAAGGAACTGGATAAGAAGCAGAGCAGCTGGAACACAAACCAACCCCATATAGGACACCAGCATCACAGGTGGTCCCAGGGTCATCCACCCCTGAAAGTCACTAGGTAACTGTAAAAAGCATTCCATTGCTAAGGCCAAAAAAAAAAAAAAAAAAAAAGTAGCATTTTAGATTTTTTTAAAGTGAGCAGAAAGAATGAATTTCACAAAGATGGTCTGGATTCAATATGCATGCAAGGGAAACCTTTACCTTTTGGTCCAATCTTTGCAAGAATTGAATGAATCTGTACCATTAACTCCTCATGTGGGGGAGATTCTTTGCTGGCATTCACAAGTAACTGTAACAATATTTGTGAACCACCTTTGCCAACTAAGAAACTCGCTCTTCGACCTCCGCCTAAAAGTTTAAAAAAAATGCTTTTCAACAACAAACCTTCCTATATTAGGTATCACAATTTGTTAACATTCAATAAATGTTTAAAGTGCTGATTTCTAAAGCCAAATAAATACTACCAAAATCACTTTTATTTCATATATTTAGGATACAGCACACAAAGAATAAGCATGTATGATACCAAAATTATCGGTTAAGTTCAAGGCTATTAAACATAATTTTGTTTGGGGTAGTTTGAGGAATACTTGAAGATACCAAAAACAAGCAGTAACAAAACTATGATATTTCAGTGTCTAAATTCCAGTATTCAGAAAAGCCCCTCTATGAGTATCAGAAAACTCCAAATAAAGTACACGATACATTGCTGCTCACTGCTTATAAACAAATCTTACCAAAGAAAATAAAAACTCACCAGCTGACACCAGCTCAACAAGAATGTTTAAGATATTAAGTGTTGTTTGCAGATCTTTCGTGTTCTGAAATAAATAATTGAGTTGCTTTATTAAAACACCATAAATTTGTGATTCCCAAACATTTTTTTTACCTGCTGGGAACTATCTATATTTTACACATGACTCTTCCAATTTCTCTAAGAACAAATGCATTCAGGTTTCTACTATTCTCATATCACTTCCATCATTTCTGGCTGCCTTTAAGAATTTTCACAAGTCATCTGAGTTATCATTGTCTTAGTATCAGCGCTACTGTAGGAGGAATTAACTGAATTCTTCATCTTTGTACCAGATAGACAATAAAACCCAAGACTTGCATCCTGCATGGAATCTGGGTTCTAATTCAGCTTCCAGCTGAGGCACACCCAGAGATGCAGCTGCCACCCTTGCTGGAGACCCAAATGGTGTTCCAGGCCCCTGGCTTCAACCTGTCCCAGCTTCAGGGGAACAGGCAAGCAAAGGAAGATCTCTATGTCTCTGTCTCTTATCTCTTATCTATCTGTCGCTCTCCCTTTCAAACAAATAAAAATAAATAACATAAGAGGCACTAAGATGTATGCATGGTGACTGTTCAGTCATCCAGCTCCATATCTGGAAGTAATCATGTTAGTTTCTTGTGTATTCTACCAAAAATAAACACACAAAAAAGAAACCCATCTATACAAACATGTAGACTGATTCACTTCTTCAAATGGAGCTACCCAGCAGATACTACTCTGCACTTTGATTTTTTACAGGGCAATCAATCAATAGCTTCTTCCCTCATTTTAAGGGCTACCGGATAAATTCCATTCTACAAGAGGTTCTCAAAAAGTTCATAGAAAATATTAATTTTATTGTTCCATGAATTTTTTTGAGTCCGCTCGTGTGACTATACCATCGTTCATGTAACTCAGTCACTTACCCACGGATGTTTAAGTTGTTATTAAAAAACTGCAAAAAGTTACTACATATGTTTACATGTGATGAAGCACATCTGTTTGTGAAATAAATTTCTAGGTCAAAGAATATGGGGACTTATGTTGACAGACAATATCAAACTGCTCTCCACGGGATAATTCACACATCATCCGCAATGGAAAAGAGCCCAATTCTCAAAGCCTGGATGGACAACCAACCTACAAAGTGAAAATGTTCAAACACTGCACTTCGGTTACATTTCTCTTACTGGATATGATGTTCAATCTCAAGTGACATTGGTCTTTCCATATCTGGGAACTGTCCATTCATAACTTTTACATGGTCTTTATTTTCCTCATTGACTTTTAGAAGCTCTTTATGTTAAAGAAAATCTATGAGTTTCCAATTATTGATAGTGGTTTTATCCAAGCATTTTTGTGGTTAAAAATGTATCAGTCTTTTCTCTTCTGGCTCCTGTTTGTTTCCCACATAAAAAAAGCCTTCTTTTTGTAAGATTATTTTTTTAAATCCCAATGCTTCATCTAGTATTGGGATTTTACTTTTCATACTTCAATCTCTGTTTTATATAGAACTCATTTTGATGTAGGATGCATGAGATAATTGACACTTTGAGATGGGATGACTTTCAACAGCCCTTAGTCTCTGCTGAACTCTTTATTTAGTGTAGGGTTAGTCTTACATCTATAAAGTTAGATAGAAAATAGATCTTAGTGGAAAATAAGAATGGGAATGGGAATGGGAGGAGGAAGAAGGGTGATTGGGTGGGAGGGAGAGTGGGGTGAGAAGAATGACTATGTTCTTAAATTTGTATTAATGAAATGCATGAACTTTATATACCTTAAAAGGTGTCTGGGAGAAAAAAAATGTTACGCCTTCCCAGATGGCTACCAACCTGTCCCCTGTCTACTTATTAAGTAGGCCCTCTGCTCCACACTAATCTGAAATGCTTTTAATTACGTAGTATTAAATTCCCTTAAATATCTTAATTCATTTTTTGATTTTTCTATTACATGGATGCCTATCTACTACCTATACACATAATTTCTAAACCATTTTAATTAATAAAGCTTTATAATGTCCTTTGATGTTTGGTAATAGTTCTAATTTCTCTTTTTCAGAGATGTTCTATTTTTGCTTTATTTTTCTCCTCACTTTAACTTTAGAAACAAAACTCTTAGTATTTCTTTTTTTTTTTTTTAAGATATATTTATTTATTTGAAAGGCAGAGTTACAGAGACACAGAGAGAGGAAGATCTTGCATTTGCTGCTTTACTCCCCAGATGGCCACAACAGCCAGGGCTGGGCCAGGTTGAAGCCAGGAGTCAGGAACAACTTCTGGGTCCTCCATATGGGTGCAGGGGCCCAAGCACTTGGGCCATCTCCCACTGCTTTCCTAGGCACATTATTTGGATAGGAAGTAGAGCAGCCAGGATTCAAACTGGCACCCATATGGGATGCCAGCGCTGCAGGTGGCAGCTTAACATATTCTACCATGACACCAGAACCAACTCTTAGTGTTTCTATTGAGATTGCCCTAAATTGCCAGATCAATTTAGAGAGAAATGCCACTTTTACAATGTTAAGACTTCCTACCGGCCGGCGCTGCAGCTCACTAGGTTAATCCTCTGCCTGCAGCACCAGCACCCTGGGTTCTAGCCCCAGTCGGGGCGCCGGTTCTGTTCTGGTTGCTCCTCTTCCAGTCCAGCTCTCTGCTGTGGCCTGGGAAGGCAGTGGAGGATGGCCCAAGTGCTTGGGCCCTACACCTGCATGGGAGACCAGGAGGAAAGCACCTGGATCCTGGCTTCGGATTGGCGCAGTGCACCAGCCGTAGCGGCCATTTGTGGGGGAAGGAAGACCTTTCTCTCTTTCTCTCTCTGCCTGTCAAAAAAAAAAAAAAAAAAAAAAAAAAGACATCCTACCAAAGAACATGAATTCGGGGCCAACACTGTGATACAGCTGGTAAAGCCACTGCCTGTGATGCCGGGATCCCATACAGGTGCCAGTTCGTATCCCAGCTGCTCCACTTCCCATCCAGTTCCTTGCTAATGGCCTGGGAAAGGCAGCAGAGGATGGCCCAAGTGTTCAGGCCCCTGCCACCCATATGGGAGACCTAGATGAAGCTCTTGGTCATTGTGGCCATCTGGTCTCTCTCTCTCTCTCTCCATCCCTCTGTTAACTCTTCCAAATAAATAAATAAATCTTTATTTTCCTTTCATTCTTTGTATTGAATAAAACACAGAATTCTGATTCTGAATACTGAATATACCCTGCTGGTCTACCCAAAACTTCTACACTAACACTGAATATCAATTATCATCAATACAATGTAGTTACTCAACTAACATATATATACTAAAGCAAATCATGAATGTATATCAACTAATACAATAAAAAAGAATTTCCAATATGTATTGCTTATTTGAAGTTAAAGATTTGTTTCCAGATAATGTGTTATTTTCTATTATTATATCTAATTAGAATGGCATTAAGATTAAAATTTATGGTTTAATTATAATCACAAGGAAATAACCTAGAAATCCACCTAATCACCATTTCAAATAATATAAGACACAAAATAAGCTTTCATTCATTGACTTTATCTCTAAGAAAAAAATGTTATACTTCATACACACACACACACACACACACACAATATACGAGGACTGTTTCCTTCAGCACTGCTTCATATTAACAATTATATAATCAAAGCCTGCTAGTAACTTACCTCAGCATTGCTTCATATTAACAATTATATAATCAACGCCTGCTAGTAACTTACCTCAGCATTGCTTCATATTAACAATTATATAATCAACGCCTGCTAGTAACTTACCTCAGCATTGCTTCATATTAACAATTATATAATCAACGCCTGCTAGTAACTTACCTCAGCATTGCTTCATATTAACAATTATATAATCAACGCCTGCTAGTAACTTACCTCAGCATTGCTTCATATTAACAATTATATAATCAACGCCTGCTAGTAACTTACCTCAGCATTGCTTCATATTAACAATTATATAATCAAAGCCTGCTAGTAACTTACCTCAGCATTGCTTCATATTAACAATTATATAATCAAAGCCTGCTAGTAACTTACCTCTAATGTTGTCAGCAGAACTTCCATTCCTGTAGAGCCTTTGGCTGTCATTTCTCTCCTTGTTTTTTCTGAAAAATAGAAAACAATTTTTCTTAAAACACCAACTGAAAATGTATACACATTTTGGGGCTGGCACTATAGCATAACAGGTAAGGCTGCCACCTAACAGTGCCAGCATCCCATATGGCCACAGGTTTGAGTCCTGCTGCTCCACTTCCAGCCCAGCTCTCTGCTGTGGCCTGGGAAAGCAGTAGAAGACGGCCCAGGTCCTTGGGTCCCTGCACCCACATGGGAGACCTGGAGGAGGCTCCTGGCTCCTGGCTTCAGATCGGCGCAGCTCCAGCCATTGCAGCCATCTGGGAAGTGAACCAGAGGATGGAGGACATCTCTCTCTCTCTGCCTTTCAAATAAATAAATCTTTAAAAAAATAAAAGTATCTACATTTTGAAGAAGTACACACATCACTAACAGAGAACCAACAAGTCTCTACTGGCCCAGTAAATATTCCAAACTGGCTCCAGGATGCTCCTACTTCCACTCTGTGTAGACCTCTAGATTCCAATTCCCAAGACCTTCGGTGCATTTCACCACAGCTCCCATCACGGACCAGGTGAGTGCCTGTTAGTCCACCTAGAACCTTCGAGTCAGTCATACAGGGCAGGTGCCAGAACTGGGATTAAGAGTCAATGGTTAAGCCTTTTTCTTCATCTTTATGAGTGTATATAGAAAACAGTTATCACAACTGTTAACAACAGTGTTAACTGCTTTCAAGTGTTTTGATTGTATTAACGCCATTTAAAAATTCTGGAGTCATTGAAAAATAAACATCAGTAAGGAAGAGTTACTCCTGTAGGAATCTGAAGATCCGATCACCTAATGATTCACTTCCTCTCACTAGGATGGGGGAAAAAACCTGCTTCTACTATTTAAAGGTTCCTAGAGCTTCTTCTTAATTATTCTATTTGATTAACAAAGGAAAATAGATCATAGGCCAACATTCCATTCACTTTACATTATTTCATATAATTTTTTTACTTTAATGCTCTGGAGAAAACAGTACTTTTTTCAAGGATCAAAAATCCAAGTTAAGAAAGAAGAAACCCTGGTAAAGTCATTAATCAAACAAGGGAAACAGACCAGGTGACCTAGATATATCTGAACTCAAAGCTTATGGTCTTCTACAAATTCAATGCACTTTTTTTTAAAGACTTATTTTAAGTACTTGAAAAAATTACAGAAAGAGGTAGAAACAGAGAGAGAGAGAGAGGTCTTCCATTCACTGGTTCACTTCCCAAATGGCCACAACAGTTGGAGCTGAGCCGATCCAGAGTCAGGAACTACTTCGTGTCTCCCAAGGGAGGGCAGGGGCCCAAGCACTTGGGCCATCCTCCTCTGCTTTCCCAGGCACATTAGCAGGGAGCTGGATCAGAAGTGGGGCAGCCGGGGCTCAAACTGACGCCCGTATGGGATGCCGGCACTGCAGGCCAAGACTTTAAGTAGTTGTGCCACATCGCTGGCTGGTCAGTGCACTCCTACCAAGAGTAACAGAAGATCATTCTTTTAGCGGGATGATTGCACAACAGACTTGGTATTGCTCCCCAAATGAATACCAATGCAAAAACTTTTTTTCTAAGATTTATTTATTTGAAAGGCAGAATGATGCTCCTTTTGCACTTGAAAATTAAATTAGTCTAAATCAGCAGTTATTAAAGAATAAATGGACTCTCAAGAGGAATAGCAAATGTGGCTTCATAAAGTGAGAAGAAAAGCCAATTTGAAGTAACTGGGTGGTGCCCAGCTTACTCACTGAATGAGGCCGGGGGAGGCACTGTCAGGCATTCTCGTTTTTACAAGAACTGCTAAGTTAACAGCTCTGTCTTGGTGTTTGTACTATGTCACGCGTGTAATACCTTTTAAATTTATTGTTTTGCTTATTAAATATTTTTCATTTTGTCAAAAAAAATAAATGGACTACAGAGAGGTTATAGTAGTATAATGTTATTTGTGAAACTATCTATAATTACCTACAAAAGAAATACACTAAAGATTAGATGTCACATTCATCCATAAGTCAACAACCACAGGGCCAGCATTGTAGTGTAGTGGGTAGATCACCACCTGAGATGCCAGCATCCAATACGGGTGGCAGTTCATGTCCTGGCTGCTCCAATTCCGATCCAACTCCCTGCTAATTACCTGGGGAAAGCATCAGAAGATAGCCCAGGTGTTGGGTCCCTGACACCCACACGGGAAACCTGGAAGAAGCTCTTGGCTTCTGGCTTCTGCCTGGCTCATCCGTGGCCATTGCAGCCATCTGGGGAAGTGAACCAGTAGATGGAAGATTCAAGTTCTCTAACTCTTTCAAATTAACAACAACAACAACAAAAAAAAGTGATAGCGTAAAAGAAAACAAAACCTCATGTTATTATGTGCCATCTCAGTTCCAGCTAATCAACTGTGTTAAACTCACAGAAACATACTTCTTTTAAAATACAAACTTCCAGAAGTGATATAAAGATCCAAAATACTGTACATCTTTGTTCCCTGCTGCTATAATGCTAATCCTAAAACAATGACAAATTTCCTTACCTACAAAAAACCGAAAAGCTGATTAATGTTGGTAAATCTAAACATCTCCTTTTGAAAAGTATCATTCCTCTGCCATCCCAACCTATCCTTCACCCTTTCCCCGGGCCACCGGCCTCCACCAAAGCATATTAAATTGTTTCAAATAACCAATGTACCCTCAATGTCCTATTTTAAAGATCACTGATTTAATAAAAAAGTCAAATCATTTTCAATATTAATATCACAAAATATTCAAAAGACAGAGGCCCCTACTACTAAGAAATTCACACATTTCATCTTCACGGGAGAAAAACTCTCTTCCTCTGAAGATAAAACAGCATAGCCTCTAACTCCCCTTGTTACCAACAGGCACCATCATCTGTTACTGCCTCCACTAAATGAAAAGCAGGTGCTCCACCAACCATTTTCTACTCTACATTCATTTGCCAGTGTGGATAATCCAATCAAGTCCCTACTTACAAGTTTCCTGACCTCATAAAAACACAATCCTTGTTACAGTGTGAACAGCATTTGGCTTCCCAAATTCATGTAGGTGTTTAAACCCCAAAGTCCTAGGTTAACAGCTGGAGGATGAATGTCAGTGAGTTAAGAGTGGAGACAACATAATTACAGCACCTGCAACGTGGTTCAAGGGGAAAGTCACTGAGGGTTTCTCATGAGAGGGGGAGAGAGAGAGAGAGGTCTTCCATCCATTGGTTCTCTCCCCAAATGGCTGCAACAGCCGGAGCTGTGCCGATCCCAAGCCAGGAGCCAGGAGCTTCTTCCAGGTCTCCCAAGTGGTGCAGGGGCCCAAGAACTTGGGCCATCTTCTACTGCTTTCCCAGGCCATAGCAGAGAGCTGGATCAGAAGTGGAGCAGCCAGGATTCGAACCGGTGCCTACATGGGATACTGGCACGGCAGGCAGAGGCTTAGCACACTACACCACAGTGCTGGCTCCCAATCCCTTTGTTTTGCTCTGCCTCGTGGTTTACCCTGGGATCCTTCTCCACACATGAGGTTACCTGATCTTGAACTGTGAACCTCCAAAACTGTAAGATTTAAATGAACCTTCTTTCCTCCTAAATTGTTCCTCTCATGGATTTATAAAGTAACAAAAAGCTGATGAACAGAATCTTCTCAATGGTCATTCTCAGGAATTCAATGTGCTCCAGTTCTGATACATTAATTTCTAATCTCCCACTTTCATATCAGAATCTCCTGTTGTCCCTAGTCCTCACTCCCTTAGAGGAAATTTTTTTTAAAGATTTATTTATTTATTTGATAGGCAAAGTCTCAGAAGCAGAGGCAGAGAGAGAGACAGAGAGGTCTTCCATCCACCGGTTCAATCCCCAAATGGCCACAATGGCCAGAGATGGGCCAATCCAAAGCCAGGAACCTGGAGACTCCTCCAGGTCTCCTACACAGTGCAAGAGGCCCAAGCACTTGGGCCATCTTCTACTGCCTTCCTAAGCCATAGCAGAGAGCTGGATTGGAAGTGGAGCAGCCGGGACTCAAACCAGCACCCATAGGGGATGCCGGAAACCGCAGGTGGCAGCCTTACCCACTATGCCACAGTGCCAGCCCCCTTATAAGAAATATTAACCAGTCACCTTCACTGAAACTTATTTATCAATATTGTTTCCCCACTGTATCAGTCTCCTCTATACCTTAGAGTCCAAGTCCTCCCCTCCCATTACAAACCCTTATGCAGAAATTAATTCTATACTCCTAAATCAGTGAAAATAATGCCACAAGAATTTCTTCTCCCAATTTAAGGCTGTTAGTGTGAAAAATTCAGAAAACCCAGCTCCACGTGGGGACATAAAACTGCTCCTCTCATGTATCTTAGCTCCCATCTGCCACCTTCCGATCTGCTTTGCCTGGAGCTATTCAAAATTTCTATCAGCCCTCAATCCTCCCTCTTACATCTCTGGACTTCAATTCCAAACACTCAGCACCTACATTTCTCCTCAGGGAACTGAAACAAAGTAATTGGGTAACACAGATAACACTGTACACATAATGCCCGTTATTGCCACGTCCACAGTCTGCGGACAGGAGAGGATGTGAGTGAGGGTCATGAAGGCCCGTTCTCCTTGTCTGGATCACATCCTTTCCGTATTCCCATGAACCTGGATGTGTCACTTCAGCCTCCACCCACATGCTGACCACTCCCTGCCAGGTTTTCCATTATCCCACTACTTACCAGACCTTAGTCTACCTTTCCTCCCCTACTCCCATCACCTTTCTGTCTCAGTGGAGTGCCATCAACAAGCCCTCTACAATCCCCATCCTAAATTCATCACCACTCACATTACAACACATTGAAACCTTGCTTCTCACCCTGCCACTTGAATGTGCACTTGTTCAGGCCAACAGTTTGTTCATTATTAAATTAAAAAAAAAAAAAAAAACTTCACTTTATGGCATTTAACTTTATCTTTTTTGTTTTTCTTTTTTTTTTTTCAGATTTATTTTATTTATTTGAAAGACAGAGTTACAGAGTGAGGTAGAGCCAGAGAGAGAGAGAAAGAGAGATCTGCCATCCACTGGTTCACTACCCATATGGCTGCAACGGCCAGAGCTGAGCTGATCCGAAGCCAGCAGCTTCTTCCAGGTCTCCCACACTGGTGCAGGGGCCAAGGACTTGGGCCATCTTCTACTGCATTCCCAGGCCATAGCAGAGAGCTAGATCGGGAGTGGAGCAGCCGGGACACGAACCAGCACCCATACAGGATGCCGGCGCTGCAGGCCACAGCTTTAACCCGCTGTGCCACAATGCTGGCCTCTTACCTTTTCTAAACAAAATGACACTGAGAAAGTTATTGTTTATGTTTTACTTATTTGAAAGGCAGAAACACAGATAAGGTAAATATTTTTGTAAACAAAAAACTACCTTTCATTTTATTGTCTTTAAAATATGCGTGACTGAGTAAAACACAAATTGTCTCACAGGAGACATAAAGTATACAGATGTGATTTACACAATGGCCGTTGAAGAATGATAGAGATGACAACATTCTAATGGGGGCTGGAGCTGTGACAGAGCAGGTAGAGCCACCACCTGTGGTGCCAGCATCCCACATGGGCACCAATCCAGATGGGCACCAGTTTGAGTCTTGGCTGTTCCACTTCCGATCCAGCTCTCTGCCATGGCCTGGGAAGGCAGTAGAAGATGGTCCACCAGTGCCACGGCTCACTAGGTAATCCTCTGCCTGCGGCACCGGCACCCCAGGTTCTAGTCCTGGTTGGGGCACCAGTTCTGTCCCGGTTGCTCATCTTCCAGTCCAGCTGTCTGCTGTGGCCCGGGAAGGTAGTGAAGGATGGCCCAAGTACTTGGGCCCTGCACTCACATGGGAGACCAGGAGGAAGCACCTGGCTCCTGGCTTCGGCTCGGTGCGGTGTGCCGGCCACAGCACACTGGCCGTAGCAGCCATCTGGGGGGGGGGGGGGTGAACCAAGGAAAAAGGAAGACCTTTCTCTCTCTCTCTCTCTCTCTAACTCTGCCTGTCAATAAAAAAAAAAAAAAAAGATGAGGTTCCAAGTGCTTGAGTCCCTGCACCCATTGTGGAAGAACTGCAGGAAGCTCCTGGCTCCTAGCTCTAGATCAGCCCAGCTCTGGCCATTGTGACCATTCAGAGAATGGACCAGCAGATGGAGGATCGATCTCTCTCTCTCTCTCTCTGCCTCTGCCTCTCCATAATTCTGCCTTTCAAGTAAATAAATAAAAAAAAAGTTCTAATGTCCTCATATTTTACAGGAGGTTACAATATTGTTTGAGTAAACAAAAAGTTATTTATGTTTGTAGCATTTTTTCAAACGCAAAAGAGTAATAACTATGAAGTCACCAGATGTTCAAATAATCCAAAAGTAGGTAGTACAAGAAGAAAGAAGGAGTATAAAAACAAAAGAAGAAGCAGAAAACCACAAAATTGTAGGCCTGATATAGGCAGGCGGATTGGATTAAATTGATAAGATGGGTGAGCTGGAGACCACGCCTTCACCCTGCCCCTGCCTGACCTCACCTGTATGCCCACCTGCCAATCAGACTACATAACCACTTTCCCTATGAAGTGAATAAAAGCCTGGAGCACGGTGGGCCCCTCCCTTGCTGTCCACTGCCTCTGCCTTCCTGCCTGGGCGCTCTGCTTCACATGACTCCGGGTTGCTCTCTGCCTGGTCTGGACCCAGCCTGTGCTTCTAGACTTCCTTCTCCCCTAATTAGAGCCCTCACTTTCCTGTGCATTTCTCCCACTGAATCAGTGTGAAAAACTTACCATTCGCCTGGCTTCTTTCAGCTGATATTCAGAGTTCTTATCTGAATAGACAGAACAAACTCTGAAAATATTAAAAATCAATAATAAGGCTGGGCGATATCAGGCCTAACTCTGATCAACAATTAGAGTAAATATTCAAATTAAAAGGCAGAGACTGTCAAACTGGAATTTTCTTTTTCAAAACAAAAAAGAAAAGATCCAACAATGCGCTGTTTACAGATGGTCTTTGGACTCAAAGATACAGAAAAGACTGCAAATGAAAGAGGAAAGAGGAGGAGACAAAGGAAGAAGGAAAGAGGTGGTGAACTTCGATGACTGGAAAAGCTGTTATACAGACAATAAGGTAAGAAAGCTGAGGGTACGTGGTAGGCCTGGAATAGCTCAGGGTTCTGGCCTTTCATACCCTCAGAAAAAAGAGACAGAGCAGACCTTTACAGAGACAGGTTAGTTTACTGAATCAAACAGGGGCAACTGTCTGTCCTTGTGAAAAGACTTGGTGCGGGGCCAGCACCATGGCTCACTTGGATAATTCTCCACCTGCAGCACCCGCATCCCATATGGGCGCCTGGTTCTAGTTCCGGCTGCTCCTCTTCCAGTCCAACACTCTGCTGTGGCCTGGGAGGGCGGTGGAGGATGGCCCAGGTGCTTGGGCCCCTGCACCCGCATGGGAAACCAGGAGGAAGCACCTGGCAACTGGCTTCAGATCAGCGCAGCGCTGGCCATAGCAGCCATTTGTGGGGTGAACCAATGTAAGGAAGACGTTTCTCTCTGTCTACACCTCTGTCTGTCAAATAAAAAAAAAAAAAAGACTTGGTGGGTTTTATCTGGTCTGGTTGCCAAGGGAACTTGGCACCAGGGGCTCTCCAGAAGCCTTGGAGGCCTTTCACTTATCTAGTTTTGTAAGCAGTTTTGCAGGGGCTAGACAGAGAAGGACCACGGTGGGGGTGGGAAGGTGACATTCTTGTGAGCAGTTTCGTCCTTTAATACTAGTATCAGACAACATAAATTTCAAAATAAAAGAAATCACCAGAAATAAGAAGGAACTTCCCCTAGTGATAAAAGGGTAAACATCAATAAAACATAAAAATCATAAATATAATTGCCTATTAATATCTTCATAAGACACCTCTCACAGCCATATCTAAAACTGGGATAGTTCCCAGGACACAAACCTCCTTCTTCACTCTGTATTTCCTCCCAGATAACTGCATTACACTCCCAATCCACTGGCTCATATCCAGACCTCCCTTCAGAACTATGTACTTGGCTTCCCACTGTTCTCGCCTGGCTTCTTTAGAAGGCATAGTTAATATAAGCAATAATTATAACACTGCATTATTGGATTTCTGACATGTACAGATGGAATACACACAGCATTAATAACATAAAGGAGTGAGAAGGAAAAAAAGCTGCACTGGAAGAAAATTTCCATAGTTTATTGGAATTAGGCTGAAATACACTGCAATATGATGCATATTTTAATCCCTAAGAACTAAAAATTTCAAGTTTAAAAAAATCAACACATAACACAAAAGGAGCAAAGGATGAGAATTTAAAAGACCTAAAACATTTAGAAAACAAATATCAAAAATGGCAGACATAATTTCAATCATATCAATAAGTACTTTAAATTAAAAGCACCAAACATTCAAACTAGATAAAAAGCAAGAGGTAATAATATGTTATCTTCAATAAACACACTTTGGATGCAAAGTACAAACAGGTTCAAAGTAAAATGGAGAGAGTGTAACATGCAAAGAGGAATCCGGAGGCAGCTGGACTGGCTATATTTTTATCTGGCAAAACAGCCTTTAAGTCTAGAAATACTACTGGAGACAAAGACAGAGATTGCATCACAATGATAGAGTCAAAGCGGCTGGAAGATGAAAGATCTACAAATGTATCCATAGCCAACAGCAGAGTCTAACAGAAGGAATGGGCCCAAAACTGCCAAAGTTAAAAAGAGTTCAACAGTAATAGGTGGAGAATTCAATACCCAGCTCGTAAGAACTCACAGAGCACCCAGACAGAAAATGAACAGGGTATAGAGTAACAGCAGCATCAACCAACTTGACCCGACATTTACAGAGTCCTCCACCCAGCAGATAAAGTAACAGCAGAGCACACATTCTTTTTTTTTTTTTTATTTTTTTTTATTTTTTTTTTTATCTTTTATTTAATGAATATAAATTTCCAAAGTACGTCTCATGGGTTACAATGGCTTTCCCCCCCATACCGTCCCTCCCACCCACCACCCTCCCCTTTCCCACTCCCTCTCCCCTTCCATTCACATCAAGATTCATTTTCGATTATCTTAGTATACAGAAGATCAGCTTAGTATACCTTAAGTAAGGATTTCAACAGTTTGTTCCCACACAGAAACATAAAGTGAAAAATAATAGATGATTTTTTTTTAAATGATGATGAAATCAGATCAGACCTATTGTCATGTTTAATCCCAGTGAGAGTCAAGTTGGGAATTGATAGTTTCTTTTTTTTTTTTTTTTTTTTTTAACAGAAGATCAGTTTAGTGTACATTAAGTAAAGATTTCAATCGTTTGCACCCCCATAGAAACACAAAGTGAAATATACTGTTTGAGTACTCGTTATAGCATTAAGCCTCAGTGTACAGCACATTAAGGACAGAGATCCTACATGAGGAGTAAGTGCACAGTGACTCCTGTTGTTGACTTTACAAATTGACACTCCTGTTTATGGCATCAGTAATCTCCCTATGCACCAGTCATGAGTTTCCAAGGCTATGGAAGCCCCTTGAGTTCTCCGACTCTTATCTTGTTTAGACAAGGTCATAGTCAAAGTGGAGGTTCTCTCCTCCCTTCAGAGAAAGGCACCTCCCTCTTTGAAGACCTGTTCTTTCCACTGGGATCTCACTCACAGAGATCTTTTTGCCAGAGTGTCTTGGCTTTCCATGCCTGAAATACTCTCATGGGCTTTTCAGCCAGATCCGAGTGCCTTTAGGGCTGATTCTGAGGCCAGAGTGCTATTTAGGACATCTGCCATTCTATGAGTCTGCTGAGTATCTCACTTCCCATGTTGGATCACTCTCCCCTTTATTTATTCTATCGGTTAGTGTTAGCAGATACTAGACTTGTTTATGAGCAGAGCACACATTCTTTTCAAGTATACATGCAGCATTCTTCAAAGAAGACCATACACTATCATAATATCTCATCACTATCATAATATCTCAATAAGTCAGACAGTATGTAGTCATAATAAAACTAAATTAAAAATCAACAAAAAGAAATGGGGGAGGGGATTGGCACTGTGGTGTAATGGGTAAAGCCATCACCTGCAGTGCCAGTATCCCATATGGCCCTCAGTTCGAATCCTGATTCCTCCGATTTCCATCCAGCTCTCTGCTATGGCTGGGGAAAGCAGTAAAGATGGCCCCAGCGTCTGCATGGGAGACCTGGAAGAAGCTCCTGGCTCTTGGCTCCTGGCTTCAGATCAGCCCAGCTCCTGCCATTGTGGCCATTTGGGGAGTGACCCAGCAGATGGAAGATCCTCTCTCTCTCTCTCTCTCTGTAACTCTTTCAAATAAATATATAAATCTTTAAAAAAAGAAAGAAATTTGGAAAATCCTGAAATACTAGGAAATTAACACACTTCCAAACAATCCATGAGTCCAAGAGAAACCACAAACTTAAACATATTTTGAACAGATTCAAACAAAAACACATCATATCACTTAGAGAATGCATTCAAATCACTGTTGACAAAAGAAAAGTCTCAGAACCAATAACCTAAGATCAATAAGACAGAAAAGCAGGGAAAATCAATAAACCAGACATTGGTTCTTTCACATAATACTGACATTTGGCTATACCAGGGTTTCTCAACCTCAGCTTCATGGACATTTTTAAGCAGATAATCCTTTCTTGCCAGGGGAGCAGAGAGGCGTGCAATACACTGTATAGTGTTTAACAGCATCTCTGATCTCTATCCAACAGCTTCCAGTTGCAACACCCCCAAAAAGCATTTTATGAACAAAACGGTGTCCAAACATTGTTAATGTCTCCTGGGGGGAAAAATGGAACAAAATCAACCCTGGTGACTCAGACCAAGCAAAAAAAGAGAGAAGAATCAAACTACCAAAATCAGGAATGAAGAGGGGACAGCCCTTGCCATTCTGTAGAAACTAATAAAAAAAATGTTGCCAACAAATTAAAATTAGAATATTTGCATGAAATAATTAAATGCTTTTAGCAAAAAATAAGGACAAATTACAGGAGGTACTGTGCATACTACAAATAAATAATCCATTATTAAAGACAGAATGTAATGAATCCAAGAAACACTAAGAGCAAACTGGAAATTTTGTTTCAACCGTTTGAATAAGGTGCAGTACAGGAGTTGGTTTGCACTTTTAATCATGTAAATACACATGTGTGCCTGCTGTAACAATTCTAACAGTATACAACATCTAAAGTAAAAGCAAGAGTTCACACTTCATTCCTCTCCATATCTAGTCCGCTGATACAATATTGCCAACAAGGTGTAAGGTAGCTTTCCTTTATGTGTGTGGGCACAGCCCGTTCCTGCAAACATCACATATAATCACTGATTCTGTACAAAAACAAGACTATACCTACAGAGTTACATGAACCAAAGGGACTTGCTTGTCATTCAATATATTACATGTAGGCCTCCAGGACAATTCATATACTTCCACCAATGAACCATTATGTTCCACATGATAATTTTTTTCAGTGCCCATTAATAAATTCTATAGAAACACAGCCATACCTGTCCATTTATGTATCATCTATGGCTGTTTCTGTGCTACAGGGCAGAGTGCAGTAAATGTGACAAAGGCTATATGGCCCACAAAACCCAACACATATGCTATCTGGCCCTTCACTTAGTAAGCTTGGCATTCTCTGCTTTAAAGCAGTGGCTTTCAATTTTGGAGTCACCTGGAAAGCATTAACAATGATGATTAAATTGGTTGTGGGTGAGCCTGGGTGTTAGGATTACAAGACCCATCATATTTGATTTATTATTGATAACACTTGCATAATATGGCTATCAAGGTCTAGTTTGGCTATATTAAAATGTATCTAACCATTCTCTCGATGGACATTTAGACTGTCTCTTGATCTCTGATCTTACAAATAATATTGCAATAAATACTATCAATATCTTTCTTTTAAAAAAAGATTGTTTGTTTGAAAGGCAGAGTTAGGTTACTGGGTTAAGCCACTGCCTGCAGTGCCGGCATCCCATAAGGGCACAGTTCAAGATCCGGCTGCTCCGCTTTCTGTCCCACTATCTGCTATGGCCTGGGATAGCAGTAGAATGGCTCAAGTACTTGGGCCCCTGCACCTGCGTGGGAGACCCGGAGGAAGTTCCTGGCTCCTGGCTTCAGATCAGCGCAACGCTGCTTGTTGCGGCCATCTGGGGAGTGAACCACTGGTTGGAAGACCGCTTGCTCACTCACTTGCTCTCTCTCTCTCTCTGCCTCTCCTTCTCTCTGTAACTCTTTCAAATAAAATAAATCTTAAAAAAAAAAAAAAAGAAAGGCAGAATTAGAGAGAGAGAGAGAGAGAGAGAGAGAGAGAGAAAGTATCCACTGGTTCACTCCTCAAATGGCTGCAATTGCTGGGTCTAACCCAGGCCAAAGCCAGGAGCCAGGAGCTTTTTCCAGGTTTCCCATGTCAGTGCAGGGAACCAAGGACTTGGGCCATCTTCTGCTGCTTTCCCAAGTGTATTAGCAGGGAGCTGGATCAGAAGTGGAGCAGGGGCCGACGCTGTGGCATAACAGGTAAAGCTGCTGCCTGCAGTGCCGGCATCCCATGTGGACGCCGGTTCGAGTCCCAGCTACTCCACTTCCAATCCAGCTCTCTGCTATGGCCTGGGAAAGCAGTAGAAGATGGCCCAAGTCCTTGTGCCCTTGCACCCGCATGGGAGACCCAAAAGAAGTTCCCAGCTGCTGGCTTCAGATCAGCGCAGCTCTAGCCGCTGCAACCAACTGGGGAGTGAACCAGCAGATGGAAGACCTCTGTCTCTCTCTCTCTCTCTCTCTCTCTTTCTGCCTCTCCTTCTCTCTCTGTGTAACTATTTCAGGTAAATAAATAAAATTTTTTTTAAAAAATCTTTTTTTCATTAGCATTTCCTAAAATTTAAGAAGGTAAAGAAACATTTCAATATTTTTATTGGTTGTTTGCATTTCTTTCTCTTTAAATTACAAATTCCTAATCTCTGTTTTCCAAATGGATACCCAATAGGGTTATCCTACAAATGACAAGATGATCTTTCATTACTAATTTATACTATGTTGGCTGGCTAATCAAAAGTACCATAAACAGTGCTTATGTTACACAAGCCCAGGGGACAATATTCAAAGGGCAGTGGATGACAGGGTGGGAGGAGGTGGCAAGTCTCCGGCAGTGGTAATGGCTGTGAGCATGTCTGGTGGAGATGTATCAGAGGGGGCTTCCGGGCCATGATGGGAGGGGTCTACAGTGGTGGGAGGAATGGACAAAAGTGTTATGCGTAAGTGGGGGATTTGGTTTCTTCTGTTTTTGTTGAGTTGTTGGGTTTTTGAAAGGACTCATTTCATATGACAATATAGTGAATAAACCTGACACGTTTAACTTGGCACTGAGACAATGAGCATCCTTCTGTGGCGCATTCGCTGATAAGCACTGTATTTCCAAGGCCTAGAATCCAATATTCATACTCTGAATTACAAAGTGCAGGTATTTTAAATTTTGATAGAAACAAACACGATCTGAAGAGACCTTACTGGGTTTTGGTGGTGGTGTCAACCATCTTCCAAACACACAGACTGTACAGAATGAAGTTCTCAAGTAAAGTAAGGGTCAATGATCAGGAAGAAGGGCTAACAACCACTGAGCTCCTGAGAACACTCTTGTTTTGAGACCTGGAACTCCAGGGTAATGAAACATTAACAAAGTCAAAATAAAGATATAACTGCTAAGGGACCAGCACTGTGGCACAGAAAGTTAAGCCTTTGCCTATGATGCTGCCACACTGGTATTCCATATCAAAGCACAAGTTCAAGTCCTGGCTTGCTCCACTTCCAGTCCAGTTCCCAGCTAATGCTGCTGGGAAAGCAGTGGAAGATGACTCAAGTACTTGGGTCCCTGCCAGCCAAGTGGGAGGCCCAGATGGACTTCCAGGCTCCTGGTTTCCACCTGGCCCAGCCCTGACCATTGTGGTCATTTGAGGAGTAAACCAGCAGACAGGAAGATCTCTTTCCCTTTCGGTACCTTCCTCTCTGTGTGTCACTCTGCCTTTCAAATAAATAACCTTTTTAAAAATTGTGAATTGGCAAAACAATTAGAATCATACCATGCAGCTTCCCAGACCACAGCAGAATGAAGCTGGAAATTAGCAACTCAGGAATCCCTAGAGAGTAATGCAAACACTTGGAGACTGAACAACATGCTCCTGAATGAACACTGGGTCATAGAAGAAATCAAAAGAGAAATCAAAAACTTTCTGGAAGTAAATGAGGATAATAACACAGCATATCAAAACTTATGGGATACAGCAAAAGCAGTGTTGAGAGGAAAGTTTATAGCAATAGGAGTCTACATCAAGAAATTGGAAAGGCACCAAATAAATGAGCTTTCAACGCATCTCAAGGATCTAGAAAAACTGCAGCAAACCAGACCCAAATCTAGTAGAAGAGAAATAATTAAAATCAGAGAAGAAATCAACAGGATTAAATAAAAAAAAATACAAAAAATCTGCCAAGCGAAGAGCTGGTTTTTTGAATAAATAAATAAAACTGACACACCATTGGGCCAACTAACTAAAAAAAGAAAAGACCCAAATCAATAAAATCAGAGATGAAGAAGGAACGTAACAACAGACACCACAGAAATAAAAAGAATCATCAGAAATTACTACAAAGAGCTGTATACCAGCAAACAGGAAAATCTATCAGAAATGGATAGATTCCTGGACACATGCAACCTACCTAAATTGAACCAGGAAGACATAGAAAACCTAAATAGACCCATAACTGAGAAAGAAATTGAAACAGTAATAAAGGCCCTCCCAACAAAGAAAAGCCCAGGACCAGATGGATTCACTGCTGAATTCTAACAGATATTTAAAGAAGAACTAACTCCAATTCTTCTCAAACTATTCAGAACAATTGAAAAGGAGGGAATCCTCCCAAATTCTTTCTATGAAGCCAGCATCACCTTAATCCTTAAGCCGGAGAAAGATGCAGCATTGAAAGAGAATTACAGACCAATATCCCTGATGAACACAGATGCAAAATGCCTCAATAAAATTCTTGCCAATAGAATACAACAACACATCAGAAAGATCATCCACCCAGACCAGGTAGGATTTATCCCTGTATGCAGGGATGGTTCAACATTCGCAAATCAACCAATGTGATACACCACATTAACAGACTGCAGAAGAAAAACCATATGATTATCTCAATAGATGCAGAGAAAGCATTTGATAAAATACAACACCTTTTCATGATGAAAACTCTAAGCAAATTGGGTATGGAAGGAACATTCCTCAATACAATCAAAGCAATTTATGAAAAACCCACGGCCAGCATCCTATTGAATGGGGAAAAGTTGGAAGCATTTCCAGTGAGATATGGTACCAGGCAGGGATGCCCACTCTCACCACTGCTATTCAATATAGTTCTGGAAGTTCTTGCCAGAGCCATCAGGCAAGAAAAAGAAATCAAAGGAATACAAACTGAAAAGGAAGAAGTCAAACTATCCCTCTTTGCAGACGATATGATTCTTTATTTAGGGGATCCAAAGAACTCTACTAAGAGACTATGGGAACTCAAAGAAGAGTTTGGCAAAGTAGCAGGATATAAAATCAATGCACAAAAATCAATAGCCTTTGTATACACAGGCAATGCCACGGCTGAGAAAGAACTGCTATGATCAACCCCATTTACAATAGCCACAAAAACAATCAAATACCTTGGAATAAACTTAACCAAGGACGTTAAAGATCTCTACAATGAGAATTACAAAATCTTAAAGAAAGAAATAGAAGAGGATACCAAAAAATGGAAAAATCTTCTATGCTCATGGATTGGAAGAATCAACATCATCAAAATGTCCATTCTCCCAAAAGCAGTTTATAAATTCAATGTAATACCAATCAAAATACCAAAGACATTCTTCTCAGATCTGGAAAATATGATGCTGAAATTCATACGGAGACACAGGAGACCTCCAATAGCTAAAGCAATCTTGTACAACAAAAACAAAGCCAGAAGTATCACAATACCAGATTTCAGGATATACTACAGGACAGTTGCAATCAAAAAAGCATGGTGCCGGCGCCACAGTTCACTAGGCTAATCCTAAACAAAAAAAGCATGGTGCCGGAACACCACGTTCGAGTCCCGGTTGGGGCACCGGATTCTGTCCCGGTTGCCCCTCTTCCAGGCCAGCTCTCTGCTGTGGCCAGGGAGTGCAGTGGAGGACTGCCCAAGTGTTTGGGCTCTGCACCCCATGGGAGACCAGGAGAAGCACCTGGCTCCTGCCATCGGATCAGCACGGTGCGCCAGCCGCAGCACGCTGGCCGCAGCAGCCATTGGAGGGTGAACCAACGGCAAAAAGTAAGACCTTTCTCTCTGTCTCTCTCTCACTGTCCACTCTGCCTGTAAAAAAAAAAAAAAAAAAAGGCATGGTATTGGTACAGAAACAGATGGATAGATCAATGGAACAGAACAGAAACACCAGAAATCAACCCAAACATCTACAGCCAACCTATGTTTAATCAAGGATCTAAAACCAATCCCTGGAGTAATGACAGTCTATTCAATAAATGGTGCTGGGAAAATTGGATTTCCACGTGAGAATCATGAAGCAAGACCCCTACCTTTCACCTTACACAAAAATCCACTCAACATGGATTAAAGATCTAAATCTACGACCCAACACCATCAAATTATTAGAGAACATTGGAAAAACCCTGCAAGATATAGGTAGCAGCAAAGACTTCTTGGAAAAGACCCCGGAAGCGCAGGCAGTCAAAGCCAAAATTAACATTTGGGATTGCATCAAATTGAGAAGTTTCTGTACTTCAAAAGAAACAGTCAGGAAAGTGAAGAGGCAACCGACAGAATGGGAAAAAATATTTGCAAACTATGCAACAGATAAAGGGTTAATAACCAGAATCTACAAAGAGATCAAAAAACTCCACAACAACAAAACAACCCACTCAAGAGATGGGGCAAGGACCTCAATAGACATTTTTCAAAAGAAGAAATCCAAATGGCCAAGAGACACATGAAAAAATATTCAGGATCACTAGCAATCAGGGAAATGCAAATCAAAACCACAATGAGGTTTCACCTCATCCCAGTTAGAATGGCTCACATTCAGAAATCTACCAACAATAGATGCTGGAGAGGATGTGGGGAAAAAGGGACACTAACCCACTGTTGGTGGGAATGCAAACTGGTTAAGCCACTATGGAAGTCAGTCTGGAGATTCCTCAGAAACCTGAATATAACCCTACCATACAACCCAGCCATACCACTCCTTGGAATTTACCCAAAGGAAATTAAATTGGCAGACAAAAAAGCTGTCTGCACTTTAATGTTTATCACAGCTCAATTCACAAGAGCTAAGACCTGGAATCAACCTAAACGCCCATCAACAGTAGACTGGATAAAGAAATTATGGGATATGTACTCCATTGAATACTATACAGCAATAAAAAAAAATGAAATCTGGTCATTTGAAACAAAATGGAGGAATCTGGAAAACATTATGCTGAGTGAAATAAGCCAGTCCCAGAGGGACAAATGTCATATGTTCTCCCTGATCAGTGACAACTGACGGAGCACCAAAAAGGAAACCTGTTGAAGTGAAATGGACACTATAAGAAATGGTGACTTGATCAGCCATGGTCCTGACTGTTGATGAACAACTTAATACATTATCCCTTTTAGTATTTTTTTTTTTACTTAATACTATTGGTTGAACTCTGTAATTAATACACAATTATTCTTAAGTGTTGAAATTTAACTGAAATGTGATCCCTGTTAAATATAAGAGTGGGAATAAGAGAGGGAAGAGATGTACAATTTGGGCCATGCTCAATAGGACTTGCCCCAAATGGCAGAGTTAGAAACGTGCCAGGGTATTCCAATTCAATTCCATCAAAGTGGCATGTACCAACGCCATCTCACGAGTCTAAGTGATCAATTTCTGTTCACAATTGATCACACTGATAGGTCTAAGAGTCAAAGGGATCACATAAACAAGACTAGTGTCTGAAAATACTAACCAATAGAATTAAAAAAAGGGGGAGAGAACGATCCAACATGGGAAGCGGGATACACAGCAGACTCAAAGAATGGCGGATGTCCTAAATAGCACTCTGGCCTCAGAATCAGCCCTAAAGGCATTCGGATCTGGCTGAAGAGCTCATGAGAGTATTTTAGGCATGGAAAGCCAAGACGCTCTGGGGGAAAAAAATTACAAAAACCTATATGAAAGATGTCTGCGAGTGAGATCCCAGTGGGAAGAACGGGTCATCAAAAAGAGGTACCTTTCTCTGAAGGAAGGAGAGAACTTCCACTTTGACTATGACCTTTTCTAAATAAGATCAGAGTCAGTGAACTCAAAAGGCCTCCATATCCTTGGCAACTCATGACAAGAGCCTAGGGAGATTACTGACACCATAAACAAGAGTGTCAATTTGTTAAGTCAACAAAAGGAGTCACTGTGCACTTACTCTTCATGTAGGATCTCTGTCCTTAATGTGTTGTACATTGTGATTTAATGCTATAACTAGTACTCAAACAGTATTTTACACTTTGTGTTTCTGTGTGGGTGCAAACTGTTGAAATCTTTAATATATGCTAAATTGATCTTCTGTATATAAAGATAATTGAAAATGAATCTTGATGTGAATGGAATGGGAGAGGGAGCGAGAGAGGGGAGGGTTGCGGGTGGGAGGGAAGTTATGGGGGGAAAAATCCATTGTAATCCATAAGCTTTTCTTTGGAAATTTATATTCATTAAATAAAAGTTTAAAAAAAATTGTGAATTGGGGCCCCCCTGAACTGTGGCACACCAGGAAAAGCTACCACCTGCAGTGTGTGGCACAGCAGGTAAAGCGACCACCTGCAGTGTCAGCATCCCATATGGGCACCAATGCAAGTACCAGGTGCTCCACTTCAACTCAGCTCCCCGCTAAGGAGCCTGGGAAAGCAGCAGAAAATGACCCGAGTGCTTAGGCCCCTGCATCCACATGGGGGACCTGGAAGAAGTTCCTGGCTCCTGCCTTTGGACTCACTCAGCTCTGGGTGTTGCAGCTTTTTGAGGAGTGAACCAGTGGCTAGAAGACACCCCCCCTCCCCGTGTCTTCCTCTCCCTCTCTATAATTCTTGCAAATAAATAAATGAATCTTTTTAAAAGAATTGGGAATTGTCTGGACCTTAATTTTAACAAAAATGCCATTAAAGTGTTGCCAGTAAGTATTAAGCTAGTTGCTGATTTTCCCCTGATTGAGACACACACACACACACACAGAAATCACACACAGGTTTTGGAATGTTAACAAAGTCTTTTATTGTTAATATCCACTGAGATAATTACATGGATTTTATTCAACTTGTCCAAATAATGTTATACCAATATACTTCCTTACATTAAATCATTTGTATTTGTATTCATTTTCTTTAGCAGTGATCTTCATTTCTCTTGTACCCTTGTCAAGGTTTGACATCAAGTTAATATTACTAGCTTCATAAAACAGAAATAATTACAAGTGACATCTACTGAACATTTTTAATACTCATTTTCATGCTGTTCATGTGAATTTCATCACAGTCCCATGATATCTGTTACCTCTCTTCCAGAGATGCTGTAGCTAAATCCTAGAGATTCAGTAACTTCCCTAAGGAACCCATGCACTGAGGGCAGAGGTGAATTTCAAGGTGGGGGCATGCTAATAACCAACATTCCATGCTACTTGACACCTTTCTGTCAACATTCTATGGAGACTCACCCTGGGGTTACTTGATGGGCTAGGAAAGTCTCTAGCTAAGGGTGTTGCAAATTCCCCAGCTCTGCCAACAACTGGGAAAATCTGCTAGACCACAAGAAAGCTGACCCTTTGCAAGCTGGACATTCAGATTCTAGTCCATTCTGCAAGCAGTCAGCCTCTGGCTGTCCTGCCCACCTGCTGCGTCCCTGCAGCCTGTACAGTACATCTACCTCTGCTCTCTCCATCAGGATGGCAACACACTCTACAACCACAAGCAACACTGGAATTCAGAACTTTCTAAAAACGGGGCAGTGAGAACCATACATCAGTAAAATTGTAATAATCAAAAATAATGTATTGCGGCCGACACTGTGGCGCAGCAGGTAAAGCCGCCGCCTGTAGTGCTGGCATCTGATATGGGTGCCAGTTTGAGTCCTAGCTGCTCCACTCCCAATAAAGCTTGCTGCCATGGCCTGGGAAAGCAGTAGAAAATGGCCCAAGCCTTTGGGCCCCTGCACCCGCATGGGAGACCTGGAAGAAGCTCCTGGCTTTGGATAGGCTCAGCTCTGGCCAGTGTGGCCAATTAGGGAGTGAACCAGTGAATAGAAGACCTCTCTCTCTCCCCCTCTCTCTGCCCCTCCTGTTTCTGTGTAACTCTGACTACCAAATAAATAAATCTTGGGGAAAAAAAAAAAAACACAATGTATTGCGGATCAGTCTCCTCCAAAGTTCTTCAGTTTTCTACTTGTTGAGCAAATTTAATAAAGTTCAGTTTTTATAGATAATCACAGATTTATCAAGTTTGAACATTCCTAGCATCTACTTTTAAATAACTTTTAGAAAGCACTCCAAAAAGCAAAGGACAGACTCAAGTTTACCTTGACTTTGAGCAAGATGAAGAATCTTTGATGTGACATATCTGGCAGTATCCGATTCTGCTGATTCAGTGTTTATCTTCTCCAGCTGAGCCAGGAGTCCCACAATCCGAGAATTATTGGCAAGGCTAAAAAAAAAAATGTTATCTTACATCAGGATACATTCTAAACCAACTGTAAAGTCAATACTACAAGATCATTGTTTAAAAAAAATTTGCACTCTTCTAAAAACATTAAGCTTTTACACACATGACATTTCCTTACATTTCCTTATTGCTTTATAACTTAATATTGTTAAATTTCTACTGACTTAAGCAAGCAATTCATTCTATTCCAGAAAATCATAAATCACAAATACGTACTCAATAGTAATCTTACATCTTTTTTTCTCCCTCTGTCTGCTGAGACTTGCTTTATGGCCTAGCATGTGCTCAATCCTAGAGAAAGTTCCATGCACTGGTGAGAAAAATGTGTATTTGGAGGCTACAGGGTGGAAGGCTCTGTAGGTATCTGTTAAGTCCATTTGGTCCATAGTGTCAATTAACTCTACTGTTTCCTTGCTAATTTTCTGTCTGGTTGAACTGTCCCTTGGTCAAAGTGGGATACTGAAGTCCCTCATTACTACTGTATTGGAGTCTATGTCTCCCTTTAGATCCATTAACATTTCTTTTCAATAGCCAGGTGCCTTGTAATTAGGTGCATATACATTTATAATAGTTACACCTTCCTGTTGAATTGATCCCTTAATCATTACATAGTGCCCTTCTTTGAGTCTTTTAACAGTTTTTGTGTTAAAGTCTATTCTGTCCTATATTAGGATGGCTACATCAGCTTTTTGGTTTCTGTTAGCATGGAATACCTTTTTCCATCCTTTCACTTTCAGTCTGCATGCATCTCTGTTGGTGAGATGTGTTTCTTGTAGGCAGCAAAGAGATGGGTTTTGTTTTTTAATCCATTCAGCCAATCTGTATCTTTTAACTGGAGAGTTGAGTCCATTTACAGTCAAGGCGACTATTGATAAGTAATTTTGATAAGTAAATTTGATAAGTAATTTTGCTCTGCCATTTTTCCGAAAACATTACTTTTTTTACTTCGGATTTCCTTTGACTTTTACTGGGAGATTTTCTTCCTTCACCTTCTTTCGTAGTGATGGCCATGTTTCGGTGTTTCTGTGTTCAGCACATCATTAAGCATCTTCTGCAGGGCTGGATGGTTGGTGACAAAGTCTTTCAACTTCTATTTGTTATGGGAAGTCTTTATTTCACCATCACTCACAAATGAGAGATTTGCAGGGTGTAGTATTCTGAGTTCACAGTTTTTTTTCTTTTCTTTTTTTTTTTTGTTTTTGTTTTTTGTTTTGTTTTGTTTTGTTTTGTTTTTGACAGGCAGAGTTAGACAGTGAGAGAGAGACAGAGAGTAAGGTCTTCCTTCCGTTGGTTAACCCCCCAAATGGCTGCTATAGCCAGCACACTGCACTGATCCGAAGCCAGGAGCCAGGTGCCTCCTCTTGGCTCCCATGTGGGTACAGGACCCAAGCACTTGGGCCATCCTCCAGTGCCTTCCCGAGCGACAGCAGAGAGCTGGACTGGAAGAGGAGCAACTGGGACAGAACCAGTGCCCCAACAGGACTAGAACCCAGGGTGCCGGCGCCACAGGCAGAGGATTAGCCAAGTGAGCCATGGCGCCGGCCAGTTTTTTTCTCTTAAGACTTGGAATGTATCTTACCATTCTCTCCTAGCCTGTAGGGTTTCTGATGAGAAGTCAGCTGTGTGTCTAATTGGAGATCCTCTGAAAGTAATCTGGCATTTCTCTTGTGCACATTTTAGAATCTTCTCTTTATGTTTTACTGTGGAGAGTTGATTACAATGTGTCGATGAAGATATTTTCTGGTCATGTCTATTAGGAGTTTTATGTGCTTCCTCTACTTGGATGTCACTTTCTTTCTCCAAATGAGGGAAGTTTCCTCTTATTACTTCACTAAAAAGGCCCTCTAATGCTTTCTCTCTTTCCACACATTCCGGAACTCCTTAGATCCATCCATCAATCATAACACCACACAAAACCTTGTATATGTGCGTGTGTACATACATGTGTGTATGCATTCATCTGTGTTTGTGTCACAACAGTTTGAACTCAGAAGTAGATAAGAGACTTCTGCTTTCTTCCATTAAACCAAATATAACAGAGATCTACAAAAATGTTGTCAAACTATGTCACTCTTCTTACTAAATAAGTTTGCTTTGGTAAATGAGTTATTTTCAATATAAAAATGTTATATGATATGCAATGAGTTTATTTTTTAAATTAATTAATATTTTAGTTTCTCAGTTTTAATTTATAATATGATAAATAACAGATAAAATAATCCATGTAAACAAAAGCTTTTTGGAGTCATCATTAATTTATGAACACAAAAAGATTCTGAAGTCAAAAAGTTTGAGACTGGGGCGCAGCACTTGTGGTGCAGTGGGTAAAGCCACCATCTGCAGTGCCGGCATCCCATATGAGTGCTGGCTCAAGTCCCTGGTTGCTTCACTGCCAATCCAGCTCTCTGCTATGGCTTGGAAAGTAGAAGATGGCCCAAGTGCTTGGGCACCTGTACCCATGTAGGAGACCCAGAAGAAGCTTCTGGCTCCTAGCTTCAGCCTGACCTGGCCCTGGACATTGTAGCCATCTGGAGAGTAAACCAGTGGATGGAAGGTCGTGCGCGCACGTGCTCTTTCTCTCTCTCTCTCTCACACACACACACACACAAACTCTGTGCCTCAAATAAATAATCTTAAAAAAAAAAAAAAGTTTGAGACTGCTGTTCAAGCTAATCTCACACATTCTGTGCTCGTAACTCCGAACTGACCCCTTCTCCAAAATACCGCTGTTCTTTTTGGCTGAAAATGGGGTTTAAGACATCACAATTTATACACTGGAAAGCAAACACATCTTTTTAAAAATTTTCTACAACCCAGATTTGAGAGAAATTCACACTAATGGAAACCAAAACTCTGAAATTCAGTAACTGAGCATTCTGTTTTCTCCCATTCTGTTTCTCTTAAAAAGTCACCCTGTTGGGGCCAGCTTTGTGGCATAGTGGATAAAGCCGTCACCTGCAATACTGGCAACCCGTATGGGTACCAGTTCATCTCCTAGCTGTTTCACTTCCAATCCAGCTCCCTGCTAATGGTCTGGGAAAGGAAGTAGAAGATGGCCCAAATGTTTGGGCCCCTTCACCCATGTGGGAGACTTCATTTTGATCTCTGTTTTGTTTTTAAAGATTTATTTTATTTATATGAAAGTCAAAGTTACAGAGAGAGGTAGAGACAGAAAGAGAGGTCTTCCATCCGCAGGTTCACTCCCCAGTGAACTCACTGGGCTGGAGTTCACTCACTCACCGCTGGAGCTATGCTGATCCAAAGCTAGGAACCAGGAGCTTCTTCTGGGTCTCCCATGTGGGTACAGGGGCCCAAGGACTTGGGCCATCTTCTACTGCTATCCCAGGCCATAGCATAGAGCTGCATCGGAAGTGGAGCAGCCGGGACTCGAACCAGCTCCCATATGGGATGCCAGCACTTCAGGTCAGGGCATTAACCCGCTGCTCCACAGCACCAGCCTCTCATCTCGATCTTGATCTCTCTCTGTTTCTCCCTCTCTATCGGACTTTCAAATAAACAAATACACTTTTAAAAAAAAAGAAAAAGTCAACTGTTATTTTTCAGGAGCTAGTGAAATATCTACTACTCAAAAAATTCAATATAAAACACTCATACACAAAAAAAGACACTGAACACAGGGCATATTCCATTTGAAATTAACATCCTGCTTTGTCAGGAACCCTGAAAAGTTAAGCCATTACCAAAAAAATCTTCCACCTACATGATTCCTTTACAAGAATCAAGTTCTTGGAAATAATGGAAGGACAGATTAATTTTCTAAAGGAAGGCAAATAAACAGATATTCAGAGTACAGATACATGACTTTCCCTATTTCTATCTTTCTCATCAACAACATGAAAACTGGAGAACTTCACATTCCAAAGCACTCCCCAAGGCAGTTCACTGAAGACTGTCGACACCAGCATCGAGGGAGTCACAGGGCGAACACCAGAGGGCGGCTTTACGTTTGAGTGACTGTTAGACTGAATTGGAAGAGAAAAGCTTGTATGTCCTGGGCAATCTGAGACTGCGCTGCAAAGCAGGAACATTTCAAATCAAGACACTAAGAAGATGTCTCTTCCCTGCCTTACTAATTTATTTTTAGACCAAATCAAAATGAGATTGAGCCTAACCTTAGGAGATTCCATTTATAATTAAATGTTACGCATGGTACAGGAAGAAAATCATGCAATTAAAAATATGATCAATGAGAAACACACTGAGTCAGATTAATTTCAAATGTATATGTTAAGGGCAGTGTCACTCAAATATTTGTTTTAATGTCGTGGTCTTGTGCTACTTTTGATTCTGAGTTTACATTCACTAAAATATTTGTTTTAATGCCGTGGTCTTGTGCTACTTTTGATTCTGAGTTTACATTCACTAAAATATTTGTTTTAATGCCGTGGTCTTGTGCTACTTTTGATTCTGAGTTTACATTCAATCTTACAGCTATTTTCCTAAAAATATAAATTTTTTTGGATGTTGGAAAAGTGTCAATGGCACACAGACGTTACTTCAGGAAAAAAAAGATTTTCCTAAGCAAGGGCAAGGAATACAAAAGTCACCTTCACATTGAAAGTAAATTGTATCTTTTTCACCTTAAAATGTAAATCTAGTACAGGTAATAAAGACTCCTCACACATAACAGCAAAAAAACCATAAAAATATACTGAAGCTTGCAATTAAATAGGATTCATCGAAATAAGACTTAATTCCCAACAATATGGCCCTATTTCTAAAATGTGCACTATTTTTCAGAAATGCTCCTCATTTAAAACTATTATTCCTGCTTTAACCACAGTTTTTCTCTTCAAGCACTGGACAACTTTGTTTTCTCCATTCATATGGGTTATATAACCATATCAATACTTACTATATTATAAATTAAAACTGTGAAGTTTTTCATTTTGTATTCATTAACATTACTAACACATTTTTATGAAGGATGTCTACATTTCGAAAACAAAAACTTTAGAAAGAGTAGCACTGTTTTACATTCAAAATCTCTTTAGTGACCAGCTCACTAGAAGACAGATTTTCATGTCCACCTCTATATTCCATCTGGTACATACCACACATCACCAGCCCCTGGGAAACTCCACTGCACACTCCAGAGAGAATGTCTCAGCATTACTCTGAGAATAGCTGTGACCTCACACCCCTGGTCCACAGAGCCCACCCTGAGAGGCTCTGCGCAAGACCAAAGACTCCACAGTCCCCTAGGCTCCTTTAACATAACAGAGCTGAATTCCCTTTGTGCAAATCAGCAGGGGACTCTGCTCACAAGGACCCCTGGGTGAGGTGTTTCCAGGATCACCAAGGCAGGAGGATTAGAGAGAGGGTGCTGGGGCTGCCCCATAGGGGCCCTGGCTCTAGTCTCAGCTGCTCCACTTCCAATCCAGCTCCCAGCTAATGAACCTAAGAAAAGCAGCAGTGTTTCGGCCACTGCTACCCATGTGGTAGACACAGATGAAGCCCTTGGCTCCTGTTTTTCTCCTGACTCAGCCCCAGCCGAAGCCATCTGGGGAGTAAAATAACGTATGGGCTATTTCTCTGTCTCTCACTCTCTGCAACCCTGCCTTTCAAATATGTAAATCTTTTAAAAAAAAAAAAAAAACTGGGGGCCAAAAATATGAGCCCTCTTGGGGAGCCACTTCAACACCTATCTCCAAAGGCTGGTGGCCCAGGACTTTCAGAACCACATGCAGGGCCGGCGCCGCGGCTCAATAGGCTAATCCTCTGCCTTGTGGTGCCGGCACACCAGGTTCTAGTCCCGGTCCGGGCTCTGGATTCTGTCCCGGTTGCCCCTCTTCCAGGCCAGCTCCCTGCTGTAGCCAGGGAGTGCAGTGGAGGATGGCCCAAGTGCTTGGGCCCTGCACCCCATGGGAGACCAGGAGAAGCACCTGGCTCCTGCCTTCAGATCAGCGCGGTGCACCAGCCGCGGCGGCCACTGGAGGGTGAACCAACGGCAAAAGGAAGATCTTTCTCTCTGTCTCTCTCTCACTGTCCACTCTTCCTGTTGGAAAAAAAAAAAAAAAAAGAACAACCCCATGCAAGACACTGAGCTACCTCGGTTTCTCGCTTGCCTGTGACTAGAGCTGTTCCAGAGTGGGTTCATTTCAAGGTGGATGGGCTTCCTGGTTTTAGGCAGCCTGACTATTTCTCCCCCTCATAAATGGTTTACTCTTTCTACCTGACTACCAGAAAGACTACTTTTAAGGCCCACAGCTTTTCCGAACGTATCTTCTCCGGCCAGTCTTCTCGAATACAGCCTCCTCTGGCTTCTGCTACCCATCCAAAAGTTTTCTTTGTCAGTTTCTAAAAACAAACCTTACAAATATACACATCCTACTCCAATGTTCCAATTTCCTTCTTTGGGAATTCCAATTATAAGCATACTGGACTCCCTTTGCCAGTCTTTCATATCTAGCATTTTTTTCTGTAATCCTTTTCTAATTCTTCGTTTAGCCTCATCAAATTGTGTTCACTTTCTCTGACTACTGTCTGCCTTTATAGGATCTGTGTATCCCCGTGCTCCATCTGCTCTAATCAGTCTTTCGGGGATCATTTCCTCTACCTTGTTGAGTACTGCCAGGCCACGCTTCAGCTCCTCCTGCTGACTCACCACATCATCTTTCAGTGTGTCCACTTCTGATTCATGATCTTCACAGAAATGGGCACACCATCCATTTTTTTAACCCCTTAAGGGATATTTCGTATTTTTTAAGTCTATAGAAGAAGAAATTTTGCCTGCTTCTTAACAGTGTTAGTTCTGGTAAAGGACTCTGTGAAGAGGTGTTAAGTTCCCCCTACTCTTCTTTTTCTTACAGAACCCATTTTTTTAAGATTTAATTTTATTAGACAGGCAGAGTTAGACAGTGAAAGAGAGAGACAGAGAGAAAGTTCTTCCCTCTGTTGGTTTACCCCCCAAATGGCCGCTACAGCCGGCACGCTGTGCTGATCCGAAGCCAGGAGCCAGGCGCCTCCTCCTGGTCTCCCATGCTGGTACAGGGGCCCAAGCACTTGGCCCATCCTCCACTGCCTTCCCGGGCCACAGCAGAGAGCTGGACTGGAAGAGGAGTAACCGGGACTAGAACTGGCACCCATATGGGATGTCCGCACCGCAGACGGAGGATTAACCAAGTGAGGCCACGGCTCTGGCCCCTAAAAGATTTATTTATTTGAAAATCAGAGTTACACAGAGAGAGGAGAGGCAGAGAGAGAAAGAGGTCTTCCATCCGATGGTTCACTCCCCTATTGGCTGCAATGGCCAGAGCTGTGCCAATCTGAAGCCAGGAGCCAGGAGCTTCTTCTGGGTCTCCCACACAGTTGCAGGGGCCCAAGGACTTGGGCCATCCTCTACTGCTTTCCCAGGCCATAGCAGAGAGCAGGATCAGAAGAGGAGCAGACGGGACTCAAACCAGCACCCATATGGGATGCCAGCGCTTCAGGCCAGGGCTTTAACCCACTGAGACAAAGCACAGGCCCCCTTAGAGAACCTTTTTATTACTCACTGAATAAGCTGGATTTCCCTTATCAGTAACTTGGACAAGCTCCTGTAAAATGACTGGCAGTGCAGGCAGGCCAGGATAGTATTGTAGGTTAATTAGGGCTTTCTCCTTTGCTGCCAGAGACAGACTGCTTTGGATAAATACTATTTACTTACAGAATTATTGATTCACCCACCTATTCTGCTTCTCTGAACCAATTCAGGCCCAAGAAGATTCTGCTCCCACCCCTGCACAACCCAGTTACTGTGGATCGTAAAATTCTGCAAAACAACTCATTGCCTACTCTAACCCAGCAACGAGCATGTCGTTGCCAGAGCTTGCTATCCTGCTATCCTGGACCCGCTGTGGCCCATCCACACTTATCCTCACTTCCTCCCAAGGGGCTTCTGCCCAGTGTCCCAGCTGCATGTCCACGGAATGCTGAGTCTACAGATAATAATCCCTACTATTGCCAACATTTGAATCTTTAAAATCATGAGGCTGCTTAGCTCTGGTTTTGCAGCTTTTTAAACTATGTGTGTGGTGTGCTTATATTTCCAGGAGGACATGGGGAAATCACAACTATTCAGTGATATCCAAAATGGAAATTTAAATACACAATTTTTTAAAGGTCTCCTGGCTCTTATCAACAAAACAAGTTAGACAAGGAAATCGGGCTGGCATTGTGGCACAGTGGGTAAAGCCTCCACCTGTGACACCAGCATCCCATATATGTGCCAGTTTATGTCCCAGCTACTCCACTTCTGATCCAGCTCCCTGCTGATGCACCTGGAAAAGCAGCGGAAGATGACCCAAGCACTTCGGCCCCTGCACTCCATGTGGGAGACCCAGTTGAAGTTCCTGGCTCAGCCCTGGGTGTTGTGGCCATTTGGAAAGTGAAACAGCAGATGGAAGATCTGTCTCTCTCTGCCCAATCACTCTGTAACTCTTTCAAACAAACAAAAAAGCAAGAAAGTAAGCTGGAGACAAGAGGAGGAAAGACCCACTCCTTCTTGTAAAAATAAATAAGTAAATAAATAAATAAATTCAGAGTGGAGATAAGAACTGAGTAAGGAAACTATGATAGTGGTCTAAGGCGGGGATGATGAAAGCCTGGTCAAGACAGCATCAATGGGCATGAAGAAATATCCTTGTAGTGAGAGACAAAAGGAGGGCCAAGGGTGACTCTGACATTTATAGCCTACCTGTGGGCATGGTAGGATATCATCAATGGGACAGGCCAACTCTGGAGGAAGAAAAGACCTGCAAGGGCTCACTTGGGGGAGCAGGTTACGTTGGCGATGAATGAGACTCTCAGGGGGCAATACCTAACAGGCACTCAGATACAGAGGGGTGGGTCTCTACACAGAGGAGCTTTCACTCAACAGACTCAGCTAGACTGCCTTGCCAAAGGAGAAAGAGCTAGGGGAAGGACTGAGCCCTGAGGAGTGTATGAGATCCATAAGTAGTTTCAGAAGTTCCATGAGCAGATTTAGAAGCAGCAGCCAGTAAAGTAGGAAGGAAAGAGACAGTAGTACCACAGAAACCAGTTGAAGATCATCATATCCAACCCCAGTGGAAAGACAGGAAATAAATGAGGTGAACCCAACAGCCACCTCAATTTACTGCCTGGAATTTTCCCATCAAGGCAGAAAGGGAATCCCAGGCAAGGCCATGAGAATGGGGAACTGAAGAGGAAATGAGCTAAAAGTCCAGGAAGACCAAGCTGACAAATTCAAAGGAAACACTTCCAGCTGCAGAGAGCTCCCCCAAACACAGAGCCGAGTACAGATCCACTGACAGTTACGGAAAGAGCTACCTCAGCAGATGTGGGGTAATGCTGTGAACTGCTCACACAGCAGGAAGAACTGTATCTGTTCCCACCAATGCAAGCAGAAACCCTCATGATCAGCAGAGCTCTGGGTATGGTACACACAGGGCTGTCACCTCAGTACTGAGGAGTTTAGACACAGGCTGAGAACAGCCCCAGTCCATCTAACAAAAATGCAAGCAAGACTCAAAAGACTCAAACCGGTTCTAAGCAACTGACCACCTGTATCTCAGAAGGCTCAAAAAGATTTTAAGGAATACAAAAATATCCAGGACAGCCCACAGCAAAATTCACTAATCAAAAATTACCAGGAATGTACAAAACAGGTAAGTACACTCAATAATAACAACAATCAACCAAAAGAACAAAGAACTGACATAAACATACAGGAGACACAGAAGATCCTGGATCCTGACATCCAGAAACAGCAGATGGAAGATCTCTCTGTCTCTACCTCTATCTGTGTGTGTGTGTGTGTGTGTGTGTGTGTGTGTGAAAGAGAGAGAGACTCAGCCTTTCAAATTAAAAAAAAAAAAGAAAAGCAATCATACTCACTTGAAGATGGGCTGTGGTTAAGTCTACTAAAAGTATATTTATATTTCACCCTTCAGAAACCACTAACAAAACAGAGTTCTAGCTAACAAGCCAACAAAGGTAATAAACCAGAACTAGAAAAAACTACTCAGTAACCTAATAGAAGGCAGAAAAGGAGGAATAAATGAAGAATAAATGAGACAAATAGGAAATGAATAGTTGAGATATCTTTAAACACATTAAATTAGAAGGTCTAAAACCCTCAATTAAAAGGCACAAAAGGTTGAAACAGAAATAAAACAAACCCAACATATGCTGCCTATAAGAAACACTTCAAATGCAAAGACAGAAATAGGCAAAAAGGAAAAGAACAGAAAAAAACGCATCCTGCTAATACTAATCAAAAGAAGGCTGTGTTGCCAGCAGAGAAATCTAGTCCAGGACTACAGGCCATCACACAGTGACTTCACCAACACCACAGGAACAGTGTCTCAGCACTCCAGCAGAGAAATCTACTGCCAGGACTATAGGCCATCGCCAAGCGACCACTTCACCAGCACCACAGGAACAGTGTCCCAGCACACCTGAAGCAGAGCTCAGAACCATAAGAGAAAAAAAACTCATAGAGATTTCATTATCCCTGTCTCTATAATCAACAGAACAAGTAGCAGAGAGGAGCAAAGATTAAAATATGTGAATAATAAATAACTATCAGCCAAAGTACCCTACTGAACATTTCTAGAATGCCCCCATCTAATAACAGCAGACTATTCATTTTTTTAAATTTATTTTTTATTTTTTTGACAGGCAGAGTGGACAGTGAGAGAGAGACAGAGAGAGAGAGAAAGGTCTTCCTTTGCCATTGGTTCACCCTTCAATGGCTGCCGCGGCCGGCGTGCTGCAGCCGGCGCACCACGCTGATCCGATGGCAGGAGCCAGGTGCTTCTCCTGGTCTCCCATGGGGTGCAGGGCCCAAGCACTTGGGCCGTCCTCCACTGCACTCCCGGGCCACAGCAGAGAGCTGGCCTGGAAGAGGGGCAACAGGGACAGGATCCGGTGCCCCAACCGGGACTAGAACCCGGTGTGCCGGCACCGCAAGGCGGAGGATTAGCCTAGTGAGCCGTGGTGCCGGCCCAGACTATTCATTCTTAAGTACTCATGGAATATTTACCAAGATAGACCACTTTCTGCAGCATAAAACAAAGTTAAAGAAATTTAAAGACATACAAATCATACAAGGGGTGTTTGCTGACCACAATGGAACTAAATTAAATCTGCCAAAACCTTGGCAAATCCTCAAGTATTTGGAAACTGAATCTCATGCTTCTAAATAACTCATAGACAGTGAGACCCCAGTGGAAAGAAAGGGCCATCAAAGAAGGAGGTACTTTTCCCTGAAGGGAAGAGAGAACTTCCAGTTTGCTGATGGCCTTGTCTAAGTAAGGTCGTGTTTGTGGTCACAAAAGGCTTCCATAGCCTTGGTAGCTCATGGCAGGAGCCTCGGGTGATCACTGACATCGACAGACATCATACACAAAAGTGTCGATTGTTAAATTAACAACAGAAGTCACTATGCACTTACTCCCCATGTAGGACCCCTGTCCTTAATGTGTTGTACTATGAGACTTAACAGTAAAATTTGTCTTCAAACAGCACTTTTTCTTTGTGTTTCTGTGTGGGTGCAAACTGTTGAAATCTTTACTTAGAATAGAGTTGGTCTTCTGTATATAAAGATAACAATAAATGAATCTTAATGAAGAATAGGATGGGAGAAGGAGGAGGAGGTGGGATGGGAGAGGGGGTGAGAGGGTGGGTATGGAGGGAAGAACCACTATATTCCTAAAGTTGTACCTATGAAATTTGCATTTATTAAATAAAAGCTTTTATAATAAATAAATAAATAAATAATAGCTCATAGACAAAAGAAGAAATTCCAAGGGAAATCAGAAGGTGTTTTGAACATATCAAAATAAGTTGGATATCACTAGGATAGCACCTAGGAGAAAATTTACAACAATAGTGCCTTCACTAGAAAAGAAACAATCTCAGTGACCTTAATTTCCAACTTACATGAAACTCAAAATAAGCAGAAGTCAAGAAACAACAGAACACCCACAAAGCAGAAATCCAAGAAACAGGCAATGAGGAAAACAATAAGAAAAAAAAATCAATGAAACCAAAACTTCTATTTTGAAGAAACCAATTCAACTGATGAACTTTCAGGAAGACTTACCAACAACAGGAATGAAAAGTAACATCACTGGGGCTGGCGCTGTTGCACAGTAAGTTAACGCCTTGGCCTGAAGCACTGGCATATCCCAGCTGCTCCACTTCCAATCCAGCTCTCTGCTATGGCCTGGGAAAGCAGTGGAAGATGGCCCAAGTCCTTGGGCCCCTGCAACTGTGTGGGAGACACGAAGAAGCTCCTGGCTTCAGATCAGCTCAGTTCCGGCTGTTGCAGCCATCTGGGGAGTGAACCAGCAGATGGAAGACCCCTCTCTCTCTCTCTCTCTCTCTCTCTCTCTCTCTGCCTCTCCTCTCTCTGTGTAACAATGACTTTCAAATAAATAAATGAATCTTTAAAAAAAAAGGCAACAGCACTACAAATTCTATACCCATTGAAAGAAGAAAGAATATTTTGAACAACTCTGTCAATAAACTGGACAATACAGAAGAAATGGACAATTTCCAACTGCTACTGTAGTAGTCAATTACCACAAACTATTAAAATAACACAAATTTATTATCTTACAATCTGCAGGTCGGAAGTCCAAAATCAGTTCTAAAGCCAAGGTGCAGTAGGAAGATGGTCCCTCTCCAGGATCTAAGAAAGCATCCAGGCCGGTGCCATGGCTCACTTGGTTAATCCTCTACCTGCTGCACCGGCATCTCATATGGGTGCCAGGTTCTAGTCTCAGTTGCTCCTCTTCCAGTCCAGCTCTCTGCTGTGGCACAGGAGAGCAGTGGAGGATGGCACAAGTGCTTGGGCTCCTGCACCCGCATGGGAGACCAGGAGGAAGCACCTGGCTCCTGGCTTTGGATTGGCGCAGCATCGGCCATAGCGGCCATTTGGGGAGTGAACTTTCTCTGTCTTTCTCTCTGTCTCTCTCTCTGTCTATACCACTACCTGTGAAATAAATAAAAAAAGAAAGAAAGAAAAGAAAGCATCCATTTCCTCACCTCTCTCAGTCTACTCCTTGACTCAGGGCCTCTGTCATACCTCTGGCTCCCCTCATCGCATCTGCTGCTACCTCTGACCCTCCTGCCTCCTCCTCACAAGGATTCTGTCGTTACATCAGGTGCACTCAGACAATCCAGGAGAACCTTCCCAGCTCATAGTCCTTAATTTACTCACATTCCCAAAGTACTTTAGACCAAATAAAATTAAAATAACACACTCATAGGCAATGGACATCTCCTGGGGCATTTATTCAGCCTATCATAGACACAAATTACCAAACCTCACTCAGAAAGAAACAAAAACATCAACAGTGCTGAATTAAAGTCTGTAATCTAGAAGTTTCCCATAAAGAACATCCCAAGCCAAGATGGAGTCACTGGAGAATATTACCAATTATTTAAAGAAGAAGTAATTCTACTGAACTCTTGTAGAAAAAAAAAAATGAAAAGGAGAGAATACTTCCCCATTCCAAAATCCCAGGAGGCCAGTGTGACACTAATAACAAAATTTGGCCTATTTCATTTGACCACAGGTGAAAAGTTCTAAGCCACCTTCTGGTATATTAAATTCAACAATATAAAAAAATGGTAATAATGATATCTTCAGAAGCATATCAATCACAGTAATGCAAGGTTACTTTAACATTTAGAAGGCATCCGGTGTAACTCATTTGCTAACAAACTAAAACAGAAAAACTCTGCAACCATCTCAGCAGACACAGAAAAGGCACTTTACAAAATCCAACACTGATTCTGGATTAAAACGGCCAGCAAACCAGAATACAAGGGACTTATGTCAACCTGACCAATAGCATCTACAGAAACCTACTGCTAACAAAACACTTCAAAGGGAATAAAAGAATGTTTTTTCCCTAAGATCAGAAACAAGACAAGAATATCCACTCACACCATTTCCATTCAACATTACATTGGGGATTCTAACCAGTGCAAGCCACGGGAGGGTGGAAGACAAAAAAAGATAGCCAAATGGGTAAGGAAGATGTCAAAGTGTCTTCACGCACAAACATCATGTCTATCCATCTAGAAAGACTAAGGAAATTTAAAAAAAAAGCTACTAGAAAAATTATTAAGTTCAGTAAGCTGACAGGATGCAAAAGCAATATTAAATCAATTATATTTTATATGTATTAATATATATAAATCAAGTATATTTTTATATTTAGTAACAGTCAATAAGAAATTTAAATTGACAAATACCTTTGACAGCAGCATGAAAACAAATGAAATAGGGATAAAGCTGACAAACTACCTGAAAAGCCAATAGACTGAAAACTATAAAACACTACTGAAAAAGTACAAAATAGCCATCATCTAAGTCAAAAAAGTTCTGATCTTCACACATATGATTCTGAACCTGAATAGACTAAATGGAAATTTTGCCATTCAATTATCTGACAAAGGATTTGTATCCTTAACATATTAAGAACTTCCAAAACTCAGTAATTGTTAAAAGCACAATCTAATCAGTGGGAAGAGCTTAAAAAAAAATCACAAAGTAAAATATGCTGAAGGTAAATAAGTACTTGAACGGATGCTCAACACGATTACAAGGGATTTTTGTCAACCTGACCAGCAGCATCTACAGAAACCTACTGCTAACAAAACAAATCCCCAGCTGTAATTTCATTAGAGAAATGCAAATTAAGATGACAATGATACCACCACACTCCTACTAGAAGCTACAATCAGAGAATACCAAGTGTCAGTGAGCCTAGTAGAGGAACTAAAATTTTCATATGTAACTGAAGGGACTATACTATGGTGTAACAGTCTTGGAAAACAGGCTGTTGGCAGTTCCCTACAAAAAAAAAAAAAAAAAGACCAGGCCGGGGAGCCGGCACACCGGGTTCTAGTCCCGGTCGGGGTGCTGGATTCTGTCCCGGTTGCCCCTCTTCCAGGCCAGCTCTCTGCTGTGGCCCGGGAAGGCAGCGGAGGATGGCCCAAGTGCTTGGGTCCCTGTACCCGCATGGGAGACCGGGAGGAAGCACCTGGCTCCTGGCTTAGGATCCGCGCAGCACAGGCCGTAGCGACCATTAGGGAAGTGAACCAACGGAAGAAAGACCTTTCTCTCTCTCTCACTGTCTATAACTCTACTTGTGAAATAAAAATAATTAAAAAAAAAAAAAGGGCTTATCCTATGATTCAGTCATTCCATTCCTACCTATTTAGCCAAGAGAAAAGAAAGCACATATCCAAACATATGTACTTACACATGGATGCTGCACTTGTATATACATACTTACTTGTAATAGCCAGAAAGTAGAAGCAGCCCAGAGGACAAATGCACAAGCAAATGTAATGTTCTATTCTGTGGAATACTGCTCAGTAATCAAAACAAAGTATGGGGTGGGGAAGCCACAGTGGCCACTGACTGGGGACATTTGCATCCCATAACAGTGCATCAGCTTGAGTTCCAGTTAATCCATTTTTTTTTATTTTAATTTTTTTTTTTTTTTTGACAGGCAGATTGGATAGTGAGAGAGAGAGACAGAGAGAAAGGTCTTCCTTTTGCCGTTGGTTCACCCTCCAATGGCCACCACAGCCGGCGCACCGCACTAATCTGAAGGCAGGAGCCAGGTGCTTCTCCTGGTCTCCCATGGGGTGCAGGGCCCAAGCACTTGGGCCATTCTCCACTGCACTCCTGGGCCACAGCAGAGAGCTGGCCTGGAAGAGGGGCAACCGGGACAGAATCCAGTGTGCTGGTGCTGCAAGGCGGAGGATTAGCCTATTAAGCCATGGCGCCAGCCATCAGTTAATCCACTTCTGATCCAGCTTCCTGTTAATGCACCTGGGAAGGCAGCAAATGATGGCTCAAATACCTGGGTTCCCCTCACTCACATGGGAGACCCAGATGGAGCTCCTGGCTCCTAGGTCCAGCCTGACCAAGTCCTGATTACTGTGGGCATCTGGAGAACAAACTACCAAATGAAAGCACGTGTTCACTCACTTTCCCTCCCTCCCTCTCTCCTTATCATTCTTCCATGCAAATAAATAAATCTTTTTTTTTAAAAAGTATGAATTATACACACTACAACAGAGATGAATCTCAAGAGAGATGAACTGAACTACAACTATGCAGAGTAGAAAAGCAAGAACCATGCATCTCCCACCCTCACACACATCGCCAAAAGAGACTTTGTTTAACACTCATAGAAAATTCCAGAAAATAAATAAATAAATAAATAAATAAATAAAAATAACATGCTGGGGCTGGGGCGCAGTGGGTTGAAGCCCTAGCCTGCAGTGCTGGTTCAAGTCCAGGCTACTCTTCTTCAGACCTGGCTCTCTGGTGTGACCTGGGAAAACAGAAGATGGGCCAAGTGCTTGGGCCCCTGCACCCATGTGGGAGACCTGGAGAAAGCTCTTGGCTCCTGGCTTCAGATCAGCTCAGCTCTGGCCAACGCAGTCATCTGGGGAGCTAACCAGCAGATGGAGGACCTCTTTCTTTCTCTGGCTCTACCTCTTCCTACAACTCTCTTTCAAATAAGTAAAATAAATATTAAAAAAAAAAAAAAAACTCATACAGACAGAAAACAGATCAGTGGTTTCCTGGAATGAGAGACAAGATGAGAGTGAATGGTTTCAGAAGAGTACCCAGAAACATTTGGGTGTGATGAATACATTCATCATTTTGTTTGAGGCGACAGCTTCACAGGTGTACAAGGTCAAACCTTACCAAACTGTACATCAAACCCATACATAATTGTTGCATGTCAGTGACGTCTCAATAAGGCTGTTTAAAAATTTCTGAGTGGCCAAATAAGAAATGTTGGTGCAATGGATAATACCCAATATAAACAGGAGTAGTTGGAGAGTACTAAATGAGATGTGGATTGCATTTACAGACTATCTCAACATTCTTGGCTTTTAAGGCACTCCAATAAATTGGGTAGTAACAGAAGAGCAGAGCGGAATATCAGATATCCCAAATCATGTTTAAATGATAAGGAATGGGAGTTAAAAACAAGACATTAGAATAAAGAATGATTAAAAGACCCTGAAAAGAAAGGATGGCAGGAGAGGAGTGTGAAATCTAGAACACAGGTGACAGTATAGCTCTATTTAAAAAAAAAAAAAAAAAAGTTTTATTTATTTATTTGAAAGAGTTAGAGAGAGAGAAAAGAGAGAAAATCTTCCATCCACTGGGTCACTTCTCAGATGGCCCTAACAGCCAAGACTGAGCCAGGTCAAAGCCAGGAGCTAGGAACTTCATCCGGTTGACCTCCCACATAAGTAGTAGCAGGGGGCAAACACTTGGGCCATTCTCCTCTGCCTTTCCCAGGCCATTATGGCAGGGAGCTGGATGGGAAGTGGGGCAGCTGGGACTAGAACCTGGGCCCATATGACATGCTGGCATCATAGGTGGCAGCTTTATCGGCTACACAACAATGCTAGCCCCATGCTCTTTGACAAGAAAGACACATCCCCCGTTAGAGTGATTAACCAGAGTAGAGAGAGAGAGGGATTTAATAGTACAGGGTCTATAAATGCAGTACAAGAAGCAGGAGGAAAATGGATTGCATTATCTCTATGGTCTATTAAGGAAGGTCATTGGCTCAGGGCAGATATGTGATACATACCAAACCCATGATGATCTTAAAGGCTGAAGGACATAAAGAAACAACAAAGCAGCTACTACAACAATTGGGAAAATGCACTTTCCAAACCACAGCAGATTACTGGGTTCAATTCAGGTTGAGGATCAATAATGTTTAGTGATACCTGCCAAGTTCATTCATCTTCCAATGTCATTCATCTGCTGCGTAAAGGTTATCCGGGGTAGGGGCTCTGTCAAGCTGTGATGGAGAAACACAAAGCAAGGCAGAGACATCCCATGTGCCTGCAGAAGTGTGTAACAATGAACTGAGAAGGGAGGAGATGAATGACAGACAGAAAAAGTCAACAGATTACAGCTCTAAGTGAGATCAAACTCATACACTTCCAAGCAACAGCCAGGAAGATAAAAGATACACTTGTAAAATGTAATATCAGAATTAGTACTGAGGGTTCTTCTGGTGGTAAGACCCCAGGCAGGACCCTGATAGTACAGAAAGTACCTGCTTCTTGTATCTTACTGCTTATTGCATTTAAATCAACCCCCTGACACGATCTGTACCTCTGCCCATCTAATGCACTGAATTTCATCCTTGCCTAAGCCTAGCACATTGGAATATTCCACCAACCCTCCAGATATGCTACAAAGGAACAAGGTTTCAAGCCAGCCTCTCCTCTTCATGACCGCACCATGCAGCAAACTCCTATGATGAGAACCTTCTTCTCCAGGCCTACGGACCTCTCAATTTAACACTTGACTACAAACTGGGTAAGTCAGCATAATGTAGTTGCCCTCAGGTATTCTCTTTGCTATCACATTACAAGCTTTGCATAAAAGGGAAATGGGTTTTTTTTTTCTTTAGGAACACACTCAACACCCATTTTCCTCAAAGCTCTATGTTAATTGTTGTATCTATGTTTCTTTTCTATTCTCCAAGATTTAGTTCCAAGCTACGTATATAAAAGGATTTAACAACTACCTCTCAGCTGACAAATAAATCTAAAGAAAACAAAAAAACAAATATGCGGCCGGCACCAAGGCTCACTAGGCTAATCCTCCGCCTGAGGCGCCGGCATCCCGGGTTCTAATCGTGGTTCCACCTCTTCCAGTCCAGCTCTCTGCTGTGGCCTGGGAGTGCAGTGGAGGATGGCCCAGGTCCTTGGGTCCTGCACCCAATGGGAGACCAGGAGGAAGCACCTCGCTTCTGGCTTCGGATCAGCGCGGTGCGCCGGCCGCAACACACCGGCCATAATAGCTATTTGGGGGGTGAACCAATGGAAAAAGGAAGACCTTCGTCTCTCTCTCTCTGTCTCTCTCTCTCACTTTCTAACTCTGCCTGTCAAAATAAAAACAAAAAAAAACAAAACAAATAAGTAACAAATAACTCTGCCTGTCAAAATAAAAACAAAACAAAACAAAACAAAACAAATAAGTAACAAATAAGACAGCATCTAGAGAAGCCTCTGGAGATAGGGGAAGTGGTTAAGAAAATTTTCTCTGGAAATTGGTGTGCTTTGATCTAGCTTGAGGAAACAAACAATTCAGAACAATAACTACAAGTATTGCTTCTCTGGGGGACAGTTTTGTGAGTTCTCAGACTGTCTCAATATGCCACACGGTTGGGGGGACTGGTTCTGGGATTCCCCTAGATAGGACCATCTAGAGGTGTTCAGGTCCCTTGTATAAAACGGCACAGTGTGCAAACAACACAGAACCTGCACACCTCCTTCCTCACACTTTTAAAGTCATCACTACTTATAATATCTAATAAAATCTGAGTATTATATAAATATTTGTAATGCTGTATTATTAAGAGAATAATAAGAAAAAAGCTTTACATGTTTAGGACCTACATCATCTTTCTTTCAAATATTTTCAAACTCTAAGCAACTTCACAGTCTTAGAAATAATGATCCAGAGACTCATAGCTCAACTAAATACTTGCTTGACTGATCCATTAAAGTAAGGAAATCACTTTTCCATGATAACTGAAACACTTAGCAACCCCAGACAAATCTTATTTAAATCCAATGTTTAGTATAGCATATTACTGTTCATGACATAGCAAACTTAAAACACACCTAAAATGCAAAGTTACACACATGTAAACATAAAATACTACCATGACACAGAAATGTTGGGGCCGGCACTGTGAGGTATTGGTTAAAGCCACTACCTGGGGCACCAGCATCCCATATGGGTGCCAGTATAAGTCCTGGCCACTCCACTTTCGATCCAGCTCTCTGCCATGGCATGGGAAAGCAGTGCAAGATGGCCCAAACCCTTGGGCCACTGCACCCATGTGGGAGACCCAGAAGAAGCTCCTGGCTCCTGGCTTCAGACTTGTCAAGCTCTGGCCATTGCGGCCATCTGGGGAGTGAACCAGTGGATGGAAGACCTCCCTCTCTCTCTGTAACTCTCTCAAATAAATAAAAAAACTTAACAACAACAACAAAAAAAACAGAAATGTTGGTTACTATCGATATTAACAAGCTGTCATTTACTGAGTCCGCCAGGCACTATTTAATCTTCACATCCTTATTATAACAGTATTATCATTAAAATAATTTTATAGATGACAAAACTGAGGTGTAGCAGTTAAGCAGACTGTTCAAGGCTGTACAGCTAAGAAAACCTGAACATGGAACCAGTTTGCCTGACTTTTAACCAAACTTCAGACAATTCCTTGGCACTTAAGAACTTTCACAGAGATGATATAATGAGCTCTGACTCCTAAGTCAAACTTTTCCTGCGAAGGTCCAGATAACAAATATTTTAGGCATTGTGAGCCACAGTCTGTCAAATTCCTCCACTTGGCAACCACAATGCAAATGCAGCATGGAAGGAGCATGGCTGTGTTCCAATAAAATTCTCTTCACAGAACTCAAACCCAAATTTCCTTCAGTTCTCAAGTGTCACAAAGTATTATTCTGACTTTTTAAAAGCAATTAAAAACATAAAACCCATTCTTAGGTCACAGGCCACACAAAACAGAGAGAAAGGCCTTACATGGCCATGAGTCATAGTGTACTGAGTACTGACAACTGCTTTAATATTAATAAATACTAACAAAATAATATAAACATACTATTAAACATGAATAGCATTTTTGACAGGCAGAGTGGACAGTGAGAGAGAGAGACAGAGAGAAAGGTCTTCCTTTGCCGTTGGTTCACCATCCAATGGCCACCGCGGCCGGCGCGCGGAGGCCGGCGCACCGCACTGATCCGATGGCAGGAGCCAGGTACTTATCCTGGTCTCCCATGGAGTGCAGGGCCCAAGGACTTGGGCCATCCTCCACTGCACTCCCTGGCCATAGCAGAGAGCTGGCCTGGAAGAGGGGCAACTGGGACAGAATCCGGCACCCTGACCGGGACTAGAACCTGGTGTGCCGGCACCGCAAGGCGGAGGATTAGCCTGGTGAGCTGTGGTGCCGGCAGTAATGAGTTTTTAACAATTATGTCTGCAATTTCTATATATATAAATATTTAGAATTACCTTTTCTCTGATACCACTTTTAACTTGCTCATCTTGAGTTACTTCATTTCATCATTGTGGGTAATCTGAAAGAAAAATGTTAATGACATTAAACACTTACACAACTGTGTTTTCTATTTTTAAGATGTCATAAAAGCCAGGCAACAAAAAATTTTCATTGTTGGCAACACAAGACAGCACTGGAAACCAAAAGGGTTTTTTAAGTGCTTTTGGTGGGTCACCTCGATGTGGAACATCTGACCATTAAAATACCTAAAATCAGCCAGGAGGACATTAGCAAAATCCTGGTGCTACAAAAATGCAGTTTGTTATCTGCTGTTAGGCATTCTTTTGAGACATTCTTACTGTTCTAATATTCCACCTTAAAATACTTGAACTAACCACTGCATCCTGTGATCAATGTACTTATTGTTTGCCATTCATACAATGGCCAAAGACTGGTAAATAAGTATTATTATTTCTATACGAGAACACTTTCAATTAGTAACAGGTTGATTCAACAGAGCAAAAAATATCTATAACATTATCTTGCTGAATGTACATAATGCACATTTTCCCTCCATATTTAGAAAATGCACTTTGTACACTTTAAACAACCTTCAATAGCAAGACACACAATTCTTATTATTGTTCAGATTAATTTTCTATTCACCAAAAAACACCCTGAATGCCTTTTACTTTTATATAGCAATGCTTAGAAAAGAAGAGTTTTGTGGTATCACTGAAAAGTGAAACAATGACCCTGTTTTTAGTAATGCTATATTTATACCACAACAAACATGCAAAACAGCAGACTTGAAATGGCTTAACTTAGATTCAGAATTTTTTCTGAATCTGTAATTTTTCTTTCAATAAGGACGTTTCAACAAAATACAACTCCAAAGCAAAGGAAATAGATATTTAGGACCATGCACAAAAATTAGGACATTTTAAAGTCCATGAGGGGCCAGCGCCGCGGCTCACTAGGCTAATCCTCCGCCTTGCGGCGCGGGCACACCGGGTTCTAGTCCCGGTCGGGGTGCCGGATTCTGTCCTGGTTGCCCCTCTTCCAGGCCAACTCTCTGCTGTGGCCCGGGAGTGCAGTGGAGGATGGCCCAAGTCCTTGGGCCCTGCACCCCATGGGAGACCAGGATAAGTACCTGGCTCCTGCCATCGGATCAGCGCGGTGCGCCGGCTGCAGCGGGCCGGCCGCGGCGGGCCATTGGAGGGTGAACCAATGGCAAAGGAAGACCTTTCTCTCTGTCTCTCTCACTGTCCACTCTGCCTGTCAAAAAAAAAAAAAAAAAAAAAAAAGTCCATGAGGAATTTTACACTGCTACTTATTCTTTCTTTTAATAGACTCATCTTTTTAACAAATTTTACAAATTCAGAGTAACTTTTCCCAGCTTCTAAAGTATAAGAATCACTATATACCTAAAGGCAGGATGGAAAAATCATATGTGCTTTCAAAAGCACTGTTGCTGTCATAAACACAAATTTTGTCATTTCTACTTGTTGAGTGCTAAGACTCTCTCTAAAACTACATTACCAGAGCAAATTTTATTAGAACTATAAAGACTAATGTTGGGTACTTGCCATAGCCAACTCTATTTCAACAGTTAAGAAGTTACTCAAATTTGCAGGTCACAATACAGGTTAACAACATTCTCCTCTCCCTCCAGAAAGAGTAAAAAAAAAAAAAAAAAGCAGACAGTAAAGAAAAAAAGTTCTGTTTAAGTCCACAGTGACAAAAAAAGAAAAGGAAGGGGCACAGAAGCATGGGTATTCTGCCCAGAATCCAGGAAACTGAGACTCCACGAACTCAAGAAATGTCCAGGACAACAGAGGAAGAGACCATGAAACAGAGCTACCTAAAAATTTCTGATTGCAAATAACTTCTTAGCTCCTCCATATCTCCAGCCTCACCATTATGGAAAATTCTTAGCCATTAAATATGTAACTCCTGGCAAACAATTTTCACTAATGAAACCGACAACCTCAAAGAATTCTACTTTCTGGGACTTTTAGAGTTAGCTGGGAAAAAAGATCAGCTTTCAATCCTATTATCCTAGGGCTAATCCACTGTGTACTACAGCTTTCAATTGCTGAAGCTGGAAGCCAGAGCACTTTAGAGTAAATAAAAAGCTTCCTTATGCTGTGAATGTCTGTGATCACTGCACTATGGTGCAGTAAGAACGGGCACTTAGAAACAGAGGCCTTGCATCTCACCAAGTTCAAGGCTTTGCCAAGCAAGTGTGACAAGACAGGGACAAAGAAGCTGCAAGCATAAGCAGAGGAGTGATTACAATAACCAACCACTAAATTTAGACACAATCTACTCTTTCCACATCATTGGACTGTTTTCATCACCATAAAATCTGTCTTAAAGAAAAAACTTTCTTCCTCCCACTGCCCCTATCCAGCTGGAGTCTCCTTTCTCTCCTCCTGAAAGCAGTTACTTACACAAAGTGTGCACGGCCCTGTCTTCCCATTCTCTAGTGAGTGCATTACAGGCAGGCTCTGCCCATGTCAGTCAGCAACCAGCGACCTCCTGTTATGCAACCCCGTTGATGGTCCATGACAAGTCCTCTTCTCATGCGTCCTACCAGCAGCAGCAAACTCACCCTCTTCCTGCAAACACTCTCTCCTGGCAGTAGTCTGTTGGCTGCCTACCACACAGGTCACTTCAAAGTCTCCTCTACAGAATGCCCAAGGCTCAGGTCCTTCTTGTCCTCTTCTACCTACAGTCTGTTCGCCGGTCACATCATCCAGCTTCCTGACAACTCAAACATCTCCACCTGGATCTCCTAACAATATTACCAACTCAAAATCAATCCAACAGTGCTCTACCCCTAGCTCTTCCAGAGTCACAAACAATCCTCTCCCCAGCCACTAGGCCCAACACCTTGGCTACTTGTTTGTCTCCTGCCGCAGACCCACACCAATCCATCAGAAAGTCCTGACTCCCACCACTTTCAAAACATACCCAGAATCTCATCCCCTCACTACCTACTAACCACAGTCAAGCCTTCTACCTTTGACCCCCCACATTTGATTCTCAGTACAACATCCTGAGTGGCCCTTTTAAAACTCAGGAGGAACAGGGAGGAAAACACTTTAGTGAAGGTATTAGAAGGTGGAGTCTTTGAGAAGAAGATAATTGGGTCATTAGTGTAGAGACCTCATGAATGGGATCAATGCCCATAAAAAGAAAACCAGAAGATCTGGCTTTCCCCTAGCAAGAAGGAGCCATCTGTGAACCAGGAATGGGCTCTCTCCAGACACCAAATCCACCAGCATCTTGACCTTGGACTACAAAACTGTGAGAAATAAACTTCTGTTGTTTATAAGCTACCCATTCTGTGGCATTTTGTTAAAGCACCAGAAGTGGACTAAGACAACTTGAAAACTGTTTTCACTGAGTAATTGATTATATACTATGATTACATATCAAAATCAATTTTAAGGGAATAGTTTCTATAAACTTAGAAGTGCTTAATATATGCCCCCATTATACCAAATACAACAATCCTATAATCTAATTCATCCCAGACTCTTAACAACTTAAAAATGCATGGCTGGTGCTGTGGCATAGCAGGTAAAGCCACCACCTGCGACTCCGGCATCCCATATGGGTGTCAGTTTGAGTCCTAGCTGCTCTACTTCCGATCCAGCTCTCTGCTATGGCCTGGGACAGCAGCAGAAGATGGCCCAAGTCCTTGCACCCTTGCACCCTTGCACCCTTGTGGGGGACCTAGAGGAAGCTCCTGGCTCCTGGCTTCGCATTGGCACAGCTCCGGCAGTTGTGGTCATCTGGGGGAGTGAACCAGTGAATGGAAGACCTCTCTCTCTGTCTCTACCTCTCTAACTCTTTCTAATCAATAAAATAAATCTTTTAAAAAAACTTACAAATTGTTTATTTCTAGAATTTTCCATTTAATATTTTCAGACCACAGTTAACCACACGCAACTGAAACTTTGGAAAGCAAAATCAGACAAAGGGGGACTATGGCACGTGCAGAGATCCCAGAATCTAGTTCGGGGTTTCTCAACCTAAGGTCTACAAGACAGTGATAAAGTTCTTTCAAGACATCACAATTCTTTCAACTATTGTTTAAAGTTCCCTGCACCATGCAATGCACCTGAGCAGCATCAGTTTGTCAGAAATCAGCCACATGTGGGTATGTGCAAGAGGCCCGTGTCCATCTGGTGATGTGGCCGTGGTGACTGCAGACAGCACTGCACAGAGAGGACAGGCTGACCAACATCGGCCTCTCCACATTTGGTTATGCCCCTGACCTCACTCACGCCCAAGACACAATTTACACCAGCTTTTCAAATAAATCAACTATTTTTGGTTTTTACTCATTGGTAAGATGAAGCTCAAATAAAGATCCAGAGTTACAAAATTTTATATATATATGATATATATATAGAGAGATAGATTTTGATTTCTTGATTTTGCGTAGGCTTTGTACATAGTCATTTAAAAATATTTTTCACCAAAATAAACTTCTCTTTTAATTTTATGCTCCACAAACATTCTTTTTATTATTTACTTGCATTTATTTTATGCTGAATTTATTCTCAGGCCATAAATTTTTCTTCCGTTTCTTTTGGGTTATCTTTTTCTTCTATGAAACTTCCTCTTCCGGTTTAGCAACAACTTGTGCCTTTTCAATATGGATGATTTCAACATGGCGGGGGGGGAGGGGCTCATCAATGGGCTAAGCCAACCGTGAGCTCTCACAGTGCAGCAGCGCATCTTGCGTGCTTTGTTTCACCTGGAAGCGTTCAGGGAGCAGAGACTCTACATCAAAACCCTCTCAGCACCACTCTCTGCACTTGTCAAGCATATGCAGCAAAAATTCAGCTCTCTTTTGCACCACCAGTCCTGTGTCCAGCCCCACTGTTTGGCCCAGACTCACCTACCACAAACACCATTGTAATGAGGAACAGCAAACGCTGCTTCTTTAATGTGGCATCTTTCAGACACTTGGGGACTTTTCCTGGACACCTTCACAAATATTCACAAACATGAAGATGTGAACTTCTTGAGCTGCAGGATTCTGAGTTTTCTAAGAGAACAGTGAATCACTGTCACAGATCACCTAAGGTTGTTTACTCCAAGGGCTCCATGAACCTTCTTAAGTTCCCTCATATACAATAAAATTATGTTTTTAAATAAAGCACAAAGCTGATTCACTCATGTTTTCATTTTGCTCAACTTAAGATAAGCATTTACAGTTTTCACTGTCAACTGACAAGAGACCTTTCCTCCCTGCTCTTGAAGCTTATCAAACAAGAAAAAACAAGTCAAAAAAAAAACAAAAAAAAAAAACAAAAAAACACGGCAAAGCATTCATTACTTCTCTTTGATTGACAGGATACTACTCTTTCACAGAAATCCAGAATTTTTGAAAGGACAAATCAATAAATCTCATCTTGAGTGTGAAAAACAGTTTGATGGTTCCTCAAAAAGCTAAAGAGAATTACCCTATGCCCCAGCAACTCAACCCCTAGATACACATACAAAAGAACTAAAAACAGGGATGCAAACATTTACACCGATGTTCAAAGCAGCATTTTTCACATAAGCCAAAAGGAAGACAAATAAAATGCCTAGGAACAGTTGGAACAGTAAACAAGATGTGACATATCAATATAATGGAACATCATTCAGCAATTCAAAACATCAATGAGGAGAGTGCTGCAGGGTTAAGATACCACTTGGGAAGGCCCCATTCTGTATCAGAGTGCAGGGTTCACGCACAGCTCTGCTTCTAACGCCAGTCTCCTCCTAGAGGCAACAGCTGATGACCACTCAGGGATTGAATCCCTGCTGCCCACAGGGAAACCCAGATTGAGTGCCAGCCCAGCCCAGGCCAGCCCAGTCCCAACTACTATGGGCATTTGGAGAGTGAACCAGCAAATGGAAGATACCTCGCTCTCTGTTTCTCTCTCTCTCTCTCCTCAAACAAAATGAAAAGAAAGGCCAGTGAAGTTCTGACACATTGTACAAGGATGATCCTTAAAAATGTTATGCTAAATGGACTAAACATAAATGTGAAGACCTGAAGCCATAAAACTCTTACAAGAAAGCAGGGGGAAGGATTATCTGTATCTTTCTTCCAATGATTTTTTAAACTGAGACACCAAAAGCATGACCATCAAATGCAAAAATAAACAAATGGAAATATACCAAACAAAAGCACAGCAAACAATTGACAAAATGGAAAGGCAGCCTATGTATGGATTAGGATAAAATGTCTGCCAAACATATACCTTATAAGGGATTAATACACAAAATAATAAGGAATTAATACAACTCAACAGCAAAAAAATGAGTGCCTGATTTAAAAATGGGCAAAGGATCTGAATAGACATTTTCCCAAAGGCAACATAAAAATAGTTAACAAGTATAAGGGAACTTCAATAAGTTCATGTGAAATGGAATTGAAAGATGAGTTTATTTTCATACCAAAAAAATTTGAAATTCATGAATCAAGGATCTTCAAAAAGTTCATGAGTAATGCACATGATGAAAAATCTATGCACGTACTTGAAAAACTTTACTTAAAAATAAACTTATCTTTTGCCAGCACCGCAGCTCAATAGGCTAATCCTCCACCTGCAGCACCGGCACACCAGGTTCTAGTCTCAGTCGGGGCGCAGGATTCTGTCCCGGTTGCTCCTCTTCCAGTCCAGCTCTCTGAAGTGGACAGGGAGTGTAGTGGAGGATGGCCCAAGTGCTTGGGCCCTGCACCCCATGGGAGACCAGAAGCACCTGGCTCCTGGCTTTGGATGAGCGCGGTGCGCTGGCCGCAGCGGCCATTGTGGGGTGAACCAACGGAAAAGCAAGACCTTTCTCTCTGTCTCTCTCTCTCTCAATGTCCACTCTGCATGTCAAAAATAAATAAATAAACTGATCTTTTAATTTCATTTTTTAAAGATTTTATTAATATTGAAAGAGAGATCTTCTATCCGATGGTTCACTCCCTAGGGCTGCAACAGCCACGGCTGGGCCAGGCCAAAGCCAGGAGTTAGGAGCTTCATCTGGGCTCCCACGTGGATAACAGGGGCCCAAACACTTGAGTTATCTTGCACTGCTTTCCCCAGGTCATTAGCAGAGAGCTAGACTGAAAGTAGAGAGGCCAGGATCGAACCATTGCCGTTACGGAATGTCAGAGTCACAAGTGGTGGTTTTACCCACTACACCCCACAACACTGGCCCCTTATTCCTATTTTTCCACTAACTTTTTAAAGTCTGATCCCCTCAGAAATAAAAAGGCATTCACCATTACTTACTAGGGCAATTCAAATCAAAACCACAATGAGGTATCACTTCAAAACATTAGTATCAGAGAGACAGATCTACAAATTGCTTCATGGTGCCTCTAGGTATAAGGATTGAGAAAGGCTCATCTAGTTACTAGTAGGCAGGGCTAGCACAGACCAGAACAGGCCCAGAGTGGGTCTACCACAAGCGAGCACAGGTGGAGGCTCCTCATTACCACAGACTCCTCACCCCAACAGCTTCCTGATTCTACAATAGCAGTCAAAGAAATGAAGAATTGGAAGCAACTTCACAACTAGGTAGGAAGCACCCTAGTCACAAATGAGACAGTACAACCTTCCTGCCTGCATGCTAAGGTTTTGAGAGTTGCTCCTCCAAGGTCAGCCTAGGAGTGCGCATCTGGCAAAGCAGCTGGTACGCTGCTTGGGAGCCCCACATGGCACACTGGGGTGCCTAGGCTTGAGTTCCCACTGCCAGCTGCCTGCAAATGTGCACCCCAGCAGGCAGCAGATGATTCAAGGGCCTGGGCCCCTGCCACCCACACAGGAGGCCCCACACTGAGCTCTGGGCTCCTGGCTTTGGCCTGGCCCAGTACCAGTTATTACAGGCATTTGGGGAATGAAACAAAGATGGAAGATACCTATCTACCCTCTCCCCCACCCCACCCCTCCACTTCTTCTACCTTTTAAATAAAAATAAATAAAAACTTTAAAAACTCAATCTAAAGTCTCCTTCTTTAGATCTCCCAACAATTCTATCAGCCACTTAGTGCCTGTGCCAGATACTGATTTACTGTTCCTCATCTCCCAATCTATCCTTTTTTGTCTGCTCCATGAAAATGGATTTCTGTTCATTAAATATTTTTCCTTTGCCAGCTGGCATGGTATTAGGCTTCGTCGGCAGAGGGCACCAGAAAGGCGTTTTGGGGAAATTCTGCTTCGTGGCCCCAGGGCCTCAGCTGCAGCAGGCTTCTAGCGGGACCCCACTCCTACAACATCAGGGCTGCTCCCCCGCCAGGCTTCTGCAGTATGCACACCCTGGGCAACAGGAGCCCAGACAGCTTTGCGGCACAGAAGCCTGGTGAGACATCCCAGTGAACAGCATTCCCTGGCACCCCGAAGGGCAGGGTCCCAGCAAGATCCACTAGTGAGGAGCCATTACTACTAGCCTTAACCTTGTCCTTTTTCTGATTTAAAAAAGATCGACTCATTTATTTGAAAGGCAGCTTTACAGAGAAGGGGCGGGGTGAGAGAGAGAGAAAAATCCTCCATTTGCTGGTTCACTCCCCAGATGGCCACAACAGCCAGGGCTGAGCCAAACCACAGCCAGGAGCCAGGAACTTCATCCAGGTTTGCCACGTTGGTAGCAGGGGTCCAGGCACTTGGGCCATCTTCCGCTGCTTTCCCAGGCCATTAGCAGAGAGCTGGATCAGAAGCAGAACAGTCGGGTCTCGAACTGGTGCCCATATGGGATGCTGGCTTTAAAGGCAACAGCCTGATCCCCCAGACCCACTCCTGTCCTTTCCAACAAGGGCTAGCTCTGGAAGGTAAGCAAGCATTCTACTCCTGTCCTGGGGTGGCCCTGCTCCTCATATTTACTACTCCTTTGTTCTTTAATCTGTACTTCTTACCAGGAAATTCCTCACTGATCCAATCCCATCATATAGTCAATAATGATTCATTATTCTTTCTACCTCCTGATTGAACCCTACTGATCACACCCCAACAATTCTCTCTAGTAGTTAATAGCCAACAGCAATCTCTCTGCAACGGTCCCTTCACAGTTGAAATAAAGAACCAAGAAGAGAGAAGGGTAGGTAGTACAATATCCTAAGAGATAAAGTTGTGGCACCAATATTTTAATTAGGAAGTGACAGTAATTATACACACCCAGGATACGAACTGCTGGTTCATATTCACAGGTCAGCCTACTAAATACTCTAATTGTAATATTAACTTCATCTTAGAATACTATCATTCCTGCCATGCTTAACCTCTACTTTAAAACTTAGGGGACCAACATCGTGGTGGAGCAGATAAAGCCAATGCCTGCAGTGCTGGCATCCCATATGGGCACCAGTTTGTGTCCCGGCTGCTCTTCTTCCAATCCAGCTCTCTGCTATGGCCTGGGAAAGCAGAAGATGGCCCAAGTCCTTGGGCCTCTGCACCTGCATGGGAGACCCAGAAGAAGCTCTTAGCTCCTGGCATCCCATCAGCCCAGCTCCACCCAATGCGGCCATTTAGGGAGTGACACAGCGGATGGAAGACCTTTCTCTCTGCCTCTTCCTCTATATAACTCTTCCTTTCAAATAAATAAATACATCTTTAAAAGAAAAAAAGAGAACATTTAAAAAATCGCCCACATCCCACACTAGAGTACTGGTTCATTGCCTAGCTCTGGTTCCTGACTCCAGCTTGATGCTCATACATACCCTAGGAGGCCGCAATAAGGACTCAAACAGTGAGATTCCTGCTACCCATGTGGAAGATGTGGGCTGAGTTCCAGGCTGCTGCTCTAGGCATTTGGAGAACGAACCAACAGATGGGAGCTCTCTCAGAGCTCTCCAGCCTCCCTGCCCCGTCTCTCAAATAAATAAGTTTTTTTTAAAGTGCCCACTATATGACTCAACTAGTCCACTCCTAGGCATATACTCGAAAGAAATGAAAACATACGTCCTCATAAAAACCTGTATGAATGTTCAGAAAAGCTTTATTCATAATAGCCAAAGAGAGAAAACAATTCAAATGTATGTCCTTACAAAGGAATATTAGTTGGTGATGCAAAGAACTTAAATATTGGCACAGTGGTTAAGATGCTGCTTGGGATGCCTGCCTCCAACAACAGAGTGCCCGGGTTCAATCCTGATCCCACTCCCAATCCTGCTTCCTGCTAATGGAGACCTTAAGAAGCAGGAGGTGAGGGGCCGGTGTTGTGGCGCAGTAGGTTAATCCTCCACCTGCACCGCTGGCATCCTATATGGGAACCGGTTTGAGTCCCGGCTGCTCCACTTCCGATCTAGCTCTCTGCTAGAGAGCTATGGCTTGGGAAAGCAGTGGAAGATGGCCCAAGTCCTTGGGCCCCTGCACCCATGTGGGAGACCTGGAAGAAGTTCCTGGCTCCTGGCTTCGGATCAGCTCAGCTCCAGCCGTTGCGGCCAATTGGGGAGTGAAGCAGCAGATGGCTGACCTTTCTCTCTCTGCCTCTCCTTCTCTCTCTGTGTAACTCTGATTTTCAAGTAAAATAAATAAATCTTTTTTTTAAAAAAAGTATACTTTATGCTGTATACTATAAATGTATAATTGGTATGGTATGTAAGTTATACCTCAACAGAACTTAACAGTCTATGTGGGAACTTTAATAATTCAAATGTTCCTTTATGCTGCCTCAGAGTCTGCCTCCTATGATACAATACAATGCAAAACAAAAGCAGAATTACTAACCCACAAGGTCCTTGGAGATGAACTCCGAATTATCCAGCAGAGGTGCAGAGCCTCACTGAAACATCCATGTTTCTTTTTTTATGATTTATTTATTATTTATTTGAAAGTCAGAGACAGAGAGGGCAGAAAGATCTTTCATCTGCTGGTTCACTCTCCAAATAACTGCAACAACCAGGGCTGGACCAGAACAAAGCCAGGAGCCAGGCACCCCATCCAGTCTCCCACATGGATGCAGGGGCCCAAGCACATGGGCCACCCTCTGCTGCTTTCCCAAGTGCATTAGCTGGCAGCTGGATCTGTGGAGCAGACAGGACTCGAACCAGTGCCCATACAGGAAGCCAGCATTGAAGATGGCGGCTTAACCTGCCACACCCAGTGCCAGCCTCCATCCATACTTCTACATAAAGATTCACGGTGTACAGTTCCCTAAAGTGGGATGTCGCTAATGTATGAGTTGATTTTTTATATATTTAGAGGTGGTTTATGCTAGAATTAATTGTAGGGTAGGCATTGAGTGCAGCAGCTGAGATGCAGGTTGGGACGGCCACACGCCCCCTCAGAGTGCCTGGACTCTAGCCCCTCCTCCACTTTCCAGTCCAGCTTCACCTTGACTCTCACCCTGGAAGGCAGCAAGGAATGGCTCCAGCACCTGAGTCCTTGCCACCCACAGGGTAGATCTGTATTGAGTGCCAGCCTCCTACTTCAACCTGGCCAGCCCCAGCTACCTAATTCTTTCTCTCTTTCCCTCTCTCTCTCACCCTCTGACTTTCAAATACAAGTACAGATAAAAGTAAATACATTTAAAACTTGTTAATACAGGAATTGGACCTTAACAGCAGAAAATCATAAAAGCAGTATCAGCCTGCTCTAGATAGCCTAACAAAAAGCACCTAACAAAAAGCAAACAATTTTGTCTGCTCTATTGTTAAAAAAAAAAAAATACACATTATTTGGCCGGCGCCGTGGCTCACTAGGCTAATCCTCCGCCTTGCGGCGCCGGCACACTGGGTTCTAGTCCAGGGCAGGGCGCCGGATTCTGTCCCGGTTGCCCCTCTTCCAGGCCAGCTCTCTGCTGTGGCCCGGGAAGGCAGTGGAGGATGGCCCAAGTGCTTGGGCCCTGCACCCCATGGGAGACCAGGAAAAGTACCTGGCTCCTGCCGTAAAAAAAAAAGAAAAAAAAATACACATTATTTGAGGTTATCCTGATCTTTCGCTCTCAACTGGAGCTAGTTCCACAGCATGATGGATCTAAAAGCTGTTCTGGTCTCACTGACTTAAGACTGAAATCAAGCCCATCAGCAAGCCAGCAGGCACTGGTGTGCACACACAAGGTATTAGAATCTCACACACTTAAGTTGTCCTAATTTTCATTCTGCAGAAAAGTCAAAGAAATTCTGATGCCTACACTAAAATTCAAGTTGTATAGTCTAATTACATGACTAGTTCACATACACAAGTTTTTAAGTTAAATAAACTGCTAAAAAAATGCAAAGAAACACACAGCTCACGCTTGCAAGTTCAATCTAAATCGTTTAAATAGGTTCAGTGTGAGAAACTATCATGCCCTTTCATTGTCTTTGCTTACACGCCCTGATCCAGTTCTCATTCCACCACAACAACTTCACTATTTTATGCTCATCTATTTACACAAGGATTTCCCTGCCAAATACCATTAGACAAAAAGTTTCCAGTGCTGAAAAACATCTGCAGAACATTGGTCTACTGAACAATGATAAGCTTGACTGTAAAATATTAGATACTGCCCTGGCTGGACTGTGGAAAACAGAGCAAACACTGCAGCTGAAGATCCTGGAAGCTGGTTGGAGAAAATAAGAACACTGAGAGTCATCACCTTCTGTCAACTTCTCATCACCGCTTCATGATCGGAAAGGAAATCACTTTTAGGAACACTCAAAGGAAATGTCTATTTCGCTATTCCCCAATACCAGCTCTATCACTGAAATGCAAAATGGCAAATCCATGCATGGCACAGCCTGTGATGCTGGCACCCTGTATGAGCACTGGTTCAAGTCCTGGCTCCTCTACTTCTAGTCCAGCTCTCTGCTAACGCACCTAGGAAAGCAACAGAAGATGGCCCAAACACCCACATGGCTTCAGCCTGGCCCAGCCTCAGCCTTTGAGGCTACTTGAGAAGTGACCAGTGGATGGAAGATCTCTCTGTGTCTTCCTCTAACTCTGATTTTCAAACAAATAGATGATTAAAAGAAAAAAGAAGGAGGGAAGGAAGGAAAGAACAAAGGAAAGGCAGACCAGCAAATCCAGGTTATTTAACAAGAAGCAACCCAAAGAAGATGCCCTTGACAACACCACTAACGAAAAAGTGAGAAATCTTGAGTACAAGAGGCAAATAACACCTGTAATCTAAAGAAAGAGGACTACCATTTCCAGCAACAGTCATGGAGAGTACTACCTTAGATTAATGTTTAAGGAAGAATACAAACACTGGAGAGGGTTTGAGTGATATTAACCTTGTCTAAATTACTGTAGTGAGGTACACATTTTCATCTAGTTACCTTACTCACATGACATCCACTGATTGCTTTATGAAAGTTTTACCCCAATCTGCAAAAAGGCAAATTTAATTTACCTAATTACTGTTATCAATTTGAGGAAAAAAGGTTAGAGTCAATCTACAAAATAAAAAGAAGCTTTTACGTTTTCTCTTTCCTGATCTTGCATCCTAATGGAAATCAAGTAAGTCTGGATGGATGGGTCAAACCTGTTCCACAAAAAAATGTTCAGACACTTTATAAAAAACTTTTTTTTTGCTCTATGACAAAGAAATGGAGCCTCGTGTCTGGAGAAAAGGGTCTCATTACACTTCAATTTAATTAAATAATTTGTTTAGAAAGTTTTTGTTCAACCCAGATTTCAAATGACTGTCTTAAGACTTAACCAATGCTGAAATCCTAAGTCTATATATGAATGACGCATGATATTAAAATTCTTTTTTTTTAAGGTTTAATTAATTTAATTTGTGAGGTGGAGTTACAGTGAGAGGGAGAGACAGAAAGAGATCTTTCTTTTGCTGGTTCACTCCCCAGTTGGCCGCAACAGTCGGAGCTGGGACAATCTGAAGCCAGGAGCCAAGAGCTTCCTCTGGGTCTCCCACGTGGGTGCACGGGCCCAGGGACTTCGGCCATCTTCTTTTGCTTTCCCAGGCCACAGCAGAGAGCTGGATGGAAAGTGGATCAGCTGGGACTAGAACCAGCGCCCATATGGGATGCCGGCACCTCAGGTGGAGGAGTAACCTACTGCACCACAGCGCCTGCCCCAGATCAAAATTCTTTTTTTTTTTTTTTTTTTTTTGACAGGCAGAGTTAGCCAGTGAGACACAGAGACAGAGAGAAAGGGCTTCCTTTTCCATTGGTTCATCCCCCAAATGGCTGCTAGGGCCTGCACGCTGCGCCGATCCGAAGCCAGGAGTCAGTTGCTTCCACATGGTCTTCCATGCGAGTGCAGGGCCCACGCACTTGGGCCACATCAGAGAGCTGGACTGGAAGAGGAGCAACCGAGACAGAACCGGTGCCCCAACTAGGACTAGAACCCAGGGTACCAGTTCCACAAGCAGAGGATTAGCCTAGTGAGCCACAGCGCCCACCCCAGATTAAAATTCTTAACTTGAAATTTTCTCTGCCTCTAACCTATGATGGTGCTCATTAAAATGAATAAAATTTTTTTAGGGAAAGTACCATATCTCAAAATCAGTCCCAGTAGAAATCCAAATATTCAGGACATGAGGAATAAGAAAGCAATAAGGCATATAGAAAGCAATCACAGTAGTAAAACAACGGAAATATGTTCTCTTTATCAGTAATGAAATGTACATGGACTAAATTTGCCAACCAAAAGACAGACATTGGAAGAGTGTAGATTAAAGAAAATCAATTCCACTAAATGTCACCTGTAAGATTCTGACTTTGGAGTCTGTCGCTCCCCCTCTTCGCGGAGGAACGACACAGGACCCTGCGCTGTTCTTTCGTCTGCTCGGCCCTCCCCGGGTTTGCTGCTGGTTCTTCCCGGGTTGGCTACTATCCCTTCCACCTCCGTGGAAGGGCAGTTCCCCCTGGCCACATTCCCCACTTCCGCAGGGGAGCGGCACACTGCCGGCCGGCTCTTCTCGGGGGCTGCACAGGTGTTCCTTCAGCTAGATGTTCCCCTTAGATGTTCCCCATAGATGTTCCTGATGCATGCCGTCTCTCTCCTCCTTTATAGTCCTCCTCTGCCAATCCCAACTCGGCTGCCCACACGCCGAGTACGCTGCTCTCCAATCAGGAGCAAGTCCTACAGTTTATTAGTTGAACTGGAGGCAGCTGTGCGGAAGCTGTTTACTTCTCTCCCAGCGCCATATTGTGGGAGAGCAGATGCATAGAATAAGTCTTAATTCCAGTAACTCAGTCTAGTCCGGTTGCTCCCCACAGGAGTCAAAGGCACAACAAGGTTCAAAGGGAATGGATGGAAAAAGATACCCCATGCATACAGTAACCAAAACTGGGCAGCAGTGTCTACTCTAGTATCAGACAAAATGGCTGACAAAAAATCAAACAAGGATGCCAGAGACAAAGAATATATTAATAAAACAAGATATTACCAAAAGGTTCAGCAGAAAGAAGGTATAATTATCAACCTATACAAATCTAATAATAGACACCAAAATATACGAAGCAAAAACTGTCCGAATTAAAAAGGGAAACAGAAGATCTGGAAACAAATCAGCACATGAAAGAGACAGCTGCACTCCTCACAACAGCCAAGCTATGGAATCAGCCCAGATGCCCACTGATGGATAAACACGACGTGGTATACGTCACAATAGAATACTATTGAACCATAACAAGGAAGGAAATCCTGACATTTTCAGAGATGTAGACAGAACTGTAGCTCGTTCTGTTAAGTGAAACAAGCCACCTGCAGAAAGACAAATACTGTAGGTTCACATATATATGGAAGCTAAAGCGGGTAAAAGCCACCACTTGCAATGCGGCACCCCACATCAGAGAGCGGCATCCCGGCTGCCCTGCTTCCAATCAGGCAGCGGAAGGTGGCCCTGCCACCCAGGTGGGAGACCAGGATGCAGTTCCTTGCTGATGGCTTCAACCTGGTCTACATCTACCTGCTGTGGCCATCTGGGGAGTGAACCAGCACACAGATCTCCACCCACCCACTCACCCACCACCACCATTCTGCCTTTCAAATAAATACATTAATTTTTTTAAGTAGTCCATCTGAACTTAGAACAGTGTTCACTAGAGGTTGGGTAGGATACGGGAATAAAAAGGAGCTAAATAATCGGTTCTGAAGCAAGTCAGACAGAAGTACCAAGTTCTAGTGTGAGGATATTAGAAATACGCTGTGAAGGAGACTGCTTATCTCAGAGTGAACATACTGCGGCTGAAAAAGCTCTGGTTTGATGCTTAAACGACCAATCCCCCCCCCCCCCAACTTTGAAGATGAAGAAGGTAACCCTCTCCATTATTGCAGTACAAGTTGTGGAATCTCTTGAGTGCACAGACTGTCTAGTTGTATTTATCAGACTATTTCTACTGATGGAGTGCTCCAGGTAAGGAAGGGAAACACTGCTTGTTTTCATTTGCCTGATTCAAGTGTCTGAGAAACCACTCTCTCTTGTTCTCCCAGGCTGCAACGGAACAACTGTACCAGGGTTTGGGCACTTTCTTTTCTTTATAAAACATGCTCAGCAAACTGCACCAGTTAACTAGGGTTTGGTAAATTGTTATGTTAACAATTATGACATCTGCAATGTTTTACAAAGCAACTAATTTAATAAAATCACTATTGTGAGGACTTCTCATGTAACACACCATGGAAAAAAAAGTCCACTGATAATGACTTCAGATTCCATACCACATAACCTTGAGAAAGTACAGTTGATTGAGTTTTTGGTATAAAATCAAACAAGAACATCAACAATTATCTGAGAAGGCTATTACTACGTCTTTGCCTTTCCCAGGCATTAACTGTGTGAGGCTGGATTTTCTCCAGATGCTTGTTCATACTTCAACCTAGAGAACTGACTGCAACAGACTTGTAGAAGCCAATATGACAATACAGCTGTTTCTATTAAACCACACAAAAAAAGAGTGAGAACACTACCATTTTTGTTTTCAAAGGTCATTTTTCATTAAGAATATGTTGTTTGTGTTCATATATAATGAGTTTACAAATGCCATTTCTAGTGAAGTAACAAAAATTTTATATTTATTTTGATTTACAATACAGTAAACATACACATATAATCCACCAGTTGCTCATTCAGGGTCCTCACTAATTTTTGAGGCAGGTAAAGGAGTCCTAAGACCAAAGGTTTGCAGACATCTGATTTAAAGGACAGAGAATTGAAACTGGTTAAGCATTCTGCAACTGAAAATCTAAAACCGGAAATGCTCCAGGATGCTAAACGCTTGGAGGGGCCATAAGACTCCAGAGGTGGAAAATTTCAAACGTGATCTCACACAATCAAAACACAGCCACACTCGGGGCTGGCACTGAACGTGGCGAGTTAAACCACCACCTGTGACGCCAGCATCAGTTCTAGTCTCCGCTGCTGTTTCCAATCCAGCTCCTCTAAGGCACCTGAGAAAGCAGTGGAAGATGGGCTCCTGCCACCCACTTGGGAGACCGGGACGGAGTTCCAGGCTCCCAGCTTCAGCCACTGTGGCCATTTGGGGAGTAAACCAGTGGACGGAAGATCTTTCCGTCTCTCCCTTTCTCTGTAATTCTGCCTTTCAAATAAATAAGTACATCTTTTTAAAACACCTTAAAGACATAGCCATACCAAAAATATGCTATGAAGCTATCTTCAGGCTACATGTATAAGGTGAATACAAAACATAAATGAATTCTATGTTTAGACCCGGGTCCTATTCCCAAGGTATCTTATTACAGATATGCAAATATTCCAAAATCTTAAAAAATCCAAAATCCCAAGCATTACAAACAAGGGATACTCAACCTGTATCAGACACAGCAAAGCAAGAAGAAAAGCAAGTACATAAAATCATTAATGGAAAAAAACTTTCTAAGGAAAATTACACAAAAGCTGAAAATGAACACAAAATCAAATCAGAACTAACCTCATTCTATGCAACATAAAAGATCATTAGATGAAAGTCATTTTGCATGCATTCTAGAAACATGTACTATGCTGATCAGGTAAGCACAAACATACCCATTAATAGTTTGATAGACACTATTTTTGATAGCAGTACACGACAGGCAAAGAAACACCCAATAACAAACTCAAGACCAGATGATTAAAATAGCAGCCATCACCCACAGGAGGAGGCGGTCCAAGGTTCTGTCAGAGGGACAGACAGGGATATTTCAGCACTTCTTCAGCAACAGGGGCCTCCACTGCAGGGTCTAAACTGTTCTATTTAAAACTGCCTCACAGGTGCCAAGGCAGGCCAGTGACGCTAACTTCTCAGCCCCACAGAAGCAAAAGGTTGACAATGGAATGAACCTGTCTGCAGCCCAGTGTATCCTTTGGAAGACCAAGGAGAAGCAGCAGCAGCCCTGACAGGTATCAAGCACATGGGATTTACCAGGCACTATGGGCTAGACTCATCTAACACTCTAGATCACCTTAAGGATACACACCATTATTATCCCATTTTCGGAGTTGAGAAAATTGAAGTGCAAAGAGGATAAATACATCGCCTAAAACTAAGGCAGGATTCAAACTCACTCTGGCTCTAGGCCCAACCTTGGCTACCACACTACAGTACACAGACAAGTACCACACATCACACATCTTGGACTCCTCTTCCCTCTGCTAATGGAGGTAAACCTATTCTTACATGGCAATTCAGCTCAGCTAGATTTCTCTAAAGAGAATGAATGACTCAAGCCAGTTGGAACAGCTTCAACAAACTGCTACCACCAAAGTTTTCGTTGCATTAATACACTTGGCTGTTTCTGCAATGACCACCAGATACCATAGCAATTTCAAGTTTCAAGTCTGCCCCTTCATGTCCCAGTTCAGAGTTCATCCGGGATGGCTCTATTGCTGACAGAATTTTGAGGGCCTTAAAAATGAACCTATATGTCGGCACCATGGCTCACTAGGTTAATCCTTCGCCTGCGGCGCCGGCACACCGGGTTCTAGTCCCGGTCGCTCCTCTTCCTGTACAGCTCTCTGCTGTAGCCCTGGAGTGCAGTGGAGGATGGCCCAAGGACTTGGGCCTGCACCCTCATGGGAGACCACAAGAAACACCTGTCTCCTGGCTTCAGATCAGCGTGGTGCACCGGCCGCAGTGGTCACCGTGGGGTGAACCAATGGAAAAGGAAGACTTTTCTCTCTCTCGCACTGTCCACTCTGCCTGTCAAAAAAAAAAAAAAAAATGAACCTATAACTTCACCGTGCAATCTGCCTCTCAAGAAGTGCAACAGGAAACTGAACAAGTCATGTAAGAACTCTGGCACACCCCGGCAAGGCAGTGATGACGGCTCAAGCGCCTAGATTTCTGCCACTCAAGAGCTTGCAAGAGCTGGACGGAGCTGCCAGTTCCAGTTTCAGTACTGCCCGGCCATAGCTGTTAACCGGCATTTGAGTGAAGCACTGGACGAGAACTGTCTTCCAAAATACATCGGTAAAAACTTAAAATAAATAGAAAAAAAAAAAAAAACCCTCTGCCTTAAGGGTGACAAATAAGGTGTGGATAAGCCAGCATGATCTGACAGTCACTCTACACGGGAGATGCCTAAGGGTGGATTCTCCAGGGTCTGTGTAGTTTCAACATTTGGCACATGTTTTTAAAATAGGTACCATGTAAAGCACCTAAAATAAATCACTGGTTTGACTTACAGAGCTGAAAACATTCCACAGCACAATCACAAAAATAACTTTCTGGTTTTCCAAAAAAAAAAAAAAAAAGGAGCGAGAGAGAGAGAATTTCTAAGAATAATTCCGAGGTTAACAAAGAAAGTACTGATGGTTTACAAGAAGTGAAAGCGAGCGATCAAAAAGACTGAAGTCTTGTAAGTAAGAATTGCTGGGCACCGGAATCAAACGTTCCTACAATTTTGAACTCCTGCAGAACAAAAAAAAAAGCGCGGGGTAGGGAAGAAAAATAAATAAAAAGCATGCATGCACGCACACAGAATTAGTGCCGTATTGCAAAAGAGAATGTCCGCGTCAGGCCCGGAGCCAGCCGCGGGAACGGGAAGTGGGCTCAGCTGTCCAGACGCACAGGGATTCGCCCAGCACCTCCCGGGACGAGAACCCAGCGACGCAGACGTCCCGGGGCCCCGGCAGCAGAGCCTCTGCGTTCGGGTTCCACCGCCGCTGCGAACCCGCAACCCCGGCCGGCGGCTGCGGCCAGACTCTGCACTGTCATCCCGGCCCGGCCGTGCGGCTGGGGCTCCCGAGCCGGCGACAGGCGCCCACCTAGCCCGCCCCGCGGAGCGCCGCGTCTCGCCGGCCGGCCGGGGGCGCCGGGCAGGGCCAGCGCCTCAGGCCCCGCGCCGGGCCGTCCCCCGCCCCCCGCCCCGCCGCCCAGCCGCCCCGCCGCCCCGCCGCGGGAAACGCGCGTCACACACGACCTGTCAGGTGAGGGGCGGCGGCCGGGGCGCTCACCGGCTCCGGATGGGGGCGCTGGCTGGGGGCCGCGCCGAGCGCCGCACCGGGCTGCTGGGCGCTGGGCGCTGGGCGGCTGCTCGCTGGGCGCACGCGGATCTGTCGCCGCCCGCTGTCTTCATACAAAGCCCGGTGGCCAGCGAGGCGGCGGCGGAGACGGCGGCTGCAGCGGCGGCGGCGGCGGAACCTGCCCGCATCCCGGGCAACGTCAGCGCGGCGCCCCGCCCACCTCACGCCTCGGCCGGCCGACTCGGAGGCGCGTGCGCGGCAAGGGGGCGAGCGCTCCGCGCGGCGCCCCGCCCACCTCACGCCTCGGCCGGCCAACCCGGAGGCGCGGGCGTGGCAACGGGGCGGGCACTCTGAGCGGCCGGCGGCGGCGGCGGCGCGCGCAGTCGGAGACGCCACCGGAGAACTGGCAGCGCGCGCATTTCCCCCCCACCCCGTGCCTTGCGTCTTGCACCCGCGCATGCGCTTGGGCACCGCCCAACCGCCCGAACCGAACGGGACGGCGGTGCGGCTCCCCACGTTCTTGCCCTCCCCTCTCTGTGCGCCCCCAACAAGGGCTTCACCCCACTCCCCGCCTTTTCCCAGAACTAGGCCGGCGCCCACCCGACCATCCCCAGTCACCGGGCAGAAATCACTCTCACCACGTGATGCATCCAGCTTGGGGCGGGGTCGCTGGCAGGGGGAAGTGGGGATCTCGGCGCTCCCTGCGGCCCGCCTGGTCTCCCCCCACGGCCCCGAGGAGGCCCCGGAGAGGCTGGATGGGACCTGGCGATAGCACTGCGGAGCACCTTGGAGAAGCACGCAGTGGCACCGTGCGGCCCAGCTTCATTTCTGGGGTGTCGGGTGCTCTACAGCTGGCTGACCTGTTCTCTGTGTGCCCACGTGGACCACAAAGACGGCCCTGCGGCGCTGGCCGCTGCCCCCGCACGGGGAATGGCTCCTGGGCAGCCAGAGCCATGTGCCAGGGGAGAGGGGGAATCAGTGACAGCGACTTCGTTTGGCTTTTGTGCTGCTGTCTATGGTGGCCGCGGGCCGGGGGCGGTGGGGCGGGGGTACGCAGTCAATCCACTGCCGCCGGCTACAGGAGTTCAGCGGAGAGCCGCGAGGTTTTTTCATGTTTTCTTGCCATTTGGCTTAAACAGAATTAACGCAGGTTCACAGTGCAGTGCAGCGTGCCCCCTGCAGATGCACGAGAGACTGCCATTTTGTAAACCCTGGTTTCCCGCGTCCTGAGCGCCCACAGGTAGGTTACGGGATTGAATTTTCAGCAACGGCGGCCCCCGCGCTACACAATCTGAAAAGGCAGTATCTGAGAGCACCTAGGTGAGACTGTTGAACACTGTGCAAAAACTGAATATATGTGATCTATGAGACATGTATTTAAAGAACTGTTCCTAAACGAATCAGCCCGCAATAAGCCTTATGTGTGTTGGGGGCTGGCACTGTGCCACAGCAGGTTAAAGCCCCAGCCTGCAGCCCAGTTGGTCCACTTTCAGTCCAGCCCCTGCTAATGGCCTGGGAAAGCAGTGGAAGGTGGCCCAAGTGCTTGGGCTTCTGCACCCAAATGGAAGAAGCTCCTGGCTTCTGATCAGCCCAGCTCTGGCTGCTGCAGTCATTTGGGGAGTGAACCAGCAGATGGAAGACCTCTCTCTGTCTCTACCTCTCTCTCTCTGTAACTCTGTCGTCTCAAATAAATAAACTCTTAAAAAAAAAAAATCGTGTGAGTGTGTGTAGAATCTGAATTCTTCAGCAAAGCATTGTTAATGTGGTTTAACAGCTAGGACTCAGGCCAGACTACCACACACAGCTAGGTAAATAGCAGACTTAGGTAGCTTTGAAATGATTGCAAACGCATAGTTTGCTGTGTGAGTGACATACCTTTTGCTGTGGCAAGAGTTGGGAGTACTCACCCTCCCCAGGACAGTGTGACTTCACAGCTTCTGGAACACCACGTGTAGGAACGTGGCAGGAACAGTCTCTCCCAATGGGAATGATACGTTACCGCTTCTCAGGTCCTCTATGTGAGCTGCTGACCACACCTACTGGAGTTCAAAATGCATGTAAATGCAAGAGTTTGGCACACGCAGGGCTCAGGTGGTGTCAGCCCACACCCTGTCACCTGCTTTTCCAAGCACCACTGGGCTCGGAGTTAATCTCCTAAACCTTGCTAGCAACACACCCATCCAAAAGCGTCAGGGGACCCGGTGAATCTCTGAGTTGGATGACACATCTCCTGAGAACAATTCATGAAAGATACACCTCTTTCCTTAATGCGACTTTATCTTCCACAAAGGCCTCCTTCTGTCCTAACTGAGCTATTACTCATTGGCATGTACTCGCTATGTGATTATCTATCGAATATATGCCCCATAAGCTCTGTGATTAGTCTCCCGTCTTTTTTTTTTTTTAATAAGGTTTATTTATTTGAGAAGCAGAGTTACAGACAGAGAGGAGGAGAGACAGAGAAAGAGATCTTCAGTCCACATCTTTGCCCGTGCTTCAATCATGCCTGTCAAGAAGGCGCCATAAAATCACAGAGGACTGGGGTGGGCATTTACCCTACTGGTTAAGGTGCTGATAAAGACAGCCACAACCCTCATCAGAGTGCCTGGGTTTGAGATGAGGCTCTGCTGTGATCCCAGCTCCTGCTAATGTTCAGTCAAGGAGACAGCAGGTGATGGCTTAAGTATTCGGGTCTTGGTCACCACATGGGAGACCCAAGTCTTGGAGCATTTGTGGAATGAGCCAGCAGATGGAAGCAACCGGGGCAGAATCCAGCACCCCTAACCGACTAGAACCCGAGGTACTGGTGCCACAGGCAGAGGTTTAACCTAGTGAGCTGTGCCGCTGGCCATGTGTGTTATTCTTACACAGTATAAGATATACATATTTTGGTCTCGGTCCAAGTTCCTGCCATAAAGCTCCTAAAACATCTGTACTCTTCACAGGGATAAGTGTCTCTGTAGCTACTGAGATGACTGGGGACTCCCAGACAACCTCCCAATGGGAGCTGTTGCTCATAAAGAGAACCAAGCTGGTAGTGACAGGTTTGGGAATTTTAGCCCATGCCCCAACGGCAAGCAGGCAAGAGGGGCTAAGGGTTTCCTTGATCACCAAAGACAACGATTTGATCTGGAACACCTGGGTAGTGGCACTTCCACAGAAACCCAAAAGGACAAGTTTTGCAGAGTTTTGAGGGTGCAGAACATGTGGTGGTGGTGGGAGGGTGATGAGACCAGATAGGGCACAGAGATTCCACACTTCCCTCTATGTACCTTGCCCTATGTGTTTCTTACAGTTGGCTGTTCTGGAGTTGAACCTGCAAATGCGTCATGGTAAATGAAGCACTTTATTGTGTTCTGTGAGCCACTCAAGCAAATAGCCAAACCAAAGAAGGGAGTTATGGGACCCTCTAATTTTTTAAAAAAGATTTATTTAATAATTTGAAAGTCAGAGTTACACAGAGAGAGAAGGAGAGGCAGAGAGAGAGAGGTCTTCCATCTGCTGGTTCACTCCCCAATTGGTCACAATGGTTGGAGCTGTGCTGATCCGAAGCCAGGAGACAGGAGCCCCTTCCAGGTCTCCCATGCAGGTGCGGGGGCCCAAGCACTTGGGCCATCTTCCACTGCTTTCCCAGGCCATAGCAGAGAGCTGGACTGGAAGTGGAGCAGCCGGTACTGAAACTGGTGTCCATATGGGACACCTGCACTGCAGGTGGCAACTTTACCTGCTGTGCCACAGTGCTGGCCCCCCAGGGCCCTCTGATTTGTAGCTGATCAAACAGAAGCATAAAAACAACCTGGATATGTTGTTAATTATTGTCTTTGGGACTGGGCTCTTGTGGAATTTGACAGTACCTCCAGGTAAAAAAATGTTAGTTTTCAGTTAAATTCTAAATGTCTGCCAGAAAAGGAGAATTTCTTAGTGTATAGCAGGGGGTGGAGCTCCAGAATTTTGGGGACTACAAGTGTGATGAAAGCACTGAACAGGGAAAATGTCTTGGTTTTCCCTATGCCATAAAGGACAGGATTTATAGATGAAAGAATTCCAACCACAGGCTGAGCCAACATAGCACACTGTAGGGTGTCCGTGGTTTCCACAGGTGACCCTGGGGCTGCCTGGGAGCTGCACTCACTGTCACTGGCCAGCATCTGCAGAGAGGATACAGTGTATCACATACAGATCCCTATGTGGGGAAGGGTCAAGCCTTAAAATTCAAACTAGGGACTCAATTCAGCCCTTACCACACTTGCACAACCAGAAAGTTGAAACATCCACCCATCTTAGCTCGGGTACCATCTGTGCACCAAAAGTAAGAACAGCTGTCTTTACATGGTAGAGAAATGGCTTTTGCTTTCTCCTTTTAGCTTCCCTGGTTTTATAAGTTGTTATAAGGAACACAAGGTCACTGTTGTAATTAGGAGTGAAGCCACTGTAAAAGACAAAAAAAAAAAATCCCATGACTTGAGTCCAGCTCACCTGGCTGACCCATTTTCCAGGCTCCTTGTAACAAACAGAATATTTCCAGCCACTCCATTTTAAGAGAGATCTGTCAGGGGCTGCTGCTGTAGCACAGCGGATTAAAGTCCGGGTCTACAACGCTGGCATCCAGTTAAGTTACCAGTTCAAACCCCAGCTGATCCACTTCAGATCCAGCTCTCTGCTATGGCCTGGGAAAGCAGCAGAAGATGGCCCAAGTCCTTGGGCTCCTGCACCTGTGTGGAAGAATCAGAAGAAGTTCCTGGCTCCTGGCTTGGGATCAGCATAGCTCCGACCATTGTGGCCAGCTGGGAAGTGAACCAGCGGATGGGAGACCTCTCTCCCTCCCTCCCTCCCTCCCTCCCTCTCTCTCTCTCTCTGCCTCTATATAACTCTGCCTTTCAACTAAATAAATGAATCTTTAACTAGAGAGAAAGATCTGTCAGAGAGCATGGCCTGCTGATGACCCTGGCACAAATTCCTGAATAGCAATGCCTCACGGATGGTTAACACGGTTAGCCACGACATTGGGCTTTTTAGTAGATGCATCCCAACTTTATCCTTTTCTGGAAAACTAATCGTTGCTGGCTAAATTCACGAATGGCTGCCTCCACCCTTCATAATAATCTGTTATTCAGCAGGAGTGTGCTTTTATAGCAAATGAAAAGTTCTAGTCTTCCACGAGTATCTTCAAACGTTATTGGGGTGTTTTGTTTTTAGCAGTGATATGCTTTCTCCAAGCAGAAGTTGGTTCTGTGAGCACAGACCTGAAGCAAAGAGGATCCAAGGCATACCAAACCCAGGCTCTGGGGAATGTCAGATGGCACTCCCTCAGTGGCACTATGGCACATGGCTCTCTGAGGGTTGCCACTCCTGATGGATAGAATTACTCCACCTGCGACTGCACTAGACTGGTTCATTGAAAACAAGCCAACCCCAAATAATGCCTCATCTTCCATGACTGTCATCTTCTGTGCTGTAAACACCTCTCACAGTGCCTGTTTCAGGCTACCCACAGAATTCAACAAGGGCTTGCAAAATCCTGAATATTTGTCAGTTCCCATGAACCTGTATCAGTGACTACAGCACAACTCATGGATTCTCTCACATGTGCTCCTTGCAAAACACAACCTGCCATTCCCTCTTTATGTGTTCAGACTCTTGGGTCCTAACACAGTCATGGCATCTCAGGCTACAGCTTTCTTTGGGGAGTTTTCCTTTCTTGATAATATATCTAGATGGCAGTGTAGGGTTACTATTATGAGTGAAAGTAAATTGTAAGTATATCATTGTAAAAATTAAGAGAGGGGATAGGAGAGGAAGGAGGAGGAAGGGTGGGTCATTGGAGGGAGGGAGGGTAGGGAGGGAAGTATCACTATGTTCCTAGTTCTGTATACATGAAATACATAAAATTTGTGTACGTTAAATAAATAAAAAAATAGAATAAAGGTTCTCCAAGGCTCCAATTATAAAACAATTTCAAAGAAAAGGAACTGCTGGTTGCCCTGGTTTGATCAGAACACATTGTATACGTGTGTTCAAATGTTCTACTGTAGCCCATATATATGTGTGGTGGACACAACAAATGATCATGACAGTTGATACAAAAAGTTACCATAGTGGAAGTCCATGTGAAACACAGAGGAAGTACACAGAAGCCCTAAAAAGCGAGAACAAGCCCAGTGTCCAACAGCAGGTGAATAACTCAATGATCGGTGTTCCATTCAGACCAAAATAAACTATTGAACCACACAGCAACATAGAGAAACTTCAATTGTTAACACAAAGCAAAGGAAGCTAGAGACAAGAGAGCAGCTATTGTTTGATCCTGTCTCTAGAAAATTCTGGGAAACACCAGTCTAATCTATAGTGAGAGAAGGCAGGTCAGGGATTGCTGAGGGCTGGGATAGAGGTGGAGTGATTAACTGGAAAGGGCAGGACAGAACTTTCTGAGTAAGGGGAGTTCTCTAAACATTGATTATGGTGGGGAATATGCACCTGTATACGTGGGAAAACTCACTGACCCATACAGTGCAAGGAGCACATTCCACCGTGAGTAAATTGTATCTTTTTAAGGCTGATTTTTGAAATAATCCCTGGTAAAGAAGAGGGGTGACTGATGGCCCCCGAGGTTGTTAGGGAAGTTTAGACCATGGAGGGGATGAACTAACTGGGCTGTGAATGAGGACAAGAGAAGAGAGACGCAAATGCGAAATGGATTGGAGACCTCTGCAGACAAAGAACACAACGTGCAGAAAGGACCCGCAGGTTGCCATGGGAAGCACTGGGAAAGGACCGTGGGCTCTACATGGAGTGAATAGGGAGAAATCCAGAGCCAGTGTGTGGCCAAGGTAAGCCAAGCCCTCTCTCTGAGCCTTGGTTCTCTCTTCCATAAGACTGAAGGGTTGGAAAATAAGCAGACAGAGGCACTGGACTGAATAATCTCCAAGACAATATTTTCAAACAGATGGGCCACAGACTAATTTTTATTTCTTGATTTTATTTGAAAAGCAGAAAGGAGAGTCAGTCAGGGACAGAGACAGAGAGAGACTGAGATCTCCCATTTGCTTGGGGCTGGGCCAGGCCAAAGCCAGGAGCCTAGATCTCAATCCCAGTTCCCCATGCCCATGGCCAGGACCCAAGTACTTGAACCATTACCTGCCGCCTGCCAGGGTGCGCATTAACAGGAAGCTAGAATGGAAAACAGAGGCAAGACTCAAACCCAGGCCCTTCAGTATGGGCTGGGGGCATCCTCATGACTGTGGCCAAGTGCCCACAATGATCTAACTGAGCTGAGGTTGAAGCCAGGAACTCAATCCAGATCCCCCACGTGGGTGGCAGGAACCAATTACTTGAGCCATCACGTGCTGCCTCCCAGGGTGTGCACTTGTAGGAAACTGGAGCCAGGAGCTCGAGGCAAGTATTGAACCCAGGTACTCTAATGTGGGATATGAGTGTTCCAGCCGCTAGGCCAAAAACACCTGCTCTGCTTGGTCAGTCTTATACTAACCACTTATGTATACCTGTCACATCCACTGCCTTCTAGAGGCCTCTTAAGCAATTACAATTTGTTTTCTAGCACTTAGGAAATTGTTTTGGCTATAGTATGCATTCAGTGCACATTTGTAGAATTTAATATAATTTAGAAATAGCAGTTTGCAACAGTTCCTACTTTTTTAGATTTATTTATTTGAAAGTCAGAGTTACACAGAGAGAAAGGGAGGCAGAGAGAGAGAGAGAGAGAGAGAGAGAGAGGTCTTCCATCCACTGGTTCACTCCCCCATTGTCCACAATGGCAGGAGCTGTGCCTATCTGAAGCCAGGAGCCAGGAGTTTCCTCCAGGTCTCCCATGCGGGTGCAGGGGCCCAAGAACCTGGGCCATCTTCTACTGCTTTCCCAGGCCACAGTAGAGCGCTGGATTGGAAGTGGAGCAGCCAGGACTCGAACCGGTGCCTATATGGGATGCCGGCACTGCAGATGGTGGCTTTACCCACTGCGCCACAACACCAGCCCCACAGTTCCTCCTTTTAAAAAGTTTTCAGTGCATGGAGGCAGGGGCAAGGAAAATAAATTATAATAATTACATATTATATCTGTTTTCAGGAGAAACAATGATAACAGGAAAGCAGTTGTAAGAACACTAACTGAGCTACGGCATCCTTTTGTCTGCATCTTTCAGAGCCAGCCCCTGTGGGCTTGAAATGGACATGACTGGCTTTTCCTATTGGATAATCCTCTCTCCTTTCAAGCCCGTGCTGCTTCCAGTGCTCTCTGCATGGCTGGCTCCCGTGCAGCGCTCAGATCTCAGCTCAGCCTCAGTTGAATCTGAATCGCCTGAGCGGAGACTGACATGAGGACTCAGGAGCAGACTTCTGGTAGCAGAGGTGCGGACACACGGCGGAGCAGAGACCTATCGGCTGGCTATGGCTGTCATTGTTGGCGGACTGCAGCCATGAATTTCAGCAGCAGTAAAGAAGGCTCTTTAAAACATAAGCATAGGGGCCAGAGCTGTGGGCGTAGCAGGTAAAGCTGCTGCCTACAGTGCGAGCATCCCATGTGGGCATCGGTTCAAGTCCCAACTCCTCACTTTTGAGCCAGTTCTCTGCTTTGGCCTGGGAAAGCAGTAGAAGATGGTGCAAATCCTTGGGCCTCTGCACCCAACGTGGGAGACCCGGAAGAAGCTCCTGGCTCCTGGCTTCAGATTGGCAGAGCTCCCACAGTTGTTGCCAACTGGGGAGTGAACTATCAGATGGATAGACCTCTCTCTCTGTCTTTACCTCTCCTTCCTTCTCTGTGTAACTCTTTCAAATAAATGAATGAATCTTTAAAAAAAAAAAAAAACATATGAGTCAGTTCCCTCGCATCACCAGAGATGATCAGTGGCATTTTTTTTAGTGTCATCATGAACTTACAGATTTGAACAATATCTGAAGTATCTGAATATTTTCAGTGATTATCCTTATTAATTATCAAATTTCTTCATCTTTCTTCAGTGAAAGTATAATTCACATTCGTTCCAAGTTCCTTTGATACCACCTAGTAGTCTTTTTTTTTTTAAAGATTTATTTATTTAAAAGGCAGAGTTTACAGAGAGAGAGGAAGACAGAGAGAGAGATCGTCCATCCGCTGGTTCACTCCCCAAATGGCCACAATGGCTGGAGCTGGGCCAGTCTGAAGCCAGGAGCCAGGTGCTTCTTTCATGTCTCCCACATGGTCCAAGAACTTGGACCATCTTCTGCTTTCCCAGGCCATAGCAGAGAGCTGGATTGGAAGTGGAGCAGCCAGGACTTGAACCGGCACCCACATGGCTTTACTATGCCACAACACCAGCCCCTTGGGAGGTTTTCAAGCAGCAAAATCTCACTGATAGTAAAATATGTATTTTAATTTGTATTTATTTTCCTTTTATTTGAAAGACAGAGAGACAGAGAAAAAAGACAGACAGACTGATAGTTATCTTTCCTCTATTGGTTCACTTCCCAGATGTCCACAACAGCCACAGCTGGGCCAGGCTGATCCCAAGACCTGGAACTAAATCCGGTCTCCCAAGTGGGTGATGGGGACCCAAGTACATGGTGGGGCGTAACTGGAAACTGGAACCAGAAGTGGAGTAGCCAAAACTCAAACCAGACACTCCAATATGGGGTACAGGAGCCCCAAGCAGTGACTCATCTGCACCAAACATCCAGCCCCAAAATTTGTATTTTAAATATAAAATGCAGCATGTGTTCACATTAATCATCTAAACCAAAGTCTAAATCTCCAGAGTTCTTATTTAAATCTTCATTTTCTTTCACTAAAACTCCTTTCTCCTACTCCCAAAATTCTGATTTTGATAAAAATAAATGTAATAAGAATATGATCCTTCGTTTGTTTTATCTCAATCCACACATATAAAGTTCTCCAAATAATAGTACTAATAATAATACATCTGTCACAGACTGGGTTCACCAGAAGACGACACTGAAACAGAGTTTGGGGTACAGCAGAGAAACAAAAAGAACAGGAAGAGTTAGGTAGAAGCCAGATCAATGTGATATGACACAACCAGACTCCCCAGAACCTGGACCAGTCCAGCAGGGAATTCTGGAATGAACGATGCCCTTCACAGATGTCACACTGACCAGAATTTACAGTCCTGTCCTACTTGGTCACCAGATATGGACTGCACCAGGAAGAGCATGACCCCAGGCAACATGGCGTCCAGTCCCAGGAACCAGAAGACTTCCCTACGGAGAATCTGGGACACACTCCTGGTCTACCATGGTCTCCAACCATGTGGTTATTGAGAACAGTCCAGGATGATTTTTACAATTCTTTCTGTTTTTAGGGCCTATCCCTCTAGTGATCTGCAACTGAATTACTATATATATATATATATATATATCTTAAAGATTTATTTATTTCTTGAAAGTCAGAGTTACTGAGAGAGAGAGGGGGAGAGACAGTGAGAGAGAGAGATTTTCCATCCACTAGCTCACACTCCCCAAATGGTTATAACTGCTAGGGTGGGGCCAAGCTGAAGCCAGGAGCCAGGAGCTTTATCTGGGTCTCCCATTTGGGCAGTAGGGACGCACACACTTGGGCCATCCCCCCACAGCTTTTCCCAGGCCATTAGCAGAAAGCTGGATCCAAAGTGGAGCAGCTGGGATGAGAACCGGCAGCCATATGGGATGCTGGTGTTGTAGGCGATGGCTTAACGCACTACACCACGTGCTGGACACTCAAATTACTATATTTTAGAGATATTCAAAAAGGTTTCTTCCTCCCTAGTCATGCTGTTAATTGTATCTTTTGTAAGTTCATCTGTTTGTATTTTAATTCTACTTTTAAGTAGGAGTTTTTAAATGTTTACATGGACTCAAAACCAAAGTATAAATAGAACTTATAGAAGAAATCTAGCATTTCTCTCTGTACCCACAATTCTCTGTATACCTAAAGGTAATAATGGATTGGGGCCGGCGCTGTGGAGTAGTGGGTAAAGCTGCCACCTGCAGTGCTGGTGTTAGGGTCGAGAAAGCATCCACTGCCCCATGAATGACTCTAAGAGACCTCTCATGCAATTAGCAAGGGGTTTATTAAACCAGCATGCTGGGGCTCTCTGAACACGAAGGAACAGAGCTGCGCTGAGAAGTCAAAGGTCAGAGTTTTTATAGGGTTTTCAGAGACATTCCCCATGGTACAATTTAGCAAATCACCTCACACCGTGGGGAAATCATTAGCAAATTAACTCACATAGCAGGAAACTCATTAGCAAATCAACTCACAACGCGGGAAACTCAAAACACGTGTGGGGGATTCAAAGGCTATCTCAGTAGCGGGAATGACAGGTGAGGCAAGGGTTACACAGCTTTGGCCCCTCATCCTCACACAGGTGAAAGATAAGGTACCGAAACTATACAAACCCCGCCCCACGGGGTTTCAGCTTTGAAAGGAGGTTTAGGCCTGCAATTTTAATTATTTCACTGGCATCCCATATGGGTGCCAGTTCCAATCCCGGCTGTTCCTCTTCCTATACAGCTCTCTGTGATGACCTGGGAAAATAGCAAAAGATGGCCCATGTCCTTGGGCCCCTGCACCCATGTGGGAGACCCAGATGGAGTTCCTGGTTCTTGCTTCAGCCTGGCTCAGTCCCAGCTGTTGTAGTCAATTGGCGAGTGAGCCAGTAGATGAAAGATTCTCTCTCTCTCTCTCTCTCTCTGTAACTCTGCCTTTGAAATAAATAATCTTTTTTTGAAAACCTTTTTAATAATTCAATGGTATATCCTTCTATTTTACTGCTAATTTTAAATGCCTTCTCTAAGAAATTCTAAACAAACAATTGAGTTGAGTTATAAGAGTTAATTTATTAAGCTTGCATTTACAGCTTACAGAAGCTTTTGTGGGCTCTCAGTACATTGTTCAAATTGCTTCCAGAGGGAAACATGGAGCGAAGTCTCTGTGGACATGTTCTCGAGTGAGAAACTCCAGAACACACATGTGTAGCCTCTGAAGATTACACGGACTGAGGCAAAGTGCACTTTCTTGCTTCCAAGTTATCCCATGGGCCCTAGGTGGCGTGATACTGCAGTGTGTCTTCTGAAAAATGAAGTGTCATGGGTTCACTATTGCCTCTTTCCAACAGTTACTTGTCTCCACTCCAATAGCTAAATTAAATTAATAAGAATCTGTAATTTATGTCCACAGTGTAGCATGCACAATTTGGAAAGTGGTTGCTAGGTGCTGTTGGGAACACAAAAGGCCAGGCCTGATGCTTGCTTCTAGTGTACTGGGGCGGGGGGAGCCATTTCAGTGATCTTCAAGCTGATTTTTGTTGTTGTTGTAAACAGTCCTACCCGCTGTCAAATTCCTGTTTTCTAGGAAGATTCCTCGGGTGAAGAGGTTGAACCAGGGTTTGTGAACAGTTCAAGTGCCCCTGCTTCCCTGTCTTCAGATGCGTTTGGAAACACTGACTTGGGGTGTCAGGAGGGCACTCTGGATCTGGAACAAGTGTCAGCACTTCCACCCAGGGTGACAGCAGAAGGCAGAGCGCCGTGGGTCTGTCCAACAGTGCAGCAGTGCTGTGAACAGAGCCTAGGAGACACAAGCTAAACACGCTGTTAGAGTGGCGGAGTTCCACGTAGCAGCCGCTGCTTTCCCTCTGAGGTTTTTAACTGGTGTCCCCGGAGAGCCTCCTTGAAAATGAAGCTGCTCCAAAGAGATCCACAAAGGATGCCTTTTTAAATATGAATTCAGTAAATAATTTTTATTTAATATTTTCCTTCTAAAATTTCCTTCTAAAATTCCATAATTCAGAAGTACCCTTAAGAAAAGTCAAGGGGCCGGTGCTGTGTCTCACTTGGTTAATCCTCTGCCTGCAGTGCCGGCATCCTATATGGGTGCCAGGTTCTAGTCCTGGCTGCTCCTCTTCCAGTCCAGCTCTCTGCTGTGGCCCGGGAGGGCAGTGGAGGATGGCCTAAGTGCTTGGACCCTGCACCTGCATGGGAGACCAGGAATAAGCTCCTGGCTCCTGGCTTCGGATAGGTGCAGCTCCAGCTGTCGCAGCCATGTGGAGAGTGAACCAACAGAAGGAAGACCTTTCTCTCTATCTCTCCCTCTCACTGTCTGTAACTCTACCTGTCAAATAAATAAATAAAATATTTTAAAAAGTCAAAATGCATTTCTTTCTCTTTTTAAAAAAGATTTGTTTTATTTATTTGAAGGGCAGAGTTACAGAGAGATAAGGAGAGAGAGAGAAAGAGAGAGAGAGAGAGAGAGATATTTTCCATCTGTTAATCCACTCCCCAGATGGCCACAACTGTGGGGCGGGGCTGGGGTGGGGGTGGGTGTTGGGCCAAGCCAAAGCTGGAGCCAGGAGCTTCTTCTGGGTCTCCCATGTGGATGAAAAGGAGCCAAGCACTTGGGCCATCTTCCACTGCTCTCCCAGGCACATTTTCAGGGAGCTGAATTGGAAGTGGAGCAGCCAGGACTTGAACCAGCACCCGAACAGGATGCCGCCGTTGCAGGCAGTGGCTTAACTCAAGGTGCTACAACATGGCCCCTTCTTTTCTTTTCTTCCTTCCTTCTCCTTTTTTTTTTTCATGGTATTAACCCTTTATAAAGGATAAAGGTGCAAAGATCTGTCACTGTAAACCTTTGGATCTGTGAGTAGGCAGGTGTTGTTTTGACATTTTTAAAGGTCATCAAATGAAATTATAAAGCAAATTTGCATGATCTTATAAGCTTCCAGAAACAAAAGACACAGATGATAATATGATATGCAATCAAATGATTTACCAAAATTCTTAATTAGAGTGCCTTAGTGAAGTTATTGGAAATTAACAATAAAATGGAAAGACAAACCATAAAATTTAAAAGCAAGTTACCTTGTTTATATAGCCATGGAGAGAACTGTGGGGACAGAGAGGGACAGATTTGTTTTTCTTTAAGATTTATCTATTATTTATTATTATAAACAATTAATTATTATTATCTCCACCCACATGAGAGACCCCAAGGCTCCTGGCTCCTGGCTTCAGATTGGCGTAGATCCAGCCATTGAAGCCACTTGGGAGTGAACCAGCAAATGGAACCTCTCTCTGTGTCTCTAGTGTTCTCTCTATAACTGTTTCATATAAGTAAAATAAACAAGATTCATTTTATTTATTTAAAAGTCAGAGTTACACAGAGAGAGGAGAGGCAGAGAGAGAGAGAGAGAGAGAGAGAGGTCTTCTATCCAATGGTTCACTCCCCAATTGGCCACAACGGCAGGAGCTAAGCCTATCTGAAGCCAGGAGCCAGAAGCTTCTTCCAGGTCTCCCACTCGGATACAGCATACCAAGCACTTGGGTCATCTTCCACTGCTTTCCCAGGTGCATTATCAGGGAGTTGGATTGGAAGTGGAGCAACCGGGACTAGAACCAGAGCCCATATGGGATGCTGGCTCTGCAGGTGGCAGTTTTACCTGCTATGCCACAGCGCTGACCCCAAGCATTCAAATTTGACCCTCTGTGATGTTGATGAGTTCAGGAAGTTACAGCGAAAGCATGTGACAGAACGAGAGCATGAAGAAAAACAGGTTTTGGATCTGACATGGCTGCATGGGGACAACTCTGTATCGGTGACAGTGGAGGGGCCACCTCCCAAAGATCCTGGCGTTGTGTGGGTACCACTTGCTGGAGCTGCAGGATGCTCTGCTGGCAGAGGTGACCAGCTGGGGTCCCAATTCCCCAGGCTCCTGTCTGATTACCTAGGGGACCAGCACGATAGGTACTGATTGACTCCATAGGGAAGAGACACTGTAGCATTGCTGGAGCCTCACCATAGTACCCAGCAGGGCAGGGGACTCCACCCTCTCCTCCTGGTGGCAGAGCAACCCCACCTCTAGGCATTATGGCACCCACATCTGGGATGAGACCATCCGTGGTCCACCAGTTCTCCCTGCTCAAGGAACACCACAATGCATGCCCCCTCCATGGGTGAGACCTCCTCCCCGGGAATCAGAGGCCCACCTCCCCCAGGGTTGTACCCACCAAGACCCTAGGACACTGCCAATCTATCTCAATCACTTCCCTGCAGTGTGTCTTGTGGAATTGTGCAGTGTGTGTTTTTATCGTCTCTTTCTGCATTAACAATAGTCAATAATAAGTGGGTAGAACAATTAAACTGCTTGAGGGGGCTAAATATAAAGTTAAAATACAGATAAGGGAACTTGCAAAGAGGTTGCATTGACAGAAGACAGCAGAGGGAAGCATCATTGTAAATGGCTTTGAAATAGAATCATCTGATTGCACTACTATCTTACAATAGCTCCTTGGGATCAATGGATGACTCACCTTGTACTTGGCCAGGGGTCCACAAACCATGCCCTTCAGACTAAACCCAGACCCTGTATAGATTTAGGACTTTGAAAAATAGTACCCTCCTTACTGTTTCCACTTCTTCAGCTAATTTTTTTTTTCTAATTCAATGAGCTTAACTTTCCGGTTAGCTGACTGAGATATTGGATATATATGCTTGGGATCTGCAGTGAGCTTCAGTGTTGGCATAAGAATGGTTTTTACCCTTTGCAATGTAGGGCAAAAATCAAAGGAAGAACTTAGGGTTTCATGGCGCATGAAAATTTCATAAGACAATCAAATCTCAGTGACTTTCCAATTTAATTGCTACATTAGCATGCTCGCTTATTTGCATATTCTCTGTGTCTGCTTCTGTGCTACAAGAGTAGAGTTGCATTATTGTAACAGAGACTGCATAGGGTATAAAACCTAAGACACGGGGTGGTATTTGACCCAGAGGTTGACGCTGGTTAAACATCTATGTCCCACATTGGAGTTCCTGGGTTTGATTCCCAACTCTGGTTCCTACCAATGCAGACCCCGAGCGGCAATAGTGATGAATCCAGAAGTTGGGTCCTTGTCATACGTATGGAGACTGGATTGAGTTTTGGGCTCCTGGCTTACAGGCATTTGTGGGGCAGAGTAGTAAGTGGGAACTCACTTACTCGTGCATTTTCTATCACTAGGTCTCTTAATTAATCATTTTTATTTTATGTTAAAGATTTATTCATTTATTTGAAAGTCAGAGTTACACAAAGAGAGAGGAGAGGCAGAGACAGAGAGGTCTTCTATCCACTGGTTCACGCTCCAACTGGCTGCAACAGCAGGAGCTGGGCCTATCTAAAGCTAGGAGCCAGGAGCCAGGAGCTTCTTCTGGGTCCCCCATGCGGGTGCAGGGGCCCAAGGACTTGGGCCATCTTCTACTGCTTTCCCAGGCCACAGCAGAGAGCTGGGTTGGAAGAGGAGCAGCTGGGACTAGAACCGGCGCCCATATGGCATGCCGGCACTGTAAGCAGCAGCTTTACCCACTACACCACAACGCCGCCCCCTCTCTCTCTCTCTTTCTCTTTGTAACTCTGCCTTTCAAATAAATGAACATTTTTTTAAAAAAAGAAAGAACATTTTTTAAAAAGAAAAACCATTGTGGATTTATAAAAAAAAACTGAGCTTGAGTTATACTACTGAGAATACCAAAATATTCCCTCCAATCTCTGCTCCTGGTGACCCCTCCTAGTGCCATTTGACATGAGTATGACCCGCATGTTACAGTTAATGAGCCAATATCGATGCATTGTTGTTAAGTGAAGTCCACGGTTTCTTCAGATTTCCTTAGTCTTCTCCACGTATCTGTTTCCTGTCCCTGGCTCTCAGCCAGGTCTCCCTGTCACCTTGGTCTCCCTGGCTCCCAAGGCTCCTGCTGGCCGGGAGAATCTCTCCAACTTTCCTTGTCTGTGCTGGTCTTGACAACTTTCAGGAGTACTGTAGGTCAGGTATTTGGGGGAAAATACTCAATCTGAATTTGCCTGATGTTGGTGATCACAATGAGGCTTTGGTCATGGGCTTGGGAGAGGTACTGGGTCGCAGTCATCACACCATGTCAATGGTACTGACCCCCAGAGTAAACTGTAACTGCTGCCGTTGACCCATAACACCTGGCTGGCATAGTGTTTGCCAGGTTTCTCGGCAATAAAGTTGTTCTCTTCCCCTTCCTTTCCCATGTTGTGTTATATGGAAGTGCAGCCTGCACTTAGAGAGTGAGGAGGTATGTGCTCCTCCTTGGGGTGCAGTATCTACACATACCATTTTGATTGTTTTTAAGATTTAGTTAGTTATTTTTGAAAGGCAGAGTAACAGAGAGAGAAAGAGAGAGGGGGAGAGAGAGAGAGAGAGAGATCTCCCATCTGCTGGTTCACTTTCCATATGGCTACAACATCAAGGGCTGGGCTAGGCAGATGCCAGGAGCCTGGAACTCCATCCAGGTCTCCCATGTGCATAGCAGGGGCCTAAGCACTTGGGTCATCTTCTGCTGCTTTTCCGAGTACATCAGCAGGAAGCTAGTTCAAAGCAGAGTAGCCAGGGCTCACACTGGCCCTCCAACATGGGATGCTTGCATGGGATCAGTGGCTTAACCCACTACACCACAGCACAAGCCTATACATGAATTATTTTGAATTCTTCACAGGAGGTTTGTCTCTTCTCCCCCATTTGTTAATTCATCCATGTATTTGCATCAGCTTGAAATCGTGGACACTTATTTTGTTCTTTGGGTTATAATCTAGTGCTCTTTTATTTTGTGGCTCAAATTCTTCCAGGTTTGACCATTGAGAGCCCTTCCAGTTGGTCCCTGTGCCCCTTTGAAATACCCCCATTGAAATGGGCATTTTTAATGTTATTTTTTAGAAATTCCTTCGTTTTGGACACTACAAGAAGCCCATGAATGGTCCCCATTCTTTGTAATTCTGTGAGGATTATAAGTGCACCCAATCTATGTTATTCCCTACTGATAGGTTGATCTACTTGCCTATAGCTCATTTTCATTGCTTCCCTATGCATAAGTAATACTGTATTTTTTTCAAAGATTTTATTTATTTACTTGAGAGGTAGAGTTACAGACAGTGAGAGGGAGAGACAGAGAGAAAGGTCTTCTTTCTGTTGGTTCACTCCCCAGTCGGCGACAACAGCCGGAGCTGTGCCGATCCAAAGCCAGGAGCTTCTTTTGGCTCTCCTACATGGGTGCAGGGACCCAAGGACTTGGGCCATCTTCTACTGCTTTTCCAGGTTACAGCAGAGAGCTGGATTGGAAGAGAGGCAGCCAGGACTAGAAACAGTGCCCATATGGGATGCTGACACCGCAGACAGAGGATTAAGCTACTATACCGCAGCGCTGGCCCCATAATAATACTGAGGTTTTTTTTTTAATACCCATTCTTAGCCCAATGTCTGATATATGCAAGCCATTCACTAAATGTTCACTGCAAGGATGAATGGATGATTTGGAAGCTAGAGAGAACCTTAATTATCAGTTAGGGCATATTCCAGGTAAAGTACCCACGCCCTGAGGTCTTGTCGGGGTGATCGTATATTCTCCATCAGTGGAATTTGAGTTATGAAGGAAGTGGTTGAAGCTTTGATTCCACACTCGGAGACTTGCTCGTTTTACTTCCACTTGGTATTTATTGTCTATTGTGAAGTCAAGACAGAGCCAAGCACAGTCTTTCAACTAATCCCCCAAGAAGTCTCAGCACTGCACCTGCTATGATGGACTATCTGAAATCCAGCTGCTGGGGCTCCTGGCTTTCCACAAAGACCAATCAAATCAGAGTTTTTGGGAAGATGTAGACATTTTTTTTTTGACAGGCAGAGTGGAGAGTGAGAGAGAGAGACAGAGAGAAAGGTCTTCCTTTTGCCGTTGGTTCACCCTGCAATGGCTGCTGCGGCCGGTGTACCACGGTGATCCAAAGGCAGGAGCCAGGTTCTTCTCCTGGACTCCCATGTGGGTGCAGGGCCCAAGGACCTGGGCCATCCTCCACTGCACTCCTGGGCCATAGCAGAGAGCTTGCCTGGAAGAGGGGCAACTGGGATAGAATCCAGCGCCCCGACCAGGACTAGAACCCAGTGTGTTGGTGCTGCAAGGCGGAGGATTAGCCTATTGAGCCATGGCGCTGGCTTGATGTAGGCATTTTTTGTCGCTTGCTCTGCAGGTTCACGGAGGAGCGGCAACGGATTTGCTGTTGTTTCTTTTCCCCGGTCCTCCCCAGATTAGCTGCTGCCCCCCCCCCCCCGCCTCCACGGAGGGGCTGCACCCCTGCCGCTCCCCACCCCACCCCCGCTTCTGCGGAGGAGCAGCACACCACCGGCCGGCTCTCTCAGGGATTCCTCAGGTGTTCCCGTTGCATGTTGTCTCTCTCCTCCATTATAGTCCTCTTCTACCAATCCGTACTCTGCTGCCCACACGCCGAGCACGCTGCTCTCCTCCAATCAGGAGTTGGATCAGGAATCAGCTAATTGGAGAGGCAGTTGTGTAAGATCTGTTTACTCCCTCTCAGCACCATATTGTGGGAGATCAGATGCATAGAATTAGTCCTAGCAGTTCCAGTAGTTTAGTCTAGTCTCGGTAATCTCAGTATTTGTCCTCAGTATTTATTTGTTCATAGTCTTGGTACTTATTTGTCTCCCAGGTGACAGGCCCTGCCATGTTACAGGAGACGGGCCCTGCTCCTCACTAGGCCCTGCTCCCCACAATTTTCAAAACAATTAGCATAAAAATGTGAGATTAGTGAAAACAGAGTTGTGGCAGATACTGAAAAGTATTGCACTGGTACTGTAGCATAGCGGGTAAATCCTCCACCTGGGGTTCAGGTATTCCATATGGGTGCTGGTTCGAGTCCCGGCTGCTCCACTTCCAATCCAGCTCCCTGCTAATGCACCTGAGAAAGCAGTAGAAGATGCCCAAGTGCTCAGGTTCCTGCACCCATGTGGGAGACCCAAAAGAAGCTCCTGGCTCCTGGCTTTGCATTGACGCAGCTCTGGCTATTGTGGCAATCTGTGGAGTGAACCAGCGGATAGAAGACTCTCTCTCTCTCTCTCTCTCTCTCTCTCTCTGTCTATAACTCTGCCTCTCAAATAAATAGATAAATCTTTTTTTAAAAAAAGTTGTCCTAGCAGGAGTGTTTTTAAAAAAGGAAGAAGAAAGGTCTTGCATCAAGGGCAAGAGGAGACCACAGCACAGCATAGTGGGGAGGCTGAAGGCAGAGCTCAGCAGGACAGGAGCTTCGGTCAGGGCTGAGGTGACCCAGATGCCTTGAAGAAGTAACTGGTGGATGCCCCACCCTTAGCAAATCAGCCAGAAAGCTTGACGGCACACAGCAGGGTGCCTGCCCCAGGTTCTAGCACTGCAGCTCAGATTCCATTCAGAACAGGAGGGGACACTCAAATACTGCATTCCAATTTAATGCAGATTGGGGGAATTGTCATAAACATCTTGATTCTGGGGTCAGAGTCTTGTGGTGGAGTGGGTTAAGCCACTGCCCGTGATAGTCTGATATTCTTGGGCCACCTTCTTCACAAATAACTTAAAGTCACTCCTTTCCCCCACTCCACCCCACGGCTGCTTTCCCCTCCCCCAGCTCAACTTCCCCTGACCGCTGACACGCAGAGAGAAAGGCCCACACCGGGTGGCTCAGCAACCCCTTCCCCGTCATGGCCGTCAGCTGCCTTGTGCTGTAAAAACCCCGCCAGTGACTAAATTCTGCCCTGCATCCATGCACACCGGCAGGTAGCCCCTTGTTGCTGTGGATTCATTCTGAGAGGAGGAGCGTGGTGAGGACAAGAGGCTCAGAGTCACCACACAGGCCCTGGGAGTTGGGTGAAAGCCGGCCAGAGGTGAGCAGCCCACAGACTCGTTTATTTCAGGTGCTACAGCAGCTTAAATAGCCAGGGCAGCCAATCGGGTCAAGGGGTGGTTTATGTCCTAACCAATCATACCCTGTTGCCAGGCAGGCTCCATTGCCATGTGGTTTCCAAAGCTATCCAATCACAGCCTGTTGCCAGGCAGGCTCTGTTGCCAGGTGGTTTTCAAAGCCATTCCTGAGTAACTGACACTCGCCTGCCAGAGGCCATCTTGGCATGGCCTTCTCATTCCACCACAGCCCCTCTCAGGTTCATTCCCTTTTGAATAAACTTGCTGTGAATTTGTCTCTTGCCTCCTCATCTCTCCTGCTCTTATTCCCTTACACTCTCTGACTCTGCCTTTCAGATGAATAAATAAATCTTTAAAAGTAAAACTTTAGGAAAATCAGAGTCACATTTTTATGTCCTGATTTCCCAGCCTGAGAATTCCAGGCTTACTACCGCTATCATCTTTCCATGTCCACCTTGAATCTTTCTAGATGTTACCCGGGTCATAATTAACTATTCATCTTTGAGAATTCCTATCTCATTTAACTTTCAAAATGTATTTTAGCAGATATTCCACATATCCCATGTATCCCAGCTATTTAAGGCACAGGTGTGACTATCTCTTCCATATTGATGGATTGATTTGAAAGGCAGAGTGGCAGAAACAGAGAGAGAGAGAGAGAGCGCTTCCATCTGCCGGTTCACTCCCAGAATGGTCACAACAGCCAGGAACTCCATTTGCATCTCCCACATGGGTGGCAGGGGCCCAAGCACTTGGGCCATCTTCTGCTCCCTGCATTAACAGGAAGCAGCAGAGACACAGAACAGGCACTGGGAGACTTAACTTACTGTTTCCCAGCACCAGCCCCTACCTCTTCTGCTTCTCCCAAACACAACGACTCATTAACAGAGCTCTGTAATTGCTCCTTGAATTGAAAATGTTGGTTTCAAGACAGGATAGCTGTAGAATGAGAACAGTAGCTCAAATTCAAGTGTGCTGTAACATCAGCTAACCCGCCAGCATTTGAAGAGCCGGACTGAGAACAGTGGCTGTTGTCTGACATTTCTTGAAACAGCAGAAGGAAATGTTCTCAGTTTTGGGACACATGGAGGATTCAGTTGAAACAAGTCCAGGCTTCTCTGAGTAATTAAGTTTTCCCTTTCAGACAACAAGAGCACTGTATGCAGTGGCTCCATAATCACGCTGTAGCCTCTGTAGAGCTACTATTAGTCACCACAGGCAAACATTCAGTTAGTTTACAGCTTAAGGAAAGCTCTCACACATCAGCTTTCCTTCCGTAGCGGTATTTTTTAGAAATTAGGTAATATAGAATTGTTTCATGCCAGAAGTTCGGTCCTAGTAAGAAAGCCCAAAATTCAGTTTAGTTCAAATTACTCTAAAAAAAAAAAATCCTTAAAGAGGGTTGGGTGTTTGGCAGAGCCGCTGAGACCCCACTTGGAACACCTACATGCCATATCAGAAGGCAGTTCTGGCTTCTTTTCCAGTCTGGCTTCCTGCTAATGCACACCCTGAGAGGCACTTGGGTCCATACTGCCCACATGGGAGCCCCGATTGAATTCCAGACTCCCAACCCTGGCTGTTGCAGGCATTTGGGGAATGAACCAGCAGATGGGAGCTCTCTCTATCTGTCCATATGTTTCTCTTTCTCCCTGTCTCTCTGCCTTTCAAATAAAAGCAAATTTTTTAAAATGTTAAATTAGGGACCAGTTCTGTGGTGTAGCAGGCAAAGCTGCCGCCTGCAGTGCCGGTGTCCCATATGGGCATCGGTTCAAGTCCCAGCTGCTCCACTTCTGATCCAGCTCCCTGCTATGGCCTGGGAAAGCATAGAAGATGACCCAAGTCCTTGGGCCCCTGCACCCATGTGGGAGACCTGGAAGAAGCTCCTGGCTCTTGGCTTTGGATCAGCTCAGCTCCAGCCAATGCAGCCAACTGGGGAGTGAACCAGCAGATGGAAGACCTCTCTCTCTGTCTCTACCTCTCTCTGTAACTCTGTCTTTCAAATAAATAAATAAATCTTTTTTTAAAAAGTTAAATTAAAAAAATTGACACCAATAAAGTACACAGAAGGATATATTTTATAATGTTCTCTTTTTTTCAAAGAATATGCCATTGAGTTCATAGAATCAAATGTACGTAGTAAGCTAGAAATCTCCTAGAGAATACTGGGAAAAATTAAAATGTTACAAATGTATTTCATTAGGGGCAGTGGGCATTGTGGCACCGTGGTGAAGCCGCTACTTGGAGCACCAGAAGTGCCACACGTGAGAGCCTGGTTAGAGTCTCACTTCCATGTCAGATCCAGCTTCCTGCCAATGCATTCTGGAAGGCCGCAGATGATGGGATGACAGCTCCAGGACTTGGGCCCCTGCCACTCATGTGGGAGACCTGGAAGGAGCTCCAGGCTCCGGCTCCAGCCTGGCCTAGCCCTGGCTGTTGTGGACACTTGGTGAGTAAACAGTAGATGGAAACTCTCTCTCTCCCCACCGCCCATCACTCTGACTTTCAAATAAATAAATAATAATAAACTTTAAAAGATGTATTGTGGGGAGCAACTGAGACTAGACTAAGTTACTGGAATTAAGACTTATTCTATGCATCTGCTCTCCCACAATATGGCGCTGGGGAGGAGTAAACTTCTACGCAGCTGCCTCTCGCCAACTTGACTGATAAGCTGCAGGAGCTGATCCTGATCCTGATTGGAGGAGAGCAGCGTGCTCGGCGTGTGGGTAGCAGAGTTGGGATTGGTGGAAGAGGACTATAAAGGAGGAGAGAGACAACATGCACCAGGAACATCTATCTGAAGGAACACCTGAGCAGCCCCCGAGAGAGCCGGCCGGCGGTGTGCCGCTCCTCCGCGGAAGCGGGGAAAGTGGCAGGGGGTGCCGCCCCTCCACGGAGGTGGAGGGGCCGGCAGCTAACCCGGGATGACGTCGTTCCTCCACGAGTGAGGGAACAAACGGCAGCTAACCCCGGAAGGGCCGGGCAAGAAAGAACAGCACAGGGTCCAGTGTCGTTCCTCCGCGAATGGGGGAGTGACAATGTATGTTTTTTAACACTGACTTATTCTGATTTTACTCCACTAGCAGATCACTGTGAATCAGTTGGCAAGGACTTCTAGCATATAGAGAAAGAGAAAAAGCTCTCGTGGGTTAGAAAAAAACAGTCCTCTGCTTCCCCAAATTAGGACCACTGGCACAGGCATGAATTAGGAGACTTCAAAGGATATCAGTTAGCAAGAATGTTTGCAAAAATATACACACTCACAAAGGAGGGATACAGAAGTGAGCTATGAGAATGATCGTCAGAAATCTGGAAAATGTTTTGTTGACTATAAAATCCTGACATAATGATCACAGTTCTTATAAAAGGATGAAATGCTGGGGCCAGCATTGTTGTATAGCAAGTAAAGCCACCACCTCTGATGCTGGCATTCCATATGGGCGCAGGTTCAAGTCCTGGCTGCTTCACTTCTGATCCAGCTCCCTGCTAACGTAGTTGGGAGAGCAGCGGAGAATGGCCCACGTGCCTGGGCCCTTGCCCTGACATGGGAGACCAAGAAGAAGCTCCTGGCTCCTGGTTTCGATCTGGCCTAGTCCTGGCCATTGCAGCCATTTGGGGAGTGAGCCAGTGGATGGAAGATATGCCTCTCCCTCTCCCTCTCTCCATAACTCTGCCTCTCAAATACATAAAGTAAATCTTAAAAAAAAAATGAAATGTATGTTTAATATTCGCAGTAAGTGCAGGACAAAATTTCATTCTGCCTGCAAGGTTCCATGCTGTCCACCAGTGAGCATCTGGAAGTTGCTCTTTCTACAATGGTCACTGAACAGCTTCCCCAGCAGACCCCAATCCAGAAGCTGGAGGGAGCTGTCTGGTGTTGAGTGGTGAGGAGAACCAGTTTTAATCCTCTTCAAACTACCGGCGAGAATGGGATAGATGCTTGCAGCAAGGTAGGTTCTCCAAGAACCTGAGATCTTTTTATTTATTTATTTCAAGATTTGTTTACTTGTTTGAAAGTCAGCATTACGGAGACAGTTTGAGAAACACGGAGAGAGAGATCTTCTATCCATGGGTTCACTCCTCAGATGGTTGCAACGGCCAAGGTTGAACCAGGGCAAAGCCAGTAGCCAGGCTCCCAGTCTCCTACATGGGTGGCAAGACCCCAAACACTTGGACCATCTTCAGCAGGGAGAGGGATTGGAAGTGGAGCAGCTGGGACTCGAACTGGAGCCCATATGGGATGCCGGCTCTGCAGGTGGAGGCTTTATCCACCATGCCACAGCGTAACCCTGAGAACACGAGATCTTTGAGAGAGGAATGGCTGTTCTCTGCAGCAGCTGTCTTGTGTCCCTGACCCAGTCTCTCTAAAACTTCCCTGATTACACTCAAGACCCATGCTGTGTCTAATTTTGGTTTTATTTTTCTGCCCATAGAGCTTAAAATAGCTGTTTATTTCAGAGTAGTACTTTAGACCTTGAACCTGAAACATCTACATGTTATTTTTAAAACTGACTTCTGCATTTCCGTCCTCATCATTAAAGTAGACATTGTTTAATGTTTGTTCTTGAGTAAATATTTTATTGTAATTATAAAATTGTGTATTTCTGCAATAATGATGAATCACCTAGATATTTGAATATTTTCAAATTTAATCATTTCTAAGATAAAATGTGAAGCCTATCCCTGTTTATTGCACTAGTGTTATTTATGCTTGTATCTTATTTCATTTATTTTTGAGATAATATATTTTTAATTTACATTAGAGTCAAGGGCTTTATGTCTCTCCTAAAGAGTTCAACAAATAAAAAGTCAAAAGGCCACAGACCAGCAGGAAAATAGGCAAAGGCTACAAACAACCACCAAATGAAAAGAAGTTCAGCTTCACTTATATAAAATAACATTTAAAATAGTCAGAAAGTCATTAAAACCATACAATTATATATTTCCTGTCAACTTGTTTGGCAAAGATTTAAAACAAAGTTTGAAAGAACACTGTATTTGCAGGAAACTTGCTGAAGGTGTTAGAATACAAGACTGAGAGGTAGGCCCTACACCTGCCTTACAATAATGAATGAATGTTCTTTTTCTTTCTTAAAAAAAGTACATTCTAGAATATTCTGTGGCAATATTTGGAAATCACCTTTATAAAAACTGAAAGCATGCAAAGCAAAAAGATAAGTTTTACCATCCTCAGAAGCAAACATTTTGCTTTATTTGGAAACTTGAGTATCATCTTACAGGAGAGATTCGAGCCAATGTCTCAGTTTACTCAAGGCTTCATATGCATCCAATGTTGATCACACCTCGATGTGCAGAAGAAAAATTCCGGAATGACACTTTTAGCATTATCTCAGCGTAACCATTTCTCAAGTACTAGGGTAGGCTCAACTAATGTAACCAAGAAATCCCAAAATGGATAGCCACAGCAGAAAGACACTGCTCGCTCACCCAGCAGGCCTGCTCCGCGGGATGCAGGGGTCTCTTCTGCAGGTGACTCTGGGACCCAGGCTCTTCCATCTTGTAGCTAGGGTCTAGGGCCTTGCTGTCTGCACACAGGTGGCCCAAGTGGAAAAGGGTATACACCTGTTTCTGTAAAACCACTTCTGAGCCACCAGTCCAGTTCTAGGAGTTTCTGCTATGTCGCCTTCAGTAACTCCCATGCTTCCAGCTATTTGTGAGGCCTATTCTCTGGGAGAAACTTGCTCAGCTTGGAATTTAGCTTAGCCTCTTTCTCTGTAAGATGTCAGTCCGGAAGAGTGAGTTTGCTTCCAGTGTTGGTGAACTGAGATATAGGAAGTTTACATCAAAGAGCTTGTGGGACATGCATATTATAAAAAACTGTGCTTGGATTTCTTTTTTTTTTTAGATTTATTTATTTTACTTGAAAGTCAGAGTTACACAGAGAGAAGGACAGTCAGAGAGAGAGAGAGAGAGAGAGGTCTTCCATCTGATGGTTCACTCCACAATTGGCCGCAATGGCTGGAGCTGCACTGATCTGAAGCCAGGAGCCAGGAGCTTCCTCTGGGTCTCCTACATGGGTGCAGGGGCCCAAGGACTTGGGCCATCTTCCACTGCTTTCCCAGGCCACAGCAGAGAGCTGGACAGGAAGTGGAGCAGCCAGGTCTCCAACCGAGGCCACATGGAATGTCAACGCTTCAGGCCAGGTCGTTAACCCCTGCTCCACAGTGTTGGCCCCTGTGCTTGGATTTCAAATTTGAAAACATTTTTATTATTTGAAAGGCAGAGAGACAGTCACACAGAGGTCTTCCATCCACTGGCTCACTCCCAGAATGCCTCAACAGCAGGGGCAACAATGATGGCTCAGGTTAGTTGGGTCCCTGCTACAGAACACCTGTGGAACAGTTGCTGGCTTAGGCTCTACTATTTGAAACACAGGTGAAATGGGATGCTGGCGCCACAGGTGGAGGCTTAGCCCACTACGCCAGCGCTGACCCCAAAGAGTCCCCATTTCACTGGGCATCAATAATGGATCGGGTGAGGAGAGCTGGGATGAATGAAAAACTGGAAACTGGGCATTGTTTTTACTGCTGTATGCCTTGCCACATCTACCTTCAGCCAGGAACATATGAGAACTACTTATACAATAGAACCTTAATTAGTGAGGCATTTTTAAAAAACAGTAAATCTTTTTTGACAACTCAATTTATTGTACATACTAAAATTTGCAGTGTCTGAGAAATTATTAATCACTAAAAATGGCATATTGACTTCAGCATTCTTAGACATGGACATTTTGTCTTCGTCATGTGGATTGCACTTTCAAAAGATAAGAGGGTTGGACAGAAGAGAATTTCATTTCTAGTGTAAGAGAAGGGTGTAACTGCCATCGACGTGGAGAATCAAAATTGCCTTCAGCTGAAGCAACTCTCATTCAAGCCACACACTTTCTGTCTAGTCACCCTCCCGTTGGCTAGCATACAGATTTTCTAAGAGATAGAGAGAATGCTGGATTTGCATACAAATGTTGGTACATGTTCCAAATTTAGCTGTCTAACACCGGAAAGTTGTCTCAGGGGTTGACAAAACATATTTGAATAATGCAGTCTTGGGGTTTGGAAAAGACCATGTGCCTGATGTTTGCAGTGCATCCTAAAAATAACTGCAAGTTGGGGAGTGGAGCCAAGATGGCGGAATAGTGAGTGCGCACACCGATAGTCCGGGAAAAGATAGTTTAATAAAAGTGGAGCTACGGTAGCCTCAGAAAAAGGATCAGGGAACAATTGCAGAGGAAACTCTCCCGGATCTAGTGGCTGTGACCCGGAGGACCTACAGGGAGAGCAAGGTCGCCCACCACGTGGAAGCCGAGCCGCGGGAGCCACAGGGTCTGTGCACCAGTGCTGGAAGGGGAGTGGATGTGACACAGACGGCCAGCTGGGAGAGCAGGGACGCCCAGGGCTCCGAGTCCACACATCGGTGCTGGAAGGGGAGGTGAGCTCAGTAACCTGAGACATTGGCGGGGAAACGGCGGGCAGAGTCTAGAGGGAAGCAGGGGAGCAAGAGACAAAGAGCAGGCCCCACTCGGGATATACATAACAAAAGGGTAGAGCTAGGGAACTGAGGCACTACAATTCAGTAGCCTAGGCAACCCAGTGGGAGTCCACAGGAGAAACTGAGCCCACACAGATTCTTTGGGTAGAAGCCAGAGATCGGAAGCTAAATACCATCAATTCTGCTCAGCCGTACAGTATTACTTACCTCCTGAATAAAAAATAAATAAATAAATAAATAAAAAGAGAGAGATATACCACGCATAACCTGAGGGTGTCACTTTGCATACCGTTAACCTGGAAGAACCAAACAGAGCTCTCTGGCCACACCCATCTCAAGCCTCCAAGGCTCCTCCAACAACAGACAGTCCACTTAACACAGACATAGTATAAAAAAAAAAAAACCTCACAGTGAGGGAAGAAGAATTAACAATGCCAAGCAACAAACACAAAAATCGAGGGAACAAGATCAATGAAGACACTATGATGCCTCCAAATAAACAAAACACCCTAAGCCAAGATTATGAAGATGATGAGATAGAAGAAATGAAAGATATGGATTTCAAAAAATTTATGATAAGAACATTTAGAAGTTTTCAAAAGCAAAGCCTTGAATTACAGAAATCCTTATTGGACAGGATGGAAAATCTCTCTCGTGAAAATGAAATTTTAAGGAAGAATCAAAATGAAATGAAGCAACTAGAAGAACATGAAACTGTGATAGTGAAGAGAAATCAAAATGAAATGAAGAACTCAATAGATCTAATAATAAACACATTAGAGAGCCTAAAAAAAGAGTCAGTGAAACAGAAGAGAGAATATTGGACTTAGAAGACAGAGAACAGGAAAATATACAGTCAAACCAAAGAAAAGAAGAGGAAATTAGAAATCTAAAAAATATTGTGGGGAATCTACAGGATACTATTAAAAAAACCAACATTCGAGTTCTAGGAGTTCCTGAAGGCATGGAGAGGGAGAAAGGATTAGAAGGCCTTTTTAGTGAGGTAATAGCAGAGAACTTTCCGGGTTTGGAGAAGGACAGAGACATCCTAGTACAGGAAGCTCATAGAACCCCTAGTAAACATGACCAAAAGAGATCCTCACCACAACACGTTGTAATTAAACTCACCACAGAGAAACATAAAGAAAAGATCCTAAAATGTGCAAGAGAGAAACGTCAGAAACTCTCAGAGGATCTCCAATTAGACTCACAGCAGACATCTCATCAGAAACACTACAGGCTAGGAGGGAATGGCGAAACATAGCACAGGTGCTAAGAGAGAAAAATTGCCAGCCCAGAATATTATATCCTGCTAAGCTCTCATTTGTGAATGAAGGTGAAATAAAGACCTTTCATAGCAAATAGAAATTGAAAGAGTTTGCCGCCACTCGTCCAGCCCTGCAAAAGATGCTTAAAGATGTGCTACACTCAGAAACACAGAAACACGGTCATCAATATGAAAGAAATAAAGGAAGAAAACCTACCAGTAAAAGAGCATGGGAAGCTCAAAGCATATACTAGAAAATATCTTTGGGAAAATGGCAGGGCAAAGTCACTATGTATCAATAGTCACATTAAATGTTAATGGACTTAACTCTTCAGTTAAAAGGTACAGACTGGCTGAATGGATTAAGGAACAAAACCCAACTATTTGCTGCCTACAAGAAACACATCTTTCTAACAAAGATGCATGCAGACTGAAAGTGAAAAGTTGGAAAAAGATATTCCATGCCAACAGAAACAACAAAAAGCAGGTGTAGCCATATTAATATCAGACAAAATAAACTTTAATACAAAAACTCTTAAGAGAGACAAAGAGGGGCACTATATAATGATTAAGGGATCAATTCCACAGGAAGATATAACGATTATCAATGTATATGCACCTAATTACAGGGCACCGGTCTATTTAAAAGATATGTTAAGGGACTTAAAGGGAGACTTAGATTCCAATACAATAGTACTGGGGGACTTCAATACTCCACTCTCAGAAATAGACAGATCATCCGGACAGAAGATCAACAAGGAAACAGCAGATTTAATCGACACTATTGCCCAAATGGATCTAACAGATATCTACAGAACTTTCAATCCTACATCTAAAGACTTCACATTCTTCTCAGCAGTGCATGGAACCTTTTCTAGGATTGATCACATACTAGGCCATAAAGCAAGTCCCAGCAAATTTAAAAGAATTAGAATCATACCATGCAGCTTCTCAGACCACAGCAGCATGAAGCTGCAAATTAGAAAGTCAGGAAACCCTAGAAAGTATGCAAACACATGGAGACTGAACAACATGCTCCTGAATGAACACTGGGTCATTCAAGAAATCAAAGAAAAATTAAAACTTTCTGGAAGTAAATGAGGATAACAACACAACATATCAAAACTTATGGGATATGGCAAAAGCAGTATTGAGAGGCAAGTTTATAGTAATAGGTGCCTATATCAAGAAATTGGAAAGGTACCAAATAAATGAGCTTTCAGCGCATCTCAAGGACCTAGAAAATCTGCAGCAAACCAGATCCAAATCTAGTAGGAGAAGAGAAACAATGAAAATCAGAGAATAAATTAACAGGATTGAATCCAAAAAAACATTACAAACAATAAGCCAAGTGAAGAGTTGGTTTTTTAACAAAATTAACATCCAATTGGCCCAACTAACTAGAAAGAAAGACCCAAATCAATAAAATCAGAGATGAAAAAGGAAATGTAACGACACCACAGAAATTAAAAGAATCATCAGAAATTACTTCAAGGACTTGTATGCAGCAAACAGGGAAACCTATCAGAAATGGATAGATTCCTGGACACATGCAATCTACCTAAATTGAACCATGAAGACATAGAAAACCTAAAAAGACCCATAACTGAGACAGAAATTGAAACAGTAGTAACGGCCCTCCCAACAAAGAAAAGCCCAGGACCAGATGGATTCACTGCTGAATTCTACCAGACATTTAAGAAGAACTAATTCCATTTCTTCTCAAACTATTCAGAACAATTGAAAAAGATGTAATCCTCCCAAATTCTTTTTATGAATCCAGCATCACTTTAATCCCTAATCCAGAGAAAGATGCAACACTGAAAGAAAATTACAGACCAATATCCCTGATGAACATAGACGCAAAAATCCTCAATAAAATTCTTGCCAATAGAATACAACAACTCATCAGAAAAATCATCCACCCAGACCAAGTGGGATTTATCCCTGGTATGCAGGGATGGTTCAACATTCGCAAATCAATCAATGTGATACACTACATTAACAGACTGCAGAAGAAAAACCATATGATTATCTCAATAGATGCAGAGAAAGCATTTGATAAAATTCAACAGCCTTTCATGATGAAAACTCTAAGCCAATTGGGTATAGAAGGAACATTCCTCAATATAATTAAAGCAATTTATGAAAAACCCACGGCCAGCATCCTATTGAATGGGGAAAAGTTGGAAGCATTTCCATTGAGATCTGGTACCAGGCAGGGATGCCCACTCTCACCACTGCTATTTAACATAGTTCTGGAAGTTTTAGCCAGAGCCATCATGCAAGAAAAAGAAATTAAATGAATACAAATTGAAAAGGAAGAAGTCAAACTATCCATCTTTGCAGACGATATGATTCTTTACTTAGGGGATCCAAAGAACTCTACTAAGAGACTATGGGAACTCATACAGGAGTTTGGTAAAGTGGCAGGATATAAAATCAATGCACAAAAATCAACAGCCTTTGTATGCACAAGCAATGCCATGGATGAGAAAGAACTGCTAAGATCAATCCCATTCACAATAGCTACAAAACAATCAAATACCTTGGAATAAACTTAACCAAGGATGTTAAATATCTCTACGATGAGAATTACAACATCTTAAAGAAAGAAATGTAAGAGGATACCAAGAAATGGAAAAATCTTCCATGCTCATGGATTGGAAGAATCAATATTATCAAAATGTCCATTCTCCCAAAAGCAATTTATAGATTCAATGAAATCCCAAGCAAGATACCAAAGACCTTCTTCTCAGATCTAGAAAAAATGATGCTGAAATTCATATGGAGGCACAGGAGACCTCGAATAGCAAAGCAATCTTGTACAACAAAAACAAAGCCGGAGGCATCACAATACCAGATTTCAGGACATACTACAGGGCAGTTGTAATCAAAATAGCATGGTACTGGTACAGAAACAGATGGATAGACCAAAGGAACAGAAAGAAACACCAGAAATCAATCCAAACATCTACAGCCAACTTATATTTGATCAAGGATCTAACACCAGTTCCTGGAGCAAGGACATTCTATTTAATAAATGGTGCTGGGAAAACTGGATTTCCACGTGCAGAAGCATGAAGCAAGACCCCTACCTTACACCTTACACAAAAATCCACTCAACATGGATTAAAGACCTAAATCTATGACCTGACACCATCAAATTATTAGAGAACATTGGAGAAACCCTTCAAGATATTGGCACAGGCAAAGAGTTTCTTGAAAAGACCCAGGAGGCACAGGCAGTCAAAGCCAAAATCAACTATTGGGATTGCATCAAATTGAGAAGTTTCTGTACTGCAAAAGAAACAGTCAGAAGAGTGAAGAGGCAACTGACAGAATGGGAAAAAATATTTGCAAACTATGCAACAGATAAAGGGCTAATAACCAGAATCTACAAAGAGATCAAGAAACTCCACAACAACAAAGCAAAGAACCCACTTAAGAGTTGGGCCAAGGACATCAATAGACATTTTTCAAAAGAGGAAATCCAAATGGCCAACGGGCACATGAAAAAATGTTCAAGATCACTAGCAATCAGGGAAATGCAAATCAAAACCACAATGAGGTTTCACCTCACCCCGGTGAGAATGGCTCACATTCAGAAATCTACCAGCAATAGATGCTGGCGAGGATGTGGGGAAAAAGGGACACTAACCCACTGTTGGTGGGAATGCAAACTGGTTAAGCCACTGTGGAAGTCAGTCTGGAGATTCCTCAGAAACCTGAATATAACCCTACCATTCAACCCAGCCATCCCACTCCTTGGAAATTACCCAAAGGAAATGAAATTGGCAAACAAAAAAGCGGTCGGCACTTTAATGTTTATTGCAGCTCAATTCACAATAGCTAAGACCTGGAACCAACCTAAATGCCTATCAGTGGTAGACTGGATAAAGAAATTATGGGATATGTACTCTTTAGAATACTATGCTGAAGTAAAAAACAATGAAATCCAGTCATTTGCAACAAAATGGAGGAATCTGGAACACATCATGCTGAGTGAAATAAGCCAGTCCCAAAGGGACAAATACCATATGTTCTCCCTGATCGGTGACAACTGACTGAACACCAAAAAGGAAACCTGTTGAAGTGAAATGGACACTATGAGAAACGGTGACTTGATCAGCATAGCCCTGTTGTTAATGAACAACTTAATATGTTATCCCTCTTAGTATTTTTTTGTCTGTTCTACTTAATACTTTTGGTTGAATACTGTAATTAATACATAGTTATTCTTAAGTGTTGAAATTTAACTGAAATGTGATCCCTGTTAAATATAAGAGTGGGAATAAGAGAGGGAAGAGATGTACAATTTGGGACATGCTCAAGCTGACTTGCCTGAACGGTAGAATTAGAAACATACCAGGGGATTCCAATTTAATCCCATCAAGGTTGCATGTACCAATGCCATCTCACTAGTCCAAGTGATCAATTTCTGTTCACAATTGATCATAATGAAAGGACTAAGAGTCAAAGGGATCACATAAACAAGATTAGTGTCTGCTAATACTAACCGATAGAATAAAAAAGGGGAGATTGATCCAACATGGGAAGCAAGATACACAGCAGACTCATAGAATGGCGGATGTCCTAAACAGCACTCTGGCCTCAAAATCAGCCCTAAAGGCATTCGGATCCGCTTGAAAAGCCCACGAGAACATTTTAGGCATTGAAAGCCAAGACACTCTGGCAAAAAAAAAAAAATGACCTAAATGAAAGATCTCTGTGAGTGAGATCCCAGCGGAAAGAACAGGTCATCAAAGAAGGAGGTACTTTTCTCTGAAGGGAGAAGAGAACTTCCACTTTGACTATGACCTTGTCTAAATAAGATAAGAGTCGGTGAACTCAAAAGGCTTCCATAGCCTTGGAAACTCATGACTGGAGCATAGGGAGATTACTGATGCCATAAACAGGAGTGTCAATTTGTAAAGTCAACAGGAGTCACTGTGCACTTACTCCTCATGTAGGATCTCTGTCTTTAATGTGCTGTACATTGTGATTTAGTGCTATAACGAGTACTCAAACAGTATTTTTCACTTTGTGTTTCTATGTGGGTGCAAACTGTTGAAATCTTTACTTAATGTATACTAAACTGATCTTCTGTATAGAAAGAAAATTGAAAATGAATCTTGATAAGAATGGAAGGGGAGAGAGAGCGGGAAAGGGGAGGGTTGCAGGTGGGAGGGAAGTCATGGGGGGCGGAAGCCATTGTAATCCATAAGCTGTACTTTGGAAATTTATATTCATTAAATAAAAGTTAAAATAAATAACTGCAAGTTGTTCTTTTGCAAACTGATAGTTAATGCAAACATTTCAACAAAACTTTGGGTCTCATTCAACCTCCTACATTAAGGTACTATCCCTCCGTGGTGTCATGGTTAATGAATTTGTTCAACAAATTTAATAGGGGCCAAGTGCACTGCTCTAAGTAAACAAACATATACATGAGAGGGAATGCCATGTCATCTTTAGCTGGATTGGAAGTAGAGGAGCGGGGACTAGAACCAGCATCCATATGTGATGCTAGCACTGCAGGCAGTGGCTTTACCTGCTATGCCACAGCACCAGCCCCACCATGTCATCTTTTTACTCCCTGCTACTGCACCTGGAAAAGCAGCAGAGGATGGCCCAAGTGCCTGGGCCCCTGTCACCTGGGTGGGAGACCCTGATGAAAGTCCTGGTTCCTGGCTTCAGTCTGGCCCATGGCTGGCGGTTGTGGTCATGTAGGGAGTGGACCAACAGATGGGAGACCTTTCTCTCTCTCTGTAACTCTGCCTTTCAAATAAATCAGTAAATCTTGAGAGAGAGAGAGAGATCACTATTTCTGTGACAGTTTTATCTCCATTTGAACGTGTCTCACTGTAAGAGAATTTTTCCAGTATCACTTCTTCCCAATGACTGAACACATCCACTGATTACAAGGAGTCCTACACACTGGCATCTGCAGTCCTGGTTCTCTCTTCACAGACAGAAAACATCCAATGTAGCGCTCATGTAACGGTCTTAGTTGGTTTTGTGTTGTTAGGATAAAATAACCCAAGGCTGGGCAATTTATTTATTTATTTTTAAAGATTTATTTTTTATACATTTGAAAGTGTTACAGAGAGAGGTAGAGACAGAGAGAGGTCTTCCATATGCTGGTTCACTCCCCAGATGGCCACAGTGGCTGGAGAGCACCGATCCAAAGCCAGGAGCCAGGAGCTTCTTCCAGGTCTCCTGCACAGGTGCAGGGGCGCAAGGACTTGGGCCATCTTCTGCTTTCCCAGGCCATCAGCAGAGAGCTGGATCGGAAATGGAACAGCCTGGTCTCAAACCAGCGCCCATGTGGAATGCTGGCACTTCAGGCCAGGGCGTTAACCCGCTGTGCCACAGCACCGGTCCCATGGGCAATTTATTTCTAAAAGGATTCACACAGTTCTCGAGGTCTAAGAGCATGGCACCATGACTTTGTGGCTTCTTGAGAGGGTGTGTGTCACATCGTAGTGGAGAAGTGGAGAAGGGAAGTGGACCTGTGCAGAGGAGCAGGTGCAAAAGGCAGAGGCAAAGGGGGAGGCTGCCAGGCTGGCTGCAGAACAACCCGCTGTGGGGGTAAACTCATCCAGTCCTGAGAGACTAACTCCCTCCCAGAGACCTACTCAAGAAAAACATCAATCCACTCCTGAGGGAGGTCCCCTTGTGACCTAATAACCTCCTGCACCCCTTAAAGGTTCCGCCCCCTCTCAGCAGTGTTACATTGGGTGCCAGGCTGAGATACACTGTATCCAAACCCCACAACATTGAAGGAGAAGGGGAACTGCTCCCCATTATGAGTCTGCAGTGGACTTCTATTTCAGTTCTTCCCTTGTCCCCTCTTCCTTCGCCACAGCCCAAATTAGAAGAGCTGGTACTAGAGTTGTCATTCATCAAGTAGGATCACAGGCCAGTAAGTCCAAACCCAGTCACTGACTGCACCTCTCTCTCTCCCACTGGTGCCAGGGGCTGGTCCTTTACTACCCGCAGTCAGATGCAGAAGGGAGAAGAAACTGTGCCTTGACATAAGAATAGTGTCATGGGGGCAGGCACTGTGTGCAGTGGGTTAAAGCCCTGGCCTGCAGTGCCAGGATCCCATATGGGCACGGGTTCGAGTCCCGGCTGCTTCACTTCCAATCCTGCTCCCTTCTATTGCACCTGGGAAAGCAGTGGAGGATGGCCCAAGTCCTTGGGCCCCTGCACTCATGTGGGAGACCCAGAAGAGGCTCCTGGCTTCAGATCAGCTCAGCTCTGTCTGTTGTGGCCATTGGGGAAAGAAGCAGCAGATGGAAGACCTCTCTCTCTCTCTCTCTCTCTCTCTGTATGTGTGTGTGTGTGTCTGTAACTCTGTTTCAAATAAATAAAATAAATCTTTAAAAAGTGTCATATTCCTGGCTTTAATATAAATGTCTATTTCATGGTTTTAAATTCTATTTTTCTTCATTTATTTGGAAGGCAAATGCAGAGAGAGAGAGAGAGCGAGAGAGAGAGCGCTTCCATTTTTAGTTCACTTGCCAAATGCCTACAACAGCTGACTGAGTCAGGCTGAAGCCAGGGACCTGGAACTCACTCCAGGTCTCCTACATAGTTGTCATGGGCCGTCACCTGTTGCCTCCCAGGGTGTGCATTAGCAGGAAGCTAGGTCAGAAGCAGAGGAACTGAGACCCAAAATCACTCTGATATGGGATGCAGGCACCCTATGCAGTGTCTTAGCTCTGCCGGACTCACGCCCCTGTTTCATGGTTTTATGTAAGTGATGAGAAGCCTAATTCCTTTGGGTGTTATTAATTTCCCGACTATCCTTTGCTTCCTGTTAATGTAACAGGCACTTAAATGTGTCACAAACAATGTTTATGAGCACCCTAAGTTGCCTTGTTGAATCCTAACCCTTGATGTGATAGTTTTAATGTGGGTGAAGGGGTATTAATTTTTTTTTACTCCAGGCTCTTATCATGCACAAAGACAGGCACCCAAAGTGATGAAATTCACGTGAAAGGTTTGAGAAAGTGAACACACACAGACACGGGAGCATGGATTGCCCCCCACAGAGAAATATTAGTCCTGAGCAGGCAGTGGGCCAGAAGAATTGCCCAAAAGGAGAAGGGGTGGGGAGGGGAAACAGAGAACATCTGGAGCCCCTCCAGTGGAAGAGAAAGCCCCCCTCCCACTGTTGGCCTCCTTGGCGGGGGGGGGAGTTAGGAATGCCTCTCCAGGTGTGAAGCCACCTGGGAATTATATGGCACCTCTGCAAGTTCCACGAGGAGCTCAATGGCTCAATATCCATGTTTTCCTTTTTTTTAAGATTTATTTATTTATTTGAAAGTCAGAGTTACTCAGAGAGAGAAGGAGAGGCAGAGAGAGAGAGAGAGAGAGAGAGAGAGAGAGAGGTCTTCCATCCACTGGTTCACTCCCCAGTTGGCCACAACAGCTGGAACTGCACCAATCTGAAGCCAGGAGGCAGGAGCTTCTTCCACGTCTCCCACGTGGGTGCAGGGGCCCAAGGACTTGAGCCATCTTCTACTGCTTTCCCAGGCCATAGCAGAGAGCTGGATCGGAAGTGGAGCAGCCAGGACTCGAACCGTCATCCACATGGGATGCCGGCTCTGCAGGCGGTGGCTTTACCTGCTACGCCACAGCCCTGGCCCCAAACATTTGCTTTTCTATGGCTGTAAAACTCTAAGTTATGGTTGTGTTCTCCAACGACAGTGATGACAGCAATGACCCCCGAAGAACAAAGAGTGGAAGGCCCCTTGAACTGCTGGTTGCTCCCAAGGTGCACCTGTTGACCCATGGCCCTTGCCCACCCTTAGCTGCACCTGTTGTTCTAATCATTCTGTTTTCATATCTCCAGGTTCACTTAGTTTACTCACTTTCAGACATGTTGCCTTTGTCATTGTCTAGTTTCTGTTGTTTTCTCTTAGTTTTAATAACTGGTTTATTTTATTCTCCCTTCTATGGATCCTTGGTTTTTAAAATTAAAATCATGCCTGGCTTTTACCACGTCTTATGTTTTTATATCTCTTCTGTCATCTCAGCTTTCATTACATATTGCTTTCATCTTGCTATTTGGGCTTTTGAATCTATTATGAAGACACCCCGGGAACCCTGGAGTTGATAGGAAGTTTATTTTATGCTAGAGACATTTGAGATTCAACAGATGTAGACAGAAACCTTGGGATTTCTTTTATCTGTCTATAGGCTGCAGCTTCTGGGAAGCAAGGCTGCAATAAATCCCCTCCTGTTGGAGTGTCAAGGCCAGGAACACAAAATGCTACTTGGGCCTGCATGAACAAACATCTTCATAAACGTTCTTATCTCCAAACAAAACCTGTTTATTCTTCCCCTGGAAGCCATTCTTCTGCCTTCTTTTGACCATCTTTGCAATGTAAGTTCCTATCTTAACCATTGAATGAAGTAGCTGATTTTTTTGACAGCTCCCTCATGTGTATGAGTAAGGCTTTTAATCAGTCAGATCCTGTTACTCTGTCTTTAGTTTGTTCAATACCTACGTCCCTGGACACCTAACCCAGGAGGACATAGGAAAAGATTTCCCTACCCAACAGTGTTGGTCAGGCAGTTTTGTAGATTTTTTTTGTGTCTTACTTTCTAGCCAGCTCAAAAGCAAGTGAGGGGGTGCTGTGGCATACAAGATAAAGCTGCAGCCTGCAGTGCCGGCATCCCATATGGGTGCTGGTTCAAGCCCCGGCTGCTCCTCTTCTAATCCAGCTCTCTGCTGTGGCCTGGAAAAGCAGTAGAAGATGGCACAGGTCCTTTGGCCTCTGCACCCGAACGGGAGACCCGGAGGAAGATCCTGGCTCCTGGTTTCGGATCAACACATCTCTTGCTGTTACGGCCAACTGGGGAGTGAACAGCAGATGGAAGATCTCTCTCTCTCTCTCTCTCTCTTCCTCTCCTTCTCTCTTTGTAACTCTGACTTTCAAATAAATAAATCTTTAAAAAAAGGAGGAATTGTTCCAAACTGCTATTACTAAATTACATTAAATTCTACAAATGTGCACTGAATGCACACTATAGCCAAAACAATTTCCTAAGTGCTAGAAAACAAATCGTAATTGCTTAAGAGGCCTTTAGAGGGCAGTGGATGTGACAGGTATACATAAGTGGTTAGTATAAGACTGACCAAGCAGAGCAGGTGTTTTTGGCCTAGGGGCTAGAACACTCATATCCCACATTAGAGTACCTGGATTCAATCCTTGCCTAAAGCTCCTGGCTCCAGTTTCCCTGAAGTGCACACCCTGGGAGGCAGCACGTGATGGCTCAAGTCATTAGGTTCCTGCCACGCACGTGGGGGATCTGGATTGAGTTCCTGGCTTCAACCTCAGCCCAGCTCTGATCATTGTGGGCACTTGGCCACAGTCATGAGGATGCCCCCAGCCCATACTGAAGGGCCTGGGTTTGAGTCTTGCCTCTGTTTTCCATTCTAACTTCCTGTTAATGGGCACCCTGGCAGGCTGCAGGTAATGGTTCAAGTACTTGGGTCCTTGCCATGGGCATGGGGAACTGGGATTGAGATCTAGGCTCCTGGCTTTGGCTTGGCCCAGCCCCAAGCAAATGGGAGATCTCAGTCTCTCTCTGTCTCTGTCTCTGTCTCTGACTGACTCTCCTTTCTGCTTTTCAAATAAAATCAATCAAGAAAATTACTTTGTGGCCCATCTGTTTGAAAATATTGTCTTAGAGAATATTCAGTCCAGTGCGTCTGTCTGCTTATTTTCCAACCCTTCAGTCTTATGGAAGAGAGAACCAAGGCTCAGAGAGAGGGCTTGGCTTACCTTGGCCACACACTGGCCCTGGATTTCTCCCTATTCACTCCATGTAGAGCCCACGGTCCTTTCCCAGTGCTTCCCATGGCAACCTGCGGGTCCTTTCTGCACGTTGTGTTCTTTGTCTGCAGAGGTCTCCAATCCATTTCGCATTTGCGTCTCTCTCCTCTTGTCCTCAGTCACAGCCCAGTTAGTTCATCCCCTCCATGGTCTAACCTTCCCTAACAACCCCGGGGGCCATCAGTCACCCCTCTTCTTTACCAGGGATTATTTCAAAAATCAGCCTTAAAAAGATACAATTTACTCACGGTGGAATGTGCTCCTTGCACTGTATGGGTCAGTGAGTTTTCCCACGTATACAGGTGCATATTCCCCACCATAATCAATGTTTAGAGAACTCCCCTTACTCAGAAAGTTCTGTCCTGCCCTTTCCAGTTAATCACTCCACCTCTATCCCAGCCCTCAGCAATCCCTGACCTGCCTTCTCTCACTATAGATTAGACTGGTGTTTCCCAGAATTTTCTAGAGACAGGATCAAACAATAGCTGCTCTCTTGTCTCTGGCTTCCTTTGCTTTGCGTTAACAGTTTTCAGGTTTCTCTATGTTGCTGTGTGGTTCAATAGTTTATTTTGGTCTGAATGAAACACTGATCATTGAGCTATTTACCTGCTGTTGGACACTGGGCTTGTCCCCACTTTTTAGGGCCTACTGTGTACTTCCTCTGTGTTTCACATGGACTTCCACTATGGTAACTTTTTGTATCAACTGTCATGATCATTTGGTGTGTCCACCACACATATATATGGGCTACAGTGGGACATTTGAACACACGTATACAATGTGTTCTGATCAAACCAGGGCAACCAGCAGTTCCTTTTCTTTGAAATTGTTTTATAATTGGAGCCTTGGAGAATCTTTCTTCTATTTGTTTTTTTTTTAAAGTTTATTTAAATTTCACAAATTTTATGTATTTCATGTACATAGAACTAGGAACATAGTGATACTTCCCACCCTAACGTCCCTCCCTCCCATGACCCCACCCTTCCTCCTTCTTCCTCTCCTATCCCCTCTCTTAATTTTTACAATGATCTACTTTTTTTTTTTTGACAGGCAGAGTGGACAGTGAGAGAGACAGGGAGAAAGGTCTTCCTTTTGCCGTTGGTTCACCCTCCAATGGCCGCTGTGGCTGGCATGCTGTGGCCAGCGCACCGCACTGATCCAAAGCCAGGAGCCAGGTGCTTCTCCTGGTCTCCCATGCGGGTGCAGGGCCCAGGGACTTGGGCCATCCTCCACTGCACTTCCGGGCCATAGCAGAGAGCTGGCCTGGAAGAGGGGCAACCGGGACAGAATCTGGCGCCCCGACCGGGACTAGAACCCGGTGTGCCGGCACCCCAAGGCGGAGGATTAGCCTATTGAGCCACAGCGACGGCCTACAAAGATCTACTTTCAATTTACTTTTACTCATAATATTAACCCTACACTGCCGTCTGGATATATTATCAAGACAGGAACACTCCCCAAAGGAAGCTGTAGCCTGAGATGCCATGACTGTGTTAGGACCTAGGAGTCTGAACACATAAAAAGGGAATGGCAGGTTGTGTTTTTCAAGGAGCACATGTGTAGGAATCCATGAGTTGTGCTGTAGTCACTGATACAGGTTCATGGGAACTGACAAATATTCAGGATTTTGCAAGCCCTTGTTGAATTCTGTGGGTAGCCTGAAACAGGCACTGTGAGAGGTGTTTACAGCACAGAAGATGACAGTCGTGGACGATGAGGCATTATTTGGGGTTGGCTTGTTTTCAATGAACCAGTCTAGTGCAGTCACAGGTGGAGTAATTCTATCCATCAGGAGTGGCAACCCTCAGAGAGCCATGTGCCATAGTGCCACTGAGGGAGTGCCATCTGACATTCCCCAGAGCCTGGGTTTGGTATGCCTTGGATCCTCTTTGCTTCAGGTCTGTGCTCACAGAACCAACTTCTGCTTGGAGAAAGCATATCACTGCTAAAAACAAAACACCCCAATAACGTTTGAAGATACTCGTGGAAGACTAGAACTTTTCATTTGCTATAAAAGCACACTCCTGCTGAATAACAGATTATTATGAAGGGTGGAAGGCAGCCATTCGTGAGTTTAGCCAGCAACGATTAGTTTTACAGAAAAGGATAAAGTTGGGATGCATCTACTAAAAAGCCCAATGCCGTGGCTAACCGTGTTAACCATCCGTGAGACATCGCTATTCAGGAATTTGTGCCATGGCCATCAGCAGGCCGTGCTCTCTGACAGATCTCTCTCTCTCTCTCTCTCTCTCTCTGCCTTTACCTCTATATAACTCTGCCTTTCAACTAAATAAATAAATCTTTAATGAGAGAGAGAGAGAGAGAGAGAGAGAGAGGTCTCCCATCCTCTGGTTCACTTCCCAGCTGGCCGCAATGGTCGGAGCTATGCTGATCCCAAGCTAGGAGCCAGGAACTTCTTCTGATTCTTCCACACAGGTAAAGGAGCCCAAGGACTTGGGCCATCTTCTGCTGCTTTCCCAGGCCATAGCAGAGAGCTGGATTGGAAGCGGGCAGCCGAGGTTTGAACTGGTGTCTATACGGGATGCCAGTGTTGCAGACCCGGACTTTAACCCACTGCGCTACAGCGCCGGCCCCTGACAGATCTCTCTTAAAATGGATTGGCTGGAAATATTCTGTTTGTTACAAGGAGACTGGAAAATGAGTCAGCCAGGTGAGCTGGACTCAAGTCATGGGATTCTTTTTTTTGTCTTTTACAATGGCTTCACTCCTGATTACAACAGTGACCTTGTGTTCCTTATAACAACTTACAAAACTAGGGAAGCTAAAAGGAGAAAGCAAAAGCCATTTCTCTACCATGTAAAGACAGCTGTTCTTACTTTGGGTGCACAGATGGTACCCGAGCTAAGATGGGTGGATGTTTCAACTTTCTGGTTGTGTAAATGTGGTAAGGGCTGAATTGAGTCCCTAGTTTGAATTTTGAGGCTTGACCCTTCCCCACATAGGGATCTGTATGTGATACACTGTATCCTCTCTGCAGATGCTGGCCAGTGGCAGTGAGTGCAGCTCCCAGGCAGCCCCAGGGTCACCTGTGGAAACCACGGACATCCTACAGTGTGCTATGTTGGCTCAGCCTGTGGTTGGAATTCTTTCATCTATAAATCCTGTTCCTTTGTGGTATAGGGAAAACCAAGATATTTTCCCTCTTCAGTGCTTTCATCACACTTGTAGTTCCCCAAATTCTGGAGCTCCGCCCCCTGCCATACACCAAGAAATTCTCCTTTTCTGGCAGACATTTAGAATTTAACTGAAAACTAACATTTTTTCACCTGGAGGTACTGTCAAATTCCACAAGAGGCCAGTCCTGCAAGCAATAATTAACAGCATATCCAGGTTGTTTTCATGTTTCTGTTTCATCAACCACAAATCAAAGGGTCCCGGGGTGGGGACCGGCACTCTGGCATATCAGGTAAAGCGGCCACCTGCAGTGCCGCCATCCCATATGGACACCAGTTAGAGTACCGGCTGCTCCACTTCCAGTCCAGCTCTCTGCTATGGCCTGGGAAAGCAGCGGAAGATGGCCCTAGTGCTTGGGCTCCTGCACCCATGTGGGAGACTTAGATTAACTTCTTGGCTCCTGGCTTCAAGCTGGTCCAGCCCTGATAGTTGGGGCCCGTATGGGGAGTGAACCAGTGGATGGAAGATCTCTCTTTCTCTCTCTCTCCCCCTACCCCCTGTAACTCTGACTTTCAAATGAATAAATAAATATTAAAAAAAAAGAAAGTTCCAGGGGATGTATTTCCAGCAAGTTACATTGACATAGCAGTACAATAATTTGTCTGCCACCCAGTGAATCATGGCTGTGCACTCTTCAAATTCTGGATTTTACCCCAAAGGAAATGACATAGAGAATAAATAAGCCCCTTCATTTCTTGATTAATGATTGTCCTGAACTCTAGAATCAAAATATGGTCTGTGGTATTCCCATCTAAAGATATAGAGGGAAAAACCAACTCAAACTGACACTCCATTTTCCTATTATCCTTCGGCAAGAAAGATCATGTCTTCTCTTAAAAAAAAAAAAAAGGAGAGAGAGAGAGAGAGAGAAATACCTAGAGAGGGAGGGAGAGCTCCCATCTGCTGATTCATTCCACAAATGCTCCAAGACCTGGATTGGGGTAGGACCAGAGACGGAAGCTGAAACGCCACTTGGGTCCCCCATGTGGTGGCCAAGACCTGAATACTTAAGCCATCACCTTCTGTCTCCTTGACTGAACATTAGCAGGAGCTGGGATCACAGCAGAGCCTCATCTCAAACCCAGACACTCTGATGAGGGTTGTGGCTGTCTTTGTCAACGCCTTAACCAGTAGGGTAAATGCCCACCCCAGTCCTCTCTGATTTTATGGCGCCTTCTTGGACAGACATGATTGAAGCATGGGCAAAGATGTGGATTGAAGATCTCTTTCTCTGTCTCTCCTCCTCTCTGTCTGTAACTCTGCCTCTCAAATAAATAAACATTATTAAAAAAAAAAAGAATGGGAGACTAATCACAGAGCTTATGGGGCATATATTCGATAGATAATCACATAGTGAGTACATGCCAACAAGTAATAGCTCAGTTAGGACAGAAGAAGGCCTTTGTGGAAGATAAAGTCGCATGAATTGTTCTCGGGAGATGTGTCATCCAACTCAGGAGACTCACGAAGGTCCCCTGACACTTTTGGATGGGGGTGTTGTTAGCAAGCTTTACATGAACCCTGAGACCAATGGTACTTGGAAAACTAGGTGACAGGGTGTGGGCTGACACCACCTGAGCCCTCCGTGTGCCAAACTCTTGCTTTTACATGCATTTTGAACTCCAGTAGGTGTGGTCAGCAGCTCACATAGAGGACCTGAGAAGCGGTAATGTATCATTCCCATTGGGAGAGACTGTTCCTGTCACGTTCCTACACGTGGTGTTCCAGAAGCTGTGAAGTCACATTGTCCAGGGGAGGGTGAGTACTCCCAGCTCTTGCCACAGCAAATGGTAAGTCACTCACACAGCAAACTATGCGTTTGCAATCATTTCAAAGCTACCTAAGTCTGCTATTTACCTAGCTGTGTGTAGTAGTCTGGGCCTGAGTCCTAGCTGTTAAACCACATTAACAATGCTTTACTGAAGAATTCAGATTCTACACACACTCACACATGATTTTTTTTTTTAAGATTTTATTTATTTGAGAAGTCAGAGTTACAGAGAGAGAGGTAGAGACAGAGAGAGGTCTTCCATCTGCTGGTTCACTCCCCAAATGACTGCCACAGCCAGAGCTGGGCTGATCAGAAGCCAGGAGCTTCTTCCATTTGGGTGCAGGGGCCAAGCACTTGGGCCACCTTCCACCGCTTTCCCAGGCCATTAGCTGGGGCTGGATTGAAAGTGGACCAACTGGGCTGCAGGCTGGGGCTTTAACCTGCTGTGGCACAGTGCCAGCCCCCAACACACATAAGGCTTATTGCGGGCTGATTCGTTTAGGAACAGTTCTTTAAATACATTTCTCATAGATCACATATATTGTTTTTGCACAGTGTTCAATAGTCTCACCTAGGTGCTCTCAGATATTGCCTTTTCAGATTGTGTAGCGCGGGGGCCGCCGTTGTTGAAAATTCAATCCCGAAACCTACCTGTGGGCGCTCAGGACGCGGGAAACCAGGGTTTACAAAATGGCAGTCTCTCGTGCATCTGCAGGGGGCACGCTGCAATGCACTGTGAGTCTGCTTTAATTCTGTTTAAGCCGGCCAGCGCCGCGGCTCACTAGGCTAATCCTCCGCCTTGGAGCGCCGGCACACTGGGTTCTAGTCCCGGTTGGGGCGCCAGATTCTGTCCCGGTTGCCCCTCTTGTGGCCCCGGAGTGCAGTGGAGGATGGCCCAAGTGCTTGGGCCCTGCACCCCATGGGAGACCAGGAAAAGCACCTGGCTCCTGGCTCCTGCCATCCGGCCATTGGAGGGTGAACCAACGGCAAAGGAAGACCTTTCTCTCTGTCTCTCTCTCTCACTGTCCACTCTGCCTGTCAAAAAATTAAAAAAAAAAAAATAAAAAAAATTCTGTTTAAGCCAAATGGCAAGAAAACATGAAAAAACCTCGCGGCTCTCCGTTGAACTCCTGTAGCCGGCAGCAGTGGATTGACTGCGTACCCCCCCCCACCCCCACCCCGGCCCGCGGCCACCATGGACAGCAGCACAAAAGCCAAACGAAGTCGCTGTCACTGATTCCCCCTCTCCCCTGGCACATGGCTCTGGCTGCCCAGGAGCCATTCCCCGTGCGGGGGCAGCGGCCAGCGCCGCAGGGCCGTCTTTGTGGTCCACGTGGGCACACAGAGAACAGGTCAGCCAGCTGTAGAGCACCCGACACCCCAGAAATGAGGCTGGGTCGCACGGTGCCACTGCGTGCTTCTCCAAGGTGCTCCGCAGTGCTATTGCCAGGTCCCGTCCACCTCTCCGGGGTCTCCTCGGGGCCGTGGGGGGAGACCAGGCGGGCCGCAGGGAGCGCGGAGACCCCCCACTTCCCCCTGACAGCGACCCCGCCCCAAGCTGGATGCATCACGTGGTGAGAGTGATTTCTGCCCGGGTCACTGGGGGTGGCCGGGTGGGCGCCGGCCTAGTTCTGGGAAAAGGCGGGGAGTGGGGTGAAGCCCTTGTTGGGGGCGCACAGAGAGGGGAGGGCAAGAACGTGGGGAGCCGCACCGCGGTCCGGTTCGGTTCGGGCGGTGCCCAAGCGCATGCGCGGCTGCAAGTAGCGAAGCCCGGGGTCGGGGGAGATGCGCGCGCTGCCAGTTCTCCCGCGCGCCTCTGCATGCGTGCCGCGGCGGTTGGCCTCTCAGAGTGCCCGCCCGGTTTCCGCGCACGCGCCTCCGGGTCGGCCGGCCGAGGCGTGAGGTGGGCGGGGCGCCGCGCTGACATTGCCGGGGTGCGGGCAGGTTCCGCCGTCTCCGCCGCCGCCTCGCTGGCCACCGGGCTTTGTATGAAGACAGCGGGCGGCGGGCGGCGACAGATCCGCGTGCGCCCAGCGAGCAGCCGCCCAGCGCCCGGCGCCCGGCGCCCAGCAGCCCGGTGCGGCGCTCGGCGCGGCCCCCAGCCAGCGCCCCCATCCGGAGCCGGTGAGCGCCCCGGCCGCCGCCCCTCACCTGACAGGTCGTGTGACGCGCGTTTCCCGCGGCGGGGCGGGGCGGCGGGGCGGGGGGCGGGGGGCGGCCCGGCGCGGGGCCTGAGGCGCTGGCCCTGCCCGGCGCCCCCGGCCGGCCGGCGAGACGCGGCGCTCCGCGGGGCGGGCGAGGTGGGCGCCTGTCGCTGGCTCGGGAGCCCCAGCCGCACGGCCGGGCCGGGATGACAGTGCAGAGTCTGGCCGCAGCCGCCGGCCGGGGTTGCGGGTTCGCAGCTGCGGTGGAACCCGAACGCAGAGGCTCTGCTGCCGGGGCCCGGGACGTCTGCGTCGCTGGGTTCTCGTCCCGGGAGGTGCTGGGCGAGTCCCTGTGCGTCTGGACAGCTGAGCCCACTTCCCGTTCCCGCGGCTGGCTCCGGGCCTGACGCGGACATTCTCTTTTGCAATACGGCACTAATTCTGTGTGCATGCATGCTTTTTATTTATTTTTCTTCCCTACCCCGCGCTTTTTTTTTGTTCTGCAGGAGTTCAGAATTGTAGGAACGTTTGATTCCAGTGCAATTCTTACTTATAAGTGACTTCAGTCTTTTTCATCGCTCGTTTTCACTTTCCTTATTGTAAACCGTCAATACTTTCTTTGTTAACCTCGGAATTATTCTTAGAAATTCTCTCTCTCTCTCTCTTTTTTTTTTTTTTTTTTGGAAAACCAGAAAGTTATTTTTGTGATTGTGCTGTGGAATGTTTTCAGCTCTGTAAGTCAAACCAGTGATTTATTTTAGGTGCTTTACATGGTACCTATTTTAAAAACATGTGCCAAATGTTGAAACTACACAGACCCTGGAGAATCCACCCTTAGGCATCTCCCGTGTAGAGTGACTGTCAGATCATGCTGGCTTATCCACACCTTATTTGTCACCCTTAAGGCAGAGGGTTTTTTTTTTTTTCTTTTATTTATTTTAAGTTTTTACCAATGTATTTTGGAAGACAGTTCGCATCCAGTGGTTCACTCAAATGCCGGTTAACAGCTACGGCCGGGCAGTACTGAAACCTGGAACTCGCAGCTCCGTCCAGCTCTTGCAAGCACTTGAGTGGCAGAAATCTAGCTGCTCTTGCCGTCATCACTGCCTTGCCGGGGTGTGCCAGAGTTCTTACATGACTTGTTCAGTTTCCCGTTCCACTTCTTGAGAGGCAGATTGCACGGTGAAGTTATAGGTTCATTTAAACGCCCTCTAAATTCTGTCTGCAATAGAGCCATCCCCGATGCACTCTAAACTGGGAAATAAAGGTGCAGACTTGAAACTACTATGGTATCTGGTGGACATTGCAGAAACAGCCAAGTGTATTAATGCAATGAAAACTTTGGTGGTAGCAACTTGGAGAAGCTGTTCCAACTGGCTTGAGTCATTCATTCTCTTTAGAGAAATCTAGCTGAGCTGAATTGCCATGTAAGAATAGGTTTACCTCCATTAGCAGAGGGAAGAGGAGGTCCAAGATGTGTGATGTGTGGTACTTGTCTGTGTACTGTAGTGTGGTAGCCAAGGGTTGGGCCTAGAGCCAGAGTGAGTTTGAATCCTGCCTTAGTTTTAGGCGATGTATTTATCCTCTTTGCACTTCAATTTTCTCAACTCCGAAAATGGGATAATAATGTTGTATATCCTTAAGCTGATCTAGAGTTTTAAAGGAATCTCGCCCATAGTGCCTGGTAAATCCCATGTGCTTGATACCTGTCAGGGCTGCTGCTGCTTCTCTTTAGTCTTCCAAAGGATACACCAGGCTGCAGACAGGTTCATTTCATTATCATCCATTTGCTTCTGTGGGACTGAGAGCTTAGCATCACTGGCCTGCCTTGGCCACCTGTGAGGCAGTTTTAAATAGAACAGTTTAGACTCTGCTGGGGGTGCCCCTGTTGCTAAAGAAGTGCTGAAATACCCCTGTCTGTCTCTTCTGACAGAACCTTGGACCATTGGCCAGCGCCTTGGCACAATAGGCTAATCCTCTACCTAGCAGCACCTGCACACCGGATTCTAGTCCCGGTGGGGGCGCCAGATTCTGTCCCGGTTGCCCCTCTTCCAGGCCAGCTCTCTGCTGTGGCCCAGGAAGGAAGTGGAGGATGGCGCAAGCGCTTGGGCCCTGCACCCCATGGGAGACCAGGAGAAGCACCTGGCTCCTGCCTTCGGATCAGCAGTGTGCCGGCCGCAGCGTGCCAGCCGTGGCGGCCATTGGAGGGTGAACCAACGGCAAAAAGGAAGTCCTTTCTGTCTGTCTCTCTCTCTCACTATCCACTCTGCCTGTCAAAAAAAAAAATTTAAAAAATAAAATAAAATAAAAAAAAGAACCTTGGACCGCCTCTCTCCTGTGCGTGAAGGCTGCTATTTTAATCGTCTGGAATTGAGTTTGTTATTGGGTGTTTCTTTGCCTGTTGTGTACTGCTAACAAATATAGTGTCTATCGAACTATTAATTGGTATGTTTGTGCTTACTTAATCAGCATAGTACATGTTTCTAGAATACATGCAAAATGACTTTCATCTAATGATCTTTTATGTTGCATAGAATGAGGTTAGTTCTGATTTGATTTTGTGTTCATTTTCAGCTTTTGTGTAATTTTCCTTAGAAAGTTTTTTTCCATTAATGATTTTATGTACTTGCTTTTCTTCTTGCTTTGCTGTGTCTGATACAGGTTGAGTATCCCTTGTTTGTAATGCTTGGGATTTTGGATTTTTTAAGATTTTGGAATATTTGCATATCTGTAATAAGATACCTTGGGAATAGGACCCGGGTCTAAACACAGAATTCATTTATGTTTTGTATTCACCTTATACATGTAGCCTGAAGATAACTTCATAGCATATTTTTGGTATGGCTATGTCCTTAAGGTTTTTTAGAAAGATGTACTTATTTATTTGAAAGGCAGAATTACAGAGAAAGGGAGAGACGGAAAGATCTTCCGTCCACTGGTTTACTCCCCAAATGGCCACAGTGGCTGAAGCTGGGAGCCTGGAACTCCATCCTGGTCTCCCAAGTGGGTGGAAGGAACCCATCTTCCACTGCTTTCTCAGGTGCCTTAGCAGGAGCCGGATTGGAAACAGTAGCGGAGACTAGAACTGATGCTGGCATCACAGGTGGTGGCTTAACTCGCCACGTTCAGTGCCAGCCCCGAGTGTGGCTGTGTTTTGATTGTGTGAGATCACGTTTGAAATTTTCCACCTCTGGAGTCTTATGGCCCCTCCAAGCATTTAGCATCCTGGAGCATTTCCGGTTTTAGATTTTCAGTTGCAGAATGCTTAACCAGTTTTAATTCTCTGTCCTTTAAATCAGATGTTTGCAAACCTTTGGTCTTAGGACTCCTTTACCTGCCTCAAAAATTAGTGAGGACCCTGAATGAGCAACTGGTGGATTATATGTGTATGTTTACTGTATTGTAAATCAAAGTAAATATAAAAATTTTTTGTTACTTCACTAGAAATGGCATTTGTAAACTCATTATATATGAACACAAACAACATATTCTTAATGAAAAATGACCTTTGAAAACAAAAATGGTAGTGTTCCCACTCTTTTTTTGTGTGGTTTAATAGAAACAGCTGTATTGTCATATTGGCTTCTACAAGTCTGTTGCAGTCAGTTCTCGAGGTTGAAGTATGTACAAGCATCTGGAGAAAATCCAGCCTCACACAGTTAATGCCTGGGAAAGGCAAAGACGTAGTAATAGCCTTCTCAGATAATTGTTGTTGTTCTTGTTTGATTTTATACCAAAAACTCAATCAACTGTACTTTCTCAAGGTTATGTGGTATGGAATCTGAAGTCGTTATCAGTGGACTTTTTTTTTTTCCATGGTGTGTTACATGAGAAGTCCTCACAATAGTGATTTTATTAAATTAGTTGCTTTGTAAAACATTGCAGATGTCATAATTGTTAACATAACAATTTACCAAACCCTAGTTAACTGGTGCAGTTTGCTGAGCATGTTTTATAAAGAAAAGAAAGTGCCCAAACCCTGGTAAAGTTGTTCCGTTGCAGCCTGGGAGAACAAGAGAGAGTGGTTTCTCAGACACTTGAATCAGGCAAATGAAAACAAGCAGCATTTCCCTTCCTTACCTGGAGCACTCCATCAGTAGAAATAGTCTGATAAATACAACTAGACGGTTTGTGCACTCAAGAGATTCCACAACTTGTACTGCAATAATGGAGAGGGTTACCTTCTTCAGCTTCAAAGTTGGGGGGGGGGATTGGTCGTTTAAGCATCAAACCAGAGCTTTTTCAGCCGCAGTATGTTCACTCTGAGATAAGCAGTCTCCTTCACAACGTATTGCTAATATCCTCATGCTCAGTTTAAGACAAAGCAATTTTAATACTAGGCGCACATCACATGCCCTTGCAGCATCTTCCAAATACTGGAATAGTTCTTTATACAGCTTTCAAAGACAGTCACACTTATTAATATTAATATGATTTTTTTCTCAGAATTCTGATTTTGCCTAAAAGCTTACAGTTTATCATTGGCAACCAGTAAGCGGCAGTTGTTTCCTTAAAGGGACAGTAGACTCACTTCATTTCAGAGAAAACCTCTGCCAGTATGCCCAATTTTTTTTTTTAAGATTTTATTTATTTACTTGAGAGGCAGTGTTACAGACAGAGACAGTATACCCAATTTTGAGAAACTGTAGCCGTCCGTCATTCTCTCAAAGTGATGTTTGTTTCATGAACAGAGAGGCTAGTTCAGGCTCTCAGTTCCGTTAGAGAAGCACTTTGCCCTGAGATAACGTGAATTACAGTGTCTGGTACAAGTGTTTCACACACATGTCCTTTCTGCCACCCAGAGCATTAAAAGGTTTTGTATTTGTATGCCGAGACTTAGGAGAATTAGTAACTTGATTATTCAAGGACATTGTGTTAAGAAAACTTGCATTTGCTTTCTTTTTTTTTTTTTAATAACTGCTGGTGCTGGGGAATGACAAATAGAATGACTAAAATTACAGCTAGGTGTTACCACCTTTATTTTTTCCAAAATGCTAGTAATTTTGTATAAAATTATTTATACAAATTTAGTATATTAAATTTAGTCTGAAATTTAGTCTAAAAATAATTTGATCTTGTAGGGACCCTAAGAGAGTGTCAGGACTCATGGAGTCATGGGCCATGCTTTGAGAACCTGTAGATTTAAATTATAAAAAGGATTTCCACAAGACTTTGAATAGGAAGGGAAATGGTACTGAGGATATCTAGTCTTTCCTGCATCAGACTTTGGGCTCTGGGGAAGGCCTTATTAAAAAAAATACTAATTACAATAAAGGTCATTCACAGATAATTGAGAGATTTTGTAATGGTTGTAGTCAGGAGCCGACTGACATGGAGGAATTACAATAATCTGAAATGACACTGTCTAACAATAAAAACCAGATTTGGTTGTACATTTCTGTTGACATGTGCAAATTAAGTATTAAATACTGAACACGCAGTATGAAAACCTTAACTAATCTCTAGCTCATAAACTAAAAGAAACCTACTTTGTTTCCCCTTTTAATCTCCATTTACTTCTCATTTATTTTCTCAATTTATGATGAGTGTGAGCTATTTTAGGGAGAGGTGCCCAGCACTCGCTGGCTTAGCCTCATATCTTTTCTATTATTTTAAAAAGATTTATTTATTGAGGAGGGGCAAGATGGTGGAATAGGAAGGGAGCACACTGATAGTCCGGGGAGAGACAGTTTAATAAAAAAGTGGAGATACTGCAAGTTCAAGGAAGAGTATGGGAAGAAACAGCAGAGGAAACTCTTCCTGAACTAGTGATTCACAGTGGACCTGCGTGGAGAGCATGGGAGTCCACAGTTCGGGACACCAGCGGCAGACTCAACACACCAGCGCTGGAATGCGAGGTGAGCCGATCCTCAATAGCCTGAGACACCGGCAGGCAATGGAAAGAGGAGACGAGAAGGAACGAAGCCTGAAACCCCGTGGGGAAAAGTTCACCAGGCTAACTAGAAGAGAGAGAGAGAAAAAAAAAGTGACCGATATGGACACGAGTTTCTCTCCCTCCACTCACCTCTCAAAGGCGAGCAAAACAAAGTGCAGGCGCCATCTTGGACATACGTCATAAGCAGGGTGACCTCAGGTCTGCACCGGCCCTGAGCCTAGCAGAAAAACCTGACTCAGGTGTGTGTGTGTGTGTGTGTGTGTGTGAAATAACAGGAGATTAGGACCTAGTGAATGTGTGGTGCTACTGAACTGAGACTGTGAATAAAGAGATGGTGGGGAGAGATAGTCCGGGGAGAGACAGTTTAATAAAAGTGGAGATACTGCAGGTTCAAGGAAGAGTAGGGGAGGAAACAGCAGAAGAAACTCTTCCGGAACTAGTGATTCACAGTGGACCTGCGTGGAGAGCGTGGGAGCCCACAGTTCGGGGCACCAGCAGCAGACTCAACACACCAGCGCTGGAATGCGAGGTGAGCCGAACCTCAATAGCCCGAGACACTGACAGGCAAGCGGAGAGAGGAAACTAGAGGGAACAACCCCCCCGGGGGGGGGGGGAAGTTCACCAGCCTAACTGGAAGAGAGAGAGAGAGAGAAAAAAAAAGGTGACTGGTACAGACACGGGTTTCTCTCTCTCTGCTCACCTCTCAAGGGCGAGCAAGACAAAGAGCAGGCGCCATCTTGGACATATGTCATAAGCAGAGCGACCTCAGGTCTGCACCGGCCCTGAGCCTAGCAGAAAAACCTGACTCTGGGCGGGGCGAATTAACAGGAGATTAGGACCTAGTAAATTTGTGGTGCTACTGAACTGAGACTGTGAAAACAGAGACGGTGGAGAGAGAACTCACAGAATTCACGTAATTACTCTCCAGAGATGCTACAATTCGGTAACCTTGGCAACCCAGTGGGAGACTGCAGGAGAATTTGAGCCAACATGGAGGGCAGAACAGATTCCCTGTGTGGTCCTTGGAAAAGAGCTTCACATCTCTGGCTCCTGTGGGTATATCATTCACCTGCTAACTACCTCCAATTCCATTCAGCTGTGCAGAATTACCTCCCTTTTGAATCAAAAAAAGAAAGAAAGAGATTTACCACGCCTAACCTGGGAGTGTCACCTTTGGCACACGCTTAACCCTGAGGAACCAAACAGAGCTCTCAGGCCACACGCATCTCAAGCCTCTAAGGCTCCATCAAAAGCAGAAAGTCCGCTTAATCTAGAATCATAGTATAACAAGAAAAAACACCACAGTGAAGAAACCAAAGAATATCTCCAGTATGCCAAACAACAAATGCAAAAACTGAGGTAACAAGAACAAGGAAGACACTATGACGCCCCCAAATGAAAAAGACACCCCAATTCAAGATTATGAAGATGATGAGATAGAAGAAATGCCAGAAGCAGATCTCAAAAAATTGATAAGAACATTAAGAAGTTCTCAAAAACAAATTCTTGAACTACAGAAATCCTTGATGGACAAGATAGAAAATCTTTCTTGCGAAAATGAAATATTAAGGAGTAATCAAAATGAAATGAAGCAACTAGTAGAACATGAAACTGTGATAGTGATGAGAAATCATAATGAAATGAAGAACTCAATAGATCAAATGACAAACACATTAGAGAGCCTTAAAAACAGAATGGGTGAAGCAGAAGAGAGAAGAGCAGACTTAGAAGACAGAGAACAGGAAAATATACAGTCAAACCAAAGAAAAGAAGAGGAAATTAGAAATCTAAAAAATATTGTGGGGAATCTACAGGATACTATTAAAAAGCCCAACATTTGGGTTCTAGGAGTTCCTGAAGGCATGGAGAGGGAGAAAGGATTAGAATGCCTTTTTAGTGAGATACTAGCAGAAAATTTCCCAGGTTTGGAGAAGGACAGAGACATCCTAGTACAGGAAGCTCATAGAACCCCTAGTAAACATGACCAAAAGAGATCCTCACCACGACACGTTGTAATTAAACTCTCCACAGTGAAATAGAAAGAAAAGATCCTAAAATATGCAAGAGAGAAACGTCAGATTACTCTCAGAGGATCTGCAATTAGACTCACAGCAGACTTCTCATCAGAAACACTACAGGCTAGGAGGGAATGGCGAGACATAGCACAGGTGCTAAGAGAGAAAAATTGCCAGCCCAGAATATTATATCCTGCAAAGGTCTCATTTGTGAATGAAGGTGAAATAAAGACCTTTCATAGCAAACAAAAATTGAAAGAATTTGTCGCCACTCATCCAGCGCTGCAAAAGATGCTTAAAGATGTGTTGCACACAGAAACACAGAAACAGGGTCATCAATATGAAAGAAGGTAAATGAAGGAAACCTCACAGCAAAAGATCACAGGACGTTCAAAACATATATTAGAAAATATCTTTGGCAAATGGCAGGGCAAAGTTACCACTTATCAATAGTCACCTTGAATGTTAATGGCCTGAACTGTCCAGTTAAAAGACACTGATTGGCTGATTGGGTAAAGGAACAAAACCCATCTATTTGCTGCTTACAAGAAACACATCTTTCCAACAAAGATGCATACAGACTGAAAGTGAAAGGCTGGAAAAAGATATATCATGCCAACAGAAATGAAAAAAAATCGGGTGTATCCATCTTAATATCGGACAACATAAACTTTAACACAAAAACTGTTAAGAGAGACAAAGAGGGGCACTATATAATGATTAAGGGATCAATTCCACAGGAAGATATAACGATTATCAATGTATATGCACCTAATTACAGGGCACCGGTTTATTTAAAAGATTTGTTAAGGGACTTAAAGGGAGACTTAGACCCCAATACAATAGTACTGGGAGACTTCAACACTCCACTCTCACAAATAGACAGATCAACAGAACAGAAGATCAACAAGGAGACAGTAGATTTAAACGACACTGTAGCCCAAATGGATCTAACAGATATCTACAGAATTTTTCATCCTACACATAAAGACTTTACATTCTTCTCAGCAGTACATGGAACCTTCTCTAGGACTGACCACATACTAGGCCATAAAGCAAGTTTCAGCAAATTCAAAAGAATTAGAATCATACCCTGTAGCTTCTCAGACCATAAAGGAATGAAGTTGGAAATGAACAACTCAGGAATCCCTAGAGCATATGCAAACACATGGAGATTGAACAACATGCTCCTGAATGAACAATGGGTCATAGAAGAATTTAAAGAGAAATCAAAAATTTTCTGGAAGTAAATGAGGACAACAGCACAACATACCAAAAATCATGGGACGCAGCAAAAGCAGTGTTAGGAAGAAAGTTTATATCAATAGGTGCCTACATCAAGAAATTGGAAAGGCACCAAATAGTGAGCCTTCACTGCATCTCAAGGATCTAGAAAATCTGCAGCAAACCAGACGCAAATCTAGTAGGAGAAGAGAAATAATTAAAATCAGAGAAGAAATCAACAGGATTGAATCCAAAAAATCAGCCAAACGAGGAGCTGGTTTTTTGAAAAAATAAACAAAATTGACACCCCATTGGCCCAACTAATTAAAAAAAGAAGAGAAAAGACCCAAATCAATAAAATCAGAGATGAAAAAGGAAATGTAACAACAGACACCACAGAAATAAAAAGAATCATCAGAAATTACTACAAGGACTTGTATGCCAGCAAACAGGGAAACCTATCAGAAATGGATAGATTCCTGGACACATGCAATCTACCTAAATTGAACCATGAAGACATAGAAAACCTAAACAGACCCATAATTGAGACAGAAATTGAAACAGTAATAAAGGCCCTCCCAACAAAGAAAAGCTCAGGACCAGATGGATTCACTGCTGAATTCTACCAGACATTTAAAGAAGAACTAACTCCAATTCTTCTCAAACTATCCAGAACAATTGAAAAAGAGGGAATCCTCCCAAATTCTTTTTATGAAGCCAGCATCACCTTAATTCCTAAGCCAGAAAAGATGCAGCATTGAAAGAGAATTACAGACCAATATCCCTGATGAACATAGATGCAAAAAGCCTCAATAAATTCTGGCCAATAGAATGCAACAACACATCAGAAGGATCATCCACCCAGACCAAGTGGGATTTATCCCTGGTATGCAGGGATGGTTTAATGTGCGCAAAACAATCAATGTGATTCACCACATTAACAGACTGCAGAAGAAAAACCATATGATTATCTCAATAGATGCCGAGAAAGCATTTGATAAAATTCAACACCCGTTCATGATGAAAACTCTAAGCAAACTGGGTATGGAAGGAACATTCCTCAATACAATCAAAGCAATTTATGAAAAACCCACAGCCAACATCCTATTGATGAGGAAATGTTCGAAGCATTTCCATTGAGATCTGGTACCAGGCAGGGATGCCCACTCTCACCACTGCTATTTAACATAGTTCTGGAAGTTCTAGCCAGAGCTATTAGGCAAGAAAAAGAAATTAAAGGGATACAAATTGGGAAGGAAGAACTCAAACTATCCCTCTTTGCAGATGATATGATTCTTTATTTAGGGGATCCAAAGAACTCTACTAAGAGACTATTGGAACTCATAGAAGAGTTTGGCAAAGTAGCAGGGTATAAAATCAATGCACAAAAATCAACAGCCTTTGTATACACAGGCAATGCCACGGCTGAGAAAGAACTGCTAAGATCAATCCCATTCACAATAGCTACAAAAACAATCAAATACCTTGGAATAAACTTAACCAAGGACATTAAAGATCTCTACGATGAAAATTACAAAACCTTAAAGAAAGAAATAGAAGACGATACCAAAAAATGGAAAAATTTTCCATGCTCATCGATTGGAAGAATCAATATCATCAAAATGTCCATTCAGATTCAATGCAATACCAAGCAAGATACCAAAGACCTTCTTCTCAGATCTGAAAAAAATGATGCTGAAATTCATATGGAGGCACAGGAGACCTCGAATAGCTAAAGCAATCTTCTATAACAAAAACAAAGCCGGAGGCATCACAATACCAGATTTCAGGACATACTACAGGGCAGTTGTAATCAAAACAGCATGGTACTGGTACAGAAACAGATGGATAGACCAAAGGAACAGAAAGAAACACCAGAAATCAATCCAAACATCTACAGCCAACTTATATTTGATCAAGGATCCAAAGCCAATCCCTGGAGTAAGGACTGTCTATTCAATAAATGGCGCTGGGAAAACTGGATTTCCACGTGCAGAAGCATGAAGCAAGACCCCTACCTTACACCTTACACAAAAATCCACTCAACGTGGATTAAAGACCTAAATCTACGTCCTGACACCATCAAGTTATTAGAGAACATTGGAGAAACCCTTCAAGATATTGGCACAGGCAAAGAATTTCTGGAAAAGACCCGGGAGGCACAGGCAGTCAAAGCCAAAATTAACATTTGGGATTGCATCAAATTGAGAAGTTTCTGTACTGCAAAAGAAACAGTCAGGAGAGTTAAGAGGCAACCGACAGAATGGGAAAAAATATTTGCCAACTATGCAACAGATAAAGGGTTAATAACCAGAATCTGCAAAGAAATCAGGAAACTCCACAACAACAAAACCAACAACCCACTTAAGAGATGGGCCAAGGACATCAATAGACATTTTTCAAAAGAGGAAATCCAAATGGCCAACAGGCACATGAAAAAATGTTCAAGATCACTAGCAATCAGGGAAATGCCAATCAAAACCACAATGATGTTTCACCTCACCCCGGTGAGAATGGCTCACATTCAGAAATCTACCAACAATAGGTGCTGGAGAGGATGTGGGGAAAAAGGGACACTAACCCACTGTTGGTGGGAATGCAAACTGGTTAAGCCACTATGGAAGTCAGTCTGGAGATTCCTCAGAAACCTGAATGTAACCCTACCATACAACCCAGCCATCCCACTCCTTGGAATTTACCCAAAGGAAATTAAATTGGCAAAAAAAAAAAAAAGCGGTCTGCATCTTAATGTTTATCACAGCTCAATTCACAATAGCTAAGACCTGGAACCAACCCAAATGCCCATCAACAGTAGACTGGATAAAGAAATTATGGGACATGTACTCTATAGAATACTACGCAGCAATCAAAAACAAGGGAATCCAGTCATTTGCAACAAGATGGAGGAATCTGTAAAACATTATGCTGAGTGAATTAAGCCAGTCTCAAAGGGACAAATATCATATGTTCTCCCTGATTGGCGTCAACTAACTGAGCGCCAAAGGGGGAAAGTTGTTGAAGTGAAATGGACACTATGAGAAACAGTGACTTGATAAGCTCTTGTCCGGACTGTTGATGTACAATGTAATACTTTATCCATTTTAGTATTTTCTCTTTGTTTTTTTTCTAGTACTATTGGTTGAACTCCGTGATTATCACACAATTATTCTTAGGTGTTTAAATTTTAACTGAAAAGTGATACCTCTTAAATATAACAGTGGGAATAAGAGAGGGAGGAGATGTACAATTTGTGACATGCTCAATTGGACTTGCCCCTTACGGTGGATTTAGAATCGTGCCAGGGGAGCCCAATACAATCCCATCAAGGTGGCAGGTACCAATGCCATCTCACTAGTCCAAGTGATCAATTTCAGTTCACAATTGATCACACTGATAGGTCTAAGAGTCAAAGGGATCACACCAACAAGACTAATGTCTGCTAATATTAACTGATAAAATCAAAAAGGGAGAGAACCATCCATCATGGGAAGCGGGATACACAGCAGACTCATAGAATGGCAGATGTCCTAAATAGCACTCTGGCCTCAGAATCAGCCCTTAAGGCATTCAGATATGGCTGAAGAGCCCATGAGAGTATTTTACGCATGGAAAGCCAAGACACTCTGGAAAAAAAAAAAAGAAGACCTAAATGAAAGATCTCTGCAAGTGAGATCCCAGTGGAAAGAATGGGGCCATCAAAGAAGGAGGTACCTTTCTCTGAAGGGAGGAGAGAACTTCCACTTTGACTATGACCCTGTCGGAATAATGTCGAAGTTGGCAAACTCAAAAGGCTTCCATAGCCTTGGCTACTCATGACTAGAGCCTAGGGAGATTACTGACACCATAAACAAGAGTGTCAATTTGTTAAGTGAACAACAGGAGTCACTGTGTACTTATTTCTCATGTGGCATCTGTCCTTAGTGTGTTGTCCAATGTGAGTAGTGCTATAACTAGTACTCAAACCGTATTTTACACTTTGTGTTTCTGTGTGGGTGAAAACTGATGAAATCTTTACTTAATATATTCTAAATAGATCTTCTGTATATAAAGATAATTGAATGGGAATGTGAGAGGGAGCGGGAGATGCGAGGGGTGTGAGTGGGAGGGAAATTATGGGGGGGGGAAGCCATTGTAATCCATAAACTGTACTTTGGAAATTTATATATACTAAATTAAAAAAATGAAAAGAAAAGAAAGTCGAAAGACCAGTGTTCCACACAAGTCTGGGCAAGGGCTAATAAACAATAATAAAATCACAAAAAAAGATTTACTTATTTATTTAAGAGGCAAAGTTACAGACAGAGGGAGAGATAGAGAGATCTTCCTCTGCTGGTTCACCCCCCAAATGGCTGCAATGGCCAGAGCTGGGTTGATCCGAAGCCAGGAGTCAGGAGCTTCTTCTGGGTCTCCCACACGGGTGCAGGGGCTCAAGAACTTGGGCCATCTTCCACCATTAGCAGGGAGCTGGTTCAGAGTGGAACAACCAGGATTTGAAGCAGCCTCCACTGTGGAGGCAGGCATTGCCAGTGGCATCTTTACTTGCTACGCCACGATGCTGGCCCGGTATTGCCAGAGTCAGCTTACCTGTGCCGCAACACTGGCCCCATATCCACTTTTGATGTTAGTAATTTGGATCTTGCTTAAGGTTTGCCTTTGTTTTAGGTGGTGGCTTAACCCACTGCACCACCTTACCAGCCTCTCTGTGAATTTTTAGATCTAGTTAGATTTAGTTGCCAATTCCTATATTTCTTTACTTTTGCCTGGTTGTTCTGTTCTTATTGCGGGTGGTGGTTGTGGTGTATCCAGAACCCTAACTATTGTTGTAGAACAACTTCTGCATTTTTAAAATTTTTTAAAATTATTTTATTTAACCATTTTTATTAACATGAAATACATATATTATATATATATATATATAGGGTACAGTGCAATATTTCAGTGCATACACACTGTGAACCAAGCAAACTAGGAGGTCAGTTTCCTTATCTTTGTTCTTAAATCCTGCTAGCTCCTCTATTCCAGTTTATTATAATTCATATATATTATTGTGAATTAAAGTTGTCCCACTGTGCTTTGGAACACTAGAACTTGGTACTTCTGTCTGACTTACTTCAGAACCCATTATTTAGCTCCTTTTTATTCCTCTACCCTTTCCAGCCTCTAGTGAACACTGTTCTAAGTTCAGATGGACTACTTAAAAAAAATTAATGTATTGATTTGAAAGGCAGAATGGTGGTGGTGGGTGAGTGGGTGGGTGGAGATCTGTGTGCTGGTTCACTCCCCAGATGGCCACAGCAGGTAGATGTAGACCAGGTTGAAGCCATCAGCAAGGAACTGCATCCTGGTCTCCCACCTGGGTGGCAGGGCCACCTTCCGCTGCCTGATTGGAAGCAGGGCAGCCGGGATGCCGCTCTCTGATGTGGGGTGCCGCATTGCAAGTGGTGGCTTTTACCCGCTTTAGCTTCCATATATATGTGAACCTACAGTATTTGTCTTTCTGCAGGTGGCTTGTTTCACTTAACAGAACGAGCTACAGTTCTGTCTACATAGCTGGAAATGTCAGGATTTCCTTCCTTGTTATGGTTCAATAGTATTCTATTGTGACATATACCACGTTGTGTTTATCCATCAGTGGGCATCTGGGCTGATTCCATAGCTTGGCTGTTGTGAGGAGTGCAGCTGTCTCTTTCATGTGCTGATTTGTTTCCAGATCTTCTGTTTCCCTTTTTAATTCTGACAATTTTTGCTTTGTATATTTTGGTGTCTATTATTAGATGCATAGGTTAACACTTATACCTTCTTTCTGCTGAACCATTTGGTAATATCTTGTTTTATTAATGTATTCTTTGTCTCTGGCATCCTTGTTTATTTAAAGCCATTTTGTCTGATACTAGAGTAGACACTGCTGCCCAGTTTTGGTTACTGTATGCATGGGGTATCTTTTTCCGTCCATTCCCTTTGAACCTTGTGCCATTGACTCCAAAGTCAGAATCTTACAGGTGACATTTAGTGGAATCGATTTTCTTTAATCTACACTCTTCCAATGTCTGTCTTTTGGTTGGCAAATTTAGTCCATGTACATTTCATTACTGATAAAGAGAACATATTTCTGTTGTTTTACTACTGTGATTGCTTTCTATATGCCTTATTGCTTTCTTATTCCTCATGTCCTGAATATTTGGATTTCTACTGGGACTGATTTTGAGGTATGGTATTTCCCATAAAAAATTTTTATTCATTTTAATGGGTCACCATCATAGGTTAGAGGCAGAGAAAATTTCAAGTTAAGAATTTTAATCTGGGGCGGGCGCCGTGGTGCAGTAGGCTAATCCTCTGCCTGTGGTGCAGCATCCCATATGGGTGCCAGTTCTGGTCCTAGCTTCTCCATTTCCCATGCAGCTCTCTGCTGTGGCTTGAGAAAGCAGTAATAGACGGCCCAAGTGCTTGGGCCCTGCACCCACATGAAAGACTGGGAAGAAGCTCTTGGCTCCCGGCTTCGGATCGGCCCAGCTCTCACTGTTGCAGCCAACTGGGGAGTGAACCAGTGGAAGGAAGACCTCTCTGTCTCTCCCACTCACTGTCTGTAACTCTGCCTCTCAAATTAACTTAATTAAATATTTTAAAATATTAATTTTAATCTCATGCATCATTCATATATAGACTTAGGATTTTAGCATTGTTTAAGACTGAAGGCAGTCATTTGAAATCTGGGTTGAGGAAAAACTTTTTAAACTAATTAAATTGAAGTGTAATGAGATACTTTCTCTTGACATGAGGCTCCATTTATTTGTAATAAAATGTCATAGAGGAAAAAAAAAGTATGTGAAAATTTTTTGTGGAACAGGTTTGAACCATCCATCCAGACTTACTTGATTTCCATTAGGATGCAAGATCAGGAAAGAGAAAACGTAAAAGCTTCTTTTTATTTTGTAGATTGACTCTTACCTTTTTTTCCTAAAAATGATGACAGTAATCTAGGTAAACTAAATTTTCCTGTTTGCAGATTGGGCTAAAAATTCATAAATCAGTCAGTGGATGTCATATGAGTAAGGTAACTAGATGAAAATGTGTACCTCACTACAGTAATTTAGACAAGGTTAATATCACTCAAACCCTCTCCAGTGTTTGTATTTCTTTCTTAAACATTAATCTAAGGTAGTACTCTCCATGACTGTTGCTAGAAATGGTAGTTGTCTTTCTTTAGATTACCGGTGTTATTTGCCTCTTGTGCTCAAGATTTCTCACTTTTTTGTTAGTGATGTTGTCAAGGGCATCTTCTTTGGGTTGCTTCTTATTAAATAAGCTGGATTTGCAGGTCTGCCTTTCCTTCGTTCTTTCCTTCCTTCCCTCCTCCTTTTTTTCTTTTAATCATCTATTTGTTTGAAAAGCAGTGTTAGAGGGAGACACAGAGAGATCTTCCATCCACTGGTCACTCCTCAAGTAGCCTCAAAGGCTGAGGCTGGGCCAGGCTGAAGCCATGTGGGTGTTTGGGCCATCTTCTGTTGCTTTCCTAGGTGCATTAGCAGAGAGCTGGACTGGAAGTGGAGGAGCCAGGACTTGAACCAGTGCTCATACAGGGTGCCAGCATCACAGGCTGTGCCATGGATTTGCCATTTTGCATTTCAGTGATAGAGCTGGTATTGGGGAATAGTGAAATGGTGCGTTCCTTTGAGTGTTCCTAAAAGTGATTTCCTTTCTGATCATGAAGTGGTGATGAGAAGTTGACAGAAGGTGATGACTTCTCAGTGTTCTTATTTTCTCCAACCAGCTTCCAGGATCTTCAGCTGCAGTTGTCCACAGTCTAGCCAGGGAAGTATCTAATATTTTACAGTCAAGCTTATCACTGTTCAGTAGACCAATGTTCTGCAGATGTTTTTCAGCACTGGAAACTTTTTGTCTAATGGTATTTGGCAGGGAAATCCTTGTGTAAATAGATGAGCATAAAATAGTGAAGTTGTTGTGGTGGAATGAGAACTGGATCAGGGCGTGTAAGCAAAGACAATGAAAGGGCATGATAGTTTCTCACACTGAACCTATTTAAACGATTTAGATTGAACTTGCAAGCGTGAGCTGTGTGTTTCTTTGTATTTTTTAGCAGTTTATTTAACTTAAAAACTTGTGTATGTGAACTAGTCATGTAATTAGAATATACAAGTTGAATTTTAGTGTAGGCATCAGAATTTCTTTGACTTTTCTGCAGAATGAAAATTAGGACAACTTAAGTGTGTGAGATTCTAATACCTTGTGTGTGCACACCAGTGCCTGCTGGCTCTCTGATGGGCTTGATTTCAGTCTTAAGTCGGTGAGACCAGAACAGTTTTTAGATCCGTCATGCTCTGGAACTAGCTCCAGTTGAGAGCAAAAGATCAGGATAACCTCAAAAAATGTGACCTGTTTTTAACACTAGAGCAGACAAAATTGTTTGCTTTTTGTTAGGTGCTTTTTGTCAGGCTATCTAGAGCAGACTGATACTGCTTTCATGATTTTCTGCTGTTAAGGTCAAATTCCTGTATTAACAAGTTTTAAATGTATTTACTTTTATCTGTACTTGTATTTGAAAGTCAGAGAGGGCAAGAGAGAGAGGGAAAGAGAGAAAGAATTAGGTAGCTGGGGCTGGCCAGGTTGAAGTAGGAGGCTGGCACTCAATACAGATCTACCCTGTGGGTGGCAAGGACTCAGGTGCTGGAGCCATTCCTTGCTGCCTTCCAGGGTGAGAGTCAAGGTGAAGCTGGACTGGAAAGTGGAGGAGGGGCTAGAGTCCAGGCACTCTGAGGGGGCGTGTGGCCGTCCCAACCTGCATCTCAGCTGCTGCACTCAATGCCTACCCCACATTTAATTCTAGCATAAGCCACCTCTAAATATATAAAAAATCAACTCATACGTTAGCGACATCCCACTTTAGGGAACTGTACACGTGAATCTTTATGTAGAAGTATGGATGGAGGCTGGCACTGTGGTGTGGCAGGTTAAGCCGCCATCTTGAATGCTGGCTTCCTGTATGGGGACTGGTTCAAGTCCTGTCTGCTCCACAGATCCAGCTGCCAGCTAATGCACTTGGGAAAGCAGCAGAGGGTGGCCCATGTGCTTGGGCCCCTGCATCCACGTGGGAGACTGGATGGGGTGCCTGGCTCCTGGCTTTGGTCTGGTCCAGCCCTGGTTGTTGCAGTTATTTGGAGAGTGAACCAGCGGATGAAAGATCTTTCTGCCCTCTCTGTCTCTGACTTTCAAATAAATAATAAATAAATCATAAAAAAAGAAACATGGATGTTTCAGTGAGGCTCTGCACCTCTGCTGGATAATTCGGAGTTCATCTCCAAGGACCTTGTGGGTTAGTAATTCTGCTTTTGTTTTGCATTGTATTGTATCATAGGAGGCAGACTCTGAGGCAGCATAAAGGAACATTTGAATTATTAAAGTTCCCACATAGACTGTTAAGTTTTGTTGAGGTATAACTTACATACCATACCAATTATACATTTATAGTATACAGCATAAAGTATACTTTTTTTAAAAAAAGATTTATTTATTTTACTTGAAAATCAGAGTTACACAGAGAGAGAAGGAGAGGCAGAGAGAGAAAGGTCAGCCATTTGCTGCTTCACTCCCCAATTGGCCGCAACAGCTGGAGCTGTGCTAATCCGAAGCCAGGAGCCAGGAACTTCTTCCAGGTCTCCCACATGGGTGCAGGGGCCCAAGGACATGGGCCATCTTCTACTGCTTTCCCAGGCCATAGCTCTCTAGCAGAGAGCTGGATTGGAAGTGGAGCAGCAGGGACTCAAACCGGTTCCCATATAGGATGCCAGCGGTGCAGGTGGAGGATTAACCTACTGCGCCACAACACCGGCCCCTCACCTCCTGCTTCTTAAGGTCTCCATTAGCAGGAAGCAGGATTGGGAGTGGGATCAGGATTGAACCCGGGCACTCTGTTGTTGGAGGCAGGCATCCCAAGCAGCATCTTAACCACTGTGCCAATATTTAAGTTCTTTGCATCACCAACTAATATTCCTTTGTAAGGACATACATTTGAATTGTTTTCTCTCTTTGGCTATTATGAATAAAGCTTTTCTGAACATTCATACAGGTTTTTATGAGGACGTATGTTTTCATTTCTTTCGAGTATATGCCTAGGAGTGGACTAGTTGAGTCGTATGGTGGGCACTTTAAATGAAACTTCTTTATTTGAGAGACGGGGCAGGGAGGGTGGAGAGCTCTGAGAGAGCTCCCATCGGTTGGTTCACTCTCCAAATGCCTAGAGCAGCAGCCTGGAACTCAGCCCACATCTTCCACATGGGTAGCAGGAATCTCACTGAGTCCTTATTGCTGCCTCCCAGGGTATGTATGAGCATCACGCTGGAGTCAGGAACCAGAGCTAGACAATGAACCAGTACTCTAGTGTGGGATGTGGGCGATTTTTTAAATGTTCTCTTTTTTTTCTTTTAAAGATGTATTTATGGCCAGCTGCACGACTCACTAGGCTAATGCTCCACCTGTGGTGCCAGCACCCCAATGTCTAGTGCTGGTTGGGATGCCGGGTACTAGTCCCGGTTGCTCCTCTTCCAGTCCAGCTCTCTGCTATGTCCTGGAGTTCAGTGTGGTTCACAGATGGCTTCTTCTTGCTAGGGGAAAGCCAGATCTTCTGGTTTTCTTTTTATGGGTATTGGCCCATTCATGAGGTCTCTACACTGATGACCCAATTATCTTCTTCTCAAAGACTCCACCTTCTCATACCTTTACTAATGTGTTTTCCTCCAGAGTTTTAAAAGGGCTACTCAGGATGTTGTATTAAGAATCAAATGTGGGAGGTCAAAGGTAGAAGGCTTGACTGTGGTTAGTAGGTAGTGAGGTGATGAGATTCTGGGTATGTTTTGAAAGTAGTGGGAGTCAGGACTTTCTGATGGATTGGTGTGGGTCTGCGGCAGGAGACAAACAAGTAAGGTCTTGAGCCGAGCAGCTGGGGAGGATTGTTTGTGACTCTGGAAGAGCTAGGGGTGGAGCACTGTTGGATTGATTTTGAGTTGGTAATATTGTTAGGAGATCCAGGTGGAGATGTTTGAGTTGTCAGGAAGCTGGATGATGTGACCGGCGAACAGACTGTAGGTAGAAGAGGACAAGAAGGACCTGAGCCTTGGGCATTCTGTAGAGGAGACTTTGAAGTGACCTGTGTGGTAGGCAGCAAAGAGACTACTGCCAGGAGAGAGTGTTTGCAGGAAGAAGGTGCATTTGCTGCTGCTGGTAGGACGCATGAGAAGAGGACTGGTCATGGACCATCAACGGGTTGCATAACAGGAGGTCGCTGGTTGCTGACTGACATGGGCAGAGCCTGCCTGTAATGCACTCACTAGAGAAAGGGAAGACAGGGCTGTGGACACTGTGAGTGAGTAACTGCTTTCAGGAGGAGAGAAAGGAGACTCCAGCTGGATAGGGGCAGTGGGAGGAAGAAAGTTTTTTTCTTTAAGACAGATTTTATGGTGATGAAAACAGTCCAATGATGTGGAAAGAGTAGATTGTGTCTAAATTTAGTGGTTGGTTACTGTAATCACTCCTCTGCTTATGCTTGCAGCTTCTTTGTCCCTGTCTTGTCACACTTGCTTGGCAAAGCCTTGAACTCGGTGAGATACAAGGCCTCTGTTTCTAGGTGCCCAATATTACTGCACCATAGTGCAGTGATCACAGACATTCACAGCATAAGGAAGCTTTTTATTTACTCTAAAGCGCTCTGGCTTCCAGCTTCAGCAATTGAAAGCTGTAGTACACAGTGGATTAGCCCTAGGATAATAGGATTGAAAGCTGATCTTTTTTTCCCAGCTAACTCTAAAAGTCCCAGAAAGTAGAATTCTTTGAGGTTGTCGGTTTCATTAGTGAAAATTGTTTGCCAGGAGTTACATATTTAGTGGCTGAGAATTTTCCATAATGGTGAGGCTGGAGATATGGAGGAGCTAAGAAGTTATTTGCAATCAGAAATTTTTAGGTAGCTCTGTTTCATGGTCTCTTCCTCTGTTGTCCTGGACATTTCCTGAGTTCGTGGAGTCTCAGTTTCCTGGATTCTGGGCAGAATACCCGTGCTTCTGTGCCCCTTCCTTTTCTTTTTTGTCACTGTGGACTTAAACAGAACTTTATTTCTTTATTCTCTGCTATTTTTGTTAGTCTTTCTGGAGAGAGAGAGAGAATGTTGTTAACTTGTATAGTGACTTACAAATTTGAATAACTTCTTAACTGTAGAAATAGAGTTTTCTATGGCAAGTACCCAAAATTCGCCTTTATAGTTCTAATAAAATTTGCAGTGACCTTTTCATGATATGCGCTGTTAATGTAGTTTTAGAAAAAGTCTTAGCACTCAACAAGTAGAAATGACATAATTTGTGTTTATGACAGCAAGAGTGCTTTTGAAAACACATATGATTTTCCCCCCTACCTTTAGGTATATAGTGATTCTTAATACTTTAGAAGCTGGGAAAAGTTACTCTGAATTTGTAGTCACTTTAAAAAGATGAGTCTATTAAAAGAAAGAATAAGTAGCAGTGTAAAATTCCTCATGGACTTTAAAATGTGCTAATTTTTGTGCATGGTCCTAAATACCTATTTCCTTTGCTTTTCAGTTGTATTTTGTTGAAAAGTTCTTATTGGAAGAAAAATTACAGATTCAGAAAAAATTCTGAAAAAAGTTAAGCCATTTCAAGTCTGCTGTTTTCCATGTTTGTTGTGGTATAAATATAGCATTACTAAAAACAGGGTCATTGTTTCACTTTTCAGGACACCACAAAACTCTTCTTTTCTAAGCATTGCTATATAAAAGTAAAAGACATTCAGGTGTTTTTTGGTGAATAGAACATTAATCTGAACAATAATAAGAATTGTGTGTCTTGCTATTGAAGGTTGTTTAAAGTGTACAAAGTGTATTTTCTAAATATGGAGGGAAAATGTGCATTATGTACATTCAGCAAGATAATGATATAGGTTTCTTTTACTCTGTTGAATCAACCTGTTACTAATTGAAAGTGTTCTCGTATAGAAATAATCATACTTAAATAAGTATGGCCATTGTATGAATGGCAAACAATAAGTACATTGATCACAGGATGCAGTGGTTAGTTCAAGTATTTTAAGGTGGAATATTAGAACAGTAAGAATGTCTCAAAAGAATGCCTAACAGCAGATCACAAACTGCATTTTTGTAGCACCAGGATTTTGCTAACGTCCTCCTGGCTGATTTTAGGTATTTTAATCGTCAGATGTTCCACATCGAGGTGACCCACCAGAAGCACTTAAAAAACCCTTTTGGTTTCCAGTGCTGTCTTGTGTTGCCGACAATGAAAATTTTTTGTTGCCTGGCTTTTATGACATCTTTTTTTTTTTTTTTTTGACAGGCAGAGTGGACAGTGAGAGAGAGAGACAGAGAGAAAGGTCTTCCTTTGCCGTTGGTTCACCCTCCAATGGCCACCACGGCCAGCGCACCGCGCTGATCCGAAGCCAGGAGCCAGGTGCTTCTCCTGGTCTCCCATGCGGGTGCAGGGCCCAAGCACTTGGGCCATCCTCCAGTGCACTCCCGGGCCATAGCAGAGAGCTGGCCTGGAAGAGGGGCAACCGGGACAGAATCCGGCGCCCCAGCCAGGACTAGAACCCAGTGTGCCGGCGCCGCAATGCGGAGGAGTAGCCTAGTGAGCCATGGCACCCGCCTTATGACATCTTAAAAATAGAAAACACAGTTGTGTAAGTGTTTAATGTCATTAACATTTTTCTTTCAGATTACCCGCAATGATGAAATGAAGTAACTCAAGATGAGCAAGTTAAAAGTTGTATCAGAGAATAGGTAATTCTAAATATTTATATATATAGAATATATATAATTGTTAGAAACTCATTACTTACAAATGCTATTCATGTTTAATAGTATGTTTATATTATTTTGTTAGTATTTATTAATATTAAGGCAGTAGTCAGTACACTATGACTCATGGCCATGTAAGGCCTCTCTCTCTGTTTTGTGTGGCCTGTGACCTAAGAATGGGTTTTATGTTTTTAATTGCTTTTAAAAAGTCAGAATAATACTTTGTGACACTTGAGAACTGAAGGAAATTTGGGTTTGAGTTCTGTGAAGAGAATTTTATTGGAACACAGCCATGCTCCTTCCATGCTGCATTTGCATTGTGGTTGCCAAGTGGAGGAATTTGACAGACTGTGGCTCACAATGCCTAAAATATTTGTTATCTGGACCTTCGCAGGAAATGTTTGACTTAGGAATAAGAGCTCATTATATCATCTCTGTGAAAGTTCTTAAGTGCCAAGGAATTGTCTGAAGTTTGTTTAAAATCAGGCAAACTGGTTCCATGTTCAGGTTTTCTTAGCTGTACAGCCTTGTACAGTCTGCTTAACTGCTACACCTCAGTTTTGTCATCTATAAAATTAGTTCAATGATAATACTGTTATAATAAGGATGTGAAGATTAAATAGTGCCTGGCTGACTCAGTAAATGACAGCTTGTTAATATCAATAGTAACCAACATTTCTGTTTTTTTTTTTTTTTTAAGATTTTTTTATTTATTTGAGAGAGTTACAGAGAGAGAGAGAGGGAGGTCTTCCATCCACTGGTTCACTCTCCAGATGGCTGCAATGGCCAGAGCTTGGCCAGTCTGAAGCCAGGAGCCAGGAGCTTCTTCTGGGTCTCCCACATGGGTGCAGTGGCCCAAGGGCTTGGGCCATCTTGCACTGCTTTCCCAGGTCATGGCAGAGAGCTGGATCAGAAGTGGAGCAGCCAGGTCTTGTACCAGCACCCATATGGGATGCTGGTGCCCCAGGTAGTGGCTTTACCCAATACCTCACACTGCCGGCCCCAACATTTCTGTGTTATGTTAAAATAACTCATTTACCAAAGCAAACATATTTAGTAAGAAGAGTGACATAGTTTTACAACATTTTTGTAGATCTTTGTTATGTTTGGCTTAATGGAAGAAAGAAGTCTCTTATCTGCTTCTGAGTTCAAACTGTTGTGACACAAACACACACAGAGATGAATGCATACACACATATATGTACACATACACATATACAAGTTTTTGTGTGGTGTTATGGTTGACAGATGGGTCTTAGGAGTTCCAGAATGTTTGGAAAGAGAGAAAGCATTAGAGGGCCTTTTTAGTGAAGTAATAAGAAGAAACTTCCCTCATTTGGAGAAAGAAAGGGACATCCAAGTAGAGGAAGCACATAAAGCTCCTAATAGACATGACCAGAAAAGATCTTCATCCGACACATTGTAATCAACTCTCCACAGTAAAACATAAAGAGAAGATTCTAAAATGTGCACAAGAGAAATGCCAGATTACTTTCAGAGGATCTCCAATTAGACACACAGCTGACTTCTCATCAGAAACCCTACAGGCTAGGAGAGAATGGTGAGATACATTCCAAGTCTTAAGAGAAAAAAAAAAAACTCAACTCAGAATACTACACCCTGCAAAGCTCTCATTTGTGAATGATGGTGAAATAAAGACTTCTCATAACAAACAGAAATTGACTTTGTCACCAGCCATCCAGCCCTGCAGAAGATGATTAATGATGTGCTGCACACAGAAACACAGTCATCACTATGAAAGAAGGTAAAGGAAGAAAATCTCCAAGGAAAAGTCAAAGGAAGTCCAAAGTAAAAAATAGGAATATTTTTGGAAAAATGGCAGAGCAAAGTCGTTACTTATCACTAGTCGCCTTGAATGTAAATGGCCTCAACTCTCCAGTTAAAAGATACAGACAGACTGAATGGATCAAAAAACAAAAACCCAACCATTTGCTGCCTACAAGAAACATATCTCACCAACAAAGATACATGAAGACTGAAAGTGAAAGGATGGAAAAAGGTATTCCATGCTAACAGAAACCAAAAAGCTGATGTAGCCATCCTAATATAGGACAGAATAGACTTTAACACAAAAACTGTTAAAAGACTCAAAGAAGGGCACTATGTAATGATTAAGGGATCAATTCAACAGGAAGATGTGACTATTATAAATGTATATGCACCTAATTACAAGGCACCTGGCTATTGAAAAGAAATGTTAATGGATCTAAAGGGAGACATAGACTCCAATACAGTAGTAATGAGGGACTTCAGTATCCCACTTTGACCAAGGGACAGTTCAACCAGACAGAAAATTAGCAAGGAAACAGTAGAGTTAATTGACACTATGGACCAAATGGACTTAACATATCTACAGAACCTTCCACCCTACAGCCTTCAAATACACAGTGATCTTGTAGTACTGACTTTACCGTTGGTTCAGAATGTATCCTGATGTTAGATAACATTTGCTTTTCTTTTTTTTTTTTTTTTTTTTTTTTTAGCCTTACCAATAATTCTCGGATTGTGGGACTCCTGGCTCAGCTGGAGAAGATAAACACTGAATCAGCAGAATCGGATACTGCCAGATATGTCACATCAAAGATTCTTCATCTTGCTCAAAGTCAAGGTAAGCTTGAGTCTCTCCTTTGCTTGCTGGAGTGCTTTCTAAAAGTTATTTCAAAGTAGATGCTAGGAATGTTCAAACTTGATAATTCTGTAATTTTCTATAAAAATTGAACTTTATTAAATTGGTTCAACAAGTAGAAAACTGAAGAACTTTGAAAGAGACTGATCCTCAATAGATTATTTTTTTTCAAGATTTATTTATTTGAAAGTCAGAGTTACACAGAAAGAGGAGAGGCAGAGAGAGAGAGGTCTTTCATCCACAGGTTCACTCCCCAATTGGCTGCAATGGTCAGAGCTGAGCCTTTCCAAAGCCAGGAGTTCTTCCAGGTCTCCTACATAGCTTAATATTTACTGGCAATACTTTAATGGCATTTCTGTTAAAATTAAGGCCCAGACAATTCTCAATTTTTAAAAAAGATTTATTTATTTGCAAGAGTTAGAGAGAAAGAGAGGAAGATGCAGAGAGAAAGAGAGAGAGAGAGAATTGGTGCCCATATGGGATGCTGACACTGCAGGTGCCATAGTTCAGGCAGGGGCCCAATTCACAATTGTTAAAAAAGTTATTTATTTGAAAGACAGAGTGATACACAGATATGAACCAACCAAAAGGGAAAGAGATCTTCCTGTCCGCTGATTCACTCCCCATTGGCCGCAACGGCTGAGCTGCGCTGATCCAACGCCAGGAGCTGGGAGCTTCTTTCAGGTCTCCCACATGGGTGCATGGGCCCAAGCACTTGGGCCAACTTCTGCTTTCCCAGGCCACAGTAAAGTGCTGGATTGTTAGTGTAACAGCCAGGACTCGAACTGGCACCCATATGGGATGTCAGCACTGCAGGTGGCGGCTTGACCAGCTACACCATCATTCTGTGATGACTCAGGTGATTGGGTCCCTGCCACCTGTGTGGAACATGTGGACTGAATTCCCAGCTCCCAGTTTTGGCCCTGGCTCAGCCCCTGTCATTGCAGGCATTTGTGGAGTGAATCAGTAAATGGGAGCTCAGTCAGTCTCTGTCTTTGCCTCTGATAATTAGATAAAGAGTTAAAGAGATGTATTTGATTGAAATAAAAATAAAAGCATAAGAATGTTTGGAGCCAGTGCTGTGGCATAGTGGGTAATGCTGCTGCCTTTGATGCCAGCATCCCATATGGATTCTGGTTTGAGTCCCTGCTGCTCCACTTCTTTTCTTTTTTTTTTTTTTTAAGATTTATTAATTATTTGAAAGTCACAGTTACATTCAGACATTAAGAGAGGCAGAGAGAGAGAGAGAGAGAGAGAGAGAGAGGTCTTCCATCTGCTGGTTCACTCCCCAGTTGGTCACAATGGTTAGAGCTGCACTGATCCAAAGGCAGGAGTCAGGTGCTTCCTTTGGGTCTCCCACGTGAGGGCAGGAGCCCAAGGACTTGGGGCATCTTCTACTGCTTTCCCAGGTCATAGCAGAGAGCTGCACCGGAAGTGGAGTAGCCAGGACATGAACTCGCACCCATATGGGATGCCAGCACTACAGGCAGTGGCTTTACCTGCTATGCCATAACATCGGCCCCTGCTCCACTTCTGACCCAGATCCCTGCTAATGCACTTGAGAAAAGAGCGGAAGATGGCCCAAGTCCTTGGGTCCCTGCACTGACATGGGAGACCTGGAAGAAGCTCTAGCTCCTGGCTTTGACCTGAGCTAGACCCAGCAATTTCAGTCACTTGAGGAGTGAACCAGTGGATACCCACCCCTTTTAACTCCACCTTTTTTTTTTTTAAGATTCATGTATTTTATTTGAAAGTGTTATAGGCAGAGAGAGAGAGAGAGAGAAATAAAGGGAGAAAGGGGGGTCTCTCATCCTCCCATCTGCTGGTTCACTCCCCAGATGGCTGCGACAACAGAGCTGTGCCAATCCAAAGCAGGAGTTTCCTCTGAGTCTCCAACATGGGTGCAGGGGCCCAAGGACTTGGGCTGCTTTCCCAGGCCGTAGCAGAGAGCTGGACAGGAAGTGGAGCAGCCAGGTCTTGAACTGTGCCTGAATGGGATGCCAGCACTGTAGTTGGGGCTTAACCACTATGCCACAGTGCCAGCCCCAACTCTGCCTTTCAAACAAAGAAAACCTTTTTTTTAAAGAAAGATGTTGATAGTATTTATTGCAGTATAATTTGTAAGATCAAAGATCAAGAGACAGTCTAAATATCCATCGAGAGAATGGTTAGATAAATTTTAATATAGCCAAACTAGACCTTGATAGCCATATTATGCAAGTGTTATCAATAATAAATCAAATATGATGGGTCTTGTAATCCTAACACCCAGGCTCACCCACAACCAATTTAATCATCATTGTCAATGCTTTCCAGGTGACTCCAAAATTGAAAGCCACTGCTCTAAAGCAGAGAGTGCCAAGCTTACCAAGTGAAGGGCCAGATAGCATATGTGTTGGGTTTTGTGGGCCATATAGCCTTTGTCACATTTACTGCACTCTGCCCTGTAGCACAGAAACAGCCATAGATGATACATAAATGGACAGGTATTGCTGTGTTCCTATAGACTTTATTAATGGACACTGAAAAAAATTATCATGTGGATATGAATTGTCCTGGAGGCCTACATGTAATATATTGAATAACAAGCAAGTCCCTTTGGTTCATGTAACTCTGTAGGTATAGTCTTGTTTTTGTACAGAATCAGTGATTATATGTGATGTTTGCAAGAACAGGCTGTGCCCACACACATAAAGGAAAGCTACCTTACACCTTGTTGGCAATATTGTTGCACCTTATTGGAATCAGTGGACTAGATATGGAGAGGAATGAAGTGTGAACTCTTGCTTTGACTTTAGATGTTGTATACTGTTAGAATTGTTACAGCAGGCACACATGTGTATTTAAATGATTAAAAGAGCAAAACGGCTGGCGCTGCGGCTCAATAGGCTAATCCTTTGCCTGCGGCACTGGCACCCCAAGTTCTAGTCCTGATCGGGGCACAGGATTCTGTCCCAGTTGCTCCTCTTCCAGGATAGCTCTCAGCTGTGGCCCGGGAGTGCAATGCAGGATGTCCCAAGTGCTTGGGCCCTGCACCCGCATGGGAGACCAGGAGAAGCACCTGGCTCCTAGCTTCGGATCAGCACGGTGCGCCGGCTGCAGTGGCCATTGAGGGGTGAACCAATGGAAAAGGAAGACCTTTCTCTCTGTCTCTCTCTCTCACTGTCCACTCTGCCTGTTAAAAAAAAAAAAAACCAACTCCTGCAGTGCACCTTATTCAAATGGTTGAAACAAAATTTCCACAGTTTGCTCTTAGAGTTTCTTGGATTCATTACATTTTCTGTCTTTATTGGATTACTTATTTGCAGTATGCACAATACCTCCTGTAATTTGTCCTTATTTTTTGCTAAAAGCATTTAATTATTTCATGCAAATATTCTAATTTTAATTCGTTGGCAACATTTTCTTATTATTAGTTTCTACAGAATGGCAAGGGCTGTCCCCTCTTCATTCCTGATTTTGGTAGTTTGATTCTTCTCTCTTTTTTGCTGGGTCTGAATAACCAGGGTTGATTTTGTTCCATTTTTCCCCCCAGGGGACATTAACAATGTTTGGAGACTGTTCATAAAATGCTTTTTTGGGTGTTGCAACTGGAAGCTGTTGGATAGAGATCAGAGATGCTGTTAAACACTATACAGTGTATTGCACGCCTCTCTGCTCCCCCGGCAAGAGAGGATTATCTGCTTAAAATGTCCACGAAGCTGAGGCTGAGAAACCCTGGTATAGCCAAATGTCAGTATTATATGAAAGAACCAATGTCTGGTTTATTGATTTTCCCTGCTTTTCTGTCTTATTGATCTTAGGTTATTGGTTCTGAGACTTTTCTTTTGTCAACAGTGATTTGAGTGCATTCTCTAAGTGATATGATGTGTTTTTGTTTGAATCTGTTCAAAATATGTTTATGTTTGTGGTTTCTCTTGGACTCATGGATTATTTAGAAGTGTGTTAATTTCCTAGTATTTCAGGATTTTGCAAATTTCTTTCTTTTTTTAAAGATTTATATATTTATTTGAAGGTCAGAGTTACAGAGAGAGAGAGAGAGAGGATCTTCCATCTGCTGGTTCACTCCCCAAATGGCCACAATGGCAGGAGCTGGGCTGACCTGAAGCCAGGAGCCAAGTGCCAAGAGCCAGGAGCTTCTTCCAGGTCTCCCATTCAGATGCAGGGGCCATCTTTACTGCTTTCCCCAGCCATAGCAGAGAGCTGGATGGAAATCGGAGGAACCAGGATTCGAACTGAGGGCCATATGGGATACTGGCACTGCAGGTGATGGATTTACCCATTACACCACAGTGCCAGCACCCCTCCCCCATTTCTTTTTGTTGATTTTTAATTTAGTTTTATTATAACTACATACTGTCTGATTTAATGAGATATTATGATAGTGATGAGATATTATGATAGTGTATGGTCTTCTTTGAAGAATGCTCCATGTATACTTGAAAAGAATGTGTGAAAACAAAACAAACAACCCACTTAAGAGATGGGCCAAGGACCTCAATAGTCATTTTTCAGAAGAGGAAATCCAAATGGCCAACAGGCACATGAAAAAATGTTCAAGATCATTAGCAATCAGGGAAATGCAAATCAAAACCACAATGAGGTTTCACCTCACCCCGGTTAGAATGGCTCACATACAGAAATCTACCAACAACAGATGCTGGAGAGGATGTGGGGAAAAAGGGACACTAACCCTCTGTTGGTGGGAATGCAAACTGGTCAAGCCACTACGCAAGTCAGTCTGGAGATTCCTCAGAAACCTGAATATAACCCTACCGTTCGACCCAGCCATCCCACTCCTTGGAATTTACTCAAAGGAATTTAAATTGGCAAACAAAAAAGCGGTCTGCACCCTAATGTTTTTTGCAGCACAATTCACAATAGCAAAGACCTGGAACCAACCTAAATGTCCATCAATGGTAGACTGGATAAAGAAATTATGGGATATGTACTCTTTAGAATACTATACCGCAGTAAGAAACAACGAAGTCTAGTCATTTGCAACAAAATGGAGGAATCTGGAACACATCATGCTGAGTGAAATAAGCCAGTCCCAAAGGGACAAATACCATATGTTCTCCCTGATCGGTGACAACTGACTGAACACCAAAAAGGAAACCTGTTGAAGTGAAATGGACACTATGAGAAACAGTGACTTGATCAGCATAGCCCTGACTGTTAATGAACAACTTAATACATTATCCCTCTTAGTATTTTTTTTTTGTCTGTTCTACTTAATACTTTTGGTTTAATTCTGTAATTAATACACAGTTATTCTTAAGTGTTGAAATTTAACTGAAATGTGATCCCTGTTAAACATAAGAGTGGGAATAAGAGAGGGAAGAGATGTATAATTTGGGACATGCTCAAGCTGACTTGCCCGAAATGCTAGAGTTAGAAACATACCAGGGGATTCCAATTCAATCCCATCAAGGTGGCATGTACCAATGCCATCTCATTAGTCCAAGTGATCAATTTCAGTTCACAATTGATCATAATGAAAGGACTAAGAGTCAAAGGGAGCACATAAACAAGTCTAGTATCTGCTAACACCAACCGATAGAATAAATAAAGGGGAGAGTGATCCAACATGGGAAGCAAGATACTCAGCAGACTCATAGAATGGCAGATGTCCTAAACAGCATTCTGGCCTCAGAATCAGCCCTAAAGGCATTCGGATCTGGCTGAAAAGCCCATGAGAGTATTACAGGCATGGAAAGCCAAGACACTCTGAAAAAAAAAAAAAACCTAAATGAAAGATCTCTGTGAGTGAGATCCCAGTGGAAAGAACAGGTCTTCAAAGAAGGAGGTACCTTTCTCTGAAGGGAGGAGAGAACCTCCACTTTGACTATGACCTTGTCTAAACAAGATAAGAGTCGGAGAACTCAAGGGGCTTCCATAGCCTTGGAAACTCATGACTGGAGCATAGGGAGATTACTGATGCCATAAACAGGAGTGTCAATTGGTAAAGTCAACAACAGCAGTCAATGTGCATGTAGGATCTCTGTCCTTAATGTGCTGTACATTGAGATTTAATGCTATAATGAGTACTCAAACAGTATATTTCACTTTGTGTTTCTATGGGGGTGCAAACTGTTGAAATCTTTACTTAATGTATTCTAAACTGATCTGTAAAAAAAAGAAATTATCAATTCCCAACTTGACTCTCACTGGGATTAAACATGACAAGAAGTCTGATCTGATTTCATCATCATTTAAAAATCATCTATTATTTTTCACTTTATGTTTCTGTGTGGGAGCAAACTGTTGAAATCTTTACTTAATGTATGCTAAACTGATATTCTGTAGATAAAGAGAATCGAAAATGAATCTTGATGTGAATGGAAGGGGAGAGGGAGTGGGAAAGGGGATGGTTGCGGGTGGGAGGGACGTTATGGGGGGGAAGCCATTGTAATCCATAAGCCGTACTTTGGAAATTTATATTCATTAAATAAAAGTTAAATAAAAAGAAAAGAATGTGTGCTCTGCTGTTACTTTATCTGCTGGGTGGAGGACTCTGTAAATGTCGGGTCAAGTTGGTTGATGCTGCTGTTACTCTATACCCTGTTCATTTTCTGTCTGGGTGCTCTGTGAGTTCTTACGAGCTGGGTATTGAATTCTCCACCTATTACTGTTGAACTCTTTTTAACTTTGGCAGTTTTGGGCCCATTCCTTCTGTTAGACTCTGCTGTTGGCTATGGATACATTTGTAGATCTTTCATCTTCCAGCCGCTTTGACTCTATCATTGTGATGCAATCTCTGTCTTTGTCTCCAGTAGTATTTCTAGACTTAAAGGCTGTTTTGCCAGATAAAAATATAGCCAGTCCAGCTGCCTCCGGATTCCCCTTTGCATGTTACACTCTCTCCATTTTACTTTGAACCTGTTTGTACTTTGCATCCAAAGTGTGTTTATTGAAGATAACATATTATTACCTCTTGCTTTTTATCTAGTTTGAATGTTTGGTGCTTTTAATTTAAAGTACTTATTGATATGATTGAAATTATGTCTGCCATTTTTGATATTTGTTTTCTAAATGTTTTAGGTCTTTTAAATTCTCATCCTTTGCTCCTTCTTTTGTGTTATGTGTTGAATTTTTTAACTTGAAATTTTTAGTTCTTAGGGATTAAAATATGCATCATATTGCAGTGTATTTCAGCCTAATTCCAATAAACTATGGAAATTTTCTTCCAGTACAGCTTTCTTTGCTTCTCACTCCTTTATGTTATGTTATTAATGCTGTGTGTATTCCGTCTGTACATGTCAGAAATCCAATAATGGAGTGTTATAATTATTGCTTATATTAACTATGCCTTCTAAAGAAGCCAGGAGAGAACAGTGGGAAGTCAAGTACATAGTTCTGAAGGGAGGTCTGGATATGAGCCAGTGGATTGGGAGTGTAATGCAGTTATCTGGGAGGAAATATCCCAGAGTGAGGAAGGAGAGGTTTGTGTCCTGGGAACTGTCCCAATTTTAGATATGGCTGTGAGAGGTGTCTTATGAAGATATTAATAGGCAATTATATTTATGATTTTTATGTTTTATTGATGTTTACCCTTTTATCACTAGGGGAAGTTCCTTCTTATTACTGGCGATTTCCTTTATTTTGAAATTTATTTTGTCTGATACTAGTATTAAAGGATGAAACTGCTCACAAGAATGTCACCTTCCCACCCCTACCGTGGTCCCTCTCTGTCTAGCCCCTGCAAAACTGCTTGCAACACTAGATAAGCAAAAGGCTTCCAAGGCTTCTGGAGAGCCCCTGGTACCAAGTTCCCTTGGCAACCAGACCAGATAAAACTCACCAAGTCTCTTCGCAAGAACAGACCATTGCCCCTGTTTGCTTCCATTAGTGACCTGTCTCTGTAGAGTTCCGCTCTGTATTTTACCCAGTCACGCATATTTTAAAGACAATAAAATGAAGGGTAGTTTTTTGTTTACAGAAATATTTACCTTATCTGTCCCTCTGCCTTTCAAATAAATGAAAAATAGACAATAACTTTCTCAATTTCTTTAGAAAAGATAAAAGAGGCCAGTGCTGTAGCCCAGCAGGTTAAAGCCATGGCCTGCAGCGCCAGCATCCTATATGGGCGCCGGTTCGTGTCCTGGCTGCTCCACTTCCAATCCAGCTCTCTGCTATGGCCTGGAAAAGCAGTAGAAAATGGTCCAAGTCCTTGGGCCCCTGCACCAGTGTGGGAGACCTGGAAGAAGCTGCTGGCTTCGGATCAGCTCAGCTCTGGCTGTTGTGGCAATCTGGGTAGTGAACCAGTGGATGGGAGACCTCTCTCTTTCTCTCTGGCTCTACCTCACTCTGTAACTGTTTCAAATAAATAAAATAAATCTAAAAAAAAGAAAGATAAAAAAGTTAAATGCCATAGTTAAAGTGAAGGTTTTTTTTTAATTTAATAATGAACAAACTGTTGGCCTGAACAAGTGCACATTCAAGTGGTAGGGTGAGATGTAAGGTAAGGGTGTAATGTAAGTGGTGCTGAATTTACAATGGGGATTGTAGAGGGCTTGTTGACAGCACTCCACTGAGACAGAAAGGTGATGGGAGTAGGGGAGGAAAGGTAGACTAAGGTCTGGTAAGTAGTGGGATAATGGAAAACCTGGCAGGGAGTGGTCAGCACGTGGGTGGAGGCTGAAGTGACACATCCAGGTTCATGGGAATACGGAAAGGATGGATCCAGAGCAGGTGAACGGGCCTTCATGACCCTCACTGTGGTAGGATGGATCCAGAGCAAGGAGAACGGGCCTTCATGACCCTCACTATGGTAGGATGGGATCTAGAGCAAGGAGAACGGGCCTTCATGACCCTCACTGTGGTAGGATGTGATCCAGAGCAAGGAGAACGGGCCTTCATGACCCTCACTGTGGTAGGATGTGATCCAGAGCAGGTGAACGGGCCTTCGTGACCCTCACTATGGTAGGATGGGTCCAGAGCAAGGTGAGCTGGCCTTCATGACCCTCACTATGGTAGGATGGGTCCAGAGCAAGGAGAACGGGCCTTCATGACCCTCACTATGGTAGGATGGATCCAGAGCAAGGAGAACGGGCCTTCATGACCCTCACTGTGGTAGGGTGTGATCCAGAGCAAGGAGAACGGGCCTTCATGACCCTCACTCACATCCTCTCCTGTCCACAGACTGTGGACGTGGAAATAATGGGCATTATGTGTACAGTGTTATCTGTGTTACCCAATTACTTATTTTCAATGCCCTAAGGAGAAATGTAGGTGCTGAGTGTTTGGAATTGAAGTCCAGAGATATAAGAGGGAGGACTGAGGACTGATAGAAATTTTGGACTAGCCCTAGGCAAAGCAGATTGGACGGTGACAGATAGGAGCTAAGATTTTTGAAAGAACAGTTTTATGTCCACAAGTGGAGCTGGGTTTTCTGAATTTTTCATACTAACAGCCTTAAATTGGGAGAAGAAATTCTTGTGGCATTATTTTTACTGATTTAGGAGTACAGAATTAATTTCTGCTTAAGGGATTGTAATGGGAGGGGAGGAGTTGGACTCTAAGGTATAGAGGAGACTGATACAGTAAGGGAACAATATTGATAAATAAGTTTCAGTGAAGGTGACAGGTTGATATTTCTTATAAGGGGGCTGGCGCTGTGGCATAGTGGTTAAGGCCACCACCTGTGGTGCCGGCATCCCATATGGGTGCTGGTTTGAGTCCCAGCTGCTCCACTTCCAATCCAGCTCTCTGCTATGGCTTAGGAAAGCAGTAGAAGATGGCCCAAGTGCTTGGGCCCCTTGCACTTGTGTAGGAGACCTGGAGAAGGCTCTGGGCTCCTGGCTTTGGATTGGCCCAGCTCTGGCCTTTGTGGCCATTTGGGGATTGAAATGGTGGATGGAAGACCTCTTTGCGCTCTCTCTCTCTCTCTCTCTCTCGCTCTCTCTCTCTGCCTCTGTTTCTGTGACTCTGCCTTTCAAACAAAAAATTTATCTTTAAAAAAAATTTCCTAAAAGGGAACGAGGACTAGGGACAATAGAAGATTCTGATATGAAAGTGGGAGATTAGAGGTTAATGTATCAGAGCTGGAGCACATTGAGTTCCTGAGAATGACTGTTGAGAGGGTTCTGTTCATCAGCTTTTTGTTACTTTATAAATCCATGAGAGGAATAATTTAGGAGGAAAGAAGGTTCATTTAAATTTTACAGTTTTGGAGGTTCACAGTTCAAGATCAGGTGACCTCATGTGTGGAGGAAGGATCCCAGGGTGAACCACAAGGCAGAGAGAAACACAGGGATTGGGAGCCAGCACTGTGGTGTAGTGTGCTAAGCCTCTGCCTGCAGTGCTGGCATCCCATGTGAGCACTGGTTCGAATCCTGGCTGCTCCACTTCCAATCCAGATCTGCTATGGCCTGGGAAAGCAGTAGAAAATGGCCTAAATCCTTGGGCTCCTGCACCCACATGGGAGACCTAGAAGAAGCTCCTGGCTCCTGGCTTTGAATCGGTGCATCTCCAGCTGTTGTGGCCATTTGGGGAGAGAACCAGTAGATGGAAGACCTCTTTCTCTCTCTCTCTCCCCCTCTGTCTGTCTGTCTATCTGTAACTCCACCTCTCAAATAAAAAAAAAAGAATCACAGGGAGCACACTCTGCTTACAAAGCCAGTCCTCTCATGAGAAACCCTCAGTGACTTTCCCCTTGGACCACATCAGATGCTGTAATTATGTTGTCTCTACACTTAACTCACTGACATTCATCCTCCAGGTGTTAACCCTGATAGCACTAACATAGTATGTGGGACGTTGGGAAGCCAAATACTGTTCACACTGTAACAAGGATTCTGTTTTTATGAGGTCAGGAAACTTGTAAGTAGGGACTTGATTGGATTATCCACACTGGCAAATGAATGTAGAGTAGAAAATGGTTGGTGGAACACCTGCTTTTCATTTAGTGGAGGCAGTAACAGATGATGGTGCCTGTTGGTAACAAGGGGAGTTAGAGGCTATGCTGTTTTATCTTCAGAGGAATAGTTTTTCTCCCATGAAGATGAAATGTGTGAATTTCTTAGTAGTAGAGACCTCTGTCTTTTGAATATTTTGTGATATTAATATTGAAAATGATTTGACTTTTATATTAAATCAGTAATCTTTAAAATAGGACATTGAGGCCGGCGGAGCGGCTCACTAGGCTAATCCTCCGCCTGCAGCACTGGTACCCCGGGTTCTATTCCCGGTTGGGGTGCTGGTTCTGTCATGGTTGCTCCTCTTCCAGTCCAGCTCTCTGCTGTGGTCCAAGAAGGCAGTGGAGGATGGCCCAGGTGTTTGGGCCCTGCACCCACATGGGAGACCAGAAGGAAGCACCTGGCTCCTGGCTTCGGATCAATGCAGCGCACCGGCTGTGGCGGCCATTTGGGGGTGAACCAACAGAAGGAAGACCTTTATGTCTATATCTCTCTCTCACTGTCTAATTCTGCCTGTCCGAAGAAGAAGAAGAAGAAGAAGAAGAAGAAGAAGAAGAAGAAAACAAACAACTGATGATTCCCTGTGATTTATGAGATAAAGTATAAATGCCCCTTTTCAGCACCTTAGGTCAGTCCTTTCTGACCACAGTGTTTTCCAGCCTTGCTCTAGCCTCCATTCATACACACCCTGTATTCCACTTTCATGGGACTTGACATCCCCTGCATACCTCGGGTCTTTTCCCAATTACAGGTCCCTACACAGTTTTGTTCTCTTTGATAAGAATATGCTTTCCTCACTTTCCTGATCCCTACACCTTCTACAGGACTTAATTCCACGGAGAAATACTCAAAAATCATTCAGGTTAGTTAGAATTAGTCCCTTCTTGATTATAATCATTGTGTCAAAAATAGTTTTTTACATGTAGTTCACTTTTTTTTTTTGACAGCCAGAGTGGACAGTGAGGGAGAGAAACAGAGAGAAAGGTCTTCCTTTTCCGTTGGTTCACCCCACAATGGCCGCTATGGCCAGTGCACTGTAACTGGTACACCGCACTTATCCAAAGCCAGGAGCCAGGTGCTTCCTCCTGTCTCCCATGCAGGTGCAGGGCCCAAGCACTTGGGACCTCCTCCACTGCCTTCCCGGGCCACAGCAGAGAGCTAGACTGGAAGAGGAGCAACCGGGACAAGACCGGCACCCCAACCAGGATTAGAACCCGGTGTGCCGGCACCGCAGGCAGAGGATTAGCCTATTGAGCCGCAGCACTGGCCAAGTTCACATAATCTTAAAAAATTTAAAATATACCCTGAACTAAAAAATATGAATTATTAGCATTCACCTGCAGTTTACCAATATCTACTATCACATCTGGTACGAGAGTAAGTCAGCAAATTTTGAGTGAATAAATAAAATGACTTACTGATAGCACTAACATAGTATGTGGGACTTCACACCTCTGATGAAGAAATGAAATATTTGGCCTGTTGAAGATTCTACAAATACTCAGATATCATCAGAATGAACCATATCACAAAAAATGATTCATTCAAGGTTTTTTCCTATGTACCAGCCTAAATTCTCCGTACTTTGCTGAGTTGATTATAAACAATTTTCTTCTCTAAATCAATAATAGCTGATCTTCAGAACTGAAGAAATCTAATGGACATGAAGAATAGAATTAAATTCTTCACAGTTTATTCGTTCAATTATTAAGTAAAAAATACCCTTCAAATGCCTCATCTGTACCTATCAACTTCAAAAACGAACCCCTGGAATTAGCCAACTCTCATCACAAAGGAAACTGATATAATACTCAGGAATGCAAAGGAGTTTGGAGACAAGAAGGAAGACAGGTAAGTGCATGTGCACCTGCTCCCCATGTAGGACCTCTGTCCTTAATGTGTTGTACTACGTGAATTAACGGTAAAACTACTACTCAAACAGTACTCTATACTTTGTGTGTCTTTGTGGGTGCAGCCTATTGAAATCTTCACTTAGTATATACTAAGTTGATCTTCTGTATATAAAGATAATTGAAAATGAATTGTGATGAAGAATGGGAAGGGAGAGGGAGTAGGAGATGGGATGGTTGCAGGAGGGAGGGAGGTTATGGGGGGGAACTGCTATACTTCAAAAGTTGTACTTTGGAAATTTATATTTATTAAATAAAAGCTAAAAAAAGAATATTTCTCATTTTCCTCTGAAATCAGAGCACACTCATCATCTTCTGAGCAACTGAGAATCATTTGTATTTTACTTCACCTCTTTTGGACACACAAATTTAGGAGTGCTATTTACTATTTGGTCAAAGAAATGGGGGTAGCTGTGCATATCACTTGTTTTTTTTCCCCCCCTTTGGCTTTTTTCTTTTTTTTTTAACTTATTTTAATGAATATAAATTTCCAAAGTACGGCTTATGGATTACAATGGCTTCCCCCCGCCATAACTTCCCTCCCACCTGCAACCCTCCCCTTTCCCTCTCCCTCCCCCTTCCATTCACATCAAGATTCATTTTCAATTCTCTTTATATACAGAAGATCAGTTTAGCATACATTAAGTAAAGATTTCAACAGTTTACACCCACATAGAAACACAAAGTGAAAAATACTGTTTGAGTACTAGTTATAGCATTAAATCTCAATGTACAGCACACTAAGGACAGAGATCCTACATGAGGAGTAAGTGCACAGTGACTCCTGTTGTTGACTTAACAAATTGACACTCTTGTTTATGGCATCAGTAATCACTCTAGGCTCTTGTCATGAGCTGCCAAGGCTATGGAAGCCTTTTGAGTTCACCAACTCTGATCATATTTAGACAAGGTTGTAGTCAAAGTGGAGGTTCTCTCCTCCCTTCAGAGAAAGGTACCTCCTTCTTTGATGACCTGTTCTTTTCACTGGGATCTCACTCGCGGAGATCTTTCATGTAGGGTTTTTTTTTTTTTTTTTTTTGGCCAGTGTTTTGGCTTTCCATGCCTGTAATACTCTCATGGGCTTTTCAGCCAGATCCAAATGCCTTAAGGGCTGATTCTGAGGCCAGAGTGCTATTTAGGACATCTGCCATTCTATGGGTCTGCTGTGTATCTCGCTTCCCATGTTGGATTGTTCTCTCCCTTTTTTATTCTATCAGCTAGTATTTGCAGACACTAGTCTTGTTTATGTGCTCCCTTTGGCTCTTAGTCCTATCATTATGATCAATTGTGAACAGAAATTGATCACTGGGACAAGTGAGATGGCATTGGTACATGCCACCTTGATGGGATTGAATTGGAATCCTCTGGTATGTTTCTAACTCTACCATTTGAGGTAAGTCAGTTTGAGCATGTCCCAAATCTGTGCATATCACTTGTAATATTTAACTGGAGTCACTAATCTTTTTAAAAGTTAATTAATTAATTAATTTTGAAAGAGTGAAACACAGAGGGACAGACACAGAGACATATATTCCATCTGCTGGTTTACCCCCAAATGTCCACAATAGCCAGAGATAGACAAAACCAAAACTAGGAGCCAGCACTCTATCAGGTTCTGCCATGTGGGTGGCAGAAACCCACAGAGTTGAGCATTCATCTACTATCTCCCAAGTACATTGGAAAGAACATGGATCAGAAGCACAGAGAAGTTGGGACTCAAACCAGGCACTCCAATATGGGATGAGGGCATTCCAAGGGATGGCTTAGTCCAGTGAGTCACAACACCTATCCCTGGAGTCACTGATGTTATACAATGGCCACAAATGGTCCCTGGAAAACTTTGCTTTTGACATTGACTTTCCATCTCTAAAATTAATTTTGAAAACTGGGTAGGATTTATATCATTCATCTCAAATACATTTTTATCTACATTGATGGTCGTCACTTTTTTTTTATTTACAGAGAGGGAGGGAGGGTGGGAGGGAGAAAAGAGAAGAAAGAGTAAAAGGGGAGAGAAAGGGGGAGAGGGAGAGGGAGAGGGAGAGGGAGGGAGAGAGGGAGAGAGAGAGAGAGAGAGAGAGAGAGAGAGACTTTCCATCTGTTGGTTCACTCCCCAAATAGCCACAACAGCTGGGGCTGTGCCAGACTGAAGCCAAGAGCCTGGGACTCCATAAGAAAGGGTGACAGTACTTAGGCCTTCTCCCACTGCTTTCCCAGGTGCTGGATCGGCACTTTTATGGTATGCTGTGGCATATTTATCTGCCACACAATGATGCCAGCCCCATCAATGGTTCACAAAGCATGTTCTGGGAATCCCTAGTGGACCCTGACACTATCAAGGGTTCTTTTGTTTTCTTGTTTGCTTGTTTTGTTTTAGTGAAAACTACTTTCATGGAGCAGGTAGTTAAGATGCGTGTATCCTAAATTGGAGTACCTGACTTCAGCTTTCTGATAATGCAGATCCTGAGAGGTAGTAGTGACAGTTCAAATAACTGGGTCCCTGCTACCCACATGGATTGCATTCCCAGCTCTCAGCTGTGGTGGAATGAGAAGGCCATGCCAAGATGGCTGCTGGCAAGCGAGCATCAGTTACTCAGGAATGGCTTTGAAACCCAACTGGCAACGGGCTGTGATTGGTTAGGTCATAAACCGCCCCTTGACCGGATTGGCTGCCTTGGCTACCTAAGCCCTGTACCAACTGAAATAAATGAATCTGCAGGCTGCTCACCTCTGGCCCACTTTCACCCAACTCCCGGGCTCTTTGTGATGACTCGGCGCCTCTTGCCCCCACCACGCTCCTCCTCTCAGAACGAATCTACAGCAACATCTGGCACCCAACGCCCCAGCCCAGCCCTAGCTATTGAGGGCACTCGGGGTGTGAACCAGTAATTGGGAGTGCTTTCTCCTTCTCTCTCTCTCTCTCTTCTTCCCTCTCTCCCTCTCATATAAATATGTAAAAAAATTATATGAAAAATAAGATGCATATGTATGGGAGTTTTCCAGACTGATTTTACAACAGGCTGAATACAGAAGCAGGTAAGAGAATCAAGCAATCTTTCTTTGTGCCAGACATTAGAGATTTGCAAAAATATAAAATAATGGTACTTTCCTCATTAAATATGTTTTAGAAAATAGCTATTTTGATTAAAAGTGTTATTTATGGTAGCATTTAATAGCTGTAGTTTAAACAAATTCATAAATTTTATGTTTGTCACTCTTAATTTCTGTATGTTTAATAATAATAGGCATACAAAAAACCATAAGTTCTTATGGGCCTCAATTATTTATAAGACTTTTAAAGAGTATTGAGAACAAAAAAATCCTGAATTTATGATACAGTTTTATAGTAAAAATGTTTCCTTTTTAGTTTTTAAGTATTACAGACAATTAATAATATATTAAGAGTAAATTATGGGTTACCATTTAAACTAATTTACCATCCAAATTAATGCTTTTTCTTTCCAAGAAAAGTTATCTACTATTGATTTAGATTAAACATTGAATTAAACAGGAGTAGAACTGGCCATTTTTGATACTCATTCCAAATTATTCAAATTACTCTTAAAATACTTATGGCCAGGAGAGCGTCTTTAAAAAAAAAAAAGATTTATCTTATTTATTTGAAAGACAAAATTACAGAAAGAGGCAGAGCCAGAGAGAGAGGTCTTCCATCCACTGTTTTACCTCCCAGATGACCACAACGGCCAGAGCTGAGCTGATCCAAAGCCAGGAGGCAGTGGCCTCCTGTGGGTCCCCTACACAGGTACAGGGGCCCAAGAACCTGGGCCATCCTCCATTGCTTTCCCAGGCCACAGCAGAGAGCTGGATTTGAAGTGGAGCAGCCAGTACCCAAACCAGTGCCCACATGTGATGCCAGCGCTGTAGGCTGGGGCTTTAACCTGCTGCACCACGGCACTGGCTCCAGGAGAGCTTCTTAAAAGATCTAGATTTCAGGATCTGACTGTTTCATTAACTTACTGGGTAACCTCAGCAATGTCAATAAGTTGTTTGAGCATAATGATTTTGTTGCCTGTAAAATGAGACTAACAGTAATAATAAAGCTTACTGAGTAATACTAAGTAACATTTTTCTCAGTGCTTTGTATTTATTAATCACTTAGTTCTCATGGCAGCCCTATTAACAAAGCATTTATTATCTTATTTTGCAGAGAAGAAAATTGAACCATAGAAAAATAAACTTATCCAAAACAATTAGAATGGGGATTTGAACCCATAAATCAGAGTTTTTATATGATTATATGAGAGCACTTCAAAATGTTCGTGGAAAATGTATAGTATAAAAAACTGCATGGACTTCAAATATTTTTCTACAAAAATAAATTTATCTTTTAATTCCATTGTCCATGAACTTTTTGGAGGACCCTTGTATGATGGTTCTCTGATTCCATCAGCCCTATGTAAAATGACAGCTTTCTCAACAATGCATGCCATGTATGCTGAATAGTAATCTACAGGATTCCAGCTTTAACTTCACAGACCCTGTATCCCCAGATTCCTTTTCTTTTAGCTTTCCTATACCCCTCTTTTTTTTTTTAACAGGCAGAGTGGACAGTGAGAGAGAGAAACAGAGAGAAAGGTCTTCCTTTTACGTTGGTTCACCCCCCAATGGCCACTGTGCCTGGAATGCTGCGGCTGGCGCACCATGCCCGCTCTTCTTATAACTTACTTCTCTGATATTATTTTCAAAATATGAGCCTTTGTATATATAGAGAAAGTGTTAATCATGTTACTCTCAAGTTACCTTAAATTCCCCAATATGTACATTTCCAAATGGACTAAATAAAATATATCTATGAGCTGAATGTATGTAACCCATAAGCAGTCATTATGCAAGCACTGACAGCTAAACCAACTCAATCTTACTTCATTTGATAATTATATTATCACATATCATGTGATATGAGACCAAAAATGTTGAGAAAATTAAGCAATGATTTTAAAAAAGAATACTACTACTACCATGTTACAGAATGAGTCTACTTGGACAGAACTATTCAGAGAACATATTATCTGAAATAATGACTCAGAAACCCTATGGAAAAGCTGAAGGTTAGGCATGTGAGAAAGTACAAGGGAGTATATTATGTCACTTTCCAACTCAAAGCACTCTAGTGACTTCTAAATATTAGAAAGTTATAATAAAAAAACACCTCCAAATCTCAGTCTAAAAACTTCCCCCAGTCTTCCCTCCTGATACTCTTACCATAATCTGTACACTTTGGCCATGCCTGCCTCTTTTCCTTTCCTTTGATATATTTCATTTCATTTCATTTCATTTCATTTCATTTCATTTCATTTCAGGGCCTTTGGATTGTAGTTCCCTTAGACGTTGGATATCTCCTTTCCCAAATCTTCAGGTCTAACTCACTTTGTTTAGGAGGCCTGTCCGTAGTACCTGTTATAATTAGCACCGCAAATGCCACTCACTACAGTATTGTAATCTCTCATTTAGAGTCCGATGCTGTGGCGCAGTGGGTTAATGCCGTAGCCTGAAGCGCCAGCATCCCATATGGATGCTGGTTCAAGACCCAGCTGCTCCTCTTCAAGTATAGCTCTCTGCTATGGCCTGGGAAAGCAGTAGAAGATGACCCAAGTCCTTGGGCCCCTGCACCCACGTGGGAGACCTGGAAGAAGCTCCTGGCTCCTGGCTTCAGACTGGCACAGTTCCAGCCACTGAGGCCAACTGGGGAGTGAACCAACAGATGGAAGACCTCTCTCTCTCTGTGTAACTCTGACTTTCAAATAAATTAACAAATCTTTTTTAAAAATCTCATTTAATTGTTTCTTATGATTTATATATACTAGTTGTATTCTTTTTTTTTTTTTTTTGACAGGCACAGTTAGACAGTGAGAGAGAGACAGAGAGAAAGGTCTTCCTTCCATTGCTTCACCCCCGAAATGGCCGCTATGGCCTGTGTGCTGCGCTGATCCGAAGCCAGGAGCCAGGTGCTTCCTCCTGGTCTCCCATGTGGGTGCAGGGCCCAAGCACTTGGACCATCCTCCACTGCCTTCCTGGGCCACAGCAGAGAGCTGGACTGGAAGAGGGGCAACTGGGACATAATCCGGCACCCCAACTGGGACTAGAACCCGGAGTACCAGCACCGCAGGCGGAGGTTTAGCCTAGTGAGCCACTGCGCCAGCCAGCTGTATTCTAATTTATTGGTTTACTTGTCCATTTTCTTTCTTCTCCTGGCTTGGATCCACGTAGCTCTGGCCATTGCAGCCAACTGGGGATGGAACCAGTGGATGGAAGACCCCTCCCACCCGCCTCTACCTCTCCTCTCTCTGTGTAAATTCGACTTTCAAATAAATAAATAAATCTTAAAAAAAAAACTGTCCTAAAGAAACTCATATTTTATCTCGGGAGAATGTTAGACAAATAGAACTCTAGTTCTATCTGTTAAGCATATTTTTTACATGCAATAAATCTGAACTTTGACATCCATTTCATTTTTTCTTGAGGAGCACTCAATCCAGTGCCCTTCTTATCACAGAAACAAATTATAACCTAATCTGGAAAATCAAACATCTCTATCCCCATGTCAACATTATTTTTGTTTCAGGAATTAGCAAATATTTAATACAAGGCCAATCACTGCATTGTTTTTATTAAGAGGTAGAAAGAGATAGAGAGATCTTCCACTGGCAGGTTCACTCTTCAGATGGCTGCAACAGCCAGTGTGGAGTCAGGTCCAAGCCAGGAGACAGGAGCTTCTTTCTGGTCTCCAAAGGGGGTGGCAAGGGCCCAAACACTTGGAACATCTTGTACTGATTTTCCCAGGCTATTAGCAGGGAGCTGCATCAGAGACTTGCATGAGCGCCCATATAGAATGTCAGCATTGCAAGCTGCTACAGCTTTATTGGCTACACCACAATGCCATAAAATCTCCCATATTTTAAAGTTACCTGATAAACCACCTGAATCCCACCTGGAAATTTAATTTACTTAAGCAGTGTAAAGCAACGTAAACACAGGTTCCAGAAATTAGGTTTGGACATCTTTAGGAAGCCCTTAATGTGCCTATCACATGGTCTGAACACCTTGAAACTGTCAGATTCAGTTAAAAGGCTACGAGAAATACAACTTATTTTTATTTAGTTAGTTATTTATTTTTGAAAGGTCGAGTGACAAAGGGAGCGATCTTCAATCCACTGGTTCACTCCCCAAACAGCCACAATGACTAGGGCTAGTTCTGGACAAAGCCAGGCACTCAAAGCTCCATTCAGTTTCCCACTTGGGTAGCAGGAGGAAAAGCACTTGGGCCATCCTCTCCTGCAATCCCAGGCACATTCACAGGGAGCTGCCTAAAAAGCAAAGCCACTGGGACTCAAATCATTGCTCCAGTATAGGATGCCAGAGGGCATTTGGCAGCCAGTTCACTGTGTCACAATTCTGGCTCCTAAAAACCTATTTTAAGGCCGGCGCCGCGGCTCACTAGGCTAATCCTCCGCCTAGCGGCGCCAGCACACCGGGTTCTAGTCCCGGTTGGGGCGCCGGATTCTGTCCCGGTTGCCCCTCTTCCAGGCCAGCTCTCTGCTGTGGCCCGGGAGTGCAGTGGAGGATGGCCCAGGTGCTTGGGCCCTGCACCCCATGGGAGACCAGGAAAAGCACCTGGCTCCTGGCTCCTGCCATCGGATCAGCGCGGTGCGCTGGCCGCGGCGGCCATTGGAGGGTGAACCAACGGCAAAGGAAGACCTTTCTCTCTGTCTCTCTCTCTCACTGTCCACTCTGCCTGTCAAAAAAAAAAAAAAAAAACCTATTTTAAATATAAGGCAGGGGCAGGTGCCATGGTGCAGCAGGTTAATCCTCTGCCTGTGGCGCTGGCAACCCATATGGGTACCAGTTCTAGTCCCAGCTGCTCCTCTTCCAATCTAGCTCTCTACTGTGGGCTGGGAAGGCAGTGGAGGATGGCCCAAGTGCTTGGGCCCCTGCACCCATGTGGGAGACCAGGAGGAAGCACCTGGCTCCTAGCTTCATACTGGCATGGCTCCCACCATTGCGGCCATTTGGGGAATGAAACAAAGGAGGGAAGACCTTTCTCTCTGACTCTCCCTCTCACTGTCTGCAGCTCTACTTCTCAAATAAATAGATAAAATCATTAAAAAATATAAAGTAATACATTTAAAATAAAAGTTAGAAAAACATAAATCACTGTAATCAAAAATCTGGGCACAGGGAAGAGATGGCAACAAAATGGCCAATGAGAATTCTGGGGAGCTATCCCTCCCCAGAAATATGGAAAATCCATCAGATTAAAACACATTGGCCCTCTGGAAGCTAGCAAAGATATACAGCCACCAAGCAAACACATAACCAGGAGCAAAAGCACTGAAGCACTGCACAGAGCATTAGGACATGCTAGCTTACCCTTGCCCCTTTCCACACCCCAGCACAATCCTAGTTTTGAAGGTCTCAGAACAGCTAGTTTAAAATAGTTTGAAAAATTCACTAAAGAAACCACACCTACAACTCACAGTCATAACAACAACTAATCCTAGAGAAACTTGAGGAATCTGATTTCCAAAGTTACCTCAAAATATCCACTATTCAAATGAAAGAAATACAAGATATGCCAAGAGACAAGACAGTATGGTTAATTCATAACAAATAAGAAATTAACAGATTCTCCCTAGGAGGTACAGATACTGGAATTACTAGAAGACAATAAGTCAATTGTTAGAAATATGTTCAAACAGATGAAAAAAAGAACTAATGGAAATCAGGAAATAGATATCAACAAATAAAGAATATCAGTAAAATGAAGTTATGAAAAGGAACCACATAGAATTTTTGAAACTGGAATGAACAACTGAAATAAAAACTCACTAGAGAGGTTTAATTTCACATTTGTGCAAGTAAAAGAAAAAAACATTAGTGAACTTGAAGGATTCCTAATTAAAATTATCCTGTCTTAGGAGCAGAAATAAAAAAAAGCTAGATTATCTCTGTTAACCATCTATGTTAATTATACAGAAAGTAAACTTTAGAAAAAAATAATGTTACATACAAAAATGAGAATCATGTCATAGTTTTTCATTTCAAGAAGGGGCAGTAAAGACATAGAAGGCTTGAACACAGTAGCAAACCATTTGACAGAATTAACATGTGTAGTATACTTCACAAATCAATAGAAGAAGGTACAACTGCATGGCCAAAATTAAAAAAAATCACAAAAAAGTTAAAACTTCGAGTTAGATGAAGTATATCCTCCTACAATAAAAAAGTATTAGAATCAATACCAAAAATATGAAAATACATGAACACCTAGAAATTGAATGTAATCTTAGAATTAATGAGGAACTCAAAAGGAAAATTGGGAGGTATTTTGAGTGGAATGAAAAGCAAACACAAAACAGTGAAATTTATGAGATACAGTTATAGCAGTGGAGATAAATTGTTAGCTCTAGTTGTCTATATCAGAATAGAAAGTTCTCAAACCAGGAACCTTAGCATTCTACCTTAAGCAATTTTTAAAAAGAGTATCAAAGTAAAAGGAAGTAAATAAGTAAAAATGAAAGAAATCACTGAAACAAAAAAAGCCAAGAAGAAAATCAGTGAAACATCTTTTTATGGGCATATAATGACACATGATAGCAATATATCAAATACAGAAGTCAGATTGAAGTAAGTAGCTAGAACTGTCACATCAAAATAAATATTGACAGCAATAGGTTATATTGAATCAAAAGGAAACCAAGAGTCTATGCAGATAAGAATAGCAAATAAGTAAATATAAAATCTGATGTGGAATGGTATATTTTGGTTTTGAAATGAGGCATTTATCTTTATTGGGAATGTTTAAATTTTGACTCAGAATGTGAACACACACAACTAACACAATGAAACATTCATTTCATAATTCAGGGTTTTTTTTTAAAAAAAACAACGTTTATTTATTTGAAAGGCAGAGTTACAGAGAGGCAGTGTCAGAGAAAAGGAGAAAAGTCATCCATCTGCTGGTTCACTCCCAAAATGGCCACACCAGCTAGAGCTGGGCCCATCTGAGCCAGGGGCCTGGAGCTTCTTCTGGATCTCCCACATGAGCACAGGGGCCCAGGACTTGGACCATCTTCTACTGCTTTCCCAGGCTACAGCAAAGAGCTAGATAGGAAGTAAAGCAGCCAGGACTTGAACCGGTGCCACATGGGATGCCGGCACTGCAGGCGGCAGCTTTACCTGTTAATGCCATGGCATAGGCTCCCCGAAATTAAGTTCTTGACCTGAAACATCTTAAAGTCCCTGTGGGGGTTATGTGGTACACTGTGAGCATTCTACATTTCTCTGCCCAGCGTGTTTTTTCTGTCTTAGCCATATAGTAGCTGACTAGCTTTGGGGAAAATAGAAGTAGTGTACAATGAAACTTTCATTAGTTGCTTATATGCCCCAGTGTTATTACTTGGTTATGGGAATATAAAAGGAAGAGTAAATAGAAGAAGGAGGAACTACTTAAAATTGGAAGAGTTTACAGTGAGGATAAGCAAGCCATTAGTTTCAGTGGTTTAAAATTAAGAGAATTCACTACTGAAATAGCTAACTACATATGTCTATAGCTTATCTAAGAAAGCTGAAGAAAAAGTAGTAGGCAGCAGGCAGAACCTTAGGTTAGGAAATGATCAAACATTTAGGAAATCTTCATCCTGTCTGGAATGGGATAAGGTTATAAGCAAGTAAAATTATTAACAAATATGGTAAGCAAAACATTGTTTTTAAAAATTAGAAACTAATCAAACACCAACAAAAGGAAGAATATTCTATCACTTAATACATGCTATTATAAAATATTATTCATGAAAGTACTTTTTAAGAGCATAGTAAATGAGCATAAAAAAATTAGCAAGGAGCTGATGCTGTGGCATAGTAGGTTAAGCATCTGCCTGCAGGGCTGGCATGCCATATGGACACTGGTTCAAGTCCTGGCTGCTCCACTTCCAATCCAGCTCCCTGCTGATAGCCTGGGAAAGCAGTGGAAGATGGCCTAAGTGCATGGGTTCCTGCCCACATGTAGGAGACCTGGAAGAAGCTCCTGGCTTCAGACCAGCCCAGCTCTGGCCCTACCATTTGGAGAGTAAACTAGCGGTTTGAAGACCTCTATCTGTCTCTCCCCTTCTCTATAACTCTGCCTCTCAAGTAAATAGATAAATCTTTTAAAAACAAAAAAAAAAATTAGCAGGGCCAGGGCCGTGGTGCAGTAGGTTAATACTCTGCCTGTGGCGCTGGCATCACATATGGGTGCCGCTTCTGGTCCCGGCTGCTCCACTTCCAATCCAGCTCTCTGCTATGGCCTGGAAAAGAGCAGAAGATGGCCCAAGTCCTTTGGGCCTCAGCACCCATGTGGGAGGTGGGGAAGAAGCTCCTGGCTCCTGGCTTCAGACCGGCACAGCGCCAGCTGTTGCAGCCATTTGGGCAGTGAACCAACGGAAAGAAGACCTTTCTCTCTGTATCTCCCTCTCACTGTCTGTAACTCTACCTTTCAAACAAAATTTCAAAAAAAGCAAAATCTGGAAAGAACCAGCAAAATGTTAAGAACAGTTGTTCTGAGTAATTCTATTTTCCAAACCCTGTGAATTTGATGAATATTACTTTCTTAAAAATAATGAAAATAAATCAGTCGGAGTTAACAACTCCCACCTAACAAGGAGCACCAGCCCTCACTACATGTGTGACTATCTCAGTACCCACATCACTGGAAGTAGTTGTCTGAGATTCTGTGCCCTGTAAAATGCCTATCTGTGGAACAGGCCAACCTTGGTCTTGCCGTCCTGGCTTCTGAACGTCATGACCGAAGGTTCTGCTTCCACCCTCAGGAGTGGGCCTTGTCTCTGCCCACTGACCCTAGGCCTCGGAGTTCCCAGGTAAACCATTCCTTACAAACAGACTTCCGCAAGCCGTGACACCCCGCCACAGACGCAGTACAGGAGTGAGAGGGGAAGCTGCATACCGGAGCAGCACCCTACCAGACTCTGCCGGGTCCCCCAGCAGTGGACGAAAGCACCTGCTGGCTCCTCTGAACACAAGCAGCGGTGGGCGAGCCCCGCAGTCCTGCTCCTGGGAGGACGGCTCCTAGTGTTCGGACTGGTGCTCGGACGACGGACACCGTCCTGCTGGCCCGCGCAGGCGCTGAGGGCACTGGGCCCTCTGGGGCCTGGCAGAGCCCATGTGGTGACAGCCCATTATCCTTGAAGGGGAGGAAATTACAAGGTTGTTGGAGGGATAGGGAGAAAATTTAAAGTGGTTTGTAGTTCCTGAATAGGTTAAGCATTGGTACATGAGGGTACAGACTAGAAAGGGAAAGAGTAGAATGTCAAAATGTATTTTTTCGGGCCGGCGCCGTGGCTCACTTGGCTAATCCTCTGCCTGCGGCACTGGTATCCCATATGGGCGCCAGTTCTAGTCCCGCCTGCTCCTCTTCCTGTCCAGCTCTCTGCTGTGGCCCAGGAGGGCAGTGGAGGATGGCCCAGGTGCTTGGGTATCTGCATCTGCATGGGAGGCCAGGAGGAAGCACCTGGCTCCTGGCTTCAGATAAGTGCAGCGCCAGCCGTAGTGGCATTTTGGGGGGTGAGCCAATGGAAGGAAGACCTTTTTCTGTCTCTCACTGTCTAACTCTACCTGTCAAATAAGTAAAAAAACAAACAAACAAAAAAACTATTTTTTCAAAAGGCAGAGGTACCTATTGATTATTTCTAGAGAATTGGAATAACTACCTGGAATGGAGGCTAAAAGCACGAGAGAAGGATTAGACAGAGACCACGTTATTAGATGTTTTGTCCATCTGGATAAGAGGGCCCCCAACTGCTTCTGCCCTCTTTAAGCACTGTGACCAAGGCCCATCCCAACTCTTTTCCCTCCCAGAACCTGAACAGAATCAGCATTCTTCCTGCATCTCTAAGCTTCAGTCAGTGTCCTCACTCTAACAAAAACAGAAATGCAGGAGAGAGAATGCTATAGTAAAAATCTGCTTTGTTGTCATTTTGTCACCCAGCATTCACTTACTTTTGGTAAATATTCTTTCTATTGCCCTTTGGGGAACTAACTCCATTCTGTTTCAGATCATGTGCAAGTAGAATTGTCTTTTCCTGATACTCTTATTTTAAGGATAACTTTGGACAAAAAGTTCATCCCCTGTTTTGGGCAACAGTGACTGGTTAGATGTGTGCATGTTAGCACATTTGAAGGAACTAATACAAGAGACAACCCATTTTTAATTATTCTGAAGGTTGAAGGATATAACTGTGAAACTTCCAGACACAAAGACATAGTGAAGCCAGCCTAAATATAGCCAAGAAATGCTAGAAAATGAATCCTTATGGTATCATTAGGCCAGCTTGAACCCTGCTGCCCAAGGCCATTCTCATTTCCAGACTTTTTCAGGTACCCAAGTCAACAGCTTCTCTTTTTTGTTGAGTTATATTTGCTGTCACTTACATCCAAATTCTTTCTCACAACAGGAGGAATCTCTCTATTCTTGGCTTCTTCTTCCATGTTTGCCCTCTAGATATTCATAAATATTACCTTTTCTCTCAAATTGTCTTTCTATACAGGGGGATAAAGTTAATGATTTCATACTGTTCTAAGTATTAAATGGAATAATTACAGAAATGACAAATTTGTTTCACAACACTAAACTATGGCACAGAGTACTTAATTTTTCTATATGAAATCTGGCTCAAAGCCTCAATTTTAACAGGTGGGAAAATATCCAATGTGAGTCACTCCTGGGGCCTTTTGTCTACTTAGATTAGTATCCAATGTCAAACAAAGATACTAAGGTTGGCCAATGCAGTGTTTTGCTGCAGCTCCCAAACAATGGAGCTTGAACATTAGTCATCTCAGCAAACATCATTTCATTCCTTAGGAACCGCTACTGCCTCCTAAACGACTTCCACACAGGACTCATCCACTTAGAACCTGTCTTTACAATACTACTGTGAGGCAGCTCTCCAACTTTCAATCCCTTACCTCATCTTCTTCAACCTCATCTTCTCTTCCTAGGAACACCTAGATGAATGCCACTCCATATGAGAAGTTGGATAGCACTATACGAAAGATGTGTCATGTGGAAGCATGAGAACCAAATGTCAGATGGGTGTGCTATATCACATGTATTTGTAAGATCAGGAATTAAATTTAATTAATTAGAAATCAAATGTAAAGATTAGAAATTAAAGGAATAAATGAATGTAAAATAAAATTTTTACTTTTTAATTCTTAATTGGATTAAGAATTAAAAAATGGCAACTAATTGGGTAATTACAGTATATGCATAAGTGAAATGAATGTGATAATGAATAGGAAGGAGGAATTTGGAAGACTTTATCATAAGATATCTAAACTACCTGTAAAAGTTTAGTTATTTGAAAATGGACTTAGATGACTTGTGAGTGTATATTACAATCTCTAATGCAGGCACTGAATTATTTTGGAAGAAATGTTATTGGTAAGCTGAGAAAGGAGAAAAGATTGAATCACATGAAATTTTATTTAAAATATTATCAAATCATAAAAGAAGAGTAACAGCATAACAAGAAAACCAGAAAACAATGAACAGATGGCAATAGTAAATTCTTATATATTGATAATTATTTTAAATGTAAGTGGATTAAGTTTTTCCATTAGAATAGAGTGGCTGAATGAATAAAATAGCAATATCCAACTTTATGCATGTAAGAGACTCACTTTAGCTTTAAGACCACACAAAGGCTGAAAGTGAAAAGGTGTAAAAAAATATTCCATGCAACCAGTAACCAAAAGAGAACAGATGTAGTTATTTCAGACAAAATAGACTTTACTCAAAGGAATGCATTAAGCACCTCATAAAGATACCTGCACCTCCATGTTTATTGCAACATTATTCACAATAGCCAAGATATGGAGACAACCTCAGACTCCAGTAATTAAAAATGGATAAAGAAATTGTGAGAGTGGAAGTAAACACACATGACATATTTTGAAAAATTCACAGAAAATGGAATTAACGATAAGTATTTGGCACAAAAAGAAATCTATGCAGTTTCTTCATAATTTGCATTTTCCAAAATTTTTTAAGTGCCTTCATAGTTAGAATTACAGAGACCTTGAAAAAGAAGAGCCTTCCTTTTGCAACAACAGCGATGCAACCACAGGACATTATGCTAATGGAAATAAGTATGACACAGAAAGAAAACTACTATGTTATCTCACATAGAAAGTCTAACAAGAACATTTAAAAGTTGAATACATAGAACAGAAAATAGAATGATAGCTACCAGTGGTGGGTTTGGTAGGAGGAGAGGATAGAGGTCAACATACACAAAGTTGTAGTTATGGAGGATGAAGAAGTCTAGAGAATGAATGTACATCATGAGACCTATGGTTATGGTTAGTAATATTGTATTATGTCCTGGAAACTTGCTAAGAGAGCAGATTTTTGAATGATCATGAAACAAAGCAAATTACAAAGGAGTAACAGATTATGACTATGTTAGTTACCTAACATAAATATTTGAAATAATGATTTCATTATGTATGACATGTCTTCAAAAAGTTGATGGAATTGCATATTATAAAAAGAAAACTTGGGGCTGGCGCCATGGCTCATTTGGTTAATCCTCTGCCTGTGGTGCCGTCATCCCATGTGGACGCTGGTTCTCCTCCTGGTTGCTCCTCTTCCAGTCCAGCTCTCTGCTATGGCCTGGGAAAGCAGTAGAAGGTGGCCCAAATCCTCAGGCCCCTATACCCACCTGGGAGACCCAGAAAAAGCTCCTGGCTCTGGATCAGCACAGCTCTGCCTATTGCGACCAACTGGGGAGTGAGCCAGTGGGTAGAGGGCCTTTCTCTCACTCTCTCTGCCTCTCCTTTCCTACCTGTGTAACTCTGACTTTCAAATAAATCTTAAAAAAATAAATCTTAAAAAAGGACTTGTGCCATCTTCTGTTTTCCCAGGCCATAGCAGAGAGCTGTATTGGAAGTGGAGCAGCAAGGACTCAAACAGGCACCCATATGGAATGCTGGCACTGCAGGCAGCAGCTTTACCTGCTACGCTACAGCACCAGCCCCACCAATCTATCTTTTACTTTCATTTTGCACAAACCTTTTGAAATATCCTCCTATATCAAAATGTATTGTATACCTTAATATATCATCTAAATCAAAGAGAGAGTAAATAAAATATCATCTAAATAAAAGATAGAGTAAATAAAATCATTGTTGAAAATCACAAAAGACAGACAAAAGTTGCAATGACTAGTCAACAGTTCCAGACATGGTAGATAATCCAAGTCTGAGAAAATCGCCTTAAATGTAATTCATCTAATTTTACCTACTGAAAGATAATTTATTACCTACAATACACTCATTTTAAATATAAAGACAGATGGAAAGTAAAGAGATAGTGGAAAAAACACCATGCTCACACTAATTAAGAAAAGGAGGGTAACAATATAATTTCAGACAAAGCAAACTTTAGAACAAGGAAAATTATCAGGAATAAAGAGCAGAATGTACAAAAGGGCCAATTATCAAGAAGTAATAGCAATCCTTAATAGGTATACACTTAAAAACAGAATGTCAGAATACAAATATATGAAGCAAAAATAAAAACACAGGAGAAACAGCTGAATCCACTTTTGAATGTTGGAGATGTCAGTGTGGGGAGCAGGGCCCAGTGGGGAGCAGGGCCCATCGCCCGGGAGACAAATAAGTACCAAGACTATGGACAAATAAATACTGAGGATAAATACTGAGATTACCGAGACTAGACTAAATTACTGGAACTGCTAAGACTAACTCTATGCATCTGATCTCCCACCATATGGTGCTGAGAGAGAGTAAACAACTTCCACACAGCTGCCTCACCAATTCGACTAACAAGCTGCGGGAGCTGATCCTGCTCCTGATTGGAGGAGAACAGTGTGCTTGGCGTGTGGGCAGCAGAGCACGGATTGGTGGAAGAGGACTATAAAGGAGGAGAGAGACAACATGCAATGGGAACTCCTGAGGAACCCCTGAGAGAGCCGGCTGGCAGTTTGCCGCTCCTCCGCGGAAGCGGGGGAAGCGGCGGGGGTGCCACCCCTCCACGGAGGCGGGAGTGGGGGGGGCAGCAGCTAATCCGGGGAGGACCGGGGAAAGAAACAACAGCAAATCCATTGCCGCCCCTCCGCGAGCCTGCGGAGCGAGCGACATGTCAGCAAGTCTCTGTTAGTAAGATACAGATTCAGCAAGCAAAAAATCATAAAAACATTGTTTATCTGAACAGCACCATCAATCAACTTGACCTAATTGGCATTTATCAAATATAAGTTGCACAGAGAGAGGAGAGGCAGAGAGGGAGAGAGGTCTTCCATTCATTGATTCACTCCCCAATTGGCTGCAATGGCCAATTGATCCAAAGCCAGGAGCCAGGAGCTTCTTCCTGGTCTCCCACGTGGGTGCAGGGGCCCAAGGACTTGGGCCATCTTCTATGGCTTTCCCAGGGCATAGCAGAAAGCTGGATTGGAAGTGGAGCAGCCAAGTCTCAAACCGGCACCCACTTGAGATGCCAGCACTGTAGAATGCAGCTTTACCTGCTATGCCACAGTACTGGAACAAATAGAAATTTAAATCTACTCTTTGACTGCAGTGGAATAAAACTAATATTTAGTAACAAAGACAGCTAGAAAATCCCAAAATACATGGTGATTAATCAACACAATATTAACACATGGGTCAAAGATATGTCAGGAGGAATTTTAAAATATTTTAAAATGAAAATTCAACTTAGGAAATTTTGTAGTATCCAGCAAAAGCAGTTCTTAGAGGGAAATTGAGAGCATTAAATTCCTGTGTTAGAACAGAAGAAAGAGCTAAACCCTCTTAGTAGCTCTGGTTTACTCACCTGATTGATGCCTCTGTTCCAAGAATATTAGAAAACATAGACTCCTCTTTACTAATAGAAGGCAAAGCACTACCCAGGAAATCAATGATAGGAATACCTTGGAAACCAAGCTGTATCCCAGCCATGTTTCAGAAAAGCCCTTCTGACAAAGAACATGGCCCACATGATCAGAAACTGGACACTAAGAGTATACCTTCTAGACCAGATTTCCAGGCCCACATCACAAAGCTTTAGTTCAAGAGGTTGGGAGAAGGAACAACATGGGGGAGATGAATTCCCAGTCCTATCCCCCCTACACACTAGATGATCTGTTCATCCTCCTGGGGTCCTTTAGATCCCTCCACACTACCTTCCAACCATATCATTCCATTATACCATATTGTTACCTAGGCATTAACTCAAGACCTCATGTAAGTTTTGAACAAAAAGTCTAATATGCCCAGGGACTTTTACCCTCAACATCCTCTGTTCTGAAATAAGGCTTTCTATATATACAATGTACTTCTAACTCTACTGTGGGGAGCAACTCGGACTAGACTAAGTTACTGGAATTAAGACTTAGTCTATGCATCTGCTCTCCCACAATATGGCGCTGGGAGAGGAGTAAACAACTTCTACGCAGCTGCCTCTCGCCAACTTGACTGATAAGCTGCAGGAGCTGATCCTGCTCCTGATTGGAGGAGAGCAGCATGCTCGGCATGTGGGTAGCAGAGTTGGGATTGGTGGAAGAGGACTATAAAGGAGGAGAGACACAACATGCACCAGGAACATCTGGATAACATCTGAGCAGCCCCCGAGAGAGCCAGCCGGCGGTGTGCCACTCCTCCGCGGAAGTGGGGAAAGTGGCAGGGGGAGCCACCCCTCCGCGGAGGTGGAGGGGTCGGCAGCCAACCCGGGAAGGACCAGCAGCAAACCTGGGAAGGGCCGAGCAGACAAAAGAACAGTGCAGGGTCCTGTGTCGTTCCTCCGTGAAGAGGGGGAGCGACACTCTACAGAATCAGTAATAGACTCAGCAACAGCCCCCTCCCCCTTATTTCCTCAAAAGGATTCATGTTTGCTAAAGACCATCACTAAAGAACAGAGTAGCCTGTACCAAAGAGCACACACCCCAATAAAGAGGAAGATGAGGGCATGGCATATCTACCCATGGCAACAATTTAAACATCTTTTAGTATTCTTTCTCCTAGAATCCCTTTGCGGCTATTCTGTTCCTGAATGCTCTCAAATCTTGTTCCCTCCACAGAACCTGCTCTGCTACTCCATCCTTCTTCCAAATTCCCTCTCTTCTTCCCAGCATATTTTTATTCTGCCTTGACTTTTTTTTAAAGATTTATTTGTTTACTTATTTGACAGGTGGAGAGTTACAGAGAGGCAGAGGCAGAGAGAGAGAAGTCTTCACTCCCCAAATGGCAACTATGGCCAGAGCTGTGCCAATCTGAAGCCAGAACCACGAGATTCTTCCAGGTCTCCCATGTGCATGCAGAGGCCCAAAGACTTCAAGGTTCATTCTTGTTGTAGCACTCATTAATGTTTCCTTTTTATGGCTGAATCGTATTTCATTGTAAGTGTGTGCCACACTTTGCTTATCCATTCATCAGTTGATGGACATTTGTGTGGTTTCCCCATTTTGGCTGCTGTGAATGCTGTTGCTGTGAATATTTATGTGCCATTTCTGTGTGCTTAATTTTTAATTTCTCTTGTGTATGATGCCTAGGAGAAAAATTGCTGGCTTAAATGGCAACTCTGTGTTTAATTATTTTAAGGAACTGTCAAACTGTTTTCAAAAACACACCATTTTCATTCTCTCACTTTTTTTTAACTTTCATTTAATGAATACAGATTTCCAAAGTACAGCTTATGGATTACAATGGCTTCCCCCCCATAACTTCCCTCCCACCCGCAACCCTCCCCTTTCCCACTCCCTCTCCCCTTCCATTCACATCAAGATTCATTTTCGATTCTCTTTATATACAGAAGATCAGTTTAGCATACATTAAGTAAAGATTTCAACAGTTTACACCCACATAGAAACACAAAGTGAAAAATACTGTTTGAGTACTAGTTATAGCATTAAATCTCAATGTACAGCACACTAAGGACAGAGATCCTACATGAGGAGTAAGTGCACAGTGACTTCTGTTGTTAACAAATTGACACTCTTGTTTATGGCATCAGTAATCACCCTAGGCTCTTGTCATGAGCTGCCAAGGCTATGGAAGCCCCCTGAGTTCACCGACTCTGATCATATTTAGACAAGGCCATGGTCAAAGTGGAAGTTCTCTCCTCCCTTCAGAGAAAGGTACCTCCTTCTTTGATGACCTGTTCTTTTCACTGGGATCTCACTCGCAGAGATCTTTCATTTAGGTTTTTTTGTTGTTGTTATTGTTGTTTGTTTGTTTGTTTTCAAGAGTGTCTTGGCTTTCCATGCCTGAAATACTCTCATGGGCTTTTCAGCCAGATCCAAATGCCTTAAGGGCTGATTCTGAGGCCAGAGTGCTGTTTAGAACATCTGCCATTCTATGGGTCTGCTGTGTATCTCACTTCCCATGTTGGATTGTTCTCTCCCTTTTTTATTCTATAAGCTAGTATTTGCAGACACTATTCTTGTTTATGTGATCTCTTTGGTTCTTAGTCCTATCATTATGATCAATTGTGAACAGAAATTGATCACTGGGACAAGTGAGATGGCATTGGTACATGCCACCTTGATGGGATTGAATTGGAATCCCCTGGTATGTTTCTAACTCTACCGTTTGAGGTAAGTCAGCTTGAGCATGTCCCGAATTGCACATCTCTTCCCTCTCTTATTCCCACTCTTATATTTAACAGCAATAACTTTTCAGTTGTTTCAGCACTTAAGAATAATTGTGTATTGATTACAGTATTCAACCAAAAGTATTAAGTAGAACAAACAAATATACTAAGAGGGATATCATATTAAGTTGTTCATCAATAGTCAGGACAAGGGCTGATCAAGTCACCGTTTCTCATAGTGTTCATTTCACTTTAACAGGTTTCCTTTTTGTTGTCAGTTAGTTGTCACCTATCAGGGAGAACATATGGTATTTGTCCCTTTGGGATTGGCTTATTTCACTCAGCATAATGTTTTCCAAATTCCTAACAGGGATGACTGTTCAGTTAAAATTTAAAAACCTAAGAATAATTGTGTGTTAATTACAGAGTTCAACCAATGGTACTAGAACAAGGATCCAAAACCAATCCCTGGAGTAAGGACAGTCTATTCAATAAATGGTGCTGGGAAAATTGGATTTCCACGTGCAGAATCATGAAGCAAGACCCCTACCCTTCACCTTACACAAAAATTCACTCAACGTGTATTAAAGACATAAGTCGACAACCTGACACCATCAAATTATTAGAGAGCATTGGAAAAACCCTGCAAGATATAGGTACCGGCAATGACTTCTTGGAAAACACCCCAGAAGCACAGGCAGTCAAAGCCAAAATTAACATTTGGGATTGCATCAAATTGAGAAGTTTCTGTACTGCAAAAGAAACAGGAAAGTGAAGAGGCAACCAACAGAATGGGAAAAAATATTTGCAAACTATGCAACAGATAAAGGGTTGATAACCAGAATCCACAAAGAAATCAAGAAACTCCACAACATCAAAACAAACAACCCACTTAAGAGATGGGCCAAGGACCTCAATAGACATTTTTCAAAAGAGGAAATCCAAATGGCCAGCAGGCACATGAAAAAATGTTCAAGATCACTAGCAATCAGGGAAATGCAAATCAAAACCACAATGAGGTTTCACCTCACCTCGGTGAGAATAGCTCACATTCAGAAATCTACCAACAATAGATGCTGGCAAGGATGTGAGGAAAAAGGGACACTAACCCACTGTTGGTGGGAATGCAAACTGGTTAAGCCACTGTGGAAGTCAGTCTGGAGATACCATATAACCCAGCCATCCCACTCCTTGGAATTTACCCCCCCAAAAAAATTAAATTGGCAAACAAACAAGCTGTCTGCACATTAATGTTTATTGCAGCTCAATTCACAATAGCTAAGACCTGGAACCAACCTAAATGCCCATCAATGGTAGACTGGATAAAGAAATTATGGGACATGTACTCTATAGAATACTATACAGCAGTCAAAAACAATGAAACCCAGTAATTTGCAACAAGATGGAGGAATTTGGAAAACATCATGCTGAGTGAATTAAGCCAGTCCCAAAGGGATAAATATCATATGTTCTCCCTGATCGGCGACAACTAACTGAGCACCAAAGGGGAAACCTGTCGAAGTGAAATGGACACTATGAGAAACAGTGACTTGATAAGCTCTTGTCCTGACTGTTGATGTACAATGTAATACTTTATCCGTTTTCATTCTCTGTAGCAGTATGTAAGACTTTGTATCTCTCTACATTTTCTCAAACCTTATTATCTGTTTTTCCAGTTATTATTCATTTGTTTTCATTTTATTTGAAAGACAGGGAGACAGACAAACAAACAGAAACAGAGAGAGATCTTCCATCTGCAGGTTCACTGCCCAAATGCCCATAACAATGGGCCAAGCCAAAGCCAAGAGACCGGAATTCCATGCAAATCTCTGAAGTGAGTGGTAGGGACCCAAGTACTTGAGTCATCACCTGCTGCCACCCAGAGATTGCATTAGCAGGAAGTTAGATAAGAGGAGGAAGAGGGGCTGGCACTGTGGCACAGCGGGTTAAAGCCCTGGGCTGGGATGCCAGCATCCCATATGTGCACTGGCTCTTGTCCCTACTGCTCTTCTTCCTATCCAGCTCTCTTCTGTGGTCTGAGAAGGCAGTAGAAGATAGCCCAAGTCCTTGGGCCCCTTGCACCTATGTGGAGACCTGGAAGCCTCCGGGCCCCTGGCTTTGGATCTGTGCAGCTCCAGCCGTTGTGGCCATCTGAGGAGTGAACCAGTAGATGGAGGACCTCTCTCTTGATCTCTGCCTCTCTGTAACTCTTTCAAATAAATAAATCTTGAAAAAGCCACAAGAAATACATATTTGTTTAAAAAAAATAAAGAGGTGGAAGAGCCAGATTCAAGCCAAGCACTTGGATGTGAGATGTTAGCATCCCAAGAAGTGCCTCAACTCATTGTGCCAAAAAGCCTACTCCTGTTATCTGGTTTTTCGATTGTGATCATTCTAGTAGGTGTGAAGTGGCATTTTGTAGTCGTTTTCTACTTACTTTATGAGTAATGAAGTCAAGGAGCTTCTGTTATAATTCTTTACTTTCAGTGGCATTTTAGGAAGGACATCAACTGTTAGTATAGTTGATCTACTAAGTATAATGAAGCAAAATAACTTATTTTAAATTTGTAAAAGGAAAACATTTCTTCTAAGTATTTGAAAACATTTGCATAGCAATCTCAGGGTTTTGTCCACCTGTACTGTTTCCTACTTCAGTTCCTTTTATTGTTATGTTGTCTGTGTGGTTAAGGAACTGTAATACTGTGCACTGAATTTGTTCTGTAAGATTACTTTCTGTATGGAGTAGGGGTAGGAATACCTTCTAATGACTTCTCAGGATTAACTAGAAGGCAGAGCAGAACTGATTGCCAAAAGCTACAAAGCTCAATGTGGTTTAATCACCAATGGTGTTTACATTTGTTGTGGTTAAATATGTTCCTCATGTGGTAAATATCAAACAAATTTTGAGAGCATTTACATAAGGCAAATAACATACCTTCTAAGAGATGAATGAACAATGTTTAAATTGACTTTACACTTTAGTCATAGTGTAATGATGGGGTACATCATACCTGCCAAATGGTGACTGAAAGTTGTAGAGTAGGTACATGGAGAATCACATTATTTTATTTGATCCTGTGTATGTTTAAACATCTTTGTGATGAAAAGCTTTAAGAAAAAGATATTGAGTGCCTCATGAAGAGAGGAAGGAGGCAGTAAGGATTTCTGGCATGCATAAGTCAATCCATCAAGACCAGAGTTTAGTTATGTCTCAAAAAAGACAGTTCTAGAAGTCTAATTCCTTTGCAGTTGAGTACTGTGGAAGGAAATTTTTTTCTGTGAGAAGGGAGGGAGGGAGGGAGGGAGGGAGGGAGGGAGGAAGGAAGGAAGGAAGGAAGGAAGGAAGGAAGGAAGGAAGGAAGGAAGGAAGGGTTTCTTGATGAAGACTTCCATGAGTTAGCCTCTAGTTACTCTGTAAATGGTGAGTCCAACACATCTGCTGACCAAGGAGAGATAGCATAAGTTTCAGGAAGGTGTAGGAGATTTCAAATGGTTTTGAGTAGAATGAAAGAGAGCATGAACTAGGGAATTGGTGACTTAAGTTCTGTTTTATTTGCCCACTGTTACATAGGATAATGATTTGTGAAATGAGTGAATAAATTATTTCCAGACAGTGCTAGAGCTACACCTAAAATCAGTACAGTTGATCATAAATTTAATACAATAGTTATTAGTCCCTTATAGGTATGCATTTCTGGAAAAGCCAGAGAAAGGGGATATTGCCAGACAGGAAAGATTAAAGTGGATTAGAATAGAGTCGTTTGGAATGGAGCCTTTTAAATATTATCTTGAAGACAATAAAATCTGCTTAAAGAGGGAGGAAATGCAGACATGAGGCTATTGGGTAGATGAAGAAGTGGAAAAATTATGACCCAGAGTTCAAAAGTTGACAAATATACAGTATATGATGTATATGATGCAAAGTTAGAGGGTTGATGTCAAAGGGTCAGACTATAATACTTCAGATGGCAGACATTCCCAGTGGTAAACTCTGGGGTATGGCAGTATCCTAATTGGAGTAAGACTCTAGATGGGAGAGTAGAGGTCTCCATGTTACTGCTTTGTCAATCCACATGGATATTAGTTCCTCCACTGATCTCCACCACTTCCAGTTCCTTGCCCTGGGCCCCATCCCACATTTTTTACTATCCCAGGACCTCCACAGAATCTTCATTGATTCTGCAACATTAAGCTTCAGACAATGCAAGTTGAATGGCATAACTCCGGATAAAAAGATAGAAGTATGGTAGAGTGAGGGGGCTGCAATGAACATGTTTTATATTTGCTTTATTTTGACACCCAGAATTTCCAACTTTTTACTGTAAAAACTACCTTAAGTGTCTTCCAGGAAATTGTCCAATGTTTTAACATTTATTTATTTGAAAGGCAGAGTGTAGGGCTGGTGTTGTAGCGTTAGCAGGTAAAGTGCAGGCATCCTATATGGGTGCCAATTCATGTCCTGGCTACTCTACTTCCAATACAATGCCCTGCTAATAGCCTGGAAAAGCATTGGAGGATGGTTTTTGAACCCTGTCATCCATCTGGGAGACATGGATGATGCTGCTGGCTCTTCACTTCAGCCTGGTCTCACACTGGCTGTTGGGGCCATCTGGAGAGTGAACCAACACATGGAAGATTCTCTCCCTCCCTGTAGCTCTGAATTTCAATAAAAAGAACAATCTTTTAAAAATAAAGATAGAGATACAGAATGAAAGAGAGACAGAGAGACATATCATCCATCTTCTGGCTCAAACTCCAAATAGCTGTCATGGCTAGGGTTAGGCAAGACAAAAGGTATGAGCCCAAATCTCCATCTGGGTTTCCCACATGGGTGGCAGGGAGCTACCTTCATAAGCTTATTTTCCAGTAGGAAAACATCAATGCCCCAAAGTATGGTTTTCCAATGTATTACTATGCCTCTCACGAAAGATTCTCAACCAACAATTCTAATGTTTCTAGACCTTAACCCAATCAGTCCCATGTCTACTGTGGCAGTAATCTTCAACCACGCCTGAGGCGAAGTTCACCCACCTGTGTCATGCTTTAGTTATTGACAATATTTTCTTTAAAAACATAAGATTAAGCACAATTTTCTGAAAAAGATATGTGACTTTGACCCTCTTCAGATATGATGACTTACATCCCTTATTCCTCCAGAAGCCAAGAAATAGTGAGGGGGAGGGTATATGGGTTGCCACACAATAGAAACACAGCACATGTCCTTAGACTTCTCCAGGGATGGAAGGGCCTTAAGGGGCAGTTGATAGCCATCCCCCTAGAGCTCAGTGGACTGTAATCATTTAAATCCAAAAGAGATGATGAGTATGTGCTCAACTAATTCTTTTCCCTAAGTATAAACCCGATGTTACTCAAATCTCATGTCTCCAAAACAGTACACATAAAAGACAGCAATCATTAGAATATTTATTGCGAAAAATCAGTAATTTCAAAAAGGGATAAATTATTTGGTAGAAGGAAATCTTCCTCCCTGGAAATGCTGAAGGAGCATTTTATGTTTGAAGAGTAGACGCAGATCTCCCAATACAGTGCCTTCAGAAAATGTAGGTGTGGTTGCAGATACCTGGCTAGCTTGACGCCTGCAGGTATGGTTTGGATGGGGCAGGAACTCTTTATTGGGCATGGATGCCAGATGCCTCTGTGATAGTGGCAGATCCTTGAATGCCACAACTTTCTGGGGCTGTCTCACCCTGTCTTTGGTCAGTGGATTCTTCAAGGAGTAATTTTGGTCAGCCAAGGACGCTTCTTGGCTACAGGACTTGGTAGTTTTTGTTTTACAGGAGGAAGCCGTGTAGTTAAAAGGATGTCCCTGGACAGTATCTGCCTGGGCCTGCAATTGTGCCTTAAGTGTTTTCACAGGCTTTGTTGGAGAGGAACGTGACTCTTGGGGGCAGGTGATTCTGACACCATGGCTACTCCCTGGTTTCACATCTAACACCTTGCCAACGTCTGTCTTCACTTGCAGAGTTTTGGTGTTGCCAGTAGAGGCAGTTCTACTATTAACTTTGCTGTGGCTCTGCAGAGTTGATGGTGAGGAGGTCCCCTTTCCAAGGAACCTTTCTTGCCTTTTGTTTGTGCTGTTAGGACAAATCCATTGCAAAAATTTCTTTATCTGTTTTTGGAACAGATTTTCAGGAGGAGGCTGATCCTTCACTGACGAGGCTGGGGAAGATCTGCTTCCAAGCATCTTCTTTAATGCCCTGTCTTGACCAGGGCAGCTCTTCCTACTGGGTTGTGGTGTCCCCAACCCTGCATCCCCTTCACCAAGCTCTCCTGTTTTTGGTCGCAAATGACTCAGTCTCTTGGAATCTGGTGGGACATGCTGATCCCAGCAGTTCTGGAAGATATGCTTAGGGACCCAGGGCTCCTGATGCTGTTCCATACTGACTGGTGTGTTGTCCATATGTACATGCATAACCTGAGAAGCTGCCATCTTCCCATTGGAGACACCCTGGGCATGAGTCTTCAAGGTTTTGGAGATCAAGTTATCTGAGGCAACAGCCATATCAATAGACTGCTTTTGAACAGAGCTATGATCCCTATTCTCCAATTTCAACTTTAATTCTTTAATCAAGTTGTTTTTAAATTCTGATAGTTTAGGATCCTGAGAAACTGATGTTGGTGAGGGAATTTCAGTAGCCAGGGTAGTTTCTTCTCTCTTTGTTTTCCCATCTACTGCTACAGAGTCCCCTGACTTGTTGGTTGTCAAGGCATTGGCAGATTTTGATTGAAGAGCAAGGAGCTCCTTTGCCTTAAATATCTCTCTAGACTTGTTAAACCTTGGGAAGCATTCTGAAGTCGTTACTTTGGGAGCCTGAAGCCTTTCTTCTTTGTTGCTGGAACTCACTGTCTTATCCTTTGGCTCAGGTCCAATCCCATCATGACTTGCGGACACCAGCACTACGCTGTGTCCACTGTCTGGTCCAGTTTTCTTAATTTCTTTGTCTGTGATGCACAGACAACTCTTTCTGCCATCTTTAATCTGAACACCTGCAGCAGGAAGATGATCCAAATTGGGTGCTGACTTTCTCATCTTCAATTTGTCTCTACACAAAGGTGTAGAGCTCCTACCAAGTGACTTGGATAACATAACTTTGGAATGCGTCCCAGAACTAAGGCTACCTTGGGAGGAACCATAGGAATGGCCTAAGGAAGAAGATGAATCCTCTCTCTTGCTGAAGATCTGTATGGATTCAAGGACCCTGGTGGGAAGGCCACATTTCATCCTCATGAAAAAACTGCTTATATGTTCTTCCAGCATCTTTTGTTTGCCAGAACCCAAGAAATAAACCTCCTGGGACGTGTTCAAGCTAATGTTTCTCACAGATGATGCCCCATTTATCTGTTTTTGACTTCCTTGATCTTTCTCAGAGTCAGACTCTAAACTGTTTTCTGAGTATCCTTCTGGGTCACTCAATAGATGATCACTTGGGCCATTCTTTGGGCTGTGTCTCTGATGGTCCTTCTCATCATTATCTGACTGAAACTCTTCTGAGCTTGTCTCACAGGAGATTGGAAGTTGGCTCGATTCAGAATTCCTTAAATTGTTGCTACTCTGTTCCTTCAACAAAGATATCCATTTGAGTCTGTTAAAACTCTTTGATGCATATATTTCAGGAACATCTCTCTCAGGATTAATCAGTGTCAGAGACTCATAGACCCTGCGGGGTAGGCCCCATTGGTGTTGGATGAGTCTCTTTCTAAGGTGGTATTCAAATTTCTTACGAAGCTCACTGCTCAGAGGGTAATCTCCAGGAATGACTGAGATTGGAACATGTATTTTGGAGGACTGGCTCCCCAATGAAAAGTTGGGAGGTGGAGGACAAAGGTATTCCTGAGACGTTTGGACCATAGAAGGTAAACCCCACAAATGTTCCTGTTCTTTCTGTAGCACTTTGTATTCTAGCTGATGAAGTTCAGATTGCATGAGACACTGTGCCTCATTAGGGGGTCTATGGAAGCACACTCCACAGATCCTAAGCTGGAAATCGGGAGATGTTGGTAGCATTGGGATTGGAGATTGAAGGTTGGACTGAGACTGGGCCTGAGTAGCATGTTGTGACTGCGACTGGGGGACAGTTTTAGTTGAGGATTGAGATTGCATCTCAGGCAAGATCAGAGGCTGGAAATTGGAAAGTCCTAAAGATCCTTGAGATGTAGAAGCTTTGGAGATGCCATTAAAGATGACCAAAGTTGAGGGACAGTCATCTGAATGATGGATAATTGAGCACAAGGACTCACTGTGCAAAGATGGAAGACCCCAAAATTCTTGTAACTGATTGTCAGAGGTCCTAGGAGATGGAGGCTGCTGGTTCATTTGCAGCTCCTTTGGTTTGCCTTTGCTGTTTCCAAAATAAAGGGAGACTGCTGAGTCATGCTTATCAGCATCTGACTCTAACTTTGGCTCTGCTATATACAGTTGGTGGTCTGCACTGACTGCTGAGTCATGTCTATCAGCACTTGACTCTATCATTTTCTCTGAAGTGCTCAGTTGGTGGTCTGAACTAAGTTGTTTTATAAATGGTTCCATTTTATTTTCCCTTTCCTTCTGGATCAGGAAATCACCCCTCTTTCTTACTTGTTTCTCCAAGAGTGCCAGATCATCATGGCTGAGTAACGAGAAGTTAGTGGGTTCTACAAGGTTGGATGCATGTTCTGTACAAGAGGTATCAGAAGATTGGCCATCAAGCTCATGCTTGATACTATCTTGTTCTAAGTTGGAAGAGGACAAGTCTTTGGCATCCTTGACCTGGGCCTGCTGCCAGGATGATTCTGGCATTGAATGGTCAGTTTCACTGACTGTTGGAATATCAGTTGACAACCCATCAGGGCTATTCATTACAGACAGAGGAAACTCTGGATGGAGATCATGATCTGATCTCTGAGATTGATGTGGTGTGGGAGGGCAAATAGAAACAGGTTGGGGTGGGAAAGGGTCCACTGGGAGTTTTGAAGCCAAGGGAGGAATAGGCTCTGGTGGTACTGAGTCAGCTGGTGGTTCGGGGGACAGCAAACCAGGTAAAGAAGCACCATGGTTAAGTGAGACAGTAGAAGGGGGAGGTGGAGATGGCACACGCAAAGAGGCTGATTTTTGGCCTCTTGGACAAGTTTTTGAGTGGCCAGATGTCACAGTCAATGAGGTCTTAATCACAGAAGCTGAGGAAGCCATATAATGCACAGAGGAAGTATCATCTATCAGTTTCCCCAGCGACAGCAGTCGACTGACTTTGGCAGCCACTCTGTTACACACCGTACAGTGAGGGTCTGGACACAGCAGGTGACGGAAACTGGGGATATCTTGATGTTGGCTCTGGGGTCTACAGGAAACAGAAGAAAAAGCTACGGTCAAGACCAGAACATGGAGAGGAGGGTCTGCTGGCCTAGTGGGGGTAGGGATAGCCCAATCCCACTGTTCCCATCACCTCACATTTGTGATGTCACACTAACTCTGTGGCCCCTCCCTGAGGCTTTTATCACATTCCGTTCCTATGGCTACCTGCCTCACATCATAATGTCAGGCTTCACTGATTCCCTGGAATATATGGAACATGTTAAAAAAAAAAGGTGGGGGGGACCAGGAAAAAGAGGAAAGATTAATCACCTTTTCAAAACAGAAAGAAGCTTCCATCCCTCCTCTGCTTCTTTCTGGTTAATCCTTGAACCTGGGAAATCAGGAGAGTAGAACATATGTAATGAAAGTAGAAGTATAAGAATCATAGAGGAGTCCCCCTCTGGGAGCATCTGGGGATACTAAATTCTGAATGCTCCAAGAATCAGTAATTATGGAAAGATTGTCAATAATATTAGTAAGATTCACATGTGTATGTGTCAATATTTATGAAGTACTTTACATATGTTGTACAGTGTGATGCTAAAACTCACCACATGAAGCAGAGATATCAGCGGAGTGCTCAGTGAAGAATGAGAGTACCCGAGAAGTCGAAGGACATCTATAAAGGCGGGAGACTGGAGTTCTGACTACGAGACAACTAGTAGTCCATACTTATTTCTCACATCATCACCTTTTGGGCAGTACCCGTTGTCCATGCATCTCAGATTCCTGCCCACAGATGGGCTAAGGAAGAACTCTGAGAAATGTCTCAGGTATGACTGTCTTTCCCATGTTTCTCCTCTGAGTATTCTGTTTTCACAGAGAGACTGTATATAGCAACTGACATTTTCAGAGGCTCTGGATCTGAGACAGGAAGGATCACCCTTGCAAAGTTCAGTGTGAACACAGAGAAACCTTACCTCTAAATGTTCCACCTTTCCACCGCCTCTTGGCTCTACCCCAACACTGAGAACAAAAAGTAAAGAATGAGGGACTGAGTTTCATTTCTCTTCCTCCTTTTACCACCCTGAATATCTCTTCATTTTAAACTACAGACATGTATTCCTTACATTGCTAATATTTACAGGTGGGATTTTATCCTGGAAACCTCCACCATACCAGATAGGTGGTCCGTGAGCTTCACTTGTAAGCCTTTGTTCGCCCGAACCCATCCCTGCCTAGCCTCTGCCCCTAGGAAGGTGGTGCTCTGTCCTTCCTCAGACTTCCCATCTCTGGCTTCTCTCCGAGGAAACCAAACTCGTTTAGAAATGTGAGAACATCGTTTCCAGGCCTTTTGGCTAAGATCAAGTGTAGAAATGTGAGAACAGAAATGGGAAACATCAGCAACATCAATATCTCTCTTGGAGTCCACCCATAGTCCCTTACCTTTTCGATGGTCTTAGTTTTCCATATGGTTGTGAAAAATAGCTTTAATACCAGGCAGCTCAGGTACAAAAAGATCAACCCCAACCCACTAATAAGAGTGTAGTTGAGGTTGCTATCAATAAAGATTGAGCTGCAGCTCTGCCACAGCTCAAAATGGCTCTTCAGAAATGAGAGGACGTACTCCATTATCTGAATCGCAATGCTGCTGAGAGGCAACTGAGGGTTGAGGGGTCAAGCCCTTGACTAGATAGTTCCAGCTCTGCATCACAGATCATGAGTCACAAAGGGAGTCTGAGGGTAGAGAGGATGACATCATGATGTGCCCACAGCCCCGCCCCTACCTAGAGCCCTTTCACTCTATCTTCAAACTCCATGCTTTCTCCTATTCTATGTCAAACTTCTATCTATAATTCAGATGTTACCTGAGTCCACTTTACTATTAGGTGCCCTTGACTTAAAGCTGACCAATTCCACAGCCTTGAAAGACTGAATTTTTGCTTGTATCCAGACATTTATACTCTTCAAATCACATATATCACCGAATCCACCTGCTATACTGTTTTTGCCTTACACCAACCCAGATTCAAAATTTAGGTTTGTTATACTTGTTTAGTTTTATGAATGCTATGTATTATTTTGTTTGTTTGTTTCATCCTTTATTGTCTTCAGAGGAGCTCATAATTCAAAAGGCACAAAACACATAAGTGTAAAATAAATATGTATAATGACTTCAAGCAATGTTGGACTATATTTAGCACTTATTTTCTGGTTAGTATAGCTTCAACTGTATGAAGACATTTAGTTACATATTTACTTGAGAGGCAGAGTTACAGAGAGAAAGGAAGAGAAAGAGAGGGGTCTTGTATCCACTAGTTCACTCACCACATGGACACAACAGCCAGAGCTGGGCCAATTGAAATTCAGGGACATGGGGCTTCTTCCAGGACTCCTATGTGGGTGCAGGGGCCCAAGCACTTGGGCCATCTTCCACTGATTTCCCAGGCCATTAGCAGAGAGCTGGATGGGAGGAGGAGCAGCTCAGACACAAACCAGCACCCATATGGGATGCTGGCGCCACAGGTGAAGGCTTAACCTACTACACCACAGCACAAGCCCTGAATGAAGACTTTGAGACATGCTCTATATAAAAATAATCCTTTGACTAATCAACCTAGTATTTTTAAAACTAAAATGTTTTTAAACTTTATTTCAAGTTTCAATTTGTTGTTTTAAGGGCATTTCTAACTCTATCTAAAGTACAGATAGGCTGGGCCTCTAGATCAATCGATGTGTGACTCCTTCAAACCAAGGAAGTGTGACAGTATGCTAAACAATTGATCCCCTCAGTCTTTGGTGGCAGACTGGGACTTAGGAGAGTCAGGTTCTTGGAACAGAATCTAATCTTATGCAGACTGTCCTGATTACTTTTTTTCCCTTTTAAAAAAGATTTATTTATTTATTTGAAAGGCAAAGTTACAGAGAGGCAGAGGCCCCAAATGGCTGCCACAGCTGGAGCTGGGGCAATCCAGAGCCAGGAGCCAGGAGGCCCCTCAAGGTCTCCCATGCAGGTGCAGGTGCAGGTGCAGGTGCAGGGGCAGAAGGACTTGGGCCATCCTCCACTCCTTTCTCAGGCCATAGCAGAGAGCTAGATCAGAAGAAAGAGCAGCTGGGACTCGAACCAATGCCCATATGGGATGCTGGCACCGCAGGCTTTACCTGCTATGCCACAGCACTGGTCCCCATCCTGATTACTTTTGTGGACCAAGTAAAAGTGATCTTAGAGTGCCTTGCCAATGTGGGAGAGGGCAGGGGATGGTTGAGAAAGTGTGCTCTATAGAAGCACCCTACAAATGTCTAAAATACACTTCCAGTAGCAATTTATTCAGGCTTCTGTTGTCAGATTTAAATCACTCCAAATCCACCCACCAACACTCAACCATTTTCCTATGAATTTACTCAAATCTTGTCATGAAAGCTGTGCTCTGAAGTGCCTCCTAATTACTCATGTCTTTCTTAAACTGTGAAGCCTTTGAATGCATGCCTATGGCCCAACTCTGTTACCTGATGTCGTTGGAAGGGGGAAGGATGAACAGCCATTTCTATTTATCTAGTTGATATATCTGGACACCAAATGGCCAAGACTTCCTTCCCTATTAGAAGTAAGGCCCTCCCTTGCATCCCTACATTTCCAGGGAGAGTGGGCCAATGTTAGCCATGTTTAGGGGGCAGCCAACCCACTCACTGTGTATTTAGGACTTGAGAGACATTGCAAGCTCTCTATTCCGGGACAACTAGAAGCCATGAGGAAGGTAAGGTTAAAATGCAACTGGTTTTGGTTCCTGGTAAATGAACATGGCTTCTGTTAGCCAGATGGGACCTATTCTTAGATACATTGTGAAGTCCACCCTCACAGCAGGGGTCAGCTTTGAGAAATACAAATGCTGAGATTTCTCAGCACTAGCATCTGCAGATACTTGGATGCTAACACTGTCCTGGGGCATAGACTCCAGGCATGGGGTTAAAGTCTCCCTGTGGTTTTGCATACCCTTGGTGTGGCAGTGTAAGCCCCTGAAGATGTTTAGGGCACTGGAGCTTCAGGAAGGTTTAAGCAAAACCCTGATGGCTGGTGTTAGCTTTCTACTAGTTTCTATCACCCTGGAACTCAGCCTCCAGGCATGAGGTACAATGCCCCAGAGGTTGAAATCTCTGTGGTTGTGGTGATTGCTGGGAAAATGTCCCAAACATATACATGATTGCCACTAGGTGGACTAGCACCTTAGTGTTGTTAGTGCCCTCTAGTTTGCCAGTTATACTAAATATTGTGGTTAGAAAAATTTAAGGAGCATTGGGTGATGATAAAATACTCAAGATCTAAATCTACCTGCAGGAGAGCCACCAAATGGCCTGGAACAGAGAAAGCCATCTTGAAGTATAAAAAGGAGACTCAGGGATGCCAGTTCTCTAACACAAGGGATTTAAGTTGGATGCTTAAGCATAACTGGGCTCACAGAGAGCCATGTCTACTTTTGTCTTTTCAGGTTCTACAGAGACTTTTGAGCTGTGTATAGTACAGTGCCCATTACTATGGACTTATTCCTTAAGGCACATTTTCAAAAACTGGCTATGGGAGCTCAAACCCCATGAGGAAATTGGTAAAAATAGCATTTTGAGTGTTTGACAACAGAGATAGGATTGAAGCAAAAAGGATACTACAACACGCAAAACAGTGCAAATAGCACATTCATAGGACGGCAATAGCTACAACTAACATGTAGCAAGCTCAGAGTCAGCCCAGGGGACATCCTGCCAGGGCAGAAGAGTGATTCAGATGTGGGAAGCCAGGAATGCTCCCAAGGGCTTCCCAGTGGGAAATAATTAAGGAAATGTATGACTTTGCCCATTTGGAGAGAGGAGACCTGATGTAAATAGTTTCTTGGATATCTGGAGGGAAAGGACTGCATGCTGTTAGAATGAAGTAATGTGTCCCTATACCATCTGTTTCCCAAGGAACTCTGGTGGTCATATCAAACCCCCCTCCTTACTAACCCCTATACCAAGGAGAGAAAGTACCCAGGTGAAGACTGGCAGATAGACTCCACTAACATGCCTTCAGCAAATAATTACAAATATCTACTGATCTTTATAGATACGTCCACAAGATGGATAGAAGTTTTTCCCATTCCTATAGAATAGGTACAAGAAGTGTCCAAAGCCATGTTAAAGAAATAGTTACTTGCTTTGGACTTCCAGGGCCACTCCAGTATGACAGTCGCCCCTTATTTGTGGCTAAAATTATTCAGCAGGTAGCTACAGATTTAGGGGTCTCATTATCTCCATGCCTCTTGGATACCTCAGGTATCAGGTAAAATTGAAAAGGACCATCATAATCTTCAGAATATTCTGGCTAAGTTCTGCCAAGAAACCTTAGGAACATGGCTTCAATGATTGCCTATTGCCCTCCTCAGGATGAGAATGCCCCCTAGGGCTGTTTTAAAGCTTAACCATTTGAAATGCTATAGGGAAGACACTTCCTCACTGCTGAGATCCTCTTTGATTCAGAAACTCAAGATAAGATATATTCTTAATCTAGCTAAGTTACAAAAGGCTCTTATGGGGTATGATAACAAAAATTTTTCCGTGCCAAATCCCAAAATTATCCACAGCCTGTTTCCCCAGGAGACTTAGTCTTATTAAAAACTTGGAGAGAAGGCTCTTCCTCTGACCCATTATAGCATAAATAGGAGGGACGTACTAGGTGCTACTGAGCCCTCCTACTACCGTTAAGTGTCAGGGAGTTCTAAGCTGGGTACATTTATCAAGAATTACTAAATCTGTACCTCTTGAATCTACCCAGATATACAGAAGAAGTCTGCCTACTCTTGGAAACTAATTGAATCTTTTCAAAAAGCAAAAAGGCAAGTGAAGTCTTTGCTTTTGTCATGGCAAGACTGTTGTTCTTTATGGCAGACATACTTACCCTACCTCTTATTCTGATACTCTCAGGAAACTGCTACTGGCAGAAAAATTCCTCAATGAGTTTTTCTATCATCATAGTAGACAATCCTGTTTTACACCTCATGAAGCCATTTTTAAAAATCTGTCTATTGCTTGGAGCAACCTAGCCTTTATTTCAGACCTACTTTCACTCAAGTACTCAACTGCAGCATGTACCAAGTCTGGATGCTCTAAGGTAGTTATGGACAACCTGCTAGCCTTAGAATATATACAGATGGGGCAATGAGGAGCATGTGTAGGGATCAATAGACTCTGTCACATCTACTCTAACAGCACTACCATGTTCACTATAAAAAATTACAAATCTTTATGCCCAGGCTTCATGAGATAATCTGTCAGCACCATCTATTTGGAAAACAATAGAATATACTTTTCCCTTGTTAAATGGGATTCCACCTTCAATTTATCTTTTCAATGATGCTCATCCTGATTGAAAAACTTGTCTGTTTCATAATTCAACAGCTTCTCAGGGTAATGATGACCATGCAGAGGCCATAGCCATTGGTACTGAATAATGAAAACCCTCTGGCTTGTGAACCAGATGTGTTAGAGGTTTCTGAAGCCACGGTAGGCAAGGACAACAACTCTGATCAGCAGGAAGTATATACAGAAGACTGAATTTCATCCTTCAGTATATGCTTAAGATTAAGGGTCAAAAATCTCTGTGAGGCAAATGATATGGGACAGGCATGCAGCTAGTTAGGTCTGCAGAGTAGAAGTCAGAAGTCATGGTCTATTGCACCATGTACCCTCCTACTCGTCAGTCAAAATGCCCACCTTCCCATGTTGCATCTGCTGCCTCTGGGACCAGAGTTCTTACAACATAAAAAGTGGTAGGAAGCAGGAGAGACCTCTTTTTCCACCTGTACCTCACCTAGAGGTACTGCTCCCATATTTTTGGATTTCAGATGGAGATTTTCCACTCTCCTGACCTCCTATTCTCAGACAGATATTCCCAATTACAGATACTGTTTTCAGTTTTTCATTTCCCCCTACTTTATAGGAAACTTTTTAGGCCACTCAAGTTGTGTGTTTTTCTCTGCAGGGCAGTCCACACTCAAGCATGAATGTATGTTTATTCCCTCACTGACAAAAAAATCTTCCTTGTGGCATACAATACCAAACAGACTGGGCTTAGTATTTCTATCTCTGCAGGAAGCAAGAACAAGGATTAAAAATTAGTAAATTCATTGCCACATCAGAATCAAAGTATTCAAGTGACTCTTCTAAGCCATTAAGAGCACAACAACTTTGAGCTGGACTAACCAGAGGCAGCTATTAAGCTGAGCCTAATTCCTTAGCTCTGCTCTTGGCACTGAGCTATGGAAACTCCAGAGTCCAGTAAGAGGTCTGAACAAAAAACATGTTCAAGTCAAATATCAGGGACTACAGTTTCTCATAAAAAGTACACTTTAGGAAGTTGTTTGTGGTTAACTTGCTAGGGTAGTTTTATGTAAAGGAAACCTGAGCAGTTAAGCAAATTGAGGCTTTCATTTCTCTTTGAAAACAAAAACACAATTAAAAATAAAATCTAGAAACATAATCTGGGGGACTGGTTCTGTGGTATAGTAGGTTAATCCACCACCTGTGATGGTGGCATCACTATGGGTGCCGGTTCGAGTCCCAGCTGCACCACTTCTGATCCAGCTCCCTGATAATGCACCTGGGAAAGCAGTGGAAGATGTCCCACATGCTTGGTCTACTGCACCCATGTGAGAGATCCTCAAGAAGCTCCTGGCTCCTGGATTTGGATCAGGACAGCTCCAGCTGTTGCAGCCATTTGGGGAGTTAACTAGCAGGTGGAAGACCTCTTTCTGTGTCTCTCCCTCTCTAACTCTGCCTCTCAAATAAATAAATAAATCTTTAAAAATCTGGAAAATTACTTTGATTGTCTTCTACATTATTTTCTGCAATTAAAGTTTTGCTGGAAAGCAGCCAAAATTTTTGTTCTCGCTATCCACAAAGGACTAATATAAGCATGATGAGGTGAGAGGTCTGACACACTCAGGACCGGAAGTGACTGGACAATCTTCTAATGTGACTGAGAAATCTAGTCTTGCTTTCTCATTTTCACAAATTTAAAACTGAAACCATTTCACATTTATTTCCTTCCTTAATAGGCATGTGTATGTGTGTTTTCTCTCAGGGAGCTTGCAAACTCATTGTCAGCAGTTTTAGCATAATTTAGACATAATATAGCATTCTTCCCTTCAGGGCCATAAATCACTTTGTACCAAGACAAGGTTACTCAACATGTCCCAAATTTTATCTAATGCAATTTTGCAACATGCAGTTTTTGCCTGAATAAACTTCACAATGAAATAGTGAAAATTTTATGTAAGCTTTGGAGAATCTAATAATATTTTGCAGTTTTAAGGAAGAAAAAATAGAGGAATTTATGAAAAAATTCTAAATGGAAAATACAAGTAATAAGCTTAGACCAAAGAATATATTTAAGTATATTATTATAAAGGTTTGGCAATTAAAATAAGGAACCACTAGGGAAAAATGCAGATATAGAACATAGAATAGGCAGCCTAGAAACTGATTTTGGTTCACATAAGAGTTTCTGGAAAATGAAAGTTATAGCACTAGAAGTCAAGAATTGCTTAATAAATTATATAGGAGTGACTGGGTAGGAATTTAAGGGAAATAAAAATAATTAGCCCCATCCATAATGAATAACAAAATAAATCCAAAATCCATAAAAATGTAAATATTTTAAAACCATCCTTTCCAGGGTAGGCATTTGGTGCAGGAGTTCAGACACTGCTTGAGAAAGCTGCATCTCATACAAGAGTTTTGGATTTGGGAGACTTGGATTGAATTCTCAGCTGCTATCTATAGCTTGGCCCAGCACTGTCTATTGCAGGCATCTAAAGGTGAACCAACAACGGAAATTTTCTCTCTCTCTCTCTCCCTCTCTCTCTCTCTCTCTCTGTCTCTCTCTCATCTCTGCCTTTCAAATACAAATATTTGAAATTTCAAGTGTAAAATTATTTGAAATAAATAAAACCATCCTTTCAAATGCCCATCCAAACACAAGATTTGATCTGTGACTTAAAAACCAAGAAAGGGTGTATGGCACTGGAGAAGTCTTCATCTCATATCAGAGTACTGGTTCACATCCTGACTATTCTGCTTCTGATGTAACTTCCTACTAATGCATCCTGGGAGGCAACAGATTATGGCTCAAGTACTGGGGTCCCTGCCACACATTTGGAAGGCCTGTATTGAGTTCCAGTCTCCCAGGTTCATCCTGGCCTGGCCCTGGCTGTTTGAAGAGTGAAATAGCAGATGAAGGATATCCATCTCTCTGTGTCATTCTGCATTTCAAGTAGATGAAAATAAATATTTTTAAAATCATAATGACTTCCCAAACATAAAATTCTTTAAAGGAATTATATAGCTAAAGGCTCACTGATTCAATTATATAAAATTTAAAACTTGTATTTGAAAAAATGCCATAAGCAATTAAAGATAAAAAAGGAATAACAGCTTGGACAAATTGCATTCAGAAATTATATTTAAAAGTGTGTATGAATGGGGTTATTTTATTAGCATAGCAAGCAGAATATTTTCACATTTATTATTAGTTGGTGAATTGTTTTCTACTCATGACTTAAGTTCAGGTCATCACAAATAATCTTCCTAAACCACTTTGTAACATGAAATTTCAGGATTGTTGCAGGAGTCAACTATGTCACTTACCATTCTGCTTCTCTACTCTCAATCATTTCAGTTCTTTTCAAAACCATATCCACATGCCATTTATATCCAATATTAATAATTTTATTTAAATCAACTCAGCTTTACTAAAAAATTACACTTCTTCTAATTAACAATTCCTATAAAATCATAGCTTTAAGTGAAAATTTAAATATATAATATTTAAAAACACTAACCTGTCTGCCATTGTAAAATCACCTACACTGTCATGATCAATTTTATGCTGTGGAATAATAGGCTAAACCTCCACCTGTGGTGCCAGCATCCCATATGAGCATCACTTCAAGTCCTACCTGCTCTTCTTCCAATCCAGATTCCTGCTAATGGCCTGGAAAAGCAGTGGAGGGTGGCCCAAGTACTCAGGTGGGAGGCCTGGAAGAAGCTCCTTGCTCCTGGCTTTGGGTCGGCTCAGCTCTTGCCATTGAGGCCATCTGGAGAGTGAATCAGAGGATGAAAGACATTTCTCTCTGTTCTCTTCTCTGTCTATGACTCTACCACTCAAATTTTATGCTGTCAATTTAGCTAGGCTGTGGTTCGGTTGGCCATCAACCAGTCTAGATGTTGCTGTGAAGGTACTTTTTAACTGTGTTTACAGTGTAAGTCAATAATGTTTTTATAAAGCAAATTATCAATACTCCATAATGTGGTAGACCACATCCAAACAGTAGGAGATTTAAAAGAAAAGACTGAGCTCCCTTGAAGAGGAAGGACTTTTACCTTCAGATTCCAAACTGCATCATCAAAGCCTGTTGGGATTGCCAGCCTGCACTGCAGATGTTGGACCTGCCGGTGCCTTCCATAATTACTTGAGCCAGTTCCTCCAGTGTCATCTTGACCTGGGTGCTGATGCTGGGCTTTACCTGGCTCCCTGCTCCTTTTTCAGGTTTCTTCCCTGTGACTTTCCAGTGCGCACCCTGCTGTACTCAATCTGGTCTCCTTACACTTGTATCTGTGCTCTAGATTGTGCTGAGAATGCTTTGGCCTTCCAGGTATCCCAGTTCTGCCTTCACTACCTGGGTCTTATCAATGGAGAAGAGGAAGAAATTAAAGTGTGTTGGGGTGGGGGGAGACTGTCCCATTTAGAAATATGTAAAGCCAGATTTGGAAGGCAGGATTCCATCTCATGTGCCAATTCTTACTTATTGGTGGCTACATGGAACCAACAGCAAAGGAAGACCTTTCTCTCTGTCTCTCTCTCTCACTGTCCACTCTGCCTGTCAAAAAAAAAAAAAAAAAAAAAAAAAAAGAAGGATCCTGAGGCTTTGTCTGAGAGAATACAGTGATCTATTAGTGAGTTCTGACAGAAGACAGATGGGCAGGGATCAAAGTGGTGAGAAACTTTGTTCCAGACTTGACTTCTGGGGAACTTTGAGGGGCCCCATTCTCACATAGATTTTAGGGGGTCATTTCCTATATCAATGTCTGATAGGAGACAGGTGGGCAGGGATCAGAGTGGTGAGAAACTTTTTCCATATTTGCAGACTCTGGTTTGTATATTAGGAAACTAGCCAAGATTATTTCTTCTGAACCCTTTCCAAGGATCAAACAAGGAATTTGATATATGAATTTTTAAAGACAAAGTTAGAGTCCAGGATTCCCCATATTTACATATGTAGGGAAAGTCAACCAAGAGCAGTCCAACAAAGACACAAAGAATACAAAGTACAGGTTACATTTGCTTCCCCAATGCCTCCTTTTTCATGAAGTACCAAATTGCAAAATAGAATGTGCTTGCTGAAAGGAGTGGAGAATACAACATCTCCAGCATGCTGGCTTAGCTATTCCTTGGTCTTTGTGCCAAGCTCCTGACACAGGGGAATCCTTGTAAATACTTTTGGGAAATCATTAAGTCTAAAAATTATCTCAGGGGGTAGAGGTTGTTTGTGGGCATTTGGCACAGTGGTTAACATACTGCTTGGGATGTTCACATCCCATATGAAGAGTTTAAGTCTCAAATTCACTTCCAATTCCAGCTTCCTGAAAATGTGTACCTTGGGAGGTAGCAGATGACCACTCAAGTACATGAGACTCTGCCACCATGTGGGCGATACGGATTGAGTTCCATGCTCCTGGCTTCAGCCAGGCCCAGCCCTGGCTGTTATGGGCATTTGGGGAGTGAGTAAGCAGATACAACATTATCACTCATTCACTCTCTCACTCTCTCATCTCTTTGCCTTACAAATATAATGAAAATAAATACATTTTATTAAAATTTATCATGGAAGCAAAACTTGTAATGATCTCTTCTCATGCTTATACTGTGGGAATGATAACTGAAGCTACTCTGCAGCACATCATGGTCAGAGTTTGCCTTGTTGATGATGATATTGCAAAAAATGAATCCAAATTTGTCCGGATAAGAAATTAGGCCATGCCTTGTTTCTAATGGTTGAAAATTTCCTTTAAGGTTATGGGGTGGGGCAAGTCTGATAGATCTAATTCATTCAAGGAGTTCAAGGCTAATCAATGGCCAAAGATCACATAGAAATGTTTCATAGACCAGGAGTAGCAAAATTTTGCTGTACAGGGACAGAGAGAAGGTGGTGTTTGCTCTGTAGGCCATACGCCATACGGTCTTTTCTTTCTTTCTTTCTTTCTTTCTTTCTTTCTTTCTTTCTTTCTTTCTTTCTTTCTTTCTTTCTTTCTTTCTTTCGACAGGCAGAGTGGACAGTGAGAGAGAGACAGAGAGAAAGGTCTTCCTTTTTGCCGTTGGTTCACCCTCCAATGGCCGCTGCGGCCAGCGCACCGCGCTGATCTGATGGCAGGAGCCAGGTACTTATCCTGGTCTCCCATGGGGTGCAGGGCTCAAGCACCCGGGCTTCCTCCACTGTACTCCCGGGCCACAGCAGAGAGCTGGCCTGGAAGAGGGGCAAGCGGGACAGAATCCGGCACCCAGACCAGGACTAGAACCTGGTGTGCCAGTGCCGCAAGGTGGAGGATTAGCCTAGTGAGCCGTGGCGCCGGCCAAACCATACGGTCTTAGCTGCACCTACCTAACTCTACTATGGTAAAACAAAAGCAGCATGGACAGTACTTACACAAATGACACAGCTAAGTCTGATAAAAATCTATTTATAGAAAAAGGCTGCTGGCCAGATTTGACCTGCGATTTGCTGACTACTGGCTTATACTCCATTAGACATTCACCAGATCTGAG